>NC_067249.2:121247664-121886211 GCF_019359855.2 Lolium perenne | reverse complement strand
TAGAGTTGATGAACTAGAATTTGGCTCATGCCTCCACCATCCCTTTGGGATTAGGGAAACCCCCTCCTTAGATTACCCAAATCTATTGTACAAGGCACTCCTTATATGATTAGTCTCTCACACTTGTGATTCTACCTCCGGTCTCTCACTTGTGTGATTCCACCGATCGTATACCGATCTTCCTCTCGGGGATTCTACCGCGTGTCTCTCCCTTGAGAGATTCTATCGGGATAGTGGTTCGGGCTATCGGAAGTAAACCGGAATTGTATCGGGTTGGTGTGTGTTTGCGTGTGTTCATCGTGTTCATCGCCGTGTTCTTCGTGTTCTTCCTCTCCCCCGTCTTTCCCTCGGTCAATTCGTGAGATCGGGCACGTGTCATTAGGCCGCATCATATGGTATCAGAGCAAAGGTTGCCACGAATTTGACCCTCGAATCTCTCCAATTTCGCCCAAAAAAATTCTCAAAAAAAAATTGACCAAAAAATAGCTCGAAATTTGATCTTCGAATTTGTTGCGTTTTTTGTGGTTTTGATCCACAGATCTAATGTTATTTGGAGTGATCTACGCTTCCTCGATTTTTCGGCTTCTAATTCCATCAATTTCCGTCAAATCTGACCATTTTCGTCCCGCTTCTGTTCGTGTTCGTGGCCGAGTTCATCCTGTTCCCGAGCAGGTCAACGCCTAGCTCAACGCTCCACGTCGCTGCAGCACCACCGGCCCGAGGCCCAGCTGCTCGCTACTCCCTGCTGTGCCGCCAACCGCCAATCCCACCGCCGCCACCGCGCGCCCCGCAAATCGCGCCTGGCCCGCTCCTGCTCCTCCCTGCTGCAAGCAGCTCGCCGGCGCCAGGCCCGCGGTCCCACCTCGCCGGCCGCACGCGCACGCCTGGCCGCCCGCGCGCCCCACCACCAGATCGCCTCCACCAACGCTCGCCGCACGCCCCTGCTCCATAGCATCAGCGCATCAGCGCATCAGCGCGCGCATCGATCCGTTCACGCCCAGGCAGCCAGCGCGCGCTGCAACAACCGCTCGCCTCAGCTCCGCTCCAGCTTCCGGCCGCTCCCGGCCCACCCACGGCCACCATCCTCGCAGCACCAAGCGCGCACAGCAAGCCCACGCCAAGCCGCCGGCCACGCTCCACCCCGCGCTGCAGATCCTCGGCTGGCCCCGCACGCGCCGCTCGCACCAATTCCTGCCGGCCCGCCCTCCACAATCGCTAGCTCGCCGCATCAATTGCTCTCCACAACGCCTTGGTCTCAACAATTGCAGTCATTTGCGCGCTCCAGTCAATCTCCAGTCAATTGCGCGCTGCTCAGTTTCCATCCGCTTCGATTTCGCGCAAAATTCCTCGGACCGGACAACAAGCCGGATAAATTTCCTCTGACCGGATCCAAACCGGGCGCCAACCGGACCGGACCCAAACCGGGCGGCACACCGGATGGTCCGGCCCAGGATCCGGTCCAACCGGCCCCATGACCGGATTTCGCAATTTTGACTGCACTTTTTGCCTCAAATTTTGACAACTTTCCGGAGTCCGTTTGACTCCAAATTTTGACAACATCCTCCAAATACTCCACATAGCTCATCTCTAATTTTTGACGATTTTTGAAGCCCAACTTTTGACCGCTCGTTTTGACCCAACTTTTCGGGCATTGACTTAATTTGCTCGGTTTTCGATTTGGAGTGCATCGGTTGTCTATTCCGCTTCCGCGCCTACATCAACACCGCGACGACACCGTTGGCACCCCGGATTCCGGCGCAACTTCGACACCGCCATCGTCGACATCATCGCAAGTTCGTGTGCTTGACACCGCCTAACCTTTTCACTAGGTATAACTTGCCCCCTTACCCCTTGTATCCAAACCTTTCTTCCTTTGCGTACCTATCCAATTGAGAGTGGCTTTCCGAGTGTTGCGAAGCATTGCACAAGTGTCACGACCGTGAGAGGGTTTGTGTGTGTGTGCGTTGTGTTGAGCAAAGCTCCGAAGCAAGCTCGATGAGAAAGATACACAAAAGAAGAAAAGTGTGACATATACATAGAGAAAAATAAAGTTTCTAAGCATAGGGAAAAAAAAGAGAAAAAGAAATAGAAAAAGAGTGTGTGTCCACCGATACAAAGGAGAAGTGCAAAGCTTGTGAGCACTAAGAGAGAAAAGAGAAGAGTGATATTTGTGCAAATCTTGTTGCTTCTCTCATATGCAACCGAGCTACCGTCTCTCTTGTGTTGGCGTGACACCGAGCTTATAGTCTTCGTTAGGACCATCTTGTTACTTAGCTCACTTCCTTGGTCACGCTAACCCCATTGATCTTCTTGTGTGTGTTTCCGTGTTTCCTTGACATAGATCACCACTTTTGACATTTGACTTTGGATCTTACCCACATTTGACAATAGACTTTTCCGTTGATCTTTTTCGTTTGCTATCCACCCCTTACCCACCACATATAGTGTTTCTTAGCCTTTTGCGTGTGCTGTGAGTGTGTGTGTGAGTAACCCCGATACATTTTGACTTTGCTCTTGACTTGAACCACTTTTCCGATACTTTCTTGATAGGTGAGATACTTGTGTAGCTTTCCTTCCACCACATACACATACACCTTACCTAGTGAGAGATATACAATATGACCCCACAAGAACAAGCCGAGATGAGAGCATACTTCGCCGAGCTAGATGCTCGAGAGGCCAAAATGACCCTCCAAGACAAAGCCGAGTGTGACGCATACTTCAAACACCTTGAAAGCAATAAAGATACACACCATGAGTCGAGTGAGGATGTTTCGATTTCTAACAACTTAACATCTACTCCTCTTGTGTTGTCTTCCTCTTTGCTAGGTTGCTCGAAAATCGATGACGCCATTGCCATGAAGATGAGGGACTCCACTATATGTGAGATGAGCGACTCCACTATATGTGAGATGAGTGACTCCACTATATGTGAGCTTGATGAGTGCCTCCACTTTGAGAGCATGAGTGATACACCAAGTGAGATGAGAGTGGTAGTTGATAGGTCATGTGAGGCCATTTCGAATTCTAACAACTTACCCTCTACCTCTAGTGTGTTTCCTTGTGTCTTATTAGGTCCCATGGATGACGAGACGCCGATCATGGAGACGATGTACATGGTGCATGAAGATGATGATATCACACCATGCTTGATTGAAGATGAACATGGAGGCCACATCGAGCCTACCTCTTCCACAACACCTACCTCAGATGAGTGGGACTACAAAGGTACCTATATGGGTGTTGATGATGCCATGGTCCCACTAATGGACATGATGATTTGTGAGTGCTTGCATGAGTTGGATGATCCTATTGCTTGCAACTTATCGAACAATTTCTCTTTCCCATGTGTTGATTGCAATGAGGACATTGATGCTTGTGTTGTGACAACCTTGCCGAATAATTGCTCTTTCCCTAGGTTTGTCGACAACAATGATGAAACTTTGAACATGTTTTGTTCACAATGCATGCAATATTCTCCCATTAATGCATCCAAAATATTGAACACTTGCTCTTTCAAATGCTTGGTTTGCAATTATGTTAATGTGCTTGTTAGTGAGATTGCCCCCATAGCTCTCTCAAATTTTGGAGACTTTGCATATATCCATGTTGAGCATGTTCCCATGTTTACCCCGCATATTCACCATATCTATTATGATGCATTTCTTAACGCTAATGGTGATGTGCAAAAGAAATGGACCATCATGATGGATGATGTGTTCATATACCATGCACACACATTGTTCTTGTTGTCTAACATGTGTGTAGGTACCCAAACTCCAATGTCAACCTCGATTGAGCACGAGTTGACAAAAAGAGCTCTTGAGAGCATGATACAAGTGAGCTCCAATGAGAGGTTTTGCCCGCACACTTCCACTACACAAGACCTCTCAATGAGAGCACACCGACACTTTGATAAGGTGACCTCCTTCTACTTGCGCCCTCTTCCTAAATCCATTGAACTTTGGCTACGCTTTGATTGCTCCTTTGCTTTTCTTGTGCTATTGATAGGGCTCTTGACAAGTGAAGGGACATTGAGGCGTTGGTGTCATCTACCTCCTCTACACATTCATGAAGACTCATCGTCGAGGACGACTCTTTTTCAAGTGGGGGGAGATGATACGGGGCGACCTTCGGTCTTATCCGCATCATGGTCATCATCAAGAACGACGCTCAAGTCCGACGTCACGGAAGCATGGAAGAGGAGACGGAAGAAGGAGACGCGTCTAGGAAGGCTGGCACCACCGCCATGGAGTGGCCGACACTGCCACCCTGCTCGACGCCGGAGGAAGACGGCACTGTCGCCATGCCTACGCCGACATCGCCGTTCCCACTGCGAAGCTCATAATATAAACCATCCCACTATGCTCTTTGTATGACTAAACTACCCCTCCTTAGTGGCTCCCTATATATAGGCTCCCACCTCCCCCTTCATTAGGTTAGAGTTGATGAACTAGAATTTGGCTCATGCCTCCACCATCCCTTTGGGATTAGGGAAACCCCCTCCTTAGATTACCCAAATCTATTGTACAAGGCACTCCTTATATGATTAGTCTCTCACACTTGTGATTCTACCTCCGGTCTCTCACTCGTGTGATTCCACCGATCGTATACCGATCTTCCTCTCGGGGATTCTACCGCGTGTCTCTCCCTTGAGAGATTCTATCGGGATAGTGGTTCGGGCTATCGGGAGTAAACCGGAATTGTATCGGGTTGGTGTGTGTTTGCGTGTGTTCATCGTGTTCATCGCCGTGTTCTTCCTCTCCCCCCGCCTTTCCCTCGGTCAATTCGTGAGATCGGGCAACCCACGTGGCCTTAGGCCGCATCAGAGGATGTCGATGGCGTCGCTTTCCCCTTCACCGTAAGCACCGGTGCAACATGATCTGCCCTCTCCCGGAGTAGGATAGAACTTTCACCTCTGCTGCCGCCTGAATAAATCTCGGGAAAAATATGGCTTAGGTTTTTTTGGCGAAACGGAGCGTCTGGAATAAAAGGGGCGGCCGAAACGATGCCCGAGGTGCGAACGAGCCTGGGTGGCGCGGCCTAACTTCCTAGCCGCGCCACCTGGTGCCATTTGCACCTCGTGGCCCCTCTCGCGTGCTTCTTTCGCTCACGGCCTTTCTTTGGGTGAAAAACTGGTTAGGTATTTTTCATTGAATTTTGTGATCCAGAAAGTCCTGAAACAAATAAAATACGAGAAATGAGGTTTTCTGTCTCCCAGGAATTAAATACCAAAGAAGGGGACTTTGTAGGAAAATCCCGAAAATCATCTAAAAATGCATAAATAACAATATACGAAGGCAAATAACAATGAAAACTAACCCTATATGTAGCAATAATGATGATGCAAAATGCACGTATTACCAGGGCGTCCAAAATCGCCTAGAGCGACGCCTTCTTCACCTAAGAGACGACATGCAAGCCTAGGCTGTCCAATCTGGACACCTTCGACCGTAGTCCAAGGCGAGCACGACGCCTTGAGGTTCCCGAGCACACCGAGGCTAATGCGGCACTTAGCGACGCCTTTAAAACCATGACCACATGCCGAAGTGCAAGGTGAATGAGGAGTAACATGCGCTGGCGCCCCAGCGCAGGCGTGCCAACGACGACATCTCGATCCGCGAGACTGCTACCTGTGGCCGTGCTGCTCTCCTCGTCCCCAAGACGGAGCGCGATGGCAATTTTATCCACGGATCCGGGTATCCACGGATATTCGAACCGCCGGGCACGGGTATGGAGGGTTGGTTGTGTCCACGGATTTCATGGGGCGGATATCCGATAATTCATGGAGCGGGCACGGGCAGAGCTTTTACTCCATGGATATTCGATGGATATCCAACTAACATGGGGGACCCACATGTCAGTGACACATGCGATTTTACCTACGATTGGCTGTCCTTTTTAGGCCCAAATCACCAAACCATTAATTTAAGCCTTAATGATTTTATACTCTAAATAATCACGGAATCGCCTTGTGCTGGTAGGGCTTCCACCGGCCGCATTGACTGTGGTTCTTCGTTGATTGCTCCGCCTCCTCGGTAATGTGATGTATTGTTGCTTTGATATTCCTATGAATTGTTGACATAATTACGGCTGAAATGTTACTGAAATAATGTCGAAATGCTGCCAAAATATTCATGTTATTGATGAAATGCAAGTGAAATATTGCAGAAATGGTACTCAAATTTTACGGGCATGGATATCCATGGATATTGAGGTATCCATCGGATTTGGATTTGGGGCGACATCCATGCCCATGGATACTTTCGTGGGCGGGGCAAAGCGGGGCCAATAGATTTGGGCATGGATCTGGTTTTTCTATATCCGTCCAAACCCGCTCCATTGCCATCTCGGAGGTGAAGGAGGAAGAGGATGAGATGACATCGCTCCTCTGCCAATAGCGCCTCATCGCAAGCAGCGACGACCCCGACGGCACGCCGGGATTCAACGCGGTGTTCATGTCGCCGCTGAACGGCCACAGTGCATGGGAGGGCAACATCGAGGTTGTGATTGCCCTCTCCATCCGTGACAGCTGCAGGCCGCTTGCCGACCTCGCGTGCGATGACGATGAAGCTGGTCCCATCGACGTGGTAAAAGACAAGCCCGCTGACCCTCGCGGCAAGCTGCCCGCCGACGAGGACTACAACTTCTTCCAGTATTACGATCGCCGCCGATGGGAGTGGAAACGGACGCACCACACACACACAAGGTGCGACGTAGCCCGCTTTAACCGGTTTGGGGTTGCAACTGGGCCGTCTTTCCATCGTGTTGTTGGTAGCAGCAGTAGCAGAGAAGAGCAGATCCGACATCCGAGCACGGGCAAAGAAAAGGCGGCAATTCTTCCCGCGAAAGCTGTATAGGCGGCGCGAAGCGGGAGGACTCATTTGCGGGAAACTTTCGCGAGCAAGCCGAGTCACGGCGACATGGGGAAGGAGATTGGGAGAGGGGAGCAGGTGGCGACGGTGCGCGCGGTGCTCGGCGAGGAGACGCCGGAGATGGACATCATCCGCGCCCTCCACATGGCCGGCGACGACCCCACAAAGGCCATCAACATCCTCCTCGACTTCCACCACAAGCTGCCGCCGCCGCCCTCCCCGTCGCCCCCGCCCCCGCCGGTCAAACCCACCGCCGAATCGATCCGGCCACCCAAAACCCCCGCGCAGTCGAAGCCGGCGGCAGAGAAACCTAGGCCCAATCCCGCGACCATCGGCGGCCGCGACCACTGGTGGCTGGTGGGGAGCGCCGAGATGGCGGGGCTGTCCACCTGCAAGGGCAGGCGCATCGCCGCCGGGGAACCCGTCAGCTTCTCTATCCCCAACTCCGCGGCCGCGGCCGCCTCGGGCAAGGGCCGTCCTGGTCGCTTCGCCCTCGCTTCCTGCACCTCGGAGATTATGCGTTTCTCAACACCGCAGCAGGGGGAGGTACATCACGGCATCACTACCCCTTCGCTGATTCTCGTATCGTGTTCGCTCCATGTATATAGTGGTGTAACAGCATGTTCTTGTTTTTCAGGTGGGTCGCATCCCCAACGAGTGGGCGCGGTGCCTGCTACCCCTTCTCAAGGAGGGGAAGGTAAAAGTTGAAGGCCTCTGCAAATCTGCTCCCGAGGTTCTTAGCATCATGGACACCGTCCTCCTGTCTGTAAGGTGTTTGATTTTTCACCCATAAGAAAATCTCTTTCATACCCATTTCTGTTGGTCGATATACATTACATCCAGTGTGGTTGTGTCCTTTGCAGTGTATATATTGACAGCGCAATGTTCCGAGATCAAAAGCAATCATTGCCCAAGGCAGCCCGTGTTGCTACTGAGGATTCCACATTCCATCCACTGCCTGCACTTCTTAAGGTCATTGGGCTTTCCCCTTTTAAGAAGGTGAGTGGTCTCATTTTGTTATATCTCTTCCTCGTACCTTTTGCTTTTCAAGAAAACACAAAAGGATAAGATGAAACTTCTACTACAAGCACACGAGTCGATTAGTACGAGTAGCCACATCAATTATACTCGAAAAACAATTACATTATATGCTGTGCACACCTGGTATGATCATTTGCAAGCTGGTATGGTCTCTTGTTTATTCTAGCACAAATTGTATTGTGAGATATCATCAGTAGGACTTGGATGAAATAACCGTCAATGAATGATGTACAGTAAAGTAGAACTGAGATATTTTACCTCATAACCATGTATCACATAATTGTAGAGATAAAGAATGTGAATAAAAGGCATCAATAGCGAAAACAAAAGGAGTTTCATATGAAATTAGGCTATTGTCTTACCTGTGTTCAAATATTTTCTGTGCCAGAACCGCATGTTCATATTCTGTTTTTATTTCATTCTACGTGAATACCAGGCAGCATTTACTCCAGAAGATCTCTATTCCAGAAAGAGACCAATTGATAGAAAGGTAAACTATTAGTGGTTTATACTCCACACTGCTATTATCATAGTAAATGCTGGCCTCACATCTGCCTAAACAGAGCAGTACTGGCGAGACAGCCACAAAGTTGACATCTGAGAAATTGAAATTGTCTTCTGGTGGAAATGAAGATGACCATGGTGAGGAGACTGTTTCAGATACTGATTTGGATGATATAATTGGAATCTCAGATAGTTCTGCACTGGAGGTAGTTCAACAACCTTATGTTTTGCCAGTTCAGATATAAGTTGGTTTGTCTTGACTTCATTAATGCTCCATTTATCCGTGAAGGAGAGGGCTCCACCTGACGCTCTGCAGTGCGATCTACGCCCTTACCAGAAGCAGGCCCTTCACTGGATGCTGCAGCTTGAGAAAGGCAGCTCCTCCCAGGATGCAGCTACAACTCTTCACCCTTGCTGGGAGGCATATAAACTTGAGGACAAGTATAGCTGGCCTATATGCATGTGCCATTTCGTTTGATTATGACTGTTCAAATTTTAAATTTACATTTATAATCCTACTCATCTGTTTCAGGAGGGAGCTTGTTTTATACTTGAATGTATTTTCAGGGGATGCCACCACTGAATTTCCTAGTACATTGCAGCTTGCTAGAGGAGGGGTAAGGATAATATAAATACTCCATCTTTGCCATGTCTGTCGGCAATCCTAGTTTGTAGAATTCAATTTGTGATGCATTTTATTAACCGAGTCAGTAAATTGCAAGATCCTGGCAGATGCAATGGGTCTAGGGAAGACTATTATGACGATAGCTCTTCTTCTTTCTGATTCGGGCAAAGGATGCATCACAACTCAGCATAGTAGTCAGATCTCTGGAGAAGCTAATGGGTTGGGTGAAATTTCTGCCCAGTCTCATGATTCTGTCAAGAATCTAGCTAGCCCATTCTCTTTTAGCAAGCTCAGGAAACCCAAGGCCCCACTGATTGGAGGTGGAAGTCTAATTATCTGCCCAATGACACTACTTAGTCAGTGGAAGGTATGGTTTTAACAGTGGCATCACATACTTTTTTCTATGTTGTATCATTTCAAGTATACACATTTAGTGTTTGTGATAACTTGGAAGATGAGCAGAGTTAGCACATTTCAAAATTTATTTTGCTAATTTCCTTTTTAAGTGCAATACTAGAACTGATGTTAATAATACTGTATTTGATATTTGAATAACAGGCAGAGATTGAAGCTCATACTGAGCCGAATTCTGTGAATATATATGTTCATTACGGCCAAAGCAGACCAAAAGAAGCAAACTTTATTGCTCAGAATGAAATTGTCCTGACCACCTATGGTGTTGTGGCATCAGAATTTTCGACTGAGGTGACCTCTGAGAACTAGTAGGATTCACCTGTCTTTCAGTGCATTACTGGTACTTTACTCTATTGGCTGTAACTTGTAAGCATAGTTTGAAAATCCAGACCGGTGATTGAATCACTGAGGCCATGGTTCAGTGGTTCATCCATCGGATCGCCGGTTCAGTGCGAACAATAACCCGTTGTATTACAAGGTAGATTGAAAAAATGGCCTGATTTCTGACGTGTACACATTATATAAGTTCAACTCCATCAATATATCACAAAATTAGGTCGGCCCAGTTAGTGGCCCTTTAGCTGGTGCTGCTTGCTGCCTTGCTGGTGGGTTGAGGTATTTATGTAGTTTTTGTTTCCGGTTTTCTGCCAAGTCAATCTTGTGATCTTATAAAACTAGATACGGTTCTGGCTCCAAGTTTTCCTGGTCGTAGTGCTGTTGCGATCCTAATTTTGAACTATGTTTGTAAATAGAACCTGTCCATGTGGTACACAACTTATTTGAATGTTTTTTTTTTTCCATCGTGTCTCCTTGTTGGAATTTGGCATATGTTACTGTTCAGTATTTATATCTTGTGTCCTGTTCTATAAATAGTACATCAACACTGACAGATACCACCTTTCATTTATGTTCCTCGTGCTAAGTTCCTGTCATGACTGAGTGCATGTTGTTTGGTCATGTTATGGTTGCATTCTTAATATAAAGTGTCACTTGGTAAAAAATTGCATGAAGTATAAAGAATGTGCAAACCACATGGACCGTATTGGCATGGGAATGACAGATATTTACCACCACTAGCTCACACTATTGCCATTTTTTATCTTTGGTCTCATTATGCAATATATTCTTTACTGATCCATGGATACCTACTACTAGGGTTCTACGGAAAAGGGTGGCCTCTACTCTGTTCACTGGTTTAGGATTGTGCTTGACGAGGCACACATGATAAAATCATCAAAAAGTTTAATATCCCAAGCTGCTGCTGCCCTCACTGCTGATCGGCGCTGGTGTCTTACTGGTACACCAATTCAGGTGAGTTTTATTGTAGATCTAATGTTACATTGTATTAATTAATTGAACCAAACACTTTGTCCCTACCAAACCAGTATGTTTGGTCAGATAAATTTTAAAGAATGTGCACTCCTAGTTTTCCTGCACAAATCCATATAAGTTATGCATTTAGTTTATGAGCTCTACTTTAATGGCAGAACAAATTGGAGGACATATACAGCCTTTTTAGGTTTCTGAGGGTTGAACCTTGGAGGAACTGGGCTTTGTAAGTTTTATCATCCACTTCCTTTCATTTGCCAGTCTTGTTCTATTTTTGGTATAATTGTGCAGATCTGGTAAAGCTTAGAATCATTTTAAAAACCATTCGAAATTGAAAATCATCTAGCCAGATAGAAGTTGATTGGACTGCTGAGAGTGAAAATCAAGGATTTTAACATGTTTAACCGTCAAATTCCTGTAAATCACATAGTAGTGGTTCATCTGTTGTCTAATGTGAGAATTTATCCGTGCAAGATGCAGCGCAGTATGTTTGGATCTATTCTCTTTTTCTGTTGTTTCAGTGATTGACACTCTTCCTTAAAAATACAACATCGACATGCTCCCAGATATTTATCCATTGTACTCCCTCTGTCCCGTGGAACATGTCGGAAGTTTGTCTATATTTGAATGTATCTAGGGAGTATTTTCTAATTACATGTTATTCAAAATTTTGACATGTTTCATGGGACGGAGGGAGTATTTCTAAACATGTTATTCAAAATTTACTAAAAAACATGTTTATATGGACCCATGAAATTGCTCCTTGCTCTGAGAAGCTATGAAGTACTTGTGATGAAAATTCATAATTGTTTTAGATAGTGATGAAAATTCAGAATATTGCTTCAATCTAAATACTTTGTTTGTATATCATTGGTCAAAATTTGGAAGTTTAACTGCACGTTTTTCTAAATTGTTATGTATTTATGAAGTAGGACTGGAGGTAGTAAGATGGCTATGCAATTCAGTATTGTTCCGCTCAGCTGGATCTTCCATTTTTGTGCAAATTAACCATGTGAACGATGATGCTATCAGAGTTGACTATTTTTTCGGGGAAACTATCGGAGTTGACTATTTCCGTGACAAATTTGAAAAGTTATTGTTTTCCCCTAATTTAATTTTTGTTGGCCATATGTTCAATAGGTGGAATAAACTTGTACAAAAACCATTTGAAGAAGGTGATGAAAGAGGCTTAAAGCTAGTGCAGACCATTTTAAAGCCAGTAATGTTGAGGAGAACAAAAAGTAGCACAGACAAGGAGGGCAGGTACGCTCAACTTTAACTTATGGAGCATCTTAGGTGATTAACTGACCGTGGTTTTTGTGCAGACCAATCCTCACTTTACCTCCTGTGAATATTGAAGTGAAATATTGTGATCTATCAGAGACTGAGAAGGATTTCTATGAAGCTCTATTTCGGCGATCTAAGGTACTCTGCTTTTAGTTTAAGAATAATCATGTCCATGTAGTGAGGCAAATTTCCAGCTTCTGGTAAAACTTGATCAAGGAACATGTTCGTTCAGAGGGACTAACTGATTGCATGCGCTCTTTTTATAGGTGAAATTTGATCAGTTTGTGGAGCAAGGAAAAGTCCTGCATAATTACGCTTCAATTCTTGAGTTGCTTTTACGCCTTAGGCAATGTTGTGACCATCCGTTCCTTGTTATGAGGTTAGTTTGTGGAAGCATAATCATATCTATCCTGTTTTCAACCTGTTTCAGCAAAAAAAACAGGCCCCAAATGAGAGCAAATAGTTTCATCTAACATTTGGCATCTGGTTTCTTATTTAATTTATTCATTTACCATTGGTCTCCTTTGATGATGGAGTTTTGTTGTTATCAGTCGCGGAGATACACAGGAGTTTGCGGATCTCAATAAGCTTGCAAAGCGTTTCCTGCATGGTGGTAATAATGCTGCTAACGGGGATTCTTCATCCCTTCCTTCGAAGGCTTACATTGAAGAGGTTGTCCAAGAACTGCGGAAGGGTGAAGGGGAGTGCCCTATTTGCCTTGAAGCCTTTGAGGATGCTGTGTTAACTCCCTGTGCTCACCGTTTATGCCGAGAGTGTATTTTTTCTAGTTGGCAGAGTCCGGCAGCAGGTCTTTGTCCTGTCTGTAGGTAGTTTACTGTTCACTCTTCAGTTGTCCCTCCGCCGCATTTTATTTTACGTGCTTCATATTGTCTGTCTATTTGATTTTACTTGCAGAAAGTCGATGAGCAAGCAAGATCTTATTACTGCTCCAACAAATAGTCGCTTTCAAATTGATGTCGAGAAGAACTGGGTTGAATCTTCCAAGATATCCTTTCTTCTACAGGAACTAGAATCTCTTCGCAGTTCAGGTGCCAAGAGCATTGTGTTTAGCCAGTGGACTGCATTTCTAGATCTCTTGCAAATTCCACTTTCCAGGTAAGATTATTGTTTGCCTTTTCATTTTCCCAGGGATTGTAGTATGTATATACTTAATCTTCTCATAATCTGAACCCAAAGACATGCAAGTCTTATGCATGTTTCTGAAAACAAGAAATATTCAGCAATTACTCACAAAGAAATGACTTGGTGTTACTGTTTACTTATAAAGATCATGAAATTTGGTCAGGCCAACAACTCTGAGTTCTTCTGCTGGTGTCTATTATGCAGATTATCTATTCTGGGCTGCTAAAGACCTAGTTTCCTGTAGTTTGGCACAATCATGTCTCCCTGCTTTAAAAACTCATTGGAGTATCAACTATATATATGACGTTAGTGTACTGTACAACACTACATATTTTAGGATATGGTCCTTGGATGCTGTAATTGGATTGTAAATTATAGGGTTAATGATCGGCTTCAACCAATTACAGGAAAGGTTCAGACTTCAAAGGTTTGTTTGAACTAAACAATCATCAGCCGTTGTAAGACATGTTTCTTAAAGGTCCTGATCTGCATTACGGTGCTGCATGCAGTTGTGGATTACTTAGGGTTAACGTGCTCATGATCTGTTGCAGATTTTCCAGTTCTGTCTTTACTGTAGGATTTATTCACGAAGCTTTTGTATGACAGGCATGGCTTCTCGTTTACTAGACTGGATGGGACCTTAACTCTTCAGCAGAGAGAGAAAGTAATCAATGAGTTTTCTAATGACAAGAGCATTCTGGTATGTTCTTTTCTGTTTCTTGACCTCGGTCCTTTCTATATAAGTTTTTCGTGATAAATTGAAATATATGGGCAGTATCATATAGTAGTATCATGCAATGAAACTGATATATTATACCACCTCTAATGCATGGTGTCATGTAGTAGTATCAGTCTCCTTGTATTTATTAATTTGTAGAATCTCAATGCAATCTATTGGACATTTATTTTTCTAGTTCTACGTGTGGATACACTATCTACTCCCTCTGTCTCGGTTTAACAGGCGCGCATAGTTTAAGACAAAGTCTGATCATTAATTTGGTCAACAAAATATAAATTATATGTCTACAAAATCTATACCATTAGATTTGTATTAAAAAGGGTTTCGAATAATATAACTTTTTTAACATATATTTCATATTTAATTGACCAAAATAATGGTTAAACTATTTTTTTGAACAACGTGCACGCCTATTAAACCGAGACGAGGAAGTACCTATGATACCACTATGATCTCTCTCATCATTAATTGATACATCAACTTTTTGCATGCATGCCTACGATACCCCCATTGTGGATAGTCTATGGCTAGTCTAAAAATGTTAAGACATCGTGCTTTTAATGTATACAGGTTTTACTAATGTCCCTGAAGGCCGGTGGTGTTGGGATAAACCTTACTGCTGCATCTAATGCATTTGTCATGGTATATTTCCATCAAACCATTGTTTGAACTTATAGATTGGAACATTTTTCACTACATTGCCTACTTATAACATCCTTCATAAGAGGGGTCCAAGTTTTTAATTTCTTTCAGGTTCTAATCCATTGTTTTTGTATGCCTATCTTCACTGTTTATAATTTACTAAAAGTTTTGCTTTGGTACACCCTTTTATTAGAAGTTCATGAATCTTGGAGGAAAGGCCACAATTAATGAGCATGGGGACATTTTATGGTGCAGTTACACTAATAAGGACCATTAATTCAGCACTATCCATTTTTGAATAGTACTGTTGTTTCTTATAGCAGTTGGTTCTAGGCTATCAGTGACTATGCAAAGTTAATGCAGACTTCGCACTTTGTACAGATTAAGCCTGCAAAAACAATACCATTGAAGCACAGCTATAGGAAAGTAAGGAAAGTTGTTAAAAAAAAAGGAAAAGTGCAGCGAGCCAATCAACGCCTATTTCTTACTACTGCCTTATTACTATAGATTCTGTGTAAAAGAATAGAATCGCTTCTCTAGATCTGTATAGATTCGTAGAACTTAATGGATATACTCATTAATGCTTAAGAAAATCTGACAATTTTTTAGTAACGCGTTGATAATATGTTCCTTTTCTGATGGGCACACAAAAAGTAAGAAAATTATGATCCTTGTAAACCGTTACACGTGGTATGAAGTAGAGAAGCTATCTTCCTGTTGTAATGTACTTAAGTTAGCATAGGTAGAAAACAATAAAACTTCCCAGCAGTCAGTCTGGGGGTGAAGCTTCTTATTTATGGGTTTGCATGTAGTCTAGATGGGGTGCTGGCATTACTGTTTTGTGATTAATCTATGCATTTTCATCCTATTTTCTTGGTGCAATATTTTTTCCTTCAGGACCCTTGGTGGAATCCTGCTGTGGAAGAACAAGCTGTCATGCGCATCCATCGAATTGGTCAAACAAAGAGCGTTTCTATCAAAAGGTTCATTGTCAAGGTACATTATAAGAGGGTGTTATTGGAATAGAGGGCAGCTGGCAACCTTACGTGAAAATTTTCATCACACTATTAATTTTCCTACCATTGCACAGGGCACTGTTGAGGAACGAATGGAATCTGTGCAGGCTCGTAAGCAGCGAATGATTTCTGGAGCGTTGACGGACGACGAATTCCGCACTTCACGTCTAGAAGAACTGAAGATGCTTTTCTCTTAAGGAAACACAAGGGTTTCCCATAAGCATTCTTGGGGCGTTTGCATCCATATCTGACAACCTAACACAGTAACATGGGATGCTTGCTGATTTTTTGCCCAGATGTCAAGAGAGGAAGGCAAGAACGAAGCGGTAAGAAAATCCTGTAGGTTGCCGTCCATGTATTTTTGTATGGAAATTCTTACAACCCAATGTAGCTCTTCTGCTCTACAAAAGAAAATTTAATCTGAGTTGATGTAGGCTTGATTTTGTGTATATATGCAGATGGATTTGAAAAAATCGAGAGTTGACAAGAGAAAAGGTTCTACATATGTATATAATAACCAAAACGCCACATATTCCAAGTCCAGCTGTAGTCATACACGTATTTTCACTCATTCCAACACTGAAGTTGTTGGCAGATGAAATACATATGTTCCTAGTTCAAGAACGCATAGAGTAGACCATGTGGTCAGGACTGTACAGTCGTAGACACAAAAAAATTGGTAATAAAAATGAGGTACCAATTACTGATTCCTCAAATATTAATCTATCAGCAGTTTAATTTACAGACAATAACCATCGTTGGTTAAGGCCGTGGCTGTAGACGGATGTTTGATATTTTTTTGCAAGTTTTTCATGCATTGCTAAGGCTGTGCAGTTCAAAACTGGAGTTGGTTGATACTTATACTATACTAAGCAGAAGAATGGTATTTCCAAACCTATAGACACCTAGTCCTAGTGGATTCCAGAAGGTACTAGGGGTAGTCCAGTAAACGCAATCGTTCTAGGGATCAATATGTAGAGGTGAAAAATTGATGACCCATGCAGAGGCTTAGGAAAATCATGAGATGTGAACTAGTATCACACTTGTGGGATTAGGGGTGGTTTCCTAACACACTTTTACTAAACATCCACATACTGCCTAAAACAAAATAAAAGTACTACCACATCAATATAGTTTGGTAATAACATTGTTTATTTAATACTCCCTCGGTCCTATATTGGTTAGGACCGAGAGAGTATCACTGTTACAGTGGAGTTGGTGTTAGATATGCAAGCAAGATCCCACTAAAAATCTACTTATAGCAGATTTGGTGTTTTTTAGTTTAAATTTTGATCCGATTTGAACTACTTTTTTAAGTGACCTATATGGCTACATGTGAGATTTTCACAAGATCCCGCCTGACAGCTTAGTTGGTGTCACACATGTTACTAATTACAAAAGCATTATCTCACCTATCCCGTTGCACACTGTCACACACTCAAAATCACACCATCCATTTCCCCGTATCTTAATGTAGGCTTTCCAAACAAATATCACCATCTATTTCCTCGTATCTTAATGTAGGCTTTCGAAACAAATATAAAATGCACTGTTTCGTAGTCGCGTCACTTGCACAATTTCAACCAACTTGTCTCAACAACTCAACTAAAAATCATCTTAAGAAACAATTCAAGTATACTCCCTCCAGTCCATAAAATTTAACTAAAATCTCAACATTTATTATATATCGGAGGAAGTAAAATATATACAAGTGGGTTACTACAAGATCAGCAACACACGGTATTACATAAGCATTATTACTTGGCTAGCTCCAAATGAGTCCAGTTTCGCTGCATGAGGTATCAGCGCCGTGCAGACCTTGCGCATGGCCACACTTTTACTAGCAAAAGAAGATATGCCATGATGCCACATTCTCGAGAGCTCACAAAGTTATGGCCTGTTTGATGCAAATGATTTGCTTAGGAAATTTAAATTTTATAGATTTTTTCTATAATGGTTGTTTGATTTGTAGGGTTGATTCCTATAAATAATTTCTAAGAAATCCTTTGTACTAGATTTTATAGGAAATCTAACATCCACTCATACCTTCTTTCAGAATCCTTTGCTTTTTTCTGTGGTGGAATTGAACAAATTTTGGTTGATGTAAATTTCTATAGAATTGGAGTGGGCATGACATTGTAATCTTCACATTTTTCCTATTTCGAGGTTTTCCTATCCTAGGAATCACACATTCCAAGATATGCCATATTCTCAGGGCAAACAAATGGAGGCACACATGTAGGGAGCTTTTTATTTTTAAAAATTTGGAGTTATATTTACAGGTTAAAAAAACTGATTTTTTTGATGTAGTAAAAAGTGATGTACAATCATGCAAAATCTTAATGGGAGACTATATATTCTGGATTACACAAAAAATATCTAACTATTTGTGGATTTTTAAAAATATGCGTTGTTAATGGAGGCCGAGCTCCAGGGAGGCCCCTATTTAGTCAAATTCAAATACTGTACGAAATTTCAAATATTTACGGATTTAGTAAATAATGTATGCTACAGGTGATGAGATCTGAGATCTAGGGATTGGCCCGATCTCGCGATTTGACCCCAAAATCCAAGGGAAGAGGTGGGAGAACACGAGGAACACGAAGAACACGAAGAACGCCGGTACTCACGCACGCACACCAACCCGATACACCCGATACTTACCCCCGTGACTCGATGGACCACGCCAATAGAATCACCCGGAAGAGGCACGCGGCAGAATTCCCGGTGAGAGATTGGTGTTGGAGAAGAAGAGATTGGTGAGGGAGAGAGAGTAACTTGTACTAGAGTCTCACTCAACAATATCCAAATCAACAACAAGGATGCCTTGATTACAAAGGGATGCTAACCCTAGGGAGACAAAGCTCAAAGTAGTGTTTAAGCTCAATTCAAGTCTAAGGGGTAAAGGAGGGGTCCAGGCTGCTTATATAGGCCTACATGGCCAGCAAGGCGAAAAGGTACACAAGTGGATAACTTAGGGAGTTTGGTGAGTTATTCCCGTCGGATCCGGTCCTGGGGCCGGTCAGACCGGGCCTGTGACCGGGTGGTCCGGTCGTGGGGCCGGTCGACCGGGCGCCAACCGGAAATCTCGCAAGTCTCCGTCCGGTTGGCCCCCGGTACGACGCTGGTCAGGACCGGGGGAAATCCGGTTGGGCGCCCGGTTGACCGGGCCTGGGACCGGATGGTCTGGTCGTGGGGCCGGTTCGACCGGGTCCTGGGCCGGCCAGCTTCCTCTTCTTCCTTCGTGCGCTTCGAGTGACGTCGGGTCCAGCTTAGTGTTCATCTCCAAGTCCCGCTGCTCCTCTCCTTCCCTTGACCATGGTTGAAAGGATCGTATGCCGCACCTAGAGCGGGGGGGGGGGGGGGTGAATAGGTGCTAACCAATTTTTAGTTCTTTTTCAATTTAGGCTTGACACAAAAGGTAAATTCTCTAGATATGCAACTAAGTGAATTTACCTATATGACAAGGCAAACAACTAAGCAAGATATAGCTAAGCAATAGAGATAGAATAGGATAGAGGTAACCGAGAGTGGAGCACGCGATGACACGGAGATGATTCCCGTAGTTCCCTTCCTTTGCAAGAAGGTACGTCTACGTTTGGAGGAGTGTGGTTGCTACGAAAGCCAAACCAACAGCCACGAAGGCTTCACTCAGATCTCCGGTGAGCAACGCCACGAAGGCCTAGCCCACTTCCACTAAGGGATTTCCTCGAGGCGGAAACCGGGCCTTTACAAGGTTCTTGGGGCACACATCCACAACCAAATTGGAGGCTCCCAAATCTGTTACAACACAACAATCAACAACAATACATCAACACAAATCAACTAGGGAACCAAATAGGAACACTAGCATGAGATCCCTCAAACAAGAGAGGGGGAAATGAAGAACGTTTCGGTGAGGATGTAGATCGGTGTCTTCTCCTTCGAATCCCCAAAGATCAAGAGCTTTGGTTGGGGGAGGAAGGAGATCTTGCAAATCTTGTGTTCTTGAGGTGGCTCTAATGGTGGTGAAGCTTGGCAGATTTTTCTTGCAATGATTGAGCAACTTGTCCCTTTGGAGAAGAAAGCTATTTATATGGGTGGAGCTTTCAGATCTGACCGTTGGGGACGAATTCCACTAACACCGGAAGTTCCGGCCAGGATGGCCGGAAGTTCCGGCTTCCACCGGAAGTACCGGCCATTCGGGCCGGAACTTCCGCCCTTGATAAAATTCCTGCAAAGCAAAAGAAGGGGCGGAACTTGGGCGGAACTTCCGGTGGCCGGAAGTTCCGGCCAAGTTCCGGCCAAGTTCCGGAAACTTGCGAAAACCTTACTGGACTATACTGAGCCACAAACACGGAATTCCGGAACTTGCCCGGAAGTTGGGCGGAAGTTCCGCTGACCGGAACTTCCGGCCAACTCCACCGGAACTTCCGGTCCTGAAGAGAAAACCTGAGCACAGACGTCGCTGAGAAGCTTCTGCTGAAAATGTCAGGCCGGAACTTCCGCCGGATTAGGCCGGAACTTCCGCCGATACGTAAAACCTGCGGCAGAACTTCGTAACAGCAAAACCAATACACCGATCCAACATAATTTTTGATGGCTTGTACCTGTCTACATCAACACACATAAAAATATACATAGTGTTGACGTCAAACACACAAAACCCAAAAGGGCGGGAAATGTTCTTTCAATCTCCCCTTTTTGGTGTTTGATGACAACACAAGTATTTGCAAGGAATAGATAATGTAAACAACAATGTGAGAGATATAGAGGAGCTCCCCCTAGATATGAGCAATGGTACATAAGAAGCTCCCCCTATATCTTGCATCCGTCTTCCAAGGGTTAGCAAAACAACATAGTGATAAGCATGTGGATAATAAGATCATGCACACATAGATAACCAAGGAAGACTCACATACGGAGTTTACCATACACAAATAAGGTTCCAAGCACATAGATAGAGTTTACAAACCAAATAGCTAAGACATAGTTCGACACCATAAAGATAACTAGAATCACAAGCAATAAAAACCAAAGCCAACACGAGCTTGTGACTCCCCCATGCAAATACCCACCGAAGAGCAACCTAACAAGGTCTCACTCTCCCCCTTTGGCACCAAAGCACCAAAAAGGAAAAAGGAGAATCTACGCGTCCCAAGGGTCGGCGTTAGCCCAACCGGGAGGGAGGTTCGATGAAGCGCCGGGATAGGGAGGAGTGTGAGGAGGAGACTCGATCTCAAGGCCATCCGGAGGAAGAGGGACACCATAACGAGAGACCCACTCAGCTTCCGGAGTGACATCCTCCTCGGATCCGGGGGGAGACACTTCCACCTCAAGTGCCCTCAGGATGCTCTTCTGACGAACCCTTGACTTCTTGGCTTCAACATGCTGCTGATACTGACGTTGGTTGACTGCAGAGGTGAGGCAAAAGATCTGTCTCATGCGGCGTGCTAGCTTGGAAGCCCAACTCGGTGGCTTCTCATCCATGGGGTTAACATCTTCAAGAGGAGAGTTGTGGCGCTTGGCCCTCAAAGACTTCACTTCATGGGATGTGAGAGTGAGTGGAATGGATTGAACGAGTCTAGCATTGCAAGAATCCATCCAAGAGTCCTCAATGAGCTTCATAATGTACGGAGCAAAGGCGGGAAGCTTCTTCTCATACACACATGACCACATCTCATGGTAGATGTAGTCCATCACATCAAGCCTCTCACCGGTGCCCTTCTTAGCAAAAGAGTTTGCCATTAGATCCACTTCATAAAGATGTATCTCATCAAGGTTGCCACCCTTTGGTCCAATGGTTTCCCGGTAGACTCTAAGCATAATATCCCAAGTAGGGAGAAGATCCGCACTCTTGCCCGCTATACCCCAACCGGGGATGTAGAGGTTCTCCAGGACTTCCCTTGTTTGAGCCCATGAGCTATCATGGCACCTCCAACCATTTGCATTCACACCCGGGTAGCGAGGATATCCAAGGGCGGCTCCAAACTTTGCCAAGTTAGACTCAAGGAGCCTCTCATGAGTCATCCACCGAAATGTTCTTGCTTCATCTTGCTCAAAGTGGACGGTGGCATAGAATTGTTGAATCAACCCAACATCATAGTCCTTGTTGAGCTCCATAATGGGATAGAGCCCAAACTCTCCACACATGGCATAGGCTTCTTACTTATTAGCGGCCATCTTCCCGGTGTCAATAGCATGTTGAGGGGCTACCCCCTTCTTGAATGGAATGTAGATCTCATAGAATATCTCCTCTTGGGACTTGTTGTGGAACCGCTTATCCCCAACCCTATTGTTCCGAGGGGTGAGGTAAGGGTTCATGTCACGGAGCTCCTTGTACTCATTATATTGCATGCTCTTCACGGATATATGTATGTTCTTCCCACGAACAGCCGGTGACTTGAGCCTACGAGCACCGCAGCTTGTCTTTGGCGAGCGGTGAGCTTGGATGGTCGGGTTTGCTCGAGTTCTTCCTCAACCTCATCCACATGATCCTTGCCTCTCTTCTTGGAACCACCTGATAACAGAATCAAAATGATAGGAATGATGAAAGAGAACACATAAGCAAGGAGGCCAAACACCAGAGCATGCACAGGATATCGGGTAACAGCAGAAAAAATCGCCAGGCCGGAAGTTCCGGTGAGAACCGGCGGAAGTTCCGCCCCGGGCGGAAGTTCCGGCGTGAAGGGTCGGAACTTCCGGCTGTTCGAAAACAGCGGTAGTTTCTCACCAAATCTGAGGCAATGGCTAAGAGAACCGCATTACCACGACATCCTAAGCACGATCTAGTAGAGGAAAGGCATCTAGAGGATTTCTACCATAGCTTTGCCTAGAGTATGCCCTATATTTCATCTAGTGAGGTCTACCCACACATAGAGAGGGAGAGGGCACAAACCGGGGGGAGCCATGGAGGAGAAGAGGGAGAGGATGCCGATCCACAGAGACGATCCGGCGGGGAGCGCCGGAGGAGGGAGATCCGGCCGGAGGAGCAGCAGCCGTCACAGGGGAGGAGCACCACCAAATAGATCTTGGAAAGGGGAAAAGTGAGGAAGATGGAACTGCTCACCCGTTCGGCCCAGTTATATAGTGGCCACTTAAGGCCGGAAATTCCGCTGGTTGGAGCCGGAACTTCCGGTCTCTCAGGAACCACCCAGGCTGGACACGAACAGGGCTGATCTGGCGAAAAGGATGCCGGCCGGAAGTACCGGTCGAAACGACCGGAACTTCCGGTGGAACAGGAAACTGTGCCCAAAAACAGGATTTTGACACGAACAAGGTGCACTAGGAGAAGGTGAAGGATATGTCTTAGATGAGATAGGCTTAGGACAGATACGCCAAACTGTGAGATGGTACATGATCACTCATTTTTGCAAATAAATCAAATGAAGGCCAAAAATGAGTGATTTCCCATAAACAAGGAGATGTCAATAAAATCCAATGAAGATCCAAACAACTCCAACTCTTCACGAAGAAGAGTGCGGTGGCCTAGGCCACCATATATGAGTGTTATGATATGGCACCGCGAAGATATATCTTGGGTCCAAACCAATACTCATCATTTAAGCTCACATATCAACATATGATATAACGAGAATGAAATCTTTAATGTTGGCATTATGGGGGGAGGGATAGCTCAATAATTTAAACCGCACTCCCCCTATCTCCATGCCCACATCTAAACCAAATAAAGTTTTGAGACGAAGGTGTGTTTGCAAGATGATCAAGCTATACTCCTTGAATCGATGATATTTAGCTCATTCCTCAAATAAGTGAACCTTGCTTCATCAAGAGGCTTCGTGAATATATCGGCAAGTTGATCTTTGGTAGGAACATAGATGAGCTCAATATCACCCCGGGCAACATGATCCCTAATGAAATGATTCCGGATCTCAATATGCTTCGTTCTTGAATGTTGCACCGGATTATAGGCAATCTTGATAGCACTTTCATTGTCACATAATAGAGGCACTTTGTCACAAATGACACCGTATTCCTTTAAAGTTTGCCTCATCCATAACAATTGAGTGCATCCACTTGCGGCGGCAACATATTCGGCTTCGGCGGTGGAGAGAGATATACAATTTTGCTTCTTAGATGACCAACACACCAAGGACCTACCAAGAAATTGGCAAGCCCCGGAGGTTGATTTCCTATCATCCTTGTCTCCCGCCCAATCCGCATCGGTGTAACCATTGAGAATAAAACTTGAGCCTTTGGGGTACCAAATACCATATCTTGGGGTATCAACCAAATATCGAAAGATTCTCTTGAGAGCTATCATGTGGCTCTCCTTAGGAGAAGCTTGATACCTTGCACACACACCAACACTCAACACTATGTCCGGTCTAGATGCACAAAGGTAAAACAAGGATCCAATCATGGAGCGATATACCTTTTGATCCACCTCTTTACCATTGGGATCAAGTGCAAGATGACATTTGGTAACCATAGGAGTGGCAACACCTTTCATCTCGGTCATCTTGAACCTCTTGAGCATGTCTTGGAGATATTTTGCTTGGTTGATGAAGGTTCCTCCTCTCAATTGCTTGATCTCAAAACCAAGGAAGAACTTCATCTCTCCCATCATAGACATCTCAAACCTATCGGTCATAAGCTTTGAGAATTCATCATTGAAAGCTTTGTTAGTAGAGCCAAAGATAATATCATCAACATATAATTGGCAAACGAAAAGCTCCCCATTGACCCTCTTAGTAAAAAGAGTGGGATCGATTAGCCCAACATCAAACCCACGGTCTACCAATAATTCCTTAAGGTGCTCATACCAAGCTCTAGGAGCTTGTTTGAGACCATAAAGAGCTTTATCGAGCTTGTAGACATGGTTAGGGAAGTTGAGATCCTCGAACCCCGGGGGTTGCTTAACATAAACCTCTTCATGTATAGGACCATTAAGAAATGCACTTTTCACATCCATTTGTTGTAACTTGAAGTTATGATGCGATGCATAAGCAAGAAGGATACGGATGGACTCAAGACGAGCCACGGGAGCATAGGTTTCTCCAAAGTCAATTCCCTCAACTTGAGAGAACCCTTGAGCCACCAATCTTGCCTTGTTCCTCACAACATTTTCAAACTCATCTTGCTTGTTCTTGAATATCCATTTAGTGCCAATAACATTGCGGCACCCCTTTGGCTTCTCTACTAATGTCCACACTTTGTTGCGCTTGAAGTTGTTGAGTTCTTCGTGCATAGCTTCCAACCAATCCGAATCTTCAAGGGCTTCAAATACTTTCTTGGGTTCCACTAAGGAGATATAAGCATGATGGTTGCTAAAATTAGCCAATTGCCTTCTTGTGGAAACCTTTGCCCTTATATCACCAAGAACCTTATCATGAGTGTGATCACGAAGCTCAAGGTTCCTTTCTCTTCTTGCTAGACGACGGGCCTCGATCTCCTCCTTGGTTCTTCTTGGCCTTGGAGGTATCACTTGATCAACTTGATCTTTTGGGTCCCCGTCTTAACCTTCAACTTGAGCAACTACAATTTCTTGTGAGTGCTCAACATCATGTGCTTGATCTTGGACATCATTTGGTGCGGAGCAAATATCGAATGGATACTCGTCGGAACCATCATGAATTCTTGGTTAATCTTGACCTTGATCTTGTCCTTGATCTTGTCCTTGATCTTGCACACATGAGGGAGGGTTTTGTTCTTGTTCTTGGGTTGGTGCATCATTTGCTTCACTTGATGGGGTTTGTTGATGTTGAGAAGATGAGGGCTCCACCGTGGTAGAGCATAGTCCTTCCCGAGACGCCACACCGTGTCCCTTAACGGGGCGGAAAAATCCCACACCCATTCTTACTATGGCATCTTGAGGTATTTCATCACCTGCACAAACATCAACTTGCCCCACTTGGGAGCCATCATTTTCTTCGAACTTCACACTACAAGATTCAATGATAATCCCGGAGGATACATCAAAGATTCTATAAGTGTGAGATTCGGCACCGTAACCAACAAATATACCCTCCAAAGCTTTAGGAGCAAATTTAGACAAACGAACCCCTTTGATTTTGTAGAAACACTTACACCCGAACACCTTGAAGTATGAGATATTAGGCTTGTTCCCGGTGAGTATTTCATATGGAGTCTTGTTCAAGCCCTTGCGGAGATAGAGCCGGTTAGAGGAGTGGCAAGCGGTGGAGATGGCTTCCGCCCAAAAGTTATAGCAGGATTTATACTCCGCCATCATAGATCTTGCCATATCCATAAGAGTCCGGTTCTTCCTCTCCGCAACACCATTTTGTTGAGGGGTGTAAGCAGCGGAATATTGATGTCGAATCCCCTCATCACTAAGAAAATCATTGAGTGTATAGTTCTTGAACTCGGAGCCGTTGTCACTTCTTATTGCCATAATGAGGAGGTTGTGTTGGCGTTGCACCTCGGTAGCAAAGTCAATGAATATTTGTTGAGTCTCATCTTTCGTCTTGAGAAAGTAGACCCAAGTGTATCTTGAGTAATCATCAACTATCACTAAGCAATGTTTCTTCGCACCAAGACTTGCATGAGTAA
Organism: Lolium perenne; assembly: GCF_019359855.2. NCBI lineage: Eukaryota > Viridiplantae > Streptophyta > Magnoliopsida > Poales > Poaceae > Lolium > Lolium perenne. The sequence continues at coordinate 121,860,084 of NC_067249.2, read as the reverse complement.
CGGGACCAAAGAGATCCACATGAAGGAGCTCCAAGATCCTCTTGGAAGAGATGATAGTCTTGCTTGGGTGCGGAGAGTCATGCATTTTGCCTTCAACACAAGCCCTACAAACACGATCTTTGGCAAAAGACACATTTTCCATTAGTCCCACAATATGGTTCCCCTTGTGAAGACTTTGCAAAGTTCTCATGTTGACATGGGCTAGGCGGCGATGCCACAACCAACCCACGTCCGCCTTTCCGAATAGGCACATCGCACTTGTCGTGGTGGTCCCCGAAAAGTCCACCACATACAAGTTGTGTTTGCGATACCCAACGAATGCGACTTTTAGAGTCTTGCTCCACAAGAGGACCACAATATCTTTATCAATAAAGACGGCGAAACCCATCTTGCCAAGGGCGGAAACGGAAAGCAAATTGTAACCAAGGGTTTTGACAAGCATGACATCCACAAGGGTAATGTTGTGTGCAACCACAACCTTGCCAAAACCCAATACCTCGGATGTAGAATTATCGCCAAAGGAGACGGTGATATCATTTATGTTAGGCCTCAACTCCTTGACGAGGTTCTTGCCGCCGGTCATATGACTTGTACATCCACTATCAAGTACCCATTTTGAACCTCCGGCGGCATAGTCCTACATGAGATCAATTCTTGGATTTAGGTACCCATTTTTCAATGGGTCCTCTTTTGTTAGCAACAAGGGTCTTTGGAACCCAAATAGACCAAGCAACATAACCATCATATGGACCAACATATTTAGCATAAACATCACCATAATAATCTTTAAAGAGAACATAGTGAGGGTTATCTATTCCCGCACCATCATCATTAATGGTGTTGCCCTTTCGGGGTTCACCATTAGCTTTCTCATGTGCGGGCTTGGTCTTTTTCTTGTTTGCCTTTTTAGCCTTGGTATTAAAACCAAGTCCCTCCTTCCCATTGTTTGACCTTTGCTTACTCAAAAGATCATCCAAGGAAAGTTTACTTTGGGGAGAGGAGGTCCTAGCAAGTTCATCTTTCAACCTAGCATTTTCCTCAATTATATTTGCATGATCACATGAAGGAGTAGAGGTACTAGGTATGTCATATGAAGCAAGCCTAATTTGAAGTTGCTCATAAGACTCGGAGAGGAGAGAGTATTCACTCTTCAAGGCTTTGTGAGCCTTGTCTAGTTCATCTAGATCCTTCACAAGTTTCTCATGATCAACACCAAATTTGGCCTTTTCCTTTATAAGCACTTTAGTCTTAGCTCTAGCAAGATCTCTAGCTTTAGTGAGCTTGTTAATTTTATCTTGAGGCTCTTCAAGAGTTTCTAGCCTCTCCTCAAGAGAAGCTATAGTTTCTTGACTTTCCTCAAGAGCATTTTTAAGGGCATGGATTTCAAGAGAGTCTTCTCTCTCTATTTGACCCTTTTTCTCAAGCATATCACTTTGTTGAGCTATACGAACCATGAGGCTTGAAACATGCTTCTTAGTGTTACCTTGTAGGTTACTAATGAATTCATCAAACTCTAGCATCTCTTGTTTCACTTTTAGACTAGCGCGGTCAACCCCTAGATCATTAGCAATGTTAGGCATAGAGGGGTTAGGAGATGATACCTCAGAAGATTTAGCCATAAGGCAACTTTCTTCCTCCACATGAATGACCTCATTGGGGGATTCACTTGGTGATGAAGAGTTAGTGGAGAGGGAGGCAAGAGCGACCAATCCATTAGAGGTTGCATCTTCTTCATCATCAACATCATCATCTCCGGAGGTATACTCTTCTTGAGTTGATAGCACAATAGGTGTGTCCAAGGAGGACCTTGCCATGAAGCAATGTGCATTCTTGATATGAGGGTTCTCATTGGGAGATTCAAAGAGAGATGAAGAGGGTATGTTGGTGGTGACGATGGCGGCCAATTCCTTTGAGCTTTCTTCATCTTCATCACCACTAGAACTTTCAACTTCATCGGAAGAATATTCTTCCCTTGTTACTAGCACAACTCTTGAGGGCCTCTTGCCCTTCTTGGTCTTGTTGTTGTAGAACTTCTTGTTGAGAGGCTTTGAATATTTGCCCTTTGAGTCTTTGCTCTTGTCCTTGGGAATGAGCCTCCCATTATGAAGCTCTCTATTCTCATAGGGGCATTCGGCAATGAAGTGGCGCTTGTCATCACAATTGTAGCATGATCTTGTCTTTGGACCAAAGCTAGTGAACCCACTTTTGTTGTTCCTCTTGATGTTGTCTTCCTTGGCCTTGGAGGGATCAACCCAAAAGGATTTTGCATGGAAGGCCATGTGATCATGGTAGTGGCATTGCAAATCTTCCGGATAGGACATACTCCAAGATGCCCTATAAGATTCTTGAGGAATCACTTCTTCAACGGAGTTGACCACCAAGGCAAGGTTGGAACCTTTTGCCATCCCAAGAGCACGATTGCGAGAATCATGAGAGGTTTCCTCAAGCACCTTGAGAGCTTGCATCTCGTGCACGACTTGTTGAGAGGTGAGAGAGGAATAGCATTCCCTTGCCACAAGAGTCTTGACATCAATGGGTACAAATGGCATCATGCATTCAATGTACTTCTCCTTGATCCAAGAGTCATTGATGTGGGTGGCACCAATAAGCCGGAAGGCATCGGCAACGGTGAGAAGTCTTCCATACATGTCTTCATGATCTTCATCCGGTAGCCTTATGAACCCTTCGGCTTTATTCTTAAGAGCATTATACTTGTTCCTCCTTGTGCTCTCACTTCCAATGCAACTAGCGGTCAAACCATCCCAAGCTTCCTTGGCGGTGGTGTAGTTCCGGACACGATGCAATTCCTTTGTCCCCACACTAGTTTGAATCATGTGCAAGGCGGTGTTGTTGAGTTGACTATCAACCGCTTCTCTTCTAGTCAACTTGTCGGGGTTGTATGGCTTGAAGCCCTCCAAGATGATTCTCCATAATTCATTGGAGGCACTACAAACATGAGAGCGGAACTCAAATTGCCAAGTATCGAAATTATCAATAGAAAACTTAGGTGGGTCGCCCCGAATGTTCAAATGGGGATGGGGAACCGGTATATCGGGTGATTGGAAAGGTGGAGGTACTCGATTGTAGCTCTCACTCCCACTAGTTCCCTTAGGAGATGCAATGGGAGATTTGATAGTGTTTAAGTTATCACCTTCCACGGGTTTGGTAGATGAGGGTAAGTCCGAAGCCTCTCCCTCATCTAACGCACCCGTGTCTTTAACCTCTACACTAGGAGCCTTGGGAAGGGCCGGAGCCAAAAGCTCAGCAATCATCTTTTTCATGCTTTCCATTTGGGCTTCCATGGAGGACTTCAACGAATTGAAGTCTTCCACGGAGACCGTCTTGGCGGCCCCTTCCGAGGACTCCTCGTCCGGCATACTCTTAGGCGGTTAAGCCCGAAATAAGAGCCGAGGCTCTGATACCAATTGAAAGGATCGTATGCCGCACCTAGAGGGGGGGGGGGTGAATAGGTGCTAACCAATTTTTAGTTCTTTTTCAATTTAGGCTTGACACAAAAGGTAAATTCTCTAGATATGCAACTAAGTGAATTTACCTATATGACAAGGCAAACAACTAAGAAGATATAGCTAAGCAATAGAGATAGAATAGGACAGAGGTAACCGAGAGTGGAGCACGCGATGACACGGAGATGATTCCCGTAGTTCCCTTCCTTTGCAAGAAGGTACGTCTACGTTTGGAGGAGTGTGGTTGCTACGAAAGCCAAACCAACAGCCACGAAGGCTTCACTCAGATCTCCGGTGAGCAACGCCACGAAGGCCTAGCCCAATTCCACTAAGGGATTTCCTCGAGGCGGAAACCGGGCCTTTACAAGGTTCTTGGGGCACACATCCACAACCAAATTGGAGGCTCCCAAATCTGTTACAACACAACAATCAACAACAATACATCAACACAAATCAACTAGGGAACCAAATAGGAACACTAGCATGAGATCCCTCAAACAAGAGAGGGGGAAATGAAGAACGCTTCGGTGAGGATGTAGATCGGTGTCTTCTCCTTCGAATCCCCAAAGATCAAGAGCTTTGGTTGGGGGAGGAAGGAGATCTTGCAAATCTTGTGTTCTTGAGGTGGCTCTAATGGTGGTGAAGCTTGGCAGATTTTTCTTGCAATGATTGAGCAACTTGTCCCTTTGGAGAAGAAAGCTATTTATATGGGTGGAGCTTTCAGATCTGACCGTTGGGGACGAATTCCACTAACACCGGAAGTTCCGGCCAGGATGGCCGGAAGTTCCGGCTTCCACCGGAAGTACCGGCCATTCGGGCCGGAACTTCCGCCCTTGATAAAATTCCTGCAAGGCAAAAGAAGGGGCGGAACTTGGGCGGAACTTCCGGTGGCCGGAAGTTCCGGCCAAGTTCCGGAAACTTGCGAAAACCTTACTGGACTATACTGAGCCACAAACACGGAATTCCGGAACTTGCCCGGAAGTTGGGCGGAAGTTCCGCTGACCGGAACTTCCGGCCAACTCCACCGGAACTTCCGGTCCTGAAGAGAAAACCTGAGCACAGACGTCGCTGAGAAGCTTCTGCTGAAAATGTCAGGCCGGAACTTCCGCCAGATACAGAAAACCTGCAGAACTTCAGAACAGCAAAACCAATACACCGATCCAACATAATTTTTGATGGCTTGTACCTGTCTACATCAACACACATAAAAATATACATAGTGTTGACGTCAAACACACAAAACCCAAAAGGGCGGGAAATGTTCTTTCAATGGTGTGTCCTCCTCTCCGGGGTCTTGATGCGCCTTGTACCTAATGACACAAAGCACATCGGCATGAGGTAGCATTCCATCCAAAGGGGTACCGAGATCAAGGGTGGTGAGGAGTGAGTTCACCTCGTCATGTAGCGCTTTAACTCGAGCTCGCGTCATTGGTCCACTTGGGGGACTTGTTGGTCTTGGTGTGGAGGTGTCCGAAGGCCACCCCGCATCATCTCCCCCCCTTGGGAAAGAGTCGTCCTCAACTCGTGTGCCTCCTCATCTTCATGATATGGCGATAAGTCCGCAACGTTGAACGTGTTGCTCACCAAGTACTTGGAGGTCGGGATGTCGATGACGTATGCGTTGTTGTTGATGCGTTTGAGGACCTTGAAGGGGCCATCTCCTCTTGGCTTGAGCTTTGAGTTGCGTTCATGAGGGAACCTTTCCTTCCGGAGGTGGATCCAAACGAGGTCGCCTTCTTCAAATATGCGTTCCTTCTTCTTGGCGTTGAGGCGGTTAGCTTGACGAAACACATGTTCTTGAATGGTTTCTCTTGTTTCTTCATGTAGTTTCTTCATGGCGGCAGTGCGCTTGTCGAAGTCCATGTTCGTCCTCTCATGAAGGGGAAGTGGTAGTATGTCGAGTGCCGTGGGAGGGTCGAAGCCGTAGACTACCATGAAGGGACTCCTTGATGTTGTCGAGTGCTTGGCGCGGTTGTAGGCGAATTCCGCGTGTGGAAGGCACTCCTCCCATGACTTCAAGTTTTTCTTCACTAGGATGCGTAGGAGAGTGGAGAGGCTTCGATTGACCACTTCCGTTTGTCCGTCCGTTTGCGGGTGCGAGGATGATGAGAACAAGAGCTTCACTCCAAACTTTGCCATGAGCGACTTCCATAGATAGCTCATGAACTTGACGTCTCGATCCGACACAATGCTTGCCGGTATGCCGTGTAGGCGAACAATTTCCCTGAAAAACAATGAAGCAATGTGTGAAGCATCATCGCTCTTATGGCAAGGTATGAAATGAGCCATCTTAGAGAATCTATCCACTACCACAAATATGGAATCATGACCATGCTTAGTGCGAGGCAATCCTAGGATGAAATCCATGCTAATATCCGACCAAGGAGCATGAGGAATAGGCAATGGTGTATAAAGGCCATAAGGGTTGGAGGTAGACATAGCTTGTAAGCAAGTTGTGCACCGGCGGCAAAGGCGTTCCACGTCGCGGTACATTCTTGGCCAATAGTAGTGGGTTGAGAGCATGGCATATGTCTTCTCTCGTCCAAAGTGTCCCATAAGACCACCTCCATGTGACTCTTGCAAAAGTAACATTTGAAGAGAAGACTCGGGAATGCAAATCTTGTTAGCTTTAAACAAGTAGCCATCATGCAAATAGAAATCATCCACTCCTCTTTCAACGGAACACTTCTCAAAAATCGGTGCAAAGAAAGAATCGGAAGGATAGAGTTTTTTGATCTCTTCAAGTCCCAAAACATGAAAATCCAAGCGAGTAAGCAAAAGGGTGTTTTTGCGGGAAAGAGCATCCGCCACTACATTGTCCTTGCCCTTCTTGTATTTGATTACATATGGGAAGGACTCAACGAACTCGACCCATTTTGCGTGTCGTTTGTTCAAGTTGTGTTGGCTTTTCAAATATTTCAAGGACTCATGGTCGGAATGAATGATAAACTCTTTTGGCCAAAGATAGTGTTGCCAAACTTCAAGAACACGAACCAAAGCATAGAGCTCCTTGTCATAAATAGGATAGTTGAGGCGTGCGCCATCCAACTTCTTACTATAATATACCACGGGTTTGCCCTCTTGCATAAGAACGCCACCAATACCAAGTCCACTCGCATCACACTCAATCTCAAAAGTTTTTGCAAAATTTGGAAGGACAAGAAGGGGAGCTTCGGTAAGGCGTTTCTTCAACTCATCAAAAGAATTTTGTTGGGCCTTGCCCCAAACAAACGGAACATTCTTTTTGGTAAGCTCATTCAAAGGGCAAGCAATGGTGCTAAAATCTTTCACAAAGCGACGGTAGAAACCGGCAAGTCCATGAAAACTTCGGACTTGACCAACATTTGTAGGAGTAGGCCAATTGTGGATGGCCTCCACCTTGGAAGAATCAACTTCAATCCCATTAGCGGAAACCACAAATCCAAGGAAAACCAACTTGTTTTGAGCAAAGGTGTACTTGGGGAGGTTAGCATAAAGCTTCTCATGACGCAAGATGCATAAGACCTCTCTCACATGTTGCACATGGTCCTCGAGATTTTTTCTATAAATGAGAATATCATCAAAATAGACAACCACACTCTTGCCAATGAGAGGACGCAAGATGTGATTCATAAGACGCATAAAAGTGGATGGAGCATTGGAAAGACCAAAAGGCATAACGAGCCATTCATAGAGACCAAGCTTGGTCCTGAATGCCGTTTTCCATTCATCACCAATGGCCATGCGGATTTGGTGGTAGCCACTACGCAAATCGACTTTGGAGAAAATCGTGGCACCACTTAACTCATCAAGCATGTCATCTAAACGCGGAATGGGATGGCGGTAACGAACGGTAATGGCATTGATGGGGCGACAATCCATACACATTCGTTGCGTCTCATCCGGTTTAGGCACAAGAATCACGGGAACCGCACAAGGACTAAGGCTTTCGCGAACGTACCCTTTGGCGAGGAGATCTTGTATTTGGCATTGGATCTCCTTTGTGTCTTCGGGGTTGGTGCGGTAGGCGGCACGGTTTGGAAGCGGAGCGCCGGGAATGAGGTCGATGCAGTGTTCTATGCCTCGAAGTGGTGGAATTCCATGAGGGAGTTCGTCGGGGAAGACGTCTTGAAACTCCTTCAAAAGAGACAACAAAGACGAAGGAAGGTTGGTTAAGTCGTTAGTCGCCGATGATGGTCCCTTGCAAATGAGCACATAGTGCAATATGGTGGATGGGTTCTCTTGGACCTCTCTCCACTCACTCTTGGTGGTTAGGAGGACACTCTTTGTCTCGCTCATATATGGCTTGTGGCGCTCACTATCTTTTTGGTGGGTCGCTCCCTCTCCTCTCATCTCACTATGGTGGGTGCGGAGTTGTGCCCTCGCTAAAGCCTTCGCATTATCCGCGATGATTTGGCTAGGAGTCATCGGGCGTAACTCGAACTTCTTGTCCTTGACCTTGAAGGTGTATGCATTGGAGTGTCCATCATGTATAGCCTTCTTGTCAAATTGCCAAGGGCGGCCAAGCAACATGTGGCACACCGTCATGGGCACCACGTCACACTCAATAGTGTCCTCATAAGGTCCAATCTTGAAGTTGATGGTGACGGTATGTTGTATCTTGACGTTGCCCTTGTCACTCAACCATTGGATATGGTAAGGGTGAGGATGCTTGCGGAGGGTGAGGTTGAGCTTCTCACATAATTCGGTGCTTGCAAGGTTATGGCAACTTTCACCATCGATGATGACCTTGATCGACTTGCCACCAATACCGGCACGGGTTTGGAAGATGTTGCACCGTTGGTCTTCCATAGCTTGAGGTTGAGTTGTTAGCACCCTTGTGACCATAAGTGAGAGACTTGGGTCATGCTCACATAAGAGAGGGTCTTCTCCACTATCTTCCTCGTAAGCTTCTTCATTGGCAACGGCGGCTTGCACAAGGGCTTCATATTCATCTTCACTTAGCGTCTCAATGTCACCGTTCTCCATGGTGATCATGACCTTGGTATTCTTGCACTCAAACGATTTGTGGCCTTGGGTGCCACACTTGAAACAAGTGACATTAGAGGGTCCCGTAGAGGCCTTAGAGGAGGCGGTAGAGGACACCGTTTGTTTCATGCGACTTTGGATAGTCGGTTGCTTGGATGGTGTAGATGACACGGTGGGCTTGACACTTGTTGTAGGAGTTGATGTAGCTAGCTTGGAGGCGAAGTATTGCTTGGACTTGGAGTACTTGATGTCCTCATTCACTTGGCGCTCGGCCTTGGATGCTTGGTGGACCAACTCAACCAAATTGGAGTATGGTTGGAACTCCACAATCCTCTTGATGGGGTAGTTGAGGCCATTGAAGAAACGAGCAATGGTTTGGTTCTCGGATTCTTGGATATTGGCTCGCATCATAGTTAACTCCATCTCCTTGAAGAACTCCTCAACGGTCTTGGTGCCTTGCTTCAACTTTTGGAGCTTGTTGAAGAGGTCGGTCATGTAGTGTGTTAGGACAAAGCGAGCTTGCATCTCTTCCCAAGTGTCAATTGGAGGTTCACCCTTTTCTTCCCTTAGAGTGAGGACTTGCTCCCACCAAGTGTTGGCGTAATCCTCAAACTCAAGAGATGCCATAGCCACCTTCTTGGCACCGGAGTAGTTGTGGATGCGGAATATCTTGTCAACCTTGAGTGCCCATGAGAGGTAGGCCTCACCATCCTCTTCACCCTTGAACTTCGGCATGGTGAACTTGAGCCTTCCAAACATGTTCTCTTCATCCTCCAACTTTCTTCGGCGAGGACGGATGCCTTCATCTCTTGCGGCTTGAGGTGGGATATGAGGTCTTCCACGGCCAACCATAGCATTGGGTTGGCGTTGAAGTTGGACACTAGCTTCACTTGGTTCACGGTGATGATGTTGTTGAAGATCTTGTCGAGGTTGTTGACGATGCTCATTGTTTGTCCTCTCATCTTGATCATGTGGTGGGTCTCCTCTTCCACGTTGGTCATGGCGAGGGTGACGTCGGAGATCTCGCCGAGGTTGATCTTGAGGACCTTGGTCTTGGGGTTGGTCGTCACGCCCATGGTGGGCATGGCGATCCACTTGGTGACGATCTTGTTGGAGGACTTGATCTTGTGGAGGACGTTCGTGTGGACGAGCATGGCGATGGATTTCTCCTCGCCTAGAGTTGGAGCGAGAGTCTTCATGATGAACATGTGGGCGATGAGGTCGATGATGGTCTTCATGCCTTGAGGAGGAGCTTGAGGACGAATGGCCACCATGAGAGTTGTAATCTTGTGACGAGCTTGAGGACGATGAAGTAGAGCGGTGTCGGCGATGGCGACCCAAGTTGGTGATGGCGCGCTCGAGGCTATCCATGTGCCGCTCCATGTTCGCATCATTGGCCGCCATTTGGCCATTCAAGTTGTCCGTAGCTTCACGAAGGAGAGCCAAGTCTTGGTTCACGGCGGAGAAGTTGTGTGCCACTTCGTCGTATTGCTCATCGATGCGTGTCTCGAAGAGTGTGAGTTGCTCCTTGAACTCTTGGCGTTGCGTCCATAGGTTGTGTTGAGTAGCCAACCTCTCGGTGTTGCGGAGGACTTCTCCATCCCTTGGGTCATCTCCGTTCCTATCCATGATGGAAAGACAAGAACTATGTTGTGTATGTTAGTGGAAGGAGACTACCTCGCACTCTTACCATGGTACGATAGTATTGAGGCAATCAACCAAGCCAAAAGTAAGATCAAGTGTATCGGGGACACACGCAAAATCACACGCAAAGCTAGCAAATATGGTGTTAGGTGGGTATGGTGGAAAGCCAAAAGACAAAATCCAAGATCAAGTATGTTGTTAAAAGTGGGTGAGGTCCAAAAATCCAAATGTCAATGTGAAGATCACTATGAACACGGAAAAGTTGTGGAACGCACACACGGGATAAGCGGGGTTAGTGCAACCAAAAGTGAGCGGAAAAGTGTATGTAAAGGTGCTCGGTGTCACACTAACACAAGGAGAGCCAAAGCTTTGGTTGCAAATGAAGAGACAACAAGATTCACACGCGGCCTCTCTTCTCTTCTCTCTTTTGCTTAAAAGCTTATGACTCTTTTGTATACGGTGGCACTTGCACTCTTTTGTATCTATGGTGGCACTTTCACTCTTTTGTATGTATGGATGTATGGTGCTACTTGCACTCTTTTTGTGTTTTTGGGGCTTTTTCACACACTATGTTAGTGTTAGCCTTGCTTTTGCTATCTTGCCACACGAGTGTTTGCTTGGAAGCTTTACTCCACACTACACACACACCTCACAATCGGGGCCACGTGCAATGTCTCGCAACACTAAACAAGCAATGCTCGATAGGATAGATCGCAAAAGGAAGAGGGTTACAAGGGAAAACTGCAAGTTATACCTGCGATGATGGTGGTGGTGGTGGTGGTAGCCGAAATCGAACTCGGAGGAGGGCGCGGAGCTGCGCCCGGTCTGGGGGTCGGTTGGACCGGTTTCTGGACTGGCTGGTCCGGTTGGCGCCCGGTCGGCCGGGTGCTGGGCCGGCTGGTCCGGTCTGGGGGCCGGTCAACCGGGTTTCTCAACCGGATTTCGTGGTTCTCTCACTTGTTCTTCCCCAAACCAAAACCAAACGATCAAATCGACGAGAAATGATGGAATTGGAGGCTAAAAGTTGGGGAAATAGTAGATCAAGCACAACAACACCGAATCCACGGACCAAAACCACTCAAAACTCAACCAAATCACAGATCGGTCCAAAGGCAAATTGGGGCTATTTTTCGGGATTTTGTGGAAATTTTTCTAGAAATGAAATCGGGTGGGTGGAGGGTCAAAATCGCGGTAACCAAAAGCTGCTGATACCATATGATGAGATCTGAGATCTAGGGATTGGCCCGATCTCGCAATTTGACCCCAAAATCCAAGGGAAGAGGTGGGAGAACGTGAGGAACACGAAGAACACGAAGAACGCCGGTACTCACGCACGCACACCAACCCGATACACCCGATACTTACCCCCGTGGCTCGATGGACCACGCCAATAGAATCACCCGGAAGAGGCACGCGGCAGAATTCCCGGTGAGAGATTGGTGTTGGAGAAGAAGAGATTGGTGAGGGAGAGAGAGTAACTTGTACTAGAATCTCACTCAACAATATCCAAATCAACAACAAGGATGCCTTGATTACAAAGGGATGCTAACCCTAGGGAGACAAAGCTCAAAGTAGTGTTTAAGCTCAATTCAAGTCTATGGGGTAAAGGAGGGGTCCAGGCTGCTTATATAGGCCTACATGGCCAGCAAGGCGAAAAGGTACACAAGTGGATAACTTAGGGAGTTTGGTGAGTTATTCCCGTCGGATCCGGTCCTGCGGCCGGTCAGACCTGGCCTGTGACCGGGTGGTCCGGTCGTGGGGCCGGTCGACCGGGCGCCAACCGGAAATCTCGCAAGTCTCCGTCCGGTTGGCCCCCGGTACGACGCTGGTCAGGACCGGGGGAAATCCGGTTGGGCGCCCGGTTGACTGGGCCTGGGACCGGATGGTCTGGTCGTGGGGCCGGTTCGACCGGGTCCTGGGCCGGCCAGATTCCTCTTCTTCCTTTGTGCGCTTCGAGTGACGTCGGGTCCAGCTTAGTGTTCATCTCCAAGTCCCGCTGCTCCTCTCCTTCCCTTGACCATGGTGTGTCCTCCTCTCCGGGGTCTTGATGCGCCTTGTACCTAATGACACAAAGCACATCGGCATGAGGTAGCATTCCATCCAAAGGGGTACCGAGATCAAGGATGGTGAGGAGCGAGTTCACCTCGTCATTTAGCGCTTTAACTCGAGCTCGCGTCATTGGTCCACTTGGGGAACTTGTTGGTCTTGGTGTGGAGGTGTCCGAAGGCCACCCCGCATCAACAGGGCATATAAAATCTTAGTATAAGTACTTAGTATTCTAGCCTACACAAAAGAATGTTCAAAATGAGAATTTTGAGTACAACCTACACACTAGAAATGAGAATTTGAGTATAGCCTACACACTGATGTTTCTCGAATGCCCTCAAATCTATCATTTGATCATATAATCTCACATTAAGATTTTGTTGATCATGCGCAAGATCTTTGTTGATTTGTAACAACACAAGGAGCCAAGGAGTTCGCTAAAAAATTTAGTAATGAGAAAAAAGAGCATCAACATAGTAGAAATTCTCCCAAAACATAAGAAGATACAAGGAAGTTGGCAGCAGTACACTTGAAATGTTCGTCTTACAACGGGAAAAAAGGTGTTGGATTCCGTTGCTAACTTGAAGAAAAGCTGCCCAAAAAATAGGATTGACGGTACAATGATTGTTGGGAAACGCAACAAATTGGCCGGAGCAGCCACCACGCCTGCTCCGAGCAAATGACATGATAATGTTTTCCATCCAAAAACAGCCGGGTGAATGGATGGAAAACAAAAACACTGATGTAGCCCCGGTCACCGACGTCGCTACACCATGGCCAAAGAGTCCCCCAAGTGGACCTTCAAACCTAACCCACGCTACACGCGACAAGGTGAACTCCTTCCTCTCGATACTCGACCTCGTCAATACCTTGGATGGAATGCTACCTCATGTCGGTATGTTATATGTCATTAGGTACGAGAGTCATCGAGGACCGGAGAGGAGGAACATCCATGGTGCAAGGAAGCAAGGGGAGGGAAGAGGAGCCATTCATCATGGTGCAAGGAAGAAGGAAGAAGAAGAAGAAGGAAGGAAGAAGGAAGGAAGAGGAAGAAGAGGCGAGAGGAGGAAGGCCAGCCGGTCCCAGGGCCGGTCAACCGGGCCACAGGCCGGCCCACCCGGCCCCAGGGCCGGTCTGACCGGGCCCCTGACCGGCCTGGCCGGTTTCGACCGGAATCTCCGCTTGTGCCATCCGGACGCAGTCCCGGGGCTTCGGAAGCCTCGCCCGGTCACCGGCCGGCCCAGAATCCGGTTTGGACCGGATGGCCCGGTCCCAGACCCGGTCGGACCGGCCCCTGGGCCGGATTTCACGGGTTTGCCCCACCAACTTGTACCCGTTCGACCCGAGCTGCCTTGTATGCCTATATAAGCACCCCGGTCGCCCCCTTACCTCTTGAGACAAGATTTGGCTTAGATTAGGGTTTGAGCTATGTCTCCCTAGGGTATCATCCCTCTGTAATCAAGGCACCTTGGTTGTTGACTTTGATCTTGTTGAGTGAGATTCTAGTACAAGTTACTCTCTCTCCCTCACCAAGCTCTTCCTCTCCAACCCCAATCTCTCTCCGGGAATTCTGCCACGTGCCTCTTCCTCGGAGATTCTATTGGCGTGGTCCATCGAGCCACGGAGGTAAGCATCGGGTGTATCGGGTTGGTGTGCGTGCGTGAGTCTCGGAGCTCCTCGTATTCGTCGTGTTCTTCGTGTTCCTCGCGTTCTCCCATCTCTCCCCTCGGTTTCGAAGTCAATCCGTGAGATCGGGCCACACACGGGGTCTTAGACCTCATCATATGGTATCAGCAGCTCTTGGTTACCGCGGATTTGACCTCCCACCCACCCGATTTCGTTCCTAGAAATTTTTCCAAAAATCCCCAAAAAAAATAGCCCTAATTTGCCTTTGGACCGATCTGTGATTTGGTTGCGTTTTGAGTGGTTTTGGTCCATGGATTTGGTGTTGGAGTGCTTGATCTACTATCTCCCCAACTTTTAGCCCCCAATTCCATCGTTTCCCCTCCGTTTTGGTCAATTTGGTCGATTTTCGTGAAGAACAGGAGAGAGAAACTGCGTCCCGGTTGAGAAATCCGGTCAACCGGGCTGCAGACCGGCCGGGCCAGCCCAGAACCCGGTCGACCGGCCGTGTGACCGGCCAGGCCGGCCCCAGGTCCGGCCCAACCGGCCCCTGGACCGGGCGCCACCCCTCCACCGCCACCGCCGACCACCGCCACTCCTCTCCTCCGCCGGCAATCACCGCCATCATCCCCAACCACCGGCAAACACCACCGCGGCCCCAACAAACACCACTGCATCCGCAAGAGCATCGACACCACCACCACCGGCTTACCACCGCCACCACCGCCAAGATACTTTGACCGTTTTCTTCCGCTAACTTGTGTTTGCTTGTTCCGGTTTGAGTGCCTTGTTTGTGAAACTAACCCGCAGCTCCGAAGCAAGCGACGACATCCGAGGCACCCCGAACTTGCAACCGTACTCTTGACACCACCACCATCATCGCAAGTTGTGTGTTCATCACCGCCTAACATCTTAGGTATAACTTGCATTCCCCTTGTAACCCCTCTTCTTTTGCGATCTATCCTATCGAGCATTGCTTATCAAGTGTTGCGAGACATTGCACGTGGCCCCGATTGTGAGGTGTGTGTGTAGTGTGGAGTCAAGCTTCTAAGCAAAACTCGTGTGGCAAAATAGCAAAAGTGCGCTAACGCTAACATAGAGCGTGAAAAAGAAAGAAAAGCACAAAAAAGAGTGCAAGTGCCATCATACATACAAAAGTGTACAAAGTGCCACCATAGATACAAAAGAGTGCAAGTGCCACCATATACAAAAGAGAAAAAGCTTTTAAGCAAAAGAGAGAAAAGAGAAGAGAGGCCGCGTGTAAATCTTGTTGTCTCTCCGTTGCAACCAAAGCTTTGATCTCTTCTTGTGTTAGTGTGACACCGAGCACCCTTGCTTAAGGGCTTCATACACTTTTCCGCTCATTCCTTGGTCGCACTAACCCCGTTCATCTCGTGTGTGCGTTCCACATCTTTTCCGTGTTTATAGTGATCATCGCTTTGACATTTGAATTTTTGGATTTCACCCACTCTTAACAACATACTCGATCTTGGATTTGTCTTTTGGTTTTCCACAACACTCGCCTAACACCATATTTGCTAGCTTTTGCGTGTGGTCTTGCGTGTGTCCCGATACACTTGATCTTGCTTTCGGCTTGGTGGATTGCCTCAATACTATCTTACCTTGGTAAGAGTGCGAGGTAGTCTCCTTCCACTAACATACACCATATAGATCTTGTCATGCTAACATGTATAGCGACGAAGAAGATACGGAGGAGTACACGGAGCACTTCGAGGAGGATACCTCTTCAAGCACCGCGGATGTGGAGGAACATGTGGAGCTCGACACCGACTATGGCTCCGCGAGCATCACCGACATGACCGACATCGAGGAGCTCTACATCGACAATGGCTCCTCAAGCATGGACGACATGGTGGAGCACCACCTTGAGGACGACATCGAGGAGCTCTACATCGACAATGGCTCCTCAAGCATGGATGACATGGTGGAGCACCACCTTGAGGACGACGTCAACGAGCTCTACATCGACAATGGCTCACCACTCATGGACGACATGGTGGAGCAAAGCCACGTCTACGACATCGACACCGTGACGGAGCCTCACCTCGACTCCACCATGAGCAACGTCGGTGCTCCTACATACCCCTACTTGGCAAATGGAGCTACATATGAAGATGGAGGACCTCCACGAGGGCACCATCATATGGATCGTCAAGAGCGTTCCCATCATGAGCGTCATCGACACACTTCTTCGAGCTCCACAAGGCGCCACCATGAGAGTGCTTATGCACAAGATCGTCGACTTCAAGTACACCATATGGAGCATCAAGAGCGTCCCCATCATGAGCGTCATCGACACTCTTCTCCAAGCTCCACAAGGCGCCGCAAGCAACATGCCAAGTCGTATGAGCCATCATCTAGGCATGGCAAGGACCGTCATCGACATACGTCACCACATGAGCTTCGCCGCCACAAGCCACTTCATGATCGCCATCGACCAACATCTTCCACGAGTCTTCGACGACACCACTCAAGCCATGGTGATGATGCACGAAGACGAGAGCCTCGACATGAAGGCGACAAAAACCATGATAGAGTGCCCACCACTCCAAGGATGACAAGTGCACATCGCGCATACCTTCCTCATAAGGCGACTTCCACCTCTTGTGCCACCACCACAATGGCCTCTACCTCGTCACGTGCCTATGGACTCCGATGCTACAAGTGCAAGCAACAAGGCCACCCTCCACGGGAATGTCCCAA
Organism: Lolium perenne; assembly: GCF_019359855.2. NCBI lineage: Eukaryota > Viridiplantae > Streptophyta > Magnoliopsida > Poales > Poaceae > Lolium > Lolium perenne. The sequence goes on along the minus strand of NC_067249.2, from coordinate 121,843,615 downwards.
TCTCCTATGTGAGGTGTGCAAGGCCAAGGGTCACGTGGCATGGCAATGCACAACGCCAAGTGCCAAGACGCTCTACTTCAACAAGCTACAAGCACAAGTCCCCAAGATGCCTATTGCGCCCACACTTCAAGATGAAGAACTCCAAGGCCATCGCAAGGGTGATGTGGATCCGAGCCTAGCTCTCCTCGTCACTATGGCGCCACCGCTTGAGGATGACTTGGGAGGCGATGGAGTTGAGCATGGTGACCATGGGATTCTCCCTTCACCTATGGAGGCGCATGGAGTTGAGATGGTTGAGCATGGGAATTTCCCTTCAACCAAGGAGGCGCATGGAGATGAGAAAGTCGAGCCTACTCCCCTATGCTTCATTGATGAGTTGGTACCAATCCCATGTGAGAATGAGAGCCACTTAGCCCACTTGAGTGAGAGTGATAGTGAGTTGAGTGACTTCCACCCCATATGTGAGTTTGAGTGCTTCCGTTTGGAGGACATGAGTGATACACAAAGTGAGTTGAGAGAGGGAGATGATAGGCCCATGGAGGACATCGCTTTGGCTAACACATTAACCTCTCCCCCTTTGGTGTCTTCTTATGTTGCACTAGGTTCCACGGAGGACGAGTTCCCGCTCATGGAGATGATGTACATGGTGCATGAAGATGATGATATCTCACCATGCTTGCTCCAAGATGGACATGTCGACCACATGGATCCTCCTACTTCCACAACACCTACCTCAAATGAGTCGGCCTACAAAGGTAACAACATAGGTGTTGATGATTCCATGATCCCACTAGTGGACATGATGAATTTTGAGTGCATGCATGATCTCGATGATCCATTTGCTACTTCACATGCTACTTTCACTTTCCCATGTGATGCTTTGCTTGATAACATTGTTGATCATGTGGACTTGATTGCTTGTGATACAATGACCATGCCATGCTATGAGAGCTTCACTTTTTCCCCGCTTGCTTGCCATAATGATCATGTTTGTGTTGCGACACCCTTGATGAACACTTGCTCTTTACATAGGGTTGTCGACAACAATGATAACATGTTGAACTTGCTTTGCCCAAAATGTTTGCACCATTCCATGATCCTTGCATCCAAGATTGTGAACAATTGCTCTTTCTTATGCTTGATATGCAAGAATGCTTATTTCATTGTCCATGAGATGGCCCCCATAGCCTTCTCTATTTTTGATGATCATGAGTTACCACATGCCATGAATGCACCTTCTTGCCATATGCACCATCGCCATGCATTTCATACTATCTTGATTGACACTAATGGTGATGTGCACAAGACATGGAACATCATGATGGATGATGTGTTTCTCTACCATGCACACACGCTTTTTGTTCTCTCTATTGTGTGTATAGGTACCCGAATGACAACTTCCACCGCTACGGAGCATGAGCTCACGAAACGCGCAATTGAGAGCTACCCCAACACGGACGAGATACATGATCCAACCCATGGGATTCACGCCAAAGGGTATGTTCCCAAACGCCATCGCCCTCGTGTGTTTCCGGCTTGTCTTGTCGAGCTTCCGGTTTGGACCAATGCCTCGTCTCCTATTTTGCCTCTTATGCAACATATCTTGACACATCTTGTTGGCACAATGGTTGTCGTATGTCTTGATGTTATCATCATACACTCCAAGAATCTCAAGGACCATGTCATACATGTGAGAGACACCTTATACATCTTGTGCCACATGCCACTCACAAAGTTGCTATTCTTTGGATTTCTTATTTCACCTTTGGCAATTGACATGGATTCTTCGACACTTGCGGATACCCATACTTGGCTCACGCCAACCATACTTTCCCAAGCCAAAAGTTTCCATCTCTTTGCCATTGCACATAACAATTTTGCCCAAAATTTTGCCACCGATACTTGCCTTTTGATTGTTCCATTTGTGTGGGACAATGCTACACGTCACATTTTTGACACCTTACAACTCTTACATGCACAAATTTTTGCCCTTCCAAATTTTGGATACATCGACACACTTTTGTTTCCCATTTTTGCCAAATGCCTCTTGGAGAAACGACTTGATGCTTCGTATTTGATTGAGAGCCTCTTGTTCGCCGATCACAAAATTGGCATCCACAAGCTTTCCATTTGCAAGTTGTTTTTCCCCAAGCTCTTCTTCGACCGCGACTTTATCCATCTCCCACAACATGGGACAACCGTCATGGACTACACCGTCGGTGAGGAGGAACAAGAGTCGAGGGCGACTCTTTCCCAAGGGGGGGAGATGATGTAGCCCCGGTCACCGACGTCGCTACACCATGGCCAAAGAGTCCCCCAAGTGGACCTTCAACCCTAACCCACGCTACACGCGACAAGGTGAACTCCTTCCTCTCGATACTCGACCTCGTCAATACCTTGGATGGAATGCTACCTCATGTCGGTATGTTATATGTCATTAGGTACGAGAGTCATCGAGGACCGGAGAGGAGGAACATCCATGGTGCAAGGAAGCAAGGGGAGGGAAGAGGAGCCATTCATCATGGTGCAAGGAAGAAGGAAGAAGAAGAAGAAGGAAGGAAGAGGAAGAAGAGGCGAGAGGAGGAAGGCCGGCCGGTCCCAGGGCCGGTCAACCGGGCCACAGGCCGGCCCACCCGGCCCCAGGGCCGGTCTGACCGGGCCCCTGACCGGCCTGGCCGGTTTCGACCGGAATCTCCGCTTGTGCCATCCGGACGCAGTCCCGGGGCTTCGGAAGCCTCGCCCGGTCACCGGCCGGCCCAGAATCCGGTTTGGACCGGATGGCCCGGTCCTAGACCCGGTCGGACCGGCCCCTGGACCGGATTTCACGGGTTTGCCCCACCAACTTGTACCCGTTCGACCCGAGCTGCCTTGTATGCCTATATAAGCACCCCGGTCGCCCCCTTACCTCTTGAGACAAGATTTGGCTTAGATTAGGGTTTGAGCTATGTCTCCCTAGGGTATCATCCCTCTGTAATCAAGGCACCTTGGTTGTTGACTTTGATCTTGTTGAGTGAGATTCTAGTACAAGTTACTCTCTCTCCCTCACCAAGCTCTTCCTCTCCAACCCCAATCTCTCTCCGGGAATTCTGCCACGTGCCTCTTCCTCGGAGATTCTATTGGCGTGGTCCATCGAGCCACGGAGGTAAGCATCGGGTGTATCGGGTTGGTATGCGTGCGTGAGTCTCGGAGCTCCTCGTGTTCGTCGTGTTCTTCGTGTTCCTCGCGTTCTCCCATCTCTCCCCTCGGTTTCGAAGTCAATCCGCGAGATCGGGCCACACACGGGGTCTTAGACCTCATCAAACACACTACTAGTACTCCTACTGCTACACTCCTTAATGCCATAGTGAGCATATCTAGGAGTTTGCTAGCCTCCTAAATATCAAATAACTATGGCATTTCTCATAGCTAACTATTAGTTATTTTCTCATAGCTAACTATTAGTTATTTAGATAGGTGGATAAAAAGCATCAGACCTACTACTCCACGTCGCAATTGATCTACTACGGCTTCATGTTTCCTCTGTGTTGCTGAAGAGCAGGGTCGCCAATAACACACTTGTCCAGGTGCAGGTCTCCATCATCCAGTGCTTCAAAATCGAGCTCCCAGAATCTCTCAGGTCTGTTGGCGATCTCCATCAGATAGGGATCACTAGCAAGGGTACCATAGGCTTGTTGACCACTGCCACTGCCAGAACTTTGTAAATAAGCATCCACGCCCCAAGTTTGCTCACCATCTGCATCGACCAAGTTGCCAGCCATGGCGCGTGAAACCATCCCCATGTTGTCCGGCAACGAAACGAGGCAATCTGTTTCAGTAGATGTACCATCCAATCCTGGACACATCACATTCTTTCCCTTGGACCTGCCAATTGTAGGATCCTGGCAATGAGCGGTACCAGAAGATGGAGGCAGTCCCAGCAGGTCAGCCCTGGTACCTAGATCAAGTTCATCTGGCGTGTCGAATCCCTGGACCATAGCCCCGGTGTCTTGGACTCCGTCGATGCCAAAGTTGGCTGGCAACATACCATCGCTGAGGTCCGTGTCTTCCAGAAGAAAGTTCTGTAGATCTGCAATGGCGTCATGTGCAATTAGGTGTGCAGGGGAGGATGCAGGGAGCTCCAAACCACTCTCTCCGGTACGCGGCGAGCTGGAGTCACCGGAGTCCGTGCTGCCGTGCGGTGCATGCTTCAGGAACTTCCTCCTCACTCTGACGGAGTCGATCTCCTCCCTTCTCTCCCTGTGCTTCTTCAGTTGCCTCAGGAAATCTGGGTTCTGGAGGAGCTTGGCCAAGAAGGAGACCACCTGCTTCTGCCGGCCCTCAGCTGTTTCCAGCCTCTGGTTCAGTGTGTTCATATGCTCAATCGTCTGGCTGTGCTCCTTCTTCAGCCTGGCCACCTCCTGTAGCAGTGCGTTCTTCTCTGTTCTCAGGGAGTGGAGCTCAGGGTCGAGAGTGGATTCACCGGAAGAAGTAGGCTGTGTCTTCCTGAAAATAGATGAACCAGGCTGAAGGCTGCTTTGTTGCGTTGGCGAGGACCGGCGCCTGACAATCGTCTTGAGCAGATGTTTGCTGCCCCGAAGAAATCCCTCATGGGCAAACTCCCATCTGTCAGCATGAACCTTGCGAAAACCCTGACAATATGAAAAAACTTACAATGATCAGGGGAAAAGTCAAATGAAACTAACTCTTGCTAACATTACAATCAGAAACTTAGTCAAAATTTAAGACTTGAGTGATACTTTTGTTCATTCAGACATAAAACCTAGTACTAAGATACTCCTACAGTAGTAGTTTCCACCTGTAACCGAGCAAAGCCTGAGCTTCTAAAGAAGCCAACAGTTTCCTGTGCTCCTAACACGACTGTACAGTGTATCAAGCAGGAAGACATCAGAGAGTTTCTGAACCTGCATACTGACAACAGCCCCCTCCCAATCCTAGTGCAACACATGAAGGAACTGAACATTGTGTTGATATAAGAATCAAAGAGTAAGCTAGTACCCAACCAAAAACTGTGCAGTAAATGGCCAAGCAGTAGTAGTTTAGTTTTGAAAAAGGAAGTGCTCAAGTCTGAGAAATATGGGAATATGGAGAAATGAGTGAACTAGGAGGAGTAAAGCTGCAATAAACCAAACCTGTGACAACAGGGGGCAGAGGAATTGGGAAGAATTGAGGAGGACATATGGTGACACACAAAGCAGAAAAGACCGACAAAACATTCTGCAAGCATTCGGCACGGGAGGAGAAAACGAATTTGCAACAGATACTAATGCGTATGCACATGTGGATCGCGAAGCTTACCTTCCAGCGCGAGCGCGTCGCATTCCAGGGCAGGGAATGGTTAAGCTTGCCATCACAGGATCAATTTCCTCAGGATTATTTTGGTGATGGTGTCAATCCAAATCTTTGGCGCGAGGTCAAAATCACATACCGTGATTCCAGTTGCACAAATTAAATTGCAGCGGAAGTATTTTGCATATGTACAGAGCAGATTTTACAAGTTTTGGGCATTACAACACCAGAGACCAGACCAAAGAAAGAAAAAAGATGAGAAGCCAGAAGCAGATTTTACAACTTTTGGACAGTACAACAGCAGTCCCAAAAAAAAAGAGAGACTCAAACAGAGCAGAGTAGCAGAGAGAAAGCAGAGCATCTCAGGAACAGAGGACGGGGTGATGGATGCGTAGAGTAATAAACCTAGGAAAAATTAGTACGTACATACGAAGAAACAACAGGAGAGGATCGGGCAGGCAGTGGTAGTAGGTAGGATACGCACATAGGTGTTGAGCTGCCTGACGAAGCTGGAGAAGTTGTTGTGCTTGAAGTTGTGCGGTAGCACGTCGCGCGCGAAGGTGGATGGGTCCCAGACGACGAAGCTGTTGCCGGCGCGGCCCCAGGAGATGACCCCGTCGAGGTGCGGCTCGGTGACGAGGTCGTAGGTCTTGGAGAGGAACGGCGGCAGCTGCGGGCCCTGCAGCAGCGCCTCCAGCGGGCGCGGCGGCTCCGCCAACGAGAGCGGCGGCGGCGGCTGGTGGTTCAGCGCGAGGTAGCGGGGCGACGGCAGGTGGTGGTGCTGCTGCAGCGGCGGCTCCATCTCGAACTTGGGCTCGAGCAGCAGCGCGGCGTCCATGGAGGCGGCGGTGCCTGGGTGGTTGGTGGTGCCGGTGTGGTCGTGGTCCATGAAATGGGATGCGGCGCGCGGGGCGGGGTGGCCGCGAGCGGGCGGGCGGGGAGCGGGGATGAGCGGTGTGGGGCGAGGGCGGCGGCGGCGGGGGGTTTATAGGCTTCGGTCGGAGTGAAACCGACATAGTGGTGACGGCGACGGGCGCACCGCGTTGTGGCGTTGCAGAGCCGGATAGGGCGCCGCGCCTGGCGATTTGACCGGCGGCTCAGTTGTTGGAGCCGTGGGTTTGCAGTCGGCAAGGCCGGGTGGACACTTGGCGGCGGGGCGGCGCGGCGCGTCCGTGGCCCACGCTGGTTTCCCCAAGGCGGTGCTGTACCGGAAAAATATCTGGGGTCGTGCAGGAAGGGAAAGCGCAGCGGAGCGGAGGCCATCGTAAGTTTTGCTTGGTGGCGAAGGAAGAAAGCAGGGGATATTTTGCTTTTCGCTTCTTCTTCCCGCGTCACGTGGACGTGGTGGAGGAGGAAGGTGGGCCGTGCCGTGTCAGTGAATGGTGATGCGCGGGCGGGGTCCGCATGTAAGTTGGTCGAAACAGCGGAGGCAAACGGAGGCGGGCGTCAATCTCACAACGGACCTTGGCCGTTCCCCTCTCCCATCTACAGTAGAGAGAGGCGATTTTGTGAGCGCTCCCGGTCTTCTCACCTTGCTCGCCGGCGATTCGTGGTTTCCTCCTCCTCCGGCGGCCGCTCCGGCGGCGGGAGGGTGGGGAAACCACGGATCTCGGCTTGTATATAGTGTAGAGTTAGGTTGGGTCCTGGCCGGCGGCGTCTTGGAGGCGGTGGTGCTGTCGGCGGGGTGTTTGGTGTCGCGGCGCTTCCTCTCCGGCGACGGCGCTCCTCGGGGCTTCTTCGTCAAGCGCTCGACTTCCCCGAGCTCGGCGGTCTGCGGACGCGGCGAGTTCCTCGTGCCCCGTCCGGATCCGTGTAGGTGGAGGATCCGGTGTCTGAAGTTGAAGACGATGGTGATTTCAAGATGCTCCGCGTCGTCGGCGGCGATTCCAGGCGTAGGATCCATGGATCCGGTGCTCGGCGACTTCCCAGCTGCCATGGGGCTGGCTCCGATCCAAGGCGAAGAGGGAGCAGCGGCAGCGGCGCGCCACCGACAGCTCCTGGGCGTCGGCGTTGACGGGATCCAGAAGGACTTCTCTGTAATTTTGCCTTTGTTTCTGGACCTTTCTGTAAGAACGGAGTATTAATATCACTATCTTCTTCCGCAAAAAAAAAAAAAAAAAAAACGGAGGCGGGCGTCACCGGTTTGTCGTAACCATGACGGCCCGCACGCGCGCGTGTGTGTGGTATCTTTTTCGTTTTTTTTAAACAACAAATCCTGTATTTTTGATACTGTAGTACATTATTATATCTTGTGGAGCACAAAGGCTCCACGTATACATCACAAGTTACAAAAGGATCTCATATAAAAGTGAAATTACAAACAGAACCTAAGTCAAAACCTAGCACACATATTTGTGTCACGACTATATCTGATCATACGTTGGGCCAGGCCCAGCAGGGCCCAAAAAGCCCGCAGCGGAAAACTAGGCCCATGCCTGGCTCGCCCTGCCAAAAAAAAACCCCGAAATCCGGGCCGCCTATAGGACCAACATTTTTAGGCCTAGGCCCAGGAATTTCGGGCCGGGCTTTGGGCCGAGCTGCCATGCCCAGGTATGGTCACGACTCTCCTCTTACGCGACACTCTCAAGATGAAGCGGATGACACATATGCAATGAACATCTCCTCGCCAAGGGGGTCCTCTCGACAACTGACACGTTGAAGGAAGGCTCGGCCCAAGCATTACTTAATGCCATGGATGCGCCACTCAAAGACAACAATTGTATAACAATTATATAACTCTCTCTTCCTCTTCCAGAGCCACGGCTCGTCTACATTCTAATCTCTATGTGATTCATGTAATTGTATCGCTACTATTACGAGATTATGATTGAGAGTAGCTCGTGCGCTACATATGGTATCAAAGCTTCGACATCACCAGAGAAATTCAACAAAAAATGTGATCGAAATCTGAGTTCTACATCAGGCAGTAGCGAGCGGAGGCGATTCAAGCGATGGAGAAGATTGTGGTTGGGATCTCTCGTAAAATCCCACGAATCACTCTTCCTCGTGGCGAAGGGGTAGGGTGTTGCAATCGAGCAAACCCCTGATGGTTTGTGGTGGCGGTAGACTGCTAGGACCGAAGATATTGTGAGAACGACTCGCTCCACTCCTTTTCTGCAAGCCAATGTTGTGATGTGCGAGAATCTCACAGGCCTATCCACCTGGGTGCCCACCATGGAGGGACTGATGCAAGCAATCTAGCTATCTCTAGTTGAGTTGGGATCCCGTGTGGGAGCACTAGATTCAGGATGCAACTCCTACGACGACTAGACGCCACGGCTCAAAGGGCACGGTCATCTACCTGATCCACAAGGCACTGTGACCGACACCTCCAAGGCAATGGCACTGCCACGGCAAAGGGTACGCGCAAATTCCCACATACTCCTGTGAAATTTGATCTAACAAATCGATCAAATGCTAGTGGTGGTAGTTTCATGCATGAATCTCGGTTAGAACTCTAGGGCACCTAAAACTGATTTCCCAAAATTTGATGGAGAAAATTCAAAACGGTGAATAGTACTTTGCTATGTACACAGTAGAGCATGACACATGGACTAGTTTCGCATAATGCTTGTTGTCGAATGAAGGGTCTAGACAACACTATCCATAGACCTATATAGATGAGTGTTTCTTGTTTAGCGATTCGACAACCTCCTAGTGGCAGCAATAGATATCAAAGAAAAGCGAAAACAACTCGAGAACCGTTAATCTTAATGAATTGGTCCGGTCTCATGACCGCGATGACCATTATCCCATGGTAAAAGTCTAAAAGAGAGAATAGAATCAAACAAGACATTGGAAGAATTTTGATTACTCAACAAGGATTGCTCGCGTACGTGTGCTCTAATACCAAGAGTTACAATCACATTTGTTTTTTTTGAGAATATGTTACAATCACATTAGTGATCAGTTTGTCGACAGCCCAACCCAGTTCTTACACGGCCCATCAAGGCCGGTTATTCAACGTCCCAAAGAAAAGCAAAGTATACTAGTAGAAAAAAAAGAAAAAAAAAGGGTCAGAGGAGGCGACGAGACGAGCAGAAAGCGGCGCTGCAATCGTGCTCTCACGAACGAGCAAGAGAGGGACAGAGAGATGGCGACGGTGGGCGGCGCGACCAATGGAGCCGGCGGCGAGGACGAGTTCTACCTGCGGTACTACGTGGGGCACAAGGGGAAGTTCGGGCACGAGTTCCTCGAGTTTGAGTTCCGCCCCGACGGCAAGCTCCGCTACGCCAACAACTCCAACTACAAGAACGACACCATGATCCGCAAGGAGGTCTTCGTCTCCCCCTCCATCCTCCGCGAGGCCAGGAGGATCATCCAGGACTCAGATGTCAGTACTCAGCATTATCCCTCCTCTTCTTCAACTGCTTTCACCCCCTCCCCCTAATTATCCACAGAGGAACCTGGGTTAGGGTTTACTAGGATGAATCTGTTTCTTGCGGGGCTGTAGGGTGAATCTTTAATGAATTGGATTCTCCGTGATTGGAATAGATCATGAAGGAGGACGACAGCAACTGGCCGGAGCCCGACCGTGTTGGAAGGCAGGAGCTCGAGATTGTCATGGGGAACGAGCACATCTCCTTCACCACCTCGAAGATTGGCTCCCTCGTCGACGTACAGACCAGCAATGATCCGGAGGGCCTGCGCATCTTCTACTACCTCGTGCAGGTAATTCCCCAATCCCCACAATCATTGCTTGCTTGTTGTTCACCTTTATTTCATCCGTTTGGCATTCCTCATGTAGTTATAGTATCACTTCTATCCATACATTCAGTGTGAGGCTTGTTGCATTTCGAGAGTCATAGTGTAAGCAACTCCAAAGATGACATCGCAAGTGCATTGATGTTTTGTGTACAAACTGGGAAGCTCTTTTATGAATTTGCCAGCAATTTGTGCCGGTGGCGAGCAGTCCAGGGCTCATTGTGCAAAGCTCTACCAGCATGTATGAGTAATAGTCAATTTTGAATGACCCCAAAAACATGTGATAGGCTTCTCAGTTTACTATTCCAATGTAATGTATCACTGGGATAAGTCACCTTCAGTGGCACCATGTGTAATCCAAGTTTGATGATTTTGAAATAACTGGCTAGACAATGGTTGTTGTATATGCTATATTCCATCCATACTAGAGCAATTTACAAGTAGAAGTACTGAAGCAGCATACTTTGCTTGAAACATGTATCTTGAATTTGAGGTTTTTAAGGCGTTAAAGGGAGGCGCCGCTCCTGGGGTCCTTTTCACCTTTTGAGGACCCAACTTAGACACATCCTGTTCTACTGGAGCAGCAGATTAGAGTAGCTATTCGGTAGACATACATATCATGAAATTGCTGGTTGTTGAGCCGATATATCTACCATCCCTCCCACCCACTAACAAAGCCTCAACCTCTTACTAATTAGTTAAGAGAAGTACTAACATCAGGCATTGGTCTAAATTTCTAAAAAGCTAGGGGATCAGCCATATCATCCTGGCCAAGCAGCCAGCCACTAACTACTATAAGCTACTAAGAAGCAGAGAAAAACAGAGCAAGGAGGAGGATAGGAAGCGCAGCACAGGCACATATAAAAGTTAGAGCATCGTTTAAGTTAAAATAGAAAAGAAACATAGCATTGTTTAGGGGATGGAAGACAGAGCAAAACAGGCCCCGAGTAATACAGAGCAGGGGAGAGAGGTCGAAGCCGGCCAGATCTAGGTCCTGGACAGTGGTGCTCTAACTTCAGTTTTCATCCACACTTAGGTTTCCATAGACGGGAGAGTTCTCCCTCAATCGTGTTTGCTTCCCTCTCTCTCTTATTTCTGTGCACACTATTTCCATCTATTCCCAGTTTCCCACTCGTGCGCTGCTCTCTTTCCTATAGTCTGCTATCTTTCCCGCTCACTGCTCCAGTGCTCTGATTAGGGGTGTAAACGGATAGGATAATTTCCGCACCAAATCCGTTTTAGAGAATCCATATCCGGTTTGGAGGAATTTGACGGATAAGGATATCCGGTTCTGAACTTGACACTCGGATACGGTTTAGGATATGGTATGTCAAATAGCACCTGGATATCCGTATCCGAAGATTATTTAGGATTATTTGATGGTTTTTTAATTCGATTAATCCGATTTTCAACTGAAACATCAAAGCTTATGAAGCACATTTAGTAATGAGTGAGTTGCCTAGTTCATTTCTTAAACATTATCTCACTTACGCAGTCACTATATTGAATATGAAGTCCAAACTTGTTAGTGTACTAGGCTATTGAAGCATGAGGTGGTGCTAACCTAGCCCTTGTGTTTGCGTTATTGCATCTATATAAATCTACTCCTTTATATGGTTATTCATTCTGTTGTGTTAAATTATTTATTTTATAAGTGTTTTCTCAAACTTGTTTTATCAATTATTTTTTGGTTATATGTTTTGCCGACATACATATGTGCGGACATACCCAATTAATTCTTTTTCAGCCCCAAGCTCGCTCGGTTTCCGTTCTGAATCTTGCAAACTGGGTATGGGATTGGGGAGTGTGGGGAAGGAATATGGAGGGTCTGTTTTGTTCCTTGCAACACATTGCCAAATTAAGTTAGGTGCATTTGACGTTTTCGGCTTTTGTTTGGTTCATTAACACAGTTCTTCAATGCCACACTTTCTTAGCTTTAGGGCCATCATGTCAGTCATTTTCTAGCCATTTCTAGTCCTCTTTCAGGTATAAACTGACATCAATAGCCCTCTCTGAAAATTAACCATTTTTTTGGCGCTACTAACCTGAAAGGCTACTGCAGATGCAAAAATTGTTGTTGTAAATAAGTAGATTTTATTCATGAATACTTGTCTGGGAAAATTTTGTTTTTGCCCATTTTGCTTTTGCCACTCAAGTTTTGACATTTTGCTTTTGCCCCGCCGGTTCCTGGTAATACATCAGTTTTGCCCTGTGGGGCAAAAACAAAATGAAAACGGTGAAGTGTTGCTTTTGCCCATTTTCTCAGTGTTTTAATTTTTCTATCTCCCCTCATTGGGAGAAAATGGGATAAAAGCAAAATGTCAAAATTTATAGTGGCAAAAGCAAAATGGGCAAAACCAATGTGGCAAAACAAAATTTTCCCTACTTGTTTCAGGAAACCATTTTTTTTGTTTAGTAAACAACCATTCTATGACTGGGCGTTGTCTGAAGTTGAACAGCTTATGTGTAAAAACTAAAGTAGTTTGAGGTGATACGGTGTATTAATACAAAAGTTAATTTATTCATTTTTCCTGAGTTCTGATGGCCTTATTGTCTGCAATAGTTAAACTAGACTGATTCCTCTATTGAATGAAAATCTAGCGATCTCATTTACCTTTGATGTCGTTTTATCATGACATCCTCAATCGCCTTTTAGGTTTGCCTAGTGGACAATAGATCGATATTAAAGAGCTCCTAATGGCATGTGCATTCTTGTCAAAATGCAATGTAAATACTCCCTCTCTCATGAAACTGGTCTGAGATTTGACTAAATTTGGATGTATCTATATACTAGATAGTGTCTAGATACATCCAAATTTTAACAAATCTAAGACAACTTTTGTGAGACGGAGGGAGTACATGTAATGAGCTACTGTTGTTAACACTACTGTGACTCCTGACTATTTTGTTTAAACCCTTAAGAGGAAAACTAGTAAATTTGTTTATTTACAGTGCTGTAGGCCTATTACATGTAAGCAGTTTCTAATATATTTTTTCGTTTTTTGTGTGTGTGCAGGATTTGAAGTGTTTTGTTTTTTCTCTTATCAACCTCCACTTTAAGATCAAGCCTATTCAATCTTGAGCACATCTGTGCTCCCTGCATCATGGTTCCTAGTTTTAGAGAATTCTGTAATATCCTAGTATGAGTTCTTGCTCATTATGCAGTTTGGTGCGTGGGGTTGCTTTGCGTGATATGTTTTGATATCACCTGAGATTGTTGGATTGTGCAAACTGCAGGTGCCCATTAGTGATGTTTATGCATGCTCCTTCTTTTCCAGTATATGGAGTTTTCTAGTGCAGCGATATTTTTCTACTCTCTTTTCTACTACCTCTATGCATAAAAGGATGTCGCAATTTGTGTAAATTTATATGTATCTGGACACTCTTTAGTGTATAGATACATCCTGAATTTAGACAAATATTTGACATCCTTTTATGGATGGAGGGAGTAGTTTTTATGCTGAGCATCTTGCTTCCTTCCTGGCCACTTGTCAACTATTTTGTTACGTCTTGGACCTGTTCGAAGCATGCTGATCGGTGGTGGAGTTGAAACAGGTGCTTGGCCTTAGGGTCCGGTGACTGATCTTTTGGTTCTGTTGGTTGAGAAAGATATATCTTGTCTTTGCGCAATGAAGATCTCAAGGTGGAATTGAGGGGTATACATTCTGCCGAGCCAGCTCAACCGCTAAGAGCTCCACGGGCAAGTGATGGCGGATGCAGTTTTCATTCTGGATGAAAATTGCTCCGGTCAGTGTATCAATGTAGAGAAATCTGCTATCATGTTCAGTTGTAATAATTGACAAGGAGTGAAAGATATGGTGAATGAGACTTTAAAAATTAATAGTGAGGCTTGGTATGAAAAGTACTTGGGCCTGCCTGTGTATATTGGGCGTTCAAAGAGAAATGCTTTTGCTTATCTAAAAGACAATTTGGAAAAGAATACAAGGTTGGATGGAGAAGTTGTTGGCAATGTTAGGGAAGGAGGTGCTTATTAAAGCTGTAGCACAGGCGATACCGACATATGCAATGTCGTGTTTTTACCTCACAAAGAGTTTCTATGATGATATAGTGCAATGATTGGTAAATTTTGGTGGAGTCAAAATGATAAGGAAAATAAGATACACTGGATAGGACGGAAGAAGTTAACTAAATCAAAGTCGATGGGGGAGACTTGGGTTCCGTGATATCCATGCGTTCAATATTGCTATGTTGTCAAGACAGGTTATGGAGACTTTCTGTGAGGAGGATGCCAGAATCATTTTGCAAATTCCTTTACCCGATGGTGCGAAAGATTTTATCGCATGGTATTATGATGATAAGGGCCAGCATTCAGTTAAACAGACATATAAGCTATGTGTTCAAACGGAGGAACACTAGCCAGGGCAAGATGCTGGTTCAAGCTCAGCTAACCCTGTCATGCTGAATAGCTGCAATAACATTTTTTGGAAAAGGATATGGTCTCTTCCAGCACCGAACAAAATTAAGATGTTTACCTGGCGTATTGCCCACAACTCGCTAGCTTTGAGGACAAACTTAAAGAGAAGGGGTGTAAAAATAGATGACTACAAGTGTCTTTTTTGTGGGTGTGGAGGAAGATGGAGCACATCTTTTTGTTAAGTGTAAGGCTGTTAAGGATGTTTGGAGGAAAGGAGGGATGGAAGATATTAGATTGAAGCTGAAACACTTGGAATCAGCAACACAAACGCTTGATGTTATTTGGGAATTGTCGGAGCGGGATCATCTACAAATCTGCAGGCGGTCATACTGAAGATTATCTGGAGCTTTTTGGGAAGAGCAAGCAACGTAAAGAAATAGACAGGGCAAAGTAGAGGCCACCAGCAGAGGACTTGTTGAAGCTCAATTGTGATGCTGCGTCTACTCCAGGATAAAATTATGCAACCTGGGGTGTAGCAGTTCGAAATCACCATGGTAAGATGGTTATTGCTAGTGCATGGAAGACGGAGGGGATTCGAGGTGCTTTTGCGGCAGAATTCCATGCTTTATAACAAGCTATAGATGTTTCTCTGAACATTGGTGCTATACGTGCAGTTTTTGAGACTGATTCTGAACTCCTGGCCATTGCGATGAATGAATCGATGTGGCCAAGATTACTCACAGCTAGCAGCGTCCATTGATGATCTCATGATCTAATTGCGTTTGTGGTTCTCTAGTACTGAAGTGTGTGCGTGTACGTAATGCAAATAAAGTTGCCTACGAGTTAGCCTTCATAGGAAAAGCTTGTAATGCCAATGAGGCTCGAGTGTGGAAAAGTGATGTACTAGCAAGTTTGGCTGAAGTTAATGTGGGCAATTTGCCCCAGTTTTTGTAATAAAGCAGTTGCTTTACCCCTAAAAAAAATTTAAACATCTCCACCGGCGATCTTGATAGGCAATAGCCAAGGGGCGCGGGGCACAAAATGGGCCCTTACCGCCGTCTCTATAATGCACAAGCACATTTTAGAGCCCAATAGAATAACCATCGTGTTCATGCTGGGCCCTACCCTCAGTGGCCGAGTTCAGAGCGCCGACACTTCAAGCCATGTCGGTTGTTGCCTACGGGACCTCCTTGGCAGCCACACGCAACCATTCTTCACCCCCTTCAACTCTCCTGATCTCGCCACCTACTTGTAGAATCGGCATTCATGCCGATGCACCTGCAACCTTGTGCCTTCCTCCCACCCACCTACCTAGAATCTGTCCAACTGCCACCGTGGTTTGGCCGGAACAACAACCGTTTTCGTCGTGCTCCGGCAGCAATCTGACGGTGCCGCCAAGCCCCCGTGACTTATGCTACCGCCACCACACGTTCCTTGCCCCCCTCTTGTGTGGCGTTGCACGTCCTCTTCAACCTTGATACACCGACACAATAACGACGAATATCAACACCATTTTCTCGCCTCACCCACAAGGTGTTCGGTGTTTTGCTGCATTGGACATCGATGATGAGATAATGTTAGACCTGTTGGTGAAAGAGGAGGTTGATGCCGTTGCTAGCCAAGAACGACAGTTGATGATCTTGGCCGCTCTTATTCGTCTCCGAGAGTAGCTCAATGACGTTACACAGCATGGTGGTTCAAGGGTTGGGAAGCGAAGAAAAAGGACCAGCATCAGCTTGCGAGTGTTGCTCGACTCCGACTACTTCGCCGATGACCCAACACATACCCCCAAAGATTTTCGGCGATGATTTAGGATGAACAAAGAGTTGTTCATGCAAGTTATGTTCGGCGTCAAGGAGTATGATGACTACTTGATGTGCAAATAAAAATATTGCACCAGGTCATGGGGCTTCTCATCGGTTAAGAAATGCATAGTTTCCCTATGGTGTATTGCCGTATGGAGCTCTTGTAGATCCACAAGAAGACTATCTGCACATGTCGAAGGCCACATGCTTTGATAGCATCTACAAGTTTTGCTAGGCAATCGTGCCAGTGTTTGGGCCAACCTATTTGAGAGCACCAAATGAAGAACATACAACTTGGATCCTGGCATGAAATGCAACGAGGGGATTTCCTGGGATGCTTGAGAGCATCGATTTCATGCGTTGGTCTTGGAAGAATTGCCCATTTGCTTGGCAAGGGCTGTGCAAAGTTCATACCAAAGAGTGTCATGTAATACTTAAAGCTTTGGCCGATTATGACCTCTGGATTTGACACACTTTTTTCTTTGACATGGAGGGAATTCACAGTGACATCAATGTGGTTCAGCCGGTGTTGGCAAGTGACGAGGGAATAATAGCTTCATACTCTGCTTCATTGTTCGATGCATTAGGGAAGATCATCCGTAATATGTACTTCATCTTGTCGCCTTGCGGTGAAATAAGTACCACGCCTGCTTAAGCTCCTTCTAATATCTTGGACCCGTCGAAGTTCACATACCAGGTACTCAAAAAATCTGGAGGTCCTGTGTTTTGGAGTTCCATCCACTCCGCAACAAAATCCGGTAAAATTTGCGACTCGATTGCTTTCCTCTTTTCGTATGTGATGTCCCGAGGGGAAGTTCAATTCCCCAAAGGGAGACACGTCCTGTAGCTTTTGGATTGTTCAAGATGTTCGAGAGAGGTACCTCATTTACCACTATTATCGGGTGTGCTAAAAAATAATGTCTTAGCTTTCTTGCTGATATGAAGACTCCATACGCCAACTTCTGATACTACGGGTAGCGCTACTTGGATGGTGATAGGACTTCGCTGAGGAAATATAATGGTCGATGGACTCCATGGATTTTTCCTTCTTCTTCTTATTCTACCATAAGAACCGTACTAACCACTTGAGGTGTGGCCGCAATGTACAGCAGTAAAGGTTCTTTTTCTCGTGGCGTCACCAGTCGTGGTGGTGTTGAAATTGTATGCTTCAGATGCTGAAAGGCCTTGTCTGCTTCCTCGTTCCACTCGAACTTTTCCCCTTGCTTGATAAGCGCGTAAAAGGGCAACACTTTTTCTCCCAACCTTGCGACGAATTTTTTCAAAGCTGTGACTCGTCCAGTTAGCTGTTGTATCTCTTTAAGTTTGGTTGGTTTTCTCATTGTCAAGATAGCTTGTATTTTCTCTGGATTAGCCTCGATTCCTCTAGCTGACACCAAGTATCCGAGGAGTTCTCCCGCGGGAACGCCAAAGGAACATTTTGTTGGGTTCAGCTTGAGACGGAACTTGTTGAGGTTGTCAAAAGTTTCCCGAAAATCATCGATTAGGGATGACCCTTGTTTTGTTGTGATGACGTCGTCAATGTATACTTGGACATTTTTGCCAACTTGCGTGGCAAGACACTTCTGCATCATCCTCTGAAATGTGGCTCCTGCGTTTTTTAAACCCGAAATGCATTGTTCTGTAGCAGAATACACCATAAGGGGTTATGCAAGCTGTTTTGACTTCATCCTTTTCTTTTAGGCGGATCTGATTGTAACCAGAATACGCATCCAGAAAGGAAAGACGTTCACAACCTGTTGTGCAGTCGATAATTTGATCGATTTTCGGGAGGGGGAAGTGATCCTTTGGATAATGTTTGTTGAGACACGTGAAATCGACGCACATGCGAAGGACTTCAGTGTTTTTCTTCGGGACCAGCACTGGGTTAGCAACCCATGTGGCCTCAGTGTGTAATTCTTTAATGAAACCAACTTCTTTGAGTCGACGGATCTCAGATAACATAGCTTTGCGGTTCGGCTAGGAGAAACGCCGCAAAGGTTGTCGAATTTGTTTGGCTCTTGGATCTAAATTGAGAGGGTGCTCGGCAAGTTCCCTGGGTACTCCTGACATGTCAGCTGGGCACCATGCGAAGATTTCCCAGCGCTCATGGAGGAACTCGATGAGCGCGCTTTCCTATGCGCTATCCAAGTTAGTCTCGATGGATGCTGTCTTTTTAGGATCTGTCGGGTGGATCTGCACTTCCTTGGAATCCTTGGAGGTATCGAAAGCTTGCTCCTGCAAGGATCTACCTCCATCTTGTAACACGTCGTAGTTGGTGGTCAGCTTAGATGCTTCGTATTCGGCTTGTTTTCCGAATGTTTCGGAAAGCTTGTGAAAGTCCTTGTCACACTTATCTACCAGACAAAACTTCCTTTGACTGTTATTGGGCCCTTAGGTCCGGGGATCCTCCATAACAGATTTGTGTAGTGCGGCACATCCATAAACCTAGCATATGCGGGTCGTCCCAAGAGGGCGTGATATTACGACGGCCGGTCAATGACTTCAAACTCCAGTTTCTCCTTTATGAAATTTTCTATTGTTCCAAACTGCACGTCAAGTGCAATCTTTCCCAAAGGATAGTTTGGTTTTTTGGGTGCGATGCCGTGGAAACGTGTGTCCGTTGGTGCTAGGTTGGCCAGCGAGATGTTCATTTTCCACAATGTATCTGCGTATATGAGATTTATGCTACTTCCTCCATCTATAAATATGCGAGAGACGTCATATCTCTCGATAACCGCTGGTAGTATCATCGCTGAATATCCTGGTCGTGGAACTTGGGGTGGGTGGTCCTCTATACTGAATCCTATTGGCTGACCCGACCAATTGAGGTACTCAATAGATGGAGGAGGCGTCAGTACTGCCATGTTCACCTATCGAGAAATTAGCTTCTGTGACCTGTTCGAAGGTCTACCCTTCTGTAGCAATGATACCGCTCCTCTTATAGGTGTAAAATCTTTATTAGCGTCTGGAGGCCCCGCAATTTGCAGGTGATGCTGGTTTGCACTAGTAATGCGGGTGGTGGTGGAAGAGGTACATGTACGTCGCTGCTAGGTCCTTGCACATATCCCCTGTTTACTGCTTCCACGTGTGTGCTTTCTGTCGCCCTTCGCAGAGCTTGGAAAGTTCAGCAGTTGTTCTGGAGGTGGCATGACTGTCTCCTTCCATCATTGTTGACATAGAAGTGCATCTGACACGGCCTGTTAAGAAAATCCTTTGGTGACACATTGTATGGCCTTGGAAACCTCGACCGATTGTTTTGTCTGCTGGAACTCGGTGCATCTCTGTGATCACTTCGTTGGTCATTGCTCCTGTGATAGTCATCACGATGATTTCCTCCACTGTTTCCTCGGAAGCCAGCCGCTACTTGGCCTGGACCATCATATTCCGCAAAGTTGCGGAAACGTCGCCTGTTCTGGTTGTTATTTCTATTACGGTCTTCTTCGGGTGACCTCTGCCGTTTATTATGAACACCATCATCTCTGTCAGCCCACCGATTCGCTATTTCCATGAGTTCTGCTATTGTTCTTGGGTTGGATCTCCCCAACTCTTCGATTAAGTCTCTCCTTCGTATCCCTGCAACAAACACGTTGATTGCTCTTTCATCAGAAACGTGCTCAGCCGAGTTTTTGATGGTACTCCACCGCTGGATGTACGTTCTCATTGATTCATCCGACTTCTGCTTGCAAGTCCTTAGCTGCTCTATTGATGTTGTTTTTTTACAAGTGGACCGAATATTTCTTACGAACAAGTCTTTGAAAGTTTCCTAGCTATCTATGGATCCCTCTGGCAGCTTCTTCATCCAAGATTTTGTGGCTTCATTGAGGTGGACCTGAATGCTTTGCATAGCTGTTGCTCTTGTTCCACCCATCAATTTTACTGTCTCCAGATAATTAACCAACCAATCCTCTGGATCTTGCAGCCCGTCGAACTTTTTATAGTTGTCGGGTAGCTTGAAACTAGTGGGCACTCGAGTTTTGTGAACCCTTCAAGTAAAGCAAGGGAGTCCGCACAAGTCTTCATCGCTATCTTCCGGCGTATGACGATTTTCACGGGTTCTGTTTTCTCGACTTCTTTCCTCCCGTGCTCTGTCGACTCGAGCTTGTGAGCTATTGTATTCCTCGCGTTGCCTTCTCTTGGAGCATCTCGCGTTGCCGCCACAGTACGTCGGGGACTATTTTACCTTGGGTTGCTCCGGCGTGGAGCATTTCGGGCTGTGGTGTTATCTCTCTTCCTGCTATCGCCGCACCCATAACACCAACTTCTGCCATAGCCATCTGGTAAAGTGATGATCTAGGATCTCCTTGAGGTGGCCTGGACGCCATTAGGAATGCGTGTGTCACCATGTATCATGCTTCTGGTGTTTTAGGGATGATGTGCCCTCTCGTGCCTATTGACATGAAAGACATGTCAAGGCTTTGAATCAGGTTCTCCCTTTCTCCTTTGGGTATGCCTGCCAACCGAGATCTTGCTCTTGCGCGACTGTCACTATGGTTGTCTGCTGAGTTTCTCGAGTTTCTCGAGTATTGACTCAAGTTGGCCCTGCGCTCGCTGGAGGCATCTGCTGCAGCTTTTCTTTCGTCGAGTTTTTGCTGCATTTTTTCTAGCCCATGTCTGGAACGACTAATTTTATATTGATATGCTTGCATCGCTTGTGGCGGAGCTTGTGTAGTCATTAGCTCCGTGCCGTTCATGGCTCTTGCGGCTCTATCCCATTCTTCCTGCGACAGTTGTACTTTTTCTCGCGGCTCAGTTTCGATATATTTGCTTCTTGTTCATTGCGTAAGATCTGCGGGATCGACGTAGGGGTTGCCCAAATCGTCGAAAGCCTCAGACTCTTCATCCTCTTCACGACCTGCTCCCGTGATTACATAGATCTGGTGATATGTTGTAGTTGTGTTTTCATCAGCCTCAGTGTCGGTGACACTGTCGTATAGATCGCCGAAGACCTCCCTAATAGCAGTAGAATTGTTGATGTTGGTGAAGCTATCCGAGTCGCTATCTAGATCGGTTTCTGTGAACGACCCGAAAGTCATGTCACCGAATAGATCAGCGAGTACCCCACCGTCGGCGGGCTTGGTGAAGCGTGGTGGCGAAACTTCTTCATCGTCTGAATCGACAGATGATGTTGACGATCCTGAGAAATCGGGCTCGACTGCCAACGGTCCCGAAAAAATCGGTGCCGCAAGACGATCGATCCTTCTTTCCCGACGAGGAAACGGAAGCACCCGAAATATTCCATCGAATCCTCCAGATCGGCATATGCATGCAAACGGGCGGGAGAGTGAGGCACAAAATTGGCGAGATTGTGTTGTGCTCGTTTACCTCCGTCCATCGCGTTGCTTGCTGTTGACGATGATGTTGAAGATGCCATCGAGATCAGGACCTTGCAGCCTCTAATCCCCACAGACGGCGCCAATTGACGATGGATTAACTCGTCAATGCCTATAGATTGTAGACTTAGGGTTTCGTAAGAAAGCAGAGGGCAAATAGATCTCGAAGGTTCAGCCGAACAAAGGTGCATAACTCAAGATTATGGTGACTAGGGTTACAATGATTTCCATCCCTTCTTTATCCCTCGGCTTCCCCTTTATATAGGAGGTGAAGCCGAGGCTTTCCGTGTCGTACAAGTTACAAACTGCCGAGTCACGTTAGGCCTTTCCTATATTGATACAAGTTTCCTATTAAAACTCTACTTTCCTAACCCGAAAGCCTTCAACCTTCTAGGTCTCCAAAGATCCGAGTCCACGGGCTTCATACTTTCTTATAGACCCATGGTACTTATTCGGCATGCCCATTAGGCATACCTATGTCTGCAAGGATAACGGAGAGCCATACTCTGGCCGTCAAATATGAGATCATTGGCCACACATACAATAAATGGTACTATATATCTTGTTGGAAACATGGCCTAGAGGCAATAATATTATAGTTATAATCATATTTCCTTGGTCACGATGAGTGTTTATAATCCATGCTAGTATTGTATTAACCGGAAACATAATACATGCGTGGCTTCATAAATAACACATTGCCCTTAGCAAGTATCTACTAGATTAGTCCATTAGTTAATGATGGTGAAGGTTTCCTAACTATAGACATGTGTTGTCAATCAACGTCAGAGTCATGTCATTGGGAGAATGACGTGATGGATAAGGCCTAACGAAGCAAAGCAATATGATCGTGTCACTATGTTTAATTGTTGCAACTTTCCAATGTCAAGTATCCATATCCTTAAACCATGATATTATGTTACTCCCGAGTACCGGAAGAATACTTTGTGGGCATAAGACATCACTTCATAACTGGGTGATCATAAAGGTGTCTTTAGGTATATCAGGAAGTACTTGGTAGGTTGCATTTATCAAGACTGATTTTTTCCTTCCACACGATGAAGAGATATACTCCGAGCCCACTCCGTAATGCAATATCTTACACTGCTTGCAAGCAAGCACGTGGTTAATGAGTTTAATCACAAGGTTATATTGAATTATGGTACACGTAAAGAGTGTTTGCTGGCAACAAGATTGAACTAGGTATGATGATACTAACTATCAAATCTCGGGCAACTAAAATATCACGAGACATATGGAATGAAATACAAGATTGTTTGAATCCTTGACATCGCGGTTCAGCCGATAGTTGAATGTGTGGGAATCATTATGGGAATCCAGGTCCCAATATTTGTTATTGATCAGAGAGGTGCCTCGATCATATCCGCATATTCTCGATCTAGTAGGGTCACACACTTAATGCTCAACGTCGCTAGGGTAGAAATGGGATATTAATTATGGTGGGCCCTAAGATTGTTCGAATTCTCGGATTAGATCTAGGACATCACGAGGAGTTTCAGAATGGTTCAGAGAATAAGATTCATATAAGTAAAGAAGTTTTAGGGTTCTAGAAAAGTTCAAGTTTTTCCGGCATTAGGAAATTTCTAGAAGGTTCCAAAGGGACCACTAGTGGGGGCCCACACCTTCGAGAGGGCCTGTATGGACCATGGGAGTGCCCATGCCTACATGGTCCTTGGGGGGGGGGGGGGGGACTTGGGGGCAAGTTTTCCCAAATTGGATGTTGGATGTTGGCTCTTTTCTAGATCGAATCTTGAATCCGTTAGCATTTGTAGTATTTTTTTTTCTCTATGCTACAAATTCTATCAATTGTATCGAAGCTAGATCCATGCGTAGATGTTTTATACGAGTAGAACACAATAATTTTGTGGGCCTTTGATCTTCTTGTTTCTACCTATCCACATGCACTGATTGGTTTTGTGGGATAGTGGGATGAAATGGCATGAACCAACCTTACTCGTACAATTTCAAGACACCGGTTCTGTGCTCAACATGCAACTTATATTGCATAAGCATTTGATGGTGTCTTTCTCTCTCACTATAGTTGAAACCATCTTTGTAAAGGGTGGCCCGAATAAGGTTAATAAGCAACTTGTATTATCAATGTTTGTGGTTTTATGTGTAGGTAAGAACACGGTTCTTCTTGTAACCATAGAAGCCACGTAAAACCTGCAAATAATAAGGTAGATGCATCTGACTTGTTTTTTTAGGACATATGATGCGGTATGGATAAGATATGATGTGTTATATTTGATATATGAGATGATCATGCTTTGTAATATTTGCCACGACTTGCATATTGATGAGTAAGGCATGAGCCATATGGTTGTCACTTTTATTGTATGATGACCTGCATGCCAATCTTAAACTCCATGCCACTTAGTGGAGTGTCCATGATACATCTGTGACGTGGCACTCAACACTCCATAGGTATGCCAAATACCGACGACATGGCGAGGACACGCCACATGTACCAAATATCACTGATGCGACGCTAGGGGCATGTCAAATCCAAGTAACTAAGGGTGGTTTTGGCACGCTGCTGCTAGGGTTTTCTGTACTAGTGTAAGGAAACGACGACCAGCGGATGAGACTATTGAGATGCCTAGCGGAGAGGGGAGGAGCGCTCGGGGGCTGACACAAAGATGCAATATCAACAAATGAAGGGCCAATATGTAAATTAATCATTTTGATGTAAATCCATTTTTAATTTCTCTAGATCCGTTTTGGTACTTACATCTCAAGAAAATAATTTGATGGGTTTTTTATTAGGACAACATAGTACCTCAGTGGATCTATGATCCAAACCAGAACAATGTTGCTATGAGGTAAATCGCTTCATAAAGAGATGTGTGTACAATAGATTCCCTCGGAGACACGTCACATTCGAGGGAAGTTACACATGATGTAGATTCTACGGTTGGAACTACAAAATCCCGCTGTGCCCTTACTTGGCATGGAGGGATTGACCACACCTAAAGTAACTACATCACGTTTTTCAAACATGGAAGCGAGCCTTCGACGAAGAAGAGAGTGATTTGTCCGACGAGGAGGATGACACCAAGGAGGAAGCAAGTAGTGCCACCTAAAAAGAAATTACCCTTCAATAATAGCGACTAACGGTGTTTGCCTGAGCGTGTCCCAATATCTAGATCTAGTTAGGGTATTCCTAGATGGACTATCCTTAGATATTATCGATTAGGAACAAGTATGTTTAGTGAGTAATATAAGTATTATTTAAGCCAAAACTATGTTTATTTTTTCCTTTTTTATTATACGCAGATTATGTTTATATGTTACTACTTGTTATTGACAAACTTCGCCTACTTCTTATATGGCTCATAAAACAAGCCATAAAGCCCTAATCAGTCTCGTTTGAGGCTCTTTCTACCAAGGTGGCCCACTTCTTCCATGAACCCACAAAATAAACCTTAACCGCCACTTACGCTCCTGTTTTATATTTAATACATGAACCATTGTGCCACTTACCACTCACACACCGTGTTAATCGTCTTATCTCTTAGATCCGCACTTTCTCTACTTCAAACCCTAGATTCCCACTCTCCTGCTAGCTGCCTATTTCTCCTTTCGATTCCCACTCTTTACACGTAAAGGAGATGGTGCAGGAGTCAGAGACATCTGCTGACGCTCATGAGCGGAAGGTATGAACGTCATTCTATCTACATATTGTTCTCCTTGTTTGTTCTCTCTTTGATCGATCTCCATACGGTTTCAGATCCAACACATCATAGGCTCCTGGAGGATGACATGAAGATTCACGTCGACGTCACCAGCCGCTTGGTGATTGTTGTGTTGATCCACGCCGCATATATGGTAAGCCGCACGGTGAATGATTTGAAGGATAGGAAGACACTCAAAAAATTAGGGAGCGATTAGGATAATTTTTCTAATTTCATTTTCTCTTCTTTTTAAATTTAGGCCTGAATAAAGAGGGGCATCTCAATCTATTTTTTTTAGTATTTTTAGATGTAAGGCGCAGAGAAATTGAACAGAAGGATTAGACCCTTGGTTAAGTGGTTGGGGTGTAATATGATGTAATGAAGTACAATTATCAACCGTTATGAAATGAAAATTAGCATTTAAATGGAATGGATGAACTAATATTTAGAATTAACTCTGATTTCTTTTTTTTCGGACGAAAGGTGCATGAAACACGGCAATAATAATACGCCACACCTTACCTGTACTCGACACTTAATTTTGTGCCGTATGTTAATGTACCGAGGTGTTTCAATCTTGGTGCCACTGATGAGAATGCGTAGCGGATCAGTATGCACCCCAAGAAAAGTCCCTGCATCCGCATTTATCCCTGACGGTGTTTATTTGTCGGCTTAGCGAAGCACGGTGCTTAGGCGTGTACCTCGATGTTTTTAACCGCCAGGGACCGCTCAGTCTAATGTAGGGGTTGATTAGCAGTCATTTGATCACCAGGGACCTCTAGTCCAACTTAATCAGCTGTCAGAATAGTTTGCTTCTTTTCTGCCGTGCATCAAGAAATCCACGACGCACAGGTTTATAGTCAACTTCAAAATAAATCTATTGAAGCAATTGTGGACGCTCAAAGAAAACGCCACCTGATTATTGAACATGTTGAATTGCTACTTATTTAAATTTTTGTATGAATAATTTTTTCGTGTGTTTATATTATTGTGTGAAACTGGCTATGTGTTTGAACCATGTAATATGATTTCAATTATTGTTTAAACTATCCAAAATCGTGCTATTTATGAAAATAAAAAATCATATTTTGGGGGGCCAGCCGCATTGGGAGCGTAGGTGTGGGACGACTCACCCAATACTAAATGAACATGTGCTAGCATCCCAATAATGCATTGCCGACTTTACTGTTGGCTACGATTTGGGCGCACCAGTTAAGATGTTCTTAGAGCATCTTCACCGGCGAGCCCAATAGCACCCCCGATAGCTATTTGGGGGATGGCGCCAAAATTGGGCTCACACCGGCGCGTTCAGTAAAGCATCGGCACGGTCTTGAGCCCAATAGAATTGAAGGCAACCCCGTGCCGACCCCTACGCGAAGGGTGCGAATCAGGGGCATCGGTAGCCTCGTTGACGTAGGAAAACGCCTGCATGGCCCTAATGGCAGTCACATGCAAGTGTTTCCCCCACCTCCCACCCTTCTGGATCGCCATCGTCGTCATCGCCTCCCCCGTGCTTGCCTTCCACCTCACATGTCCAGAAACCACCGGTCATTGAAACCGCCTCCACCCCTCAACCGGCCACCGTTGTTTTGGTAGGAATAGAGGTCGCCGCCTCCATCACCCGGAGGAAGCAGTCCTACGGTGGTGCCGACCAAATCATGATTTAAAATTTAAATTATTGTATGAATAGTTCTATTTGTATTTGTATTAAACTATGTTAAATTATTGTATGAATAATTTTATGTGTTTGAAAACAGTTTGGAATTTCGCAAAAAACTGTTTATTGTAGGTGTAAAAGAAGAAAAAAAATTAAGGGAGGGGCGGCACGTGGAGATGTTCTTAGGTTCCGAGTTTATGCAGGTCAGTGGGCCTAGTCCTTCATGTTGCACTACATGTTTCCCTGTAGTGTTGATGCTGTGATCTTGCTATTAGTTCGACGCCTGTTCTATGGTGAACCAGCTTACGATAAACACAACTCCTGGTACAAGGCTACAAGATTTCGACTCAGTTCGTCCACGCGCCTACAAGGCTACAATAGATGGAAGAAACGTTGCTTCCAAGTCAGCCACCAGAAAACATACATAGGTCGGACTCAAAACATGGAAACCCACCATATTTCATTTGGAAACCGATTCCAAACACAAACCCACTCGTTTCGCAATATTTCCTAGTACGCGTGACGCCTTATATAAGCACCGAAATTCCACTCTCCCTCCGGCACCACTCTCTCCCCTCCCGCCATCCAACCTAGGTTTCTCCCTCCCGCCATCCAGATTCGTCTCCAGCTCCTTTCAATTCGATCAATCAACATAGACGCAGAGCAGCTCCGTTGCCGATCCATGGAGGCGGACGGGCTCGACGACTTCTACAAGCTCCACCAATTCAAGCCTTCCAAAGAGGATGCCGTGACCTACTACCTGCCGCGCCTCCTCGCCGGCTCGCCGCTGCCGCACGGCTCCGACAGGCTCATCCACCAGGCCGACGTCTACGCCTGCGAGCCCAAGGACCTCGCCGCTGAATACGCGCCCGTGCCTTCGGCCGTCAGCACCGGCGACCGCTTCTTCTTCACGAGCTGCAAGCACAAGAGCGGGAGCGACACCCGGATCGCGCGCGTTGCCGGCGCCGGCACCTGGGCCGTCCAGAAGACCGAGAACGTCTACGACAAGGGAGGCAAGGCCGGCGAGGTCAAGCACCTGTCGTTCAAGAAAGACAAGGTGAGCACCGGCTGGGTCATGGAGGAGTACCGGTGCTTGCGGCCGGAGGCAGTCTTTGCCGGCGGGGAGAAGGTGCTCTGCAAGATCCATTTGGCCCCGAATGCGTGCGCCGCCGCCCGCCAAGAATCTGCCGCATACAAGCTTCGACAAGAACGAGCAGAGCCTGCACCACCCGCGCCGCAAGCAGAGACCGTGACCGCGAGCGCGCACGCACAGAAGAGGCCAGCGCATGTTTCCGCGGTTGCCGATACGCCATGCTCCAAGAAGATGCGAATGGAAGCCTCCGTCCCGATATCTGATCCGGAAGAGTACGAGGATTGTCCGGTGTGGTTCACGCCTGCCGCGCCCGTTTCCCTGCCAGCTGCGTCCACGGAGGTGCATGACGAGCCTGAAGCTGACGACGACATAGGCCGGTTGTCTTGCACAATGAATGAGCTTTTCGGGGTACAACAACAGGAGCAAACTCTCCCCATGGAAGCTGACGAACAGTTGGACTTCGACTGGGAATCAATTGACCCAGTGGACCTGCTAAGGCCATGGGATGATGACTGGGAATCAGAAGTACAAGAGGAGCAAACTGTTCCGATTGAGGCTGAGAACAACATCCAACTGATCGTCATAGAGCAGCCTACACCATCAATTGACTGGGAACTTTCAGAGGAGCTGCAATGCCTTTTGGCAAATCATGACGCGGAAGAAGCAGTGCTCTACAAGAGGTGCAATCACAATACCGCGACGGCCGATATTCACGCTCCGTCGCTTCAGGGACAGCACAATCAGTTCTTCTCGTTTGGAGCTGTCAATTAGATCCGACCATGATAAAATTCTTAGCAAAGTGTACTGTATTCTTGGATATTGACTTACTGAGCACTGTTACATTAATTCGTCTTCTATGGTCGTTACAGATGTAATTCGCTCATGCAAACTAAAATTGTTGTTGTTCTTGGCTGATCTGATCAATGTTCTGAAACTTCTGTCCGTATGCACTGTTTTTTCTTTGAACTCTAATTTTTCTGATCCTAATTAAGCATGATCCTTAAGCATTTTTAGTTTTTTGTTTCATTATCTCTGCAACTCTCGATATTCATCATCTCCTGTGGCTTTCTTTGCTGTTATTTAACGCACTCCCAAAATCCAGGTCCTCGTCTCAATTAGAGCAGATTCCAGTTTCTTGACTGGCTCGAACAGCAGCTTGCCCTCTGCTCAACTTTTCCATGTCAGCAGGTTCAAGTGCATCAGAAATTCCGCCCCAGTGTTTAGCTGCATCTTCTACTCCCCATTGTTCAATTTCAGTACAAATACGAGTTTATTTTTGGCAGTGCACCAGTTGATAATCTGCTTCAAGCTTAGCTGAATAATGTCCAAGCATAATATGAGAATATACATGACACTACAGGAATGGAGCCAGACGCCGACGGCCAAGCTCTACGCCGAGAGCTTTTTATCGGGGCCGTCGGCGTACCTCCTCGCCAGGGCACCGCCGGAACACGACCGTCGGCGTACACATACCGTCGGCGTAGAGGAGGCTACGCCGAGGGCGGCCGTCGGCGTCAACTTGGCCCTCGGCGTAGCACCGGCACTGCCCCTGCCCCAGTCCGCGCCGTCACCGCCCGCTCACGGCGTCAGCCAGACGCCGAGGGCCACCCTCGGCATATAGGTTTTTTTTTAATTTTTTTCTCTCTCTCATATTACTTTATAATATGTTTCTATTATTTATTTACTAGTATGAATTATGTAAAAAATGGTTCTATTTTTTAAGAATTCGTAGATGGCATATGTAGGTCCCACGGGTGACGCTCTTCGCAGACGGGTCAACCGGAGCCACTAGGCCCAACATTTGCTATCGATGTACATATGGGTAGATCCGCGGGGTCCCCGCCCTACGGTTTCCCTAACCCTAACTCTAACCCTAACCCTAACCCTAACCCTAACTCTAACCCTAACTCTAACCCTAACCCGAACCCTAACTCTAGCCCTAACCCTAACCCTAGGGTTTCCACATACATTGCTAACTCTAACCCTAACCCTAACTCTAACCCTAACCCTAGGGTTTCCACATACATTGCTAACCCTAACTATAACCCTAACCCTAACCCTAGGGGTAGATCTGCGGGGTCCCGCCCTAGGGTTTCCCAAGAAACAGATCACCGGAGCGTCAGAATTGTTGGAAAACTTGCATCTGCCCCTAACATATATGTACAAGTGTGATGTAAGGTTTGGCTAACCTTGGATGTACCCGGCGTTGACAATTTCCGCATAATGGGCTACCACTTGGTAAAATCCAGGATCTGTATGTGGAAACCCCCGCCATGGCTCAAACGGAGCCTATTTTATGGTAAAGTATGACCAAACTATGGTTTCCATGTACATATGTCCTAAACAAAGCAAAATAAATAAAAAAGTCCACTGGTAAACCCTCGCAGGGAGAAAGCTATAGGGGTAGATCTGTGGGGTCCCCGCCCTAGGGTTTTCCAAGATACAGACCACCAGAGCGTCGGAATCGCTGGAAAACTTGTGTGTGCCCACATGGCATGCACAAAAGTGATTTGAGATGGTTTTATATCCAAGGATACCCCCCAAGGTGTGTCCGGCTTCTCGGACAAGGGGTTCCTACACTTAGGCAGATTCTGGATGTATAGGGTGTTGGAGATATGCCCAAGAGGCAATAATAAAATGGTTATTATAATATCTTTGAGTTTATGATAATGTTTACATACCATGCTATAATTGTATTAACCGAAACATTGATACATGTGTGTTATGTGAACAACAAGGAGTCCCTAGTAAGCCTCTTGTATAACTAGCTTGTTGATTAATAGATGATCATCGTTTCATGATCATGAACATTGGATGTTATTAATAACAAGGTTGTGTCATTATGTGAATGATATAATGGACACACCCAATTAAGCGTAGCATAAGATCACGTCATTAAGTTATTTGCTATAAGCTTTCAATACATAGTTACCTAGTCCTTATGACCATGAGATCATATAAATCATTTATACCGGAAAGGTACTTTGATTACACCAAACGCCACTGCGTAAATGGGTGGTTATAAAGGTGGGATTAAGTATCCGGAAAGTATGAGTTGAGGCATATGGATCAACAGTGGGATTTGTCCATCCCGATGACGGATAGATATACTCTGGGCCCTCTCGGTGGAATGTCGTCTAATGTCTTGCAAGCATATGAATAAGTTCATAAGAGACCACATACCACGGTACGAGTAAAGAGTACTTGTCAGGAGACGAGGTTGAACAAGGTATAGAGTGATACCGAAGATCAAACCTCGGACAAGTAAAATATCGCGTGACAAAGGGAATTGGTATCGTATGTGAATGGTTCATTCGATCACTAAAGTCATCGTTGAATATGTGGGAGCCATTATGGATCTCCAGATCCCGCTATTGGTTATTGATCGGAGTGAGTACTCAACCATGTCCGCATAGTTCACGAACCGTAGGGTGACACACTTAAAGTTGGATGTTGAAATGGTAGAACTTGAATATGGAATGGAGTTCGAATATTTGTTCGGAGTCCCGGATGAGATCCCAGATATCACGAGGAGTTCCGGAATGGTCCGGAGAATAAGATTCATATATAGGATGTCATTTTATGTGATTTAAAATGATTCGGAAGGTTCTATGGAAGGTTCTAGAAGGTTCTAGAAAAGTCCGGAAGAAACCACCAAGGAAGGCGGAGTCCCGGTGGGACTCCACCTCCCATGGCCGGCCAACCCTAAGGGGGAGGAGTCCCAAGTGGACTCCCCAAGGGGGGCCGGCCACCCCCTCCCAAGGAAGGTGGAACTCCCACCTCTAGTGGGAGTCCTAGCTTGGGTAGGTTTCATGAGTTATGGAAGGTTTTGGTTTGGGGTCTTATTCGAAGACTTGTAGACCAACTCTTGGGTGTTCCACCTATATAATGAGGGCCAAGGGGAGGGGGCCGACCATCTCAAGACCACAGCCTGGCCGCCCCCCTCAAGTGGCCGGCCACCCCCTCCCAAACCCTAGCCGCCCCCCCTCTCCTCCATAAGCTCCCGCACGCTTAGCGAAGCTCCGCCGGAGTTCTCCACCGCCACCGACACCACGCCATCGTGCTGTTGGATTCAAGAGGAGCTACTACTTCCGCTGCCCACTGGAACGGGAGGTGGACGTCGTCTTCACCAACAACCGAATGTGTGACCGAGTACGGAGGTGCTGCCCGTTCGTGGCACCGGTGATCAAGATCTTCTACGCGCTTTTGCAAGCGGCAAGTGAACGTCTACCGCAGCAACAAGAGCCTCATCTTGTCGGCTTTGGAATCTCTTCAAGGGTGAGACTCGATAAACCCCTCGTTGCTACTGTCTTCTAGATTGCATCTTGGCTTGGATTGCGTGTTCGCGGTAGGAATTTTTTGTTTTCTATGCAACGTTATCCTACAGTGGTATCAGAGCCGTGTCTATGCATAGATGGTTGCACGAGTAGAACACAATGGTTTTGTGGGCGTTGATGCTCTTGTTATCTTTAGTTTGAGTACTTTGCATCTTTGTGGCATAGTGGGATGAAGCGGCTCGGACTAACTTTACATGACCGCGTTCATGAGACTTGTTCCTCGTTCGACATGCAACTTGTATTGCATAAGAGGCTTTGCGGGTGTCTGTCTCTCCTACTACAGTGAAGATTCAATTTACTCTTCTATTGAAAACATTAGTATCAACGTTGTGGTTCATATTCGTAGGTAGATTAGATCTCTATCGAAAACCCTAAACCACGTAAAATATGCAAACAAAATTAGAGACGTCTAACTTGTTTTTGCAGGGTTTGGTAATGTGATATGGCCATAATGTGATGATGAATATGTATGAGATGATCATTATTGTATTGTGGCAACCGGCAGGAGCCTTATGGTTGTCTTTAATTTTCATGTTGAGTAGTATTTCAAAGTAGTTGTAATAGATGCTACATGAGGTGAACAACCATGAAGATGGCGCCATGAACTTTGACGCTACGCCGACGATGATGGAGATCATGCCCGAAGATGATGGAGATCATGTCCGTGCTTTGGAGATGAAGATCAAAGGCGCAAAGACAAAAGGGCCATATCATATCACATATGAATTAAATGTGATGTTAATCCTTTATGCATCTTATTTTGCTTAGATCGCGACGGTAGCATTATAAGATGATCCCTCACATTAATATCAAGATAATAAAGTGTTCTCCCCTCGTATGCACCACTGTACAGTTCGTCGTTTCGAAGCATCTTGTGATGATCGGATGTGATTGACTCAACGTTTACATACAACGGGTGTAAGCCATGTTGCACACGCAGAATACTTGGGTTTGCTTGACGAGCCTAGCATGTACAAACATGGCCTCGGGACAACGGAAACCGAAAGGTTGAACACGAGTCATATGGATGATATGATCAACATGTTGATGTTCACCATTGAAGCTACATCATCTCACGTGATGATCGGTTTTGGTGTAGTGGATGTGGATCGTGTACCACTTAACAACTATGAGGGGTGTTGTATTAAGTGGGAGTTCATTAGTAATTAGATTAAAACATGAACTAATTATCATAAACATAGTCTGAGTAGTATTTTGAATTAATTTTGTAGTATTGGCATCCGTTTTCTACCATGCGCTAGTCTTGTTATTGAGATAGAAATACTGTTAAAATCTGACAAGAAACTTTACGGATTGGTACCGTATTGTTAAAGAATCAAGAATTAATTAAGTCCTATTGCAAACTTTTAGTAAACCTCACATTGTTGATTCAAAGAGCTATGGTTTCAATTAGTACATAAAGTTATCTTGTCTCCGTGAAACTTGAAGTTCAAATCTGTTTGAAAAGTAAGGAGCTGAAAATTTAGTTTTCAGAAATAATCAAGGTATGAGATATATGTGATATCTAAGACCTTATTGCAAGATGATAGAATATAAATTTGGTGAGACTACATGAACTCATAAGTTTTATGAGAATGTATGAAGGTTGAAGACGCCAGGCGTCACAATCCTCTAACTATTGGGGCACTAATAATATTCGCATATCCATGAAGTTATCATCCTTAGTATGCACCGTTGCTAAGAATCGTCGTTTCGAAGCATCACGTGATGATCGGGTGTGATAGATTCTACGTGTACTTACAACGGGTGCAAGCCAGATTTGCACATGCGAATACCAAGGTTAAAACTTTACGAGCCTAGCATGTACAGACATGGTCTCGGAAAGTCATCATGATATGATGGATAAAATTATGAGTGAAATTGTTCATCATATTACAAAGTTACTAATAGTGAAATCTGAAACACTTGTCATATGATGATCAAAGTAAGAACCTCAAGGTTATTGGTATTTGACCAACAAACCTAGAAGTTAATAATGTTAAAGTGTTTTTCTGAATAATGAGGAAAGCTAAAAGAGAAACTGCAAAAATATATTTTGGCAAAAAGAAAAGAAAAGACTAGAAGGTCTAGCTCAGGTGTATATAAATGATATACATGTTATGGTTGTATTCCTAGTTAAGTCACACTATGAAATTCTTGGGTATTAGTACTATATTGGTTGGTATGAAGTGTCATACAAAACAACGCAATACAAGAATACAATGGCCTAAGTGACTGACAAGGAATATGATAGGAATGCACGTCTAGAACAACAAAAAATAAAGTGTTATTATGTTCGTCGTTGGCATTCTATCTAGCCCTTAGAATTTATAATAAAGAACTAAATAATTGTTATTTTGCTCTGGTCAAATGAAAACAATGAGTTGTTCAAATTATGACATTACTCCATGTACGATGGATAAGTTATTATAAATCTTAATGGTGAAACACACATACATAACACTGACGCTAAAATGCCATAAGGCAAATGATTTGAATTCCACTTATTTGTGGAACCGCCATTTAGGTCATGTTAGAAAGGAACGCATGAAGAATCTCCATGCAAATGGATTTTTGGAGTCATTTGATTTGTTGAATCGTTTGGCACTTGCAAAATCTTTTCTAAAAGGTAATGACTGAAATACCGTTCATAGGCCGAGAGTTGAACGGGCAACTAACTTAGTGAAAACATACACAATGATATATGTGGTTCACTGGGCATAGTTGTGTGCGGGAGATTCTTCTACTTCATGAAAACTTTCAACAATGAATTGAGTATATATGTGGATATATTCAATAAGGAAAAAAGTTTGAAACATTTGAATGGAGTCAAATAAATTTCAGCATGAAGTGGAAATCATCGTAATAGAAAAGTCAAATATCTATGATTGGATCATGGTGAAAATATTTGAATTACGAGTTTTAGCAAACATCTAAGAGAGTCATGAAATTGTTCTACAACTCACATTTCTTGGAGTATCATAATGATGATATAGTATCCAAGAGATGTATCCAAACCTTGTTGAATTAATGATGAGATAAAATATTATGACGCCATTATATTTTTGTGGATTATGCTTTAGTGACTACCGCTTTTACACTAAATAGAGCATCATCATGATCCGTTGAAATGACACCATACGAGTTATGGCATGGGTATAAACCCTAATAGTCCTTTCTTTAAATTTTGGTCTAAGAGTTTACAACCAAAATCGGATGAATGTCTTTGTTGGTTATCCCAAAGTGTTGATTGGAAATTCTTTCCACTATGGATACAAAGACAAAAGTGTTTGTCGATGTTTCTTATTTATTTCCAAGAAATTGTTTCTAGCGAAGTATTTGAGTGGGAGGACAATAGAACTTGATAAGGTTTATGAACCTGAGCATAATGATCAGAGTAGCACAGCATCGGAATTGGTTCCAGAAGCGGCCACAACGATCATGGCTCCCATGACTACATAGTGTTTTAGCCATGGAGATCGAAGTACATATTGAACCTTGTAGGTATGGTTTACTTTGTGATCAAATAAATGATTTGTGGACAAAGGATTGATTTTGAACAAATGATAAACCAACTACAAACAAAGAAGTTATGATGGGCCCTGACTTCATTAAAATGGCTATACGCCATAAAATCCAAGATAGATGAATACTTTTTGAAAGTAAATGGATCTATAAAATTGATGGACTTGGATGGAATATCCTTGAAGAATCTCGACTTGTTGAAAAGTTGTTTACAACAAAGTTCAAAGAGCTGACTACGATAAGATTATATCTTCCGTAGCGATGCTTATTGTCTATGTGGATTGTTCTAGAAATCGCTACATATTTCTTTATGAGATTTGCTAGTAGGATGACAAAATACACTACTTAACAGAAGTGTGTATTAAAGGTGTATACAAGATACAACCAATTGTTTTTCTAGTCCGTAGAATACTAGATAGGTATACGAACTTCAATTGGATGAAGTGAGTATCACGGAGTTAGAATCTTCACCAGATGAAATAGTCAAAGAGTTTTTGATTTCATCAGAGACGATGAAGAGGCTTGCATTTGCAAGAAATTAAGTGGGAGCGCTGAGACATATTTATAATACTTATGTAGATGACATATAGTTGGTTATAAATAATGTAATTATATACTTGATTAAAAAGGTTTCATTGAGAAATTAACTTCAATGAAAGGATATGGACTGAAACATATCTAGTGTCAAAATCTATGAAGATAGATTGAAACACAAAATAAGTTTAAGTCAAAGTACATAGAATGGATATTGAAATAGTTCAATATAGAAATATTAAGAAAATGTTCTTGTCATGTGAAGTTTTAACAAGACCTGAGTGTATCTGACACTCAATGAGTAAAAACACATGAGTGATTATAGATCACGGATAATATGTACACAATCAGATGTCCTGTGCTCTTAAAAGTGTTATGAGCATGTACCAGAATGATTCATGTGATGATCATTGAAAAACAGTAAGAATATTCTTGAGTACTTAAGAAGAACCAAGGATATATATACAGTTTTGTATGGAGAAATGACAAACAAATTGCTGTAAGGTGTTGCACCGATATTTGTTTTGTCACATATGAAAATAAAATTTCAATCTCAAATTAGACTAAGTGTTGTTTAAAAGGTAGCACAATGAGCTAGAAGTTGTCTATGCTAGATTTAGAAGAGTTCTAAATATTGTGACGGATTCTACAAAAGAAGGCAGAGTATGTCATTGTTTTGACAATGGCAAAGGATGTTAAGTCAAGAGGTTCTTTGAGAGCTTGGTGTAGTTCCGACAGAGTCAGAACTTTGAAGCTATATTGTGTGTGACAATATTAGTGACATATTTCAGACCGCGGAATTAAGGTTCCACCAGAAGACCAAACATATTTAATGCCGACTCATTTGGAAATGAGTGATGCGTTGAGACGCAAATGAATTACAAAATACATACGGTTCTGAGCATGTCAGATCCGTTGACTAAAACCTCTCCCGTGAGCAAAACATGATAAAGCACCGGAAGGCCAAGGTGTTATATCTTTACAAATGTAAACTAGATTATTGACTCTAGTGCAAGTGGGAGACTGTTGGAGATATGCCCAAGAGGCAATAATAAAATGGTTATTATAATATCTTTGAGTTTATGATAATGTTTACATACCATGCTATAATTGTATTAACCGAAACATTGATACATGTGTGTTATGTGAACAACAAGGAGTCCCTAGTAAGCCTCTTGTATAACTAGCTTGTTGATTAATAGATGATCATCGTTTCATTATCATGAACATTGGATGTTATTAATAACAAGGTTGTGTCATTATGTGAATGATATAATGGACACACCCAATTAAGCGTAGCATAAGATCACGTCATTAAGTTATTTGCTATAAGCTTTCAATACATAGTTACCTAGTCCTTATGACCATGAGATCATATAAATCATTTATACCGGAAAGGTACTTTGATTACACCAAACGCCACTGCGTAAATGGGTGGTTATAACGGTGGGATTAAGTATCCGGAAAGTATGAGTTGAGGCATATGGATCAACAGTGGGATTTGTCCATCCCGATGATGGATAGATATACTCTGGGCCCTCTCGGTGGAATGTCGTCTAATGTCTTGCAAGCATATGAATAAGTTCATAAGAGACCACATACCACGGTACGAGTAAAGAGTACTTGTCAGGAGACGAGGTTGAACAAGGTATAGAGTGATACCGAAGATCAAACCTCGGACAAGTAAAATATCGCGTGACAAAGGGAATTGGTATCGTATGTGAATGGTTCATTCGATCACTAAAGTCATCGTTGAATATGTGGGAGCCATTATGGATCTCCAGATCCCGCTATTGGTTATTGGTCGGAGTGAGTACTCAACCATGTCCGCATAGTTCACGAACCGTAGGGTGACACACTTAAAGTTGGATGTTGAAACGGTAGAACTTGAATATGGAATGGAGTTCGAATATTTGTTCGGAGTCCCGGATGAGATCCCGGACATCACGAGGAGTTCCGGAATGGTCCGGAGAATAAGATTCATATATAGGATGTCATTTTATGTGATTTAAAATGATTCGGAAGGTTCTATGGAAGGTTCTAGAAGGTTCTAGAAAAGTCCGGAAGAAACCACCAAGGAAGGCGGAGTCCCGGTGGGACTCCACCTCCCATGGCCGGCCAACCCTAAGGGGGAGGAGTCCCAAGTGGACTCCCCAAGGGGGGCCGGCCACCCCCTCCCAAGGAAGGTGGAACTCCCACCTCTAGTGGGAGTCCTAGCTTGGGTAGGTTTCATGAGTTATGGAAGGTTTTGGTTTGGGGTCTTATTCGAAGACTTGTAGACCAACTCTTGGGTTTTCCACCTATATAATGAGGGCCAAGGGGAGGGGGCCGACCATCTCAAGACCACAGCCTGGCCGCCCCCCTCAAGTGGCCGGCCACCCCCTCCCAAACCCTAGCCGCCCCCCTCTCCTCCATAAGCTCCCGCACGCTTAGCGAAGCTCCGCCGGAGTTCTCCACCGCCACCGACACCACGCCGTCGTGCTGTCGGATTCAAGAGGAGCTACTACTTCCGCTGCCCGCTGGAACGGGAGGTGGATGTCGTCTTCATCAACAACCGAACATGTGACCGAGTACGGAGGTGCTGCCCGTTCGTGGCGCCGGTGATCAAGATCTTCTACGCGCTTTTGCAAGCGGCAAGTGAACGTCTACCGCAGCAACAAGAGCCTCATCTTGTAGGCTTTGGAATCTCTTCAAGGGTGAGACTCAATAAACCCCTCGTTGCTACCGTCTTCTAGATTGCATCTTGGCTTGGATTGCGTGTTCGCGGTAGGAAATTTTTTGTTTTCTATGCAACGTTATCCTACATAGGGGGAACTCCCTCGGAGGTGAACTGGAGAGAAAAGTGATACATTTAAGAACTTAAGACCCACACACGATACAAAACACTTAAATAACTAGACCCACACACATACCAAACCGCTTAAAGTACTAGACCCACACACGAACCGAAACACTTAAAGAACTACACCCACACACAGGAACCAAAACACTTAAAGAAACTACACCCACACAGGAACCAAAACACTTAAAGAACAAGACCCACACACAAACCAAAACATTTAAAGAAACTACACCCACACACGAACAAAGCACTTAACACTGGGTCGACGCATGACCCGCTAGACACACGGACTCGACACATACACATATTAATCAAAGAAGTCGAAATCTTCATCCTCACTGGGGGTGTCCTCTGAAGCGGTGGTTGTGAGGTTCCACGACCACCGTTCATCATTCTCCCCCCATGTCGACGCCTCTCCTTTGGGGACTCTGCTTCAACCTCGGCCTTCCTCTGCCGCTTTCCCGCCCTCCTCTCTCTCCTGTACGCCTGCTTGTCCTTCCAGAATGCGCGCATTGCCTCGACGTCTCCGGGATGGTCTCTGCGCCACTGTGCCATGAACTTCTCGTCCGCCTCGGTGGTATCAATCCGCCGCTGGCCAGCCCTGTACCGCCGCGCTTCACCCTGTGAGCGAAGTAGCGGCTCAGTAGAGAGACTCTGAGCTTCCGTCAGATACCTGACCTCCGGGAAGTTCATTTCGTGGCGTGGCCGGCCAAACCTCCAAGCCGCAACGTCGTATGCGCGGGCAGCAGCCTCCTTCGTGTAGAAGGTGCCGAGCCACACACGCGTTCCACCGGCGGTGATTTCAGACGCGAAATGCCCCACAGGCCGCAGGCGAACGCCGATGAAGCCCGTGTTGCTACGGCGACGAGGAGCCATCTCAGCGGCAGCTCAGCTCAGAGGATTTTGTGGTGCTGTTGGATGAGAGAAGTGATGATGGGAGAAATGTTGCTGGTGCTGTTAGTGGAGAAGACATGGCTATATATAGGCCGACGAGGGGCTGAAACGGCGGGAAAACTTGGCGGGAGAGAATGGGCGGGAAAGGGTGGGCGGGAAAACTTGGCGGGAGAGAATGAGCGGGAAAGGGTGGGCGGGAAAACTTGGAGGGAAATCATGGCGGGAAAAACGGGCGGGAGAGAAGCAGCTGGAGAGGGTGGGCGGGAAAAAGGGCGGGATTCCTACACTTAGGCAGATTCTGCATGTATAGGGGGGAACTCCCTCGGAGTTGAACCGGAGAGAAACTTGAGATCATATGGGATGATCCTTGTTTCCACATGTACCTATGACCTAACCAAGCTCAAATGGAGGCATATGCCCACCGGGGGACCCCCGATGGGATGCAGTCAAAGGGGTAGACCGCGCGGTCAACAGAACTAGGGTTTCATCGGAAATCGAGCATCGGATCAAGGGAATGGCCCCAAAACTTGTGTGTGTCCACATGGAATGCACAAAAGTGATTTGAGATGGTTTTATATCCAAGGCTACCCCCCAGGTGTGTCCGTCTTCTCGGACGGGGGGTTCCTACACTTAGGCAGATTCTGCATGTATAGGGGGGAACTCCCTCGGAGTTGAACCGGAGAGAAACTTGAGATCATATGGGATGATCCTTGTTTCCACATGTACCTATGAACTAACCAAGCTCAAATGGAGGCATATGCCCACCGGGGGACCCCCGATGGGATGCAGTCAAAGGGGTAGACCGCGCGGTCAACAGAACTAGGGTTTCATCGGAAATCGAGCATCGGATCTAGGGAATGGCCCCAAAACTTGTGTGTGTCCACATGGAATGCAAAAAAGTGATTTGAGATGGTTTTATATCCAAGGCTACCCCCCCCAGGTGTGTCCGTCTTCTCGGACAGGGGGTTCCTACACTTAGGCAGATTCTGCATGTATAGGGGGGAACTCCCTCGGAGTTGAACCAGAGAGAAACTTGAGATCATATGGGATGATCCTTGTTTCCATATGTACCTATGACCTAACCAAGCTCAAATGGAGGCATATTCCCACCGGGGGACCCCCGATGGGATGCAGTCAAAGGGGTAGACCACGCGGTCAACAGAACTAGGGTTTCATCCAAAATCGAGCATCGGATCTAGGGAATGGCCCCAAAACTTGTGTGTGTCCACATGGAATGCACAAAAGTGATTTGAGATGGTTTTATATCCAAGGCTACCCCCCAGGTGTGTCCGGCTTCTCGGACAGGGGGTTCCTACACTTAGGCAGATTCTGCATGTATAGGTGGGAACTCCCTCGTACGTGAACCGGAGATAAACTTGATATCATATGGGATGATCCTTGTTTCCACATGTACCTATGACCTAACCAAGCTCAAATGGAGGCATATGCCCACCGGGGGACCCCCGATGGGATGCAGTCAAAGGGGTAGACCGCGCGGTCAATAGAACTACGGTTTCGTTAGAAATCGAGCATCGGATGTAGGGAATGGCCCCAAAACTTGTGTGTGTCCACATGGAATGCACAAAAGTGATTTTAGATGGTTTTATATCCAAGGCTACCCCCCAGGTGTGTCCGTCTTCTCGGACAGGGGGTTCCTACACTTAGGCAGATTCTGCATGTATAGGGGGGAACTCCCTCGGAGTTGAACCGGAGAGAAACTTGAGATCATATGGGATGATCCTTGTTTCCACATGTACCTATGACCTAACCAAGCTCAAATGGAGGCATATGCCCACCGGGGGACCCCCGATGGGATGCAGTCAAAGGGGTAGACCGCGCGGTCAACAGAACTAGGGTTTCATCGGAAATCGAGCATCGGATCTAGGAAATGACCCCAAAACTTGTGTGTGTCCACATGGAATGCACAAAAGTGATTTGAGATGGTTTTATATCCAAGGCTACTCCCCCAGGTGTGTCCGTCTTCTCGGACAGGGGGTTCCTACACTTAGGCAGATTCTGCATGTATAGGGGGGAACTCCCTCGGAGGTGAACCGAAGAGAAACTTGAGATCATATGGGATGATCCTTGTTTCCACATGTACATATGACCTAACCAAGCTCAAATGGAGGCATATGCCCACCGGGGGACCCCCGATGGGATGCAGTCAAAGGGGTAGACCGTGCGGTCAACAGAACTAGGGTTTCATCGGAAATCGAGCATCGGATCTAGGGAATGGCCCCAAAACTTGTGTGTGTCCACATGGAATGCACAAAAGTGATTTGAGATGGTTTTATATCCTAGGCTACCCCCAGGTGTGTCCGGCTTCTCGGACAGGGGGTTCCTACACTTAGGCAGATTCTGCATGTATAGGGGGGAACTCCCTCGGAGTTGAACCGGAGAGAAACTTGAGATCATATGGGATGATCCTTGTTTGCACATGTACCTATGACCTAACCAAGCTCAAATGGAGGCATATACCCACCGGGGGACCCCCGATGGGATGCAGTCAAAGGGGTAGACCGCGCGGTCAACAGAACTAGGGATTCATCGGAAATCGAGCATCGGATCTAGGGAATGGCCCCAAAACTTGTGTGTGTACACATGGAATGCACAAAAGTGATTTGAGATGGTTTTATATCCAAGGCTACCCCCCAAGGTGTGTCCGTCTTCTCGGACAGGGGGTTCCTACACTTAGGCAGATTCTGCATGTATAGGGGGGAACTCCCTCGGAGTTGAACCGGAGAGAAACTTGAGATCATATGGGATGATCCTTGTTTCCACATGTACCTATGACCTAACCAAGCTCAAATGGAGGCATATGCCCACCGGGGGACCCCCGATGGGATGCAGTCAAAGGGGTAGACCGCGCGGTCAACAGAACTAGGGTTTCGTTGGAAATCGAGCATCGGATCTAGGGAATGGCCCCAAAACTTGTGTGTGTCCACATGGAATGCACAAAAGTGATTTGAGATGGTTTTATATCCAAGGCTACCCCCAGGTGTGTCCGGCTTCTCGGACCGGGTGTTCCTACACTTAGGCAGATTCTGCATGTATAGGGGGGAACTCCCTCGGAGTTGAACCGGAGAGAAACTTGAGATCATATGGGATGATCCTTGTTTGCACATGTACCTATGACCTAACCAAGCTCAAATGGAGGCATATGCCCACCGGGGGACCCCTGATGGGATGCAGTCAAAGGGGTAGACCGCGCAGTCAACAGAACTAGGGTTTCGTCAGAAATCGAGCATCGGATGTAGGGAATGGCCCCAAAACTTGTGTGTGTCCACATGGAATGCACAAAAGTGATTTGATATGGTTTTATATCCTAGGATACCCCCCCAGGTGTGTCCGGCTTCTCGAACAGGGGGTTCCTACACTTACGCAGATTCTGCATGTATAGGGGGGAACTCCCTCGGAGGTGAACCGGAGAGAAACTTGAGATCATATGGGATGATCCTTGTTTCCACATGTACATATGACCTAACCAAGCTCAAATGGAGGCATATGCCCACCGGGGGACCCCCGATGGGATGCAGTCAAAGGGGTAGACCGCGCGGTCAACAGAACTAGGGTTTCATCGGAAATCGAGCATCGGATCTAGGGAATGGACCCAAAACTTGTGTGTGTCCACATGGAATGCAAAAAAGTGATTTGAGATGGTCTTATATCCTAGGCTACCCCCCAGGTGTGTTCGGCTTCTCGGACAGGGGGTTCCTACACTTAGGCGGTCTCGCATGTATAGGGGGAACTCCCTGAGTTGAACCGGAGAGAAACTTGAGATCATATGGGATGATCCTTGTTTGCACATGTACCTATGACCTAACCAAGCTAAAATGGAGGCATATACCCACCGGGGGACCCCCGATGGGATGCAGTCAAAGGGGTAGACCGCGCGGTCAATAGAACTAGGGCTTCATCGGAAATCGAGCATCAGATCTAGGGAATGGCCCCAAAACTTGTGTGTGTCCACATGGAATGCACAAAAGTGATTTGAGATGGTTTTATATCCAAGGCTACCCCCCAAGGTGTGTCCATCTTCTCGGAGAGGGGGTTCCTACACTTAGGCAGATTCTGCATGTATAGGGGGGAACTCCCTCGGAGGTGAACCGGAGAGAAACTTGAGATCATATGGGATGATCCTTGTTTCCACATGTACCTATGACCTAACCAAGCTCAAATGGAGGCATATGCCCACCGGGGACCCCGATGGGATGCGATCAAAGGGTAGACCGCGCGGTCAACGTAACTAGGGTTTCGTTGGAAATCGAGCATCGGATCTAGGGAATGGCCCCAAAACTTGTGTGTGTCCACATGGAATGCACAAAAGTGATTTGAGATGGTTTTATATCCAAGGCTACCCCCAGGTGTGTCCGGCTTCTCGGACCGGGTGTTCCTACACTTAGGCAGATTCTGCATGTATAGGGGGGAACTCCCTCGGAGTTGAACCGGAGAGAAACTTGAGATCATATGGGATGATCCTTGTTTGCACATGTACCTATGACCTAACCAAGCTCAAATGGAGGCATATGCCCACCGGGGGACCCCTGATGGGATGCAGTCAAAGGGGTAGACCGCGCAGTCAACAGAACTAGGGTTTCGTCAGAAATCGAGCATCGGATGTAGGGAATGGCCCCAAAACTTGTGTGTGTCCACATGGAATGCACAAAAGTGATTTGATATGGTTTTATATCCTAGGATACCCCCCCAGGTGTGTCCGGCTTCTCGAACAGGGGGTTCCTACACTTACGCAG
This sequence comes from Lolium perenne, assembly GCF_019359855.2. Classification (NCBI taxonomy): domain Eukaryota; kingdom Viridiplantae; phylum Streptophyta; class Magnoliopsida; order Poales; family Poaceae; genus Lolium; species Lolium perenne. The sequence goes on along the minus strand of NC_067249.2, from coordinate 121,798,784 downwards.
ATTCTGCATGTATAGGGGGGAACTCCCTCGGAGGTGAACCGGAGAGAAACTTGAGATCATATGGGATGATCCTTGTTTCCACATGTACATATGACCTAACCAAGCTCAAATGGAGGCATATGCCCACCGGGGGACCCCCGATGGGATGCAGTCAAAGGGGTAGACCGCGCGGTCAACAGAACTAGGGTTTCATCGGAAATCGAGCATCGGATCTAGGGAATGGACCCAAAACTTGTGTGTGTCCACATGGAATGCAAAAAAGTGATTTGAGATGGTCTTATATCCTAGGCTACCCCCCAGGTGTGTTCGGCTTCTCGGACAGGGGGTTCCTACACTTAGGCAGATTCTGCATGTATAGGGGGGAACTCCCTCGGAGTTGAACCGGAGAGAAACTTGAGATCATATGGGATGATCCTTGTTTGCACATGTACCTATGACCTAACCAAGCTAAAATGGAGGCATATACCCACCGGGGGACCCCCGATGGGATGCAGTCAAAGGGGTAGACCGCGCGGTCAATAGAACTAGGGCTTCATCGGAAATCGAGCATCAGATCTAGGGAATGGCCCCAAAACTTGTGTGTGTCCACATGGAATGCACAAAAGTGATTTGAGATGGTTTTATATCCAAGGCTACCCCCCAAGGTGTGTCCATCTTCTCGGAGAGGGGGTTCCTACACTTAGGCGGTTACTCGCATGTATAGGGGAACTCCCTCGGAGGTGAACCGGAGAGAAACTTGAGATCATATGGGATGATCCTTGTTTCCACATGTACCTATGACCTAACCAAGCTCAAATGGAGGCATATGCCCACCGGGGGACCCCCGATGGGATGCAGTCAAAGGGGTAGACCGCGCGGTCAACAGAACTAGGGTTTCGTTGGAAATCGAGCATCGGATCTAGGGAATGGCCCCAAAACTTGTGTGTGTCCACATGGAATGCACAAAAGTGATTTGAGATGGTTTTATATCCAAGGCTACCCCCAGGTGTGTCCGGCTTCTCGGACTGGGGGTTCCTACACTTAGGCAGATTCTGCATGTATAGGGGGGAACTCCCTCGGAGTTGAACCGGAGAGAAACTTGAGATCATATGGGATGATCCTAGTTTGCACATGTACCTATGACCTAACCAAGCTCAAATGGAGGCATATGCCCACCGGGGGACCCCTGATGGGATGCAGTCAAAGGGGTAGACCGCGCGGTCAACAGAACTAGGGTTTCGTCAGAAATCGAGCATCGGATGTAGGGAATGGCCCCAAAACTTGTGTGTGTCCACATGGAATGCACAAAATCTATTTGATATGGTTTTATATCCTAGGATACCCCCAGGTGTGTCCGGCTTCTCGAACAGGGGGTTCCTACACTTAGGCAGATTCTGCATGTATAGGGGGGAACTCCCTCGGAGGTGAACCGGAGAGAAACTTGAGATCATATGGGATGATCCTTGTTTCCACATGTACATATGACCTAACCAAGCTCAAATGGAGGCATATGCCCACCGGGGGACCCCCGATGGGATGCAGTCAAAGGGGTAGACCGCGCGGTCAACAGAACTTGGGTTTCATCGGAAATCGAGCATCGGATCTAGGGAATGGCCCCAAAACTTGTGTGTGTCCACATGGAATGCACAAAAGTGATTTGAGATGGTTTTATATCCTAGGCTACCCCCAGGTGTGTTCGGCTTCTTGGACAGGGGGTTCCTACACTTAGGCAGATTCTGCATGTATAGGGGGGAACTCCCTCAGAGTTGAACCGGAGAGAAACTTGAGATCATATGGGATGATCCTTGTTTGAACATGTACCTATGACCTAACCAAGCTGAAATGGAGGCATATACCCACCGGGGGACCCCCGATGGGATGCAGTCAAAGGGGTAGACCGTGCGGTCAACAGAACTAGGGCTTCATCGGAAATCGAGCATCGGATCTAGGGAATGGCCCCAAAACTTGTGTGTGTCCACATGGAATGCACAAAAGTGATTTGAGATGGTTTTATATCCAAGGATACCCCCCAAGGTGTGTCCATCTTCTCGGAGAGGGGGTTCCTACACTTAGGCAGATTCTGCATGTATAGGGGGGAACTCCCTCGGAGTTGAACCGGAGAGAAACTTGAGATCATATGGGATGATCCTTGTTTCCACATGTACCTATGACCTAACCAAGCTCAAATGGAGGCATATGCCCACCGGGGGACCCCCGATGGGATGCAGTCAAAGGGGTAGACCGCACGGTCAACAGAACTAGGGTTTCGTTGGAAATCGAGCATCGGATCTAGGGAATGGCCCCAAAACTTGTGTGTGTCCACATGGAATGCACAAAAGTGATTTGAGGTGGTTTTATATCCAAGGCTACCCCCAGGTGTGTCCGGCTTCTCGGACTGGGGGTTCCTACACTTAGGCAGATTCTGCATGTATAGGGGGGAACTCCCTCGGAGTTGAACCGGAGAGAAACTTGAGATCATATGGGATGATCCTTGTTTGCACATGTACCTATGACCTAACCAAGCTCAAATGGAGGCATATGCCCACCGGGGGACCCCGATGGGATGCAGTCAAAGGGGTAGACCGCGCGGTCAACAGAACTAGGGTTTCGTCAGAAATCGAGCATCGGATGTAGGGAATGGCCCCAAAACTTGTGTGTGTCCACATGGAATGCACAAAAGTGATTTGAGATGGTTTTATATCCTAGGCTACCCCCCAGGTGTGTCCGGCTTCTCGAACAGGGGGTTCCTACACTTAGGCAGATTCTGCATGTATATGGGGGAACTCCCTCGGAGGTGAACCGGAGAGAAACTTGAGATCATATGGGATGATCCTTGTTTCCACATGTACCTATGACCTAACCAAGCTCAAATGGAGGCATATGCCCACCAGGGGACCCCCGATGGGATGCAGTCAAAGGGGTAGACCGCACGGTCAACAGAACTAGGGTTTCGTCAGAAATCGAGCATCGGATGTAGGGAATGGCCCAAAAACTTGTGTGTGTCCACATGGAATGCACAAAAGTGATTTGAGATGGTTTTATATCCTAGGCTACCCCCCAGGTTTGTCCGGCTTCTCGGACAGGGTGTTCCTACACTTAGGCAGATTCTCGGGGTGCCGGTACAGCCATACCGCATGTCCCGGCGGCCCCGTTTTGCACAGTTGGCAAGTAAACGATATAATTATTCGTACTACTTGTTCCTATGACATAACTAAACGCAAAGGTAGAGTAAAGTTCATAGGGGCACCGCCGTTGGAGGCCAGACAAAGAGGTAGACCGCGCGGTCAAAGGGGTAGATCGCACAGTCAAAGGGGTGGACCGCGCAGTTGATTTAACGTCGACATGGTCAAAATTTGTATGTGAACCTATTATTATATATATTAGTTTAATGTAGTCACAAAAATAAATAAGGGAAAAAACAAAAAGAAAAAAAATGAAAATTAGGCTATGCCTAGGGTGGCCGTCGGCATAGAGCCGGCCCTCGGCATAGCCTGACATAACCCTAGTTATGTCAGGTGCCACCTGGTCGGGTCGGCCTCCCCACGCCCCCGAGCCGCCCGCGCCCCCTTTTTCCCCACGCGCCCGAGCCGCCCGCACGCCGCCGCACCCTGCCTCCCCGCTGTCGCCCCCCCGCTGCGCCCGCCGTCGCCACCTGCTCGCTCTGCCGCAACCACCTTCTCGCGCCGCCGCCGCGACCACCTGCTCGCGCCGCCGCCACCCATCCGAGCCCCGCACCACCGCCGCTGCCCCCTTCTCCTCACCATCTCCACCGTCCCCTCTTCCTCCTGGAGCCCCGCACCGCCGCACGCCCCCTCTTCCTCCCCTCACCCGCCCCACATCCCGCTCGCCGGAGACCCGGCCACCTCGCCTGTACTCGCCGTCGCCCCCCATGGTCGGCAGTGAGGTAAGATGTCACGTTTTTCTTTTTATTTTTACTAGATATGAATCTGTGCATAGCCAAATAATATAGTTTTAGATAGAAAAAATGTTACAGTTTCTTTGGATTCGACAAACTGTAGTTGCACTGAACCATGAATAAGAAGGATTCTGACACATACATAGAAAGAGAATGGCACATGCATAGACCCATAGTAGTTGTATAGCATCATTAGGATGCGCTGATTGAGCCGAGGAACCGAAGTGCACACCCCTATTGAGGAATACATAGAATTTGAAATATGAAGATTTTGTATTGACTAATTTTGTTGTTCTTTAAATAGGCACCGGCGTGACGATCCCGGATCTTGCCCGCTTCTCGACGTTCGCCGACATCGACACCCGGTTGTTGGACTACTTCCTCTTCAGCCGAGGGTGAGCTAAATTTCCAACTTCATCTCCGCATTTTCTTATGTCACTAGATTCATTTTCCAAGTCCAGTTGCGTAACCTAGGTGTCACTTCCCGTCCGCGAGCGTTACGCGGATAAATATGCATTAGTGGTCCGCATATTTTGAACCGTAACGCTTGCGGCATTTACGTGACAGTCGGCGGATGCGTAGTTGTCTACGTTTTCCATGTTCTACTCCGGTTCGAGTCAGGATTTCGGCGGCGCCTCCCCGTTGTTCTCCGGATGCACATCCTCTCGGCTTTTTGCCGAGACGTGTATCGGGAGAGCAGCGGGGAGGTGCTGCCGAAATTCTGACTTGGACCGGGGTAGAGCATGGAGAATGTAGCCAACTACGGATCCGGCGGCTGCTAGGAGCCCACTAGGTTGATGCATGCGTTTCGCCTGGTAAAATAAATAAAAATATGATGCATTTAATTTCCTATTTGATATAAATGCTATGTATGTGGTTTGGCTCCCAATAAAGCAGAGGATGGCTGATAATGGATGGATGTACAATGAGCGTGGTAGTGCGATAGAGAAAACAGCTGAGTGGACAAGGAAGACCCATTTTCTAGTGAATGAGTTAGTGCGTGGTACAAAGGGGCTGGTTCGGCCACTTTGCCCTTGTGTTCGCTGCGTGAAGTGTCTCCGTCGTGGAAATGATGAAATGTATAAACACCTTCTGCAATATGGGTATATGCATGGGTACGTCCCGGAAGTCGACTTTGATGAGCGCGAACGTGACAGAGGTGAGGTGATGCGGCAGCGGCTCAATGGCAATGAGTACGATGGAATTAGAGACTTTCTAGATGATCTCGTCCATGCCGATGTCCCGGATTCGCCACCTCAAGAACCGGAGGCGCCGCCAGAACCGGAGGAACCTCCAGAACCGGAGGAACCAGAGCCAACCGCGAAGGCCTTCTATGGTATGATTGCCGCGGCTAAGAAGCCTCTGTACGAGGGCGCCGCGATTTCTCAGCTAGATGTCATCTCCCAATGTCTAGCCGTCAAGACCCGGTACAACACCACACGTGAGGGCTTTGAAGCAAGTCTGAAAACAACTGGTAACATGTTGCCCAAAGATCATTGTCTGCCTCAAAGCCTGCACGCGACGAGGAGAATGATGAAGGACCTCAACATGGATTATCAAAAGATAGACTGTTGTCTGAAAGGCTGCGTTCTATTTTGGAGACAGTATGCGGAGGACAAGTACTGTCCCATCTCAGAAGTCTAGGTATGAAGAGGTAACGGGAAAGGATGGTCAGGTGAGGCAGTCAAGCACCGCAAAGTCGATTCTTCGATATCTCCCATTCATAAAAAGAATCCAGCGGCTTTACATGCACGAGGAGACAGCCAAATAGATGACGTGGCACAAGTATGGGAAGAGATTCGTGGACAAAAACAAGAAGTTGAAGATGGGACATCCATCCGATGGTACGGCATGGAAGAACTTCGATACAAAACACCGCCTTAAGGCAGCCGAGGCTCGGAATGTCAGAATTGCGATAGCAACAGAAGGCTTCAATCCATATGGTATGTCCAATGCCAATTACAGTTGCTGGCCCGTGTTTGTTATTCCACTCAATCTCCCTCCCGGAGTCCTAATGACGAGGAAGACCATGTTTCTGTCGCTGATCATTCCAGGCCCTCATTACCCGGGGAAGAATTTGAGTGTCTACATGCAGCCGATTGTGGAAGATTTGAACCACTCTTGGCACCACGGGACATTGACGTACGACCGAGCATCGAAGACAAACTTCTACATGAAAGTTTGGTTGCAGTATACCATGCATGACATGCCCGGGTACGCCCTAACATGCGGATGGTGTACAGCTGGTAAGTGGCCATGCCTAGTGTGCAGGCATCGGCTTGAGTTCCTTTGGCTACAGAAGGGTCACAAGTATGTTGCGTTTGACACGAATCGACAGTTCCTCAAAAGGAGGCATCCGTTTAGAGAAGAAAAAAAGAACTTCAAGAAGGGCAAAGTTGTGCATGAAAAAAAAGATGTGCCGAAGTTTGATGGTACACTTGTTGAAGCCGAGCTACGTGCTCTCGTGCCGGCAGCGACGCCAACTGGCCATCAATTTGAGGGATATGGTGTAACGCACAACTGGACTCACGAGGCTGCCTTAACGAAGCTCGAGTATTACAAGGACCTCGAACTTCCCCATAACATCGATGTGATGCACACTGTAAAGAATGTCGCGGAGTCCGTCTTTCACACATGCCTGAACATTCCCGGGAAGTCAAAGGATAATGTCAAGGCTAGAGTTGATGTTGAGATCCTCCGTGATAGGGAAAAATTACACATGAAGCGTCCTATTGGCTGTCAAAAGAATTGGTTCAAGCCGCATGCCAACTTCTGCCTTGATTCCATCCAAAAGAAGGAGGCATTCAGGTGGCTCAAATACGTCGTGATGTTCCCTGATGGTTATTGCTCGAATATGAGTAAGGGAGTTAATCTTTCGACGGGAAAAGTCACCGGGCTCAAGAGTCACGACTATCATATATGGATTCAGCGGCTCATGACGGTGATGCTTCGAGGGTATATCCCCGAGAAAGTCTGGCGAGTGCTTGCGCAGTTGAGCCATTTCTTCCGCACGCTCTGTGCTAAGCAGATATGTCCCAAGGTTATTGCAAAGCTACAAGATACAGTGCCGGAGTTGCTATGCAATTTGGAGATGATATTTCCGCCAGGCTTCTTTACTCCGATGGCACATCTCATTGTGCACCTCGCCAACGAGGCACTCTTGGGTGGCCCGGTGCAGTTTCGTTGCGATTACTGTATTGAGAGAGAGTTTAAGTATATTCGAAAGATAACTGGAAACAAGGCCAAGATTGAAGCATGCATAGCTGAGGCAATATGCCTTCGGGAGATGGCAGATGCCGCGACAACGTACTATCCCGATGATGTTCCCACTCAGCATAACCCGGTCACTCGTTACAATGTCGACGTGCCCGAGAATGACCCCAAGCTACAACTATTCCAATTCCCCGGTGGCAAGGCTGGTAAAGGAACAAAATATAAATTGGATAACGAAGAGAAGGATTGTATAATGCTATATGTGCTTATGAACATGGAGGAAGTGATCCCATTCGTAACGTAAAATGGTGAACAAATTACTTTGCAGCTAGTAACCTCGTCTCGGTCTAATGCTTATTTTCTCCTTTCAGCGAATTCACGGATGAAATGTGGCCGTATGATGAATTGCCCCAAACCTCGGAGATGGACACTCTACTGAAAGAGGGTGCTCCCGGAATTAATAAAAACTTCGTGACATGGTTCATGGAAAAGGTAATTTCTAATCTTTCCTCTTACATTGCAACATGTGACTTGTCCCTCTTATTACACGTAACTAATGCACACAACAAATTTGAAATGTTCTTGTAGGGCCGTGAGAGAAACGTTGATATGATAGATGAGTTGAAATGTGTTTCCCAAGGTTGTAGCCGTGAGGTGACCAAGTATGAGAAGTATGATGTGAATGGGTTTCGCTTCCACACAGAGACGCACCAGAAGGGTCGGCCGAATCCCAAAACGATAAATACTGGGGTCTTCACCAAAGGAGCCAACAAGTTTGATTACTACGGAAGGTTACAAAGTGTATACGAGTTGACATTCAATCGTACGAACGTGCAACTCAATATCGTCGTGTTCAAGTGTCATTGGTTCGACCCAATAGATGGACAGAGAAGTGATAAGTCCATTGGGTTAGTTGAAGTTAAGCCTTCAACCACCTATAGCGGAGCCGATGTCTTTGTTGTGGCTCACCAAGCCAAGCAAGTTTATTATTTGCCCTACCCATGCCAGAAAGCGGAACTCAAGGGTTGGGAAGTCGTCTTCCAGGTATCGCCACATGGTAACCTACCAATTCCCTCTGAGGATGATTACAACAACATTGACCCCGTGACATACGAGGGGATTTTCTATCAAGAGGAACAGGACGACGGGGAATATATTTTAGAACCGTTTGTTCAAGAGGACCTCGGGAACGATGCAGAAACTCGTGGTGAGTCAGTGGTGGATCTAAAGGACATATCTATGCTCGAGAAGTTACTTGAGGCGAATGACAATAATGATGAGCCTCCACCCGTCGACCCTTCAACTTTGTACTCACAAGATAGTGATAGTGATAGTGAGCCAGAGAAAGAGAAAGAGAAAGAGACGGAGTATGAGAGTGAGCGTGAGAGCGATGATGGCTGGTGAGGGTCTTTTATTCTTAGTATTTATTTGTCAACATGCTTCTTAATTGCATTGTGCCTTTTATTCTTAGTATCTTCATTTTATTATGTCAACATGCTTCTTAATTGCATTGTGCGTTTTATTCTTAGTATCTTCATTTTAATATGTCTTTGTGCTTAACTGTTTTATTCTTCTCAATGCAGGTGACTGAACAATATGAGCAGCGGCAAGGCAGACTCCGAGAGCTTGCTTAAGACGCTGGCGCAGGTGAAGAGGAATATTCCTAGACCCACTAGACAGAGTGATCGAGCCCCGGTGCCCAATCCGCGTTACGACGATGGTACCGATGGAGGACGAGGACGAGGAGGACGAGGACGAGGAGGACGAGGTGGAGGACGAGGTGGCGGCGGGGTACACATGGACTTTGACGAGCCACCCTCCGCTTCTGGCGACGTGGCTCCTGAGTTGTTCCTAGAGGGTCCGTCTAGTGGGGAGGTGGATATGGAGACGGAGTCTACACACGAGTCGGACTCTAGGGCTGAGTTGGAGGTGATGGAGGGTGGGGGTGCGCCGAAGCCCATGAAGATTCGTGGAGAAGCTAGAGTCCCCGATGCGAGGAAGGAGCTGAAGACCCATGATGACAAGGCCCTTATCATTCCTTCGAGCGATGAGTAAGTGTTCTACTTCAGAAATTTCGAACATGTATTTTCATCTTGGGCATAATAAACAATTTGGCATGTGTACTAATGTGTGATTTATTTGCAGCAACTGGACATGGGATGCCAAGCCCCCCCGCATGCCTAACAGCTTGCTTGGGGCTCTGATTAAGAAGTTCTGGCCCGGCAGATACACTCCCCTTAGCACGGTCCCCGGTGGCGAGACGAAGCTAGTCACTACTTGGGCGGACTATGAGGATGCCCCTGCCGTAGGCTTCGTGACAGCTGCTGAGGCTGTGACCACCAAGTTCTGGGTAAGGCATATATTTCTCGAGCACCGTTCATAGTTAAAGACCCTAATGTGCTAACTCATGACTTTCACAACTGATTTATGCATGATTGAAATGCTTCTATCGTGTGGACCCGGAGCATGAGACGAAGGCGCGTCTCACTTTGCGTGGCGCTTGCGAGAGGTTGACACCGCAGCAGTGGTACAACCAAAAGATCACCAGCGCTAGTGCCTTCTGGGCTAACAAGGGTAAGAAGGTCAAGAAGGAGTACTATGTTGGTAACCAGCCTACGGAGGAATGGGCAATGACCATTGATGAGTACATGTCGGTGAGTAAAATGTCAATGAGATTCTACATTGCTGCTAAGTTTTCATTGAATTATCTTGAGCTGAGTATTGCGTTTTCAGGTTTGTCCCGAGTGGGCCGAGCAGCATAGGGAGGCATGGGAGGAGCTGATTAGGGCGAGGTGGCTCAGGCAGGACGAGGAGTTTGCAGCCGTGTCGAGGCGTAACATGGAGAACCGAGGCACCGGTGGCACACACTGCGCGGGAAACCGCGACTACACCCGCTTCAAGGGGAAAAAGGTATGTATATACATGGAACGACCTTCTTTCATTTCCCGTCATGTCTCATTTGTGATACGCATAACTTTTCTTTTCGCGATGCAGGTGGCCGAGGCACCACCTGGGGTGGTGCTTCATGATGCCGAGATATATGACATGATGCGGGCGAAGCAGAAGCCCAATCCCGCATTGCCTCAGCAACAATACTACGGCAATGCCAAGACCGCCAAGGATGACTACTGCGACATGGTGAGGTCTCGTCACCCGGAGGTGGATGACCCCTTGCGCATCCCGACCGACGCCGAGTCGTTGGTCCTGTCGAGTCGCGGGCGTCCGCATGGCCGTTTCCCCTTTCTGAATAAGGCGGTCAAGCCTACCCACGCCACGAGCTACACGCGTCTCAAGCATACCCTCACCGCCGACAGCCCCCAGCCTCGTCCACGGCCTGCTCGTCCACCCGCCTACGATGTAAGTTTTCCTCATTTTCATCCTCTTTCCGGTTTTCCTTCCTACATGGCTAAGTGTTGACGAGATTCATTGTTTCTGAAATTGTAGCCTGAGTTCGAGGCGGCCTTCGAAGCCTGCAATGAAGCGTATCAGCAGGCCGCTGCCCAGTGGAATAGGCAGAATACAGCCTACATGGCGTATATAGGAGTAAGTCTGAATCTTTCTTCTCGCTAGTAGATGACAAGTCTCAGTTTGATGCTTTATTTCTGCAAAGCCTAACTTGTAACCTATCTTGCAGGAAATGATGATTTCTATGTCTACTGGTACACCGCCACCGGCTCGAGTTACCTTGGCGGGGGACATGCCTATCATGCCATCGAGGGCAGCTTTCGCTGCGACTTTCTACGGATCCACACTGGAGGTAAGTTCTTTGCCAAACCCGTAGTTACCACTTCCCTTTGCATCGCAAGTTGCTAACATGTAGGGAACACGTAGGGAACGGGATGCTCCGGGAACCAGGCCTCGCCGGGTGGGCGCGAGGTCACACCGGTTCATGAAGGTGGTCAGTCTGCTGGGCGTTCTGCTGGTGCCTCTCCTTCGACTACTCCTGGGAGTACTCCCGGTGCCTCTCCGTCGACTTCTCCTGGGCGTAGCACCGGTCCTTCTCCAGGTGGTTCTTCTGGAGCTTCTACCGGAGCGCAACCCCGGGCTGCTCGTTTCGCCAACGATAAGGGCGGACACACCCCGCCCGGGTCCTTCCTTCGCTAGTCGGCATCGGGCTTCTTGCTTGCCATCATATGCTACCTACTACTATGTATTGGATGACATGGCACTCTCCTCTTGTATGCTATTACATGCACCATGTATGCTACTATGTGGATTTCATGCTATTTATGTGAATTATGGTGAATTTGGATGAATTTGCATGTATTTGGATATATTGGACCTGCTGAACTCAATTTAGATGAATCGGAACACAATTAAAATTGAAAAAAAATGGCAGGCATACGCCGAGGGCTATGCCGTCGGCATAGGCCCCTGGCATGACCATATGGTCGAGCCTATGCCGAGGGGGTTGCCCTCGGCGTAGACCGCCGCACCAGCGCGCGCCACGTGGCCCGCTCGTCACCAGGAGGAGCTGCCCTATGCCGAGGGGTTGCCCTCGGCGTAGACGCCCAGCTGGTTGCACCAGCTTGCGCCACGTCGCCGCGCCACGTCGCGCCATGTCGCCTCTGCCGTCGCAGGAAACCTTCCCTATGCCGAGGGCCAGGCCGTCGTCGTCTCCGGCCCTCCGTTAACGGCGACGGCGCGACGGGATATTGTGCCGAGGGCACGTATGCCGAGGGGTAGATCGGCCGTCGGCGTATGGCGCCTACGCCGAGGGCCAGCCGTACGCCGAGGGCCAGCCGTACGCCGACGGCGAGGCTGCGTACGCCGAGGGACCTGGACGCCGACGAGGTACGCCGAGGGCTGCCGTCGGCATAGCCTACGCCGAGGGCCAGGCGTGGCTACGCCGAGGGCAGCCGGCCGTCGGCATAGCGGCGCATTCCTGTAGTGTGAATAAAACATGTGTACACGACTGTTCATGAGAAACTCTGTGACGTACTAAAATTACCTCTCGCAGATGGGGACGAGAATAGCACTTGCGTTTATTTACGTTTGTTACAATTCACATCAAATATGACTGAACCATGACAGCTGAACTGTACAATGAGCCTTCCTTTTAAACGAAGATGCAGAAACCTTCTTTTAAAAAAGGTAAGATGAAGAAATCCTGACAACGCGAATAATTTCACAAGCCCTAGTTTTGAATAACTACCTTTTTAGGCGGAAAACTATAACTAATACCGGAGGTTCAACGTTTTCTATTGAAATGAAACGTTGTATGGTACTAGTTAAGGCGACTTTGTGAGCCCACCGCGTCTCCCCACCTCGCTCGTGTCGATCTGTGGATTCTCCGCCTCCGGCGGCCGCTCCAGTGGCGGGAGGTTGGGGAATCCCCGGATCTAGGCTTGTACATAGTGTAGGGGTAGGTATAGTACCGGCTGGCGGCATCTTTGGAGGCGGAGGTGCGGCCGGTTTGGAGTTTGGTGTCGGCATGTTCCCCTTCCGGCAACGGCGCTCTCCGGAGCTTCTTCGTCATGCGTTCGACTTCCTCGAGCTCGAAGGTCCACGGATCTGACGAGCTCGCTGCGCCCCATTCGGGATCGACTAGGCAGCGGTCCCAGTGTTTGAAGATGAAGATGAAGGTGGTATCTGGTTGCTCTGCGTCGTCGGCGACATTTTCAGCGGTAGGATCCTCGGATCCGGTGCTCGGCGACTTCCTGCAGCAGAGAGGTTCAGACAATCAAATTAATTCCAAATCATCATGGAATTCATATAAGCATCTTTTAAATCAAATGAATCATCACCAACACATGGTTCATCAAGTGTAAATGACAAAACCAACACAAGGCAACAACATGACATGCACAAGTTAGTTTACTGCTTCCGTAAAGCACACCAGGCTACCAAAACAATGTTACCAAGTAATTACTGCAAGCAAAAACAGCTTAACCATTCACAAGATATATACGTGTCACTAGTATAGAACCACAAGACACATACGTAGATGCCAGTTGGCAACCATCAATTGCTGGGAAACTTAACCAATGGCTAAGGCATCAGCCAAGCAACAATAGAGTCTAGCTATAGAATCACAAGGCAACCAAGAGCATCACTGGCTCCAGAAGGAACCACAAGAGCATTACAACCTAGGAAGCAAGCATACACATGAATCATAGCAAATTGGTGTGTATAGGAACACCAGTTGCATTGCAAGCAGTAGGAGCAAGTAATACACATAGCAGCAGTAGAAATGGAGCATCAGCAATAGCAATGGAGCAGCATAGCAGTAGCAATGGCTTGGCCAGTGGCCAGCAATAGCAACTCTGGCCAGAGCAAGCCAGGCAGAGAGGAGTGGATGCAATGGCATCACTAGGAACATTCCTATATGATCCAATGATCATCAGGAAGCAATAAGAAGAAAAGGGGAACATCAAAACCATGGAGATTACTGATGAGTGACCAGAGAGAGGAGAGGAGGAACTCACCATGCCCCTGGAAGAAGAAGCCACGGCATGGCGAGGCAGTGCTCGCGCGGACGCAACAACTGCAAATCTAGGGAAGTCGCCGACATTACGCCGACGAATTTATCCTCACCGCAAGCACAACACCCTGGAGATGACGACACCGGTGACGCCACAACATCACCCGCGCTAGGCCTATTTCCAGGCACCGGAGAGTGTCGATGGCGGTGGCCTCATCCCGCCGGAGACCACAGATCGTCGGAGATGACCAGTCTCCAAATCTAGCATGGAGGCGATCTGGAGCAGGGAGTGGTGAGCGACAAATCCACGCGGATGGAAATATGGAGCGTCGCGAGAGGAGTCGAACACGACCGGTGGAAAGGTCAAGCACGACTGGAGTGAGCCGGAGCGTGGCGGCGACCGTGGCGGCGACGCCATCACCACGGGAATCGCCAGAGCGATAGGGTTAGGGTTAGGTCGAGTGAGAGAGAGAGAGTGGGCCGACTCGGTCGGTTTGGACCGAACCGGTCTGGTTCAACCCTGGTGGGCTGACCAGTGGGCCCAAGAGGGGTATTTTAGACTTTTCCATTAGGTTTTACACCAATTCAAATTTAAATTCAAATCTTCCACTTTAAAAATTGTAAATAAATTCTAGATAACTCAAAAAATTCAAGAAAAGGAAGAATAATTCATATAAATTATTCCTTCACCAAAATAAAGTACGAAAGAAATAAACAATGTAAGTTTAAATTTAAGAATTTTGAATTGAATATTAAAATGGAATTTAAAGATTTGAAATTTCCCTTTGATATAAAAATCAAGGATAATTCCAAATGACTTTAAATATTTTATATATCCAATATTTTCAAAAAGAGAAAACTCTATTATTCCAAATCCTTTTCTTTTAAGGTAAATATTTCCAAAAGGAAAATTCTATTATTGCAAATCCTTTCATTTGAAATAAATATTTCCAAAAAGGAAAACTCTATTATTTCAAATCCTTTCTTTTAAAGTAAATATTTTTCAAAAGGAAAAACAATAATATATTTATCTTTTGAGGAAAGTCCTTAGCTAAATAATCTTAAAGGATTATAAATTGTCTAACGAATAAATATTCCAATAACACTTTAATCACACAAATTTTAATAAATACTTCGGGGAAAGGGATTCAACCAAAAACAAATCCATCATGCATACATCATTTGGATTTTATATCGTCCTTATCGAACAATGTTGCTTCTTTTCATAACCTGAGGTCCAGGTTCCATCCAAACCTTCGAACTGCACTATCTCGCAGTCTCCAGGTGTTGAGGGTACTCCTCGGCAATGCCCACCTTTTGGGGCTTAGGGTTGATGGAATCCCGTAGGCTGACACGAGACATCGGATACCAAACAAACGGGGAGAGAGATTTACCCAGGTTCGGGGCCCTCAGTGAGGTAAAACCCTTACTTCCTGCTTGTCTAATCTTGATTATCCAGAATATCGGGTTACAATAGGGTAGCCGAAGGCTTCGACTATGAACTCATCGAGAAGCTAAGATTTCGTATGACCTAGCTCAAAACTTACAGTGGTTATGGCTAAGTTGATTGTATGTCCCTCGGCAGACCCTCTCCTGGCCCTTATATTGCGAGCCAGGTCTCGAGAGGTGTGTCTGGGTACGACTAGGTTACAAAGAGTTTTATGTCTAAACTTTCCTCGTTTTCTTCGTCTTCTTGCCTTGTTCTTGAAGAATCCTTCTTTAGAACCGACATAACGGCCCACCTTGGTCGGTGGATGATCTTCATGGCCCCTGGTCGGGCCATAGGAGGTAGCGTAATACTAGTTACCCGAAGGGTAATGCCCACATCAGTAGCCCCCGAGTGTCTGGCTGAAGAAGCTTCGGACAGGGGCTAAAATTGTCTTATGTCGAACACTCACAATTGTCGGAAGATATTGATTTATTCTAAACATAAACGTCCTTTGTATCGGGTGCGCGTCCAGTGCTCCCAATGGGAGTAGCCTCTGAGTCTATGGGCGGATGCTTGCAACCGTGCGTAGACTCAAGTTGTACTACTCGAATGCTTCTTATACTGCCGACATTTTTCTGTAAACTGTCGCGGTCATTTGATAACTTTCGTATATCGGGTCTTCAATATCTCCGAATTAGGCCATTCCTATTGATAGTATGTAAAGGATTCTGAGTAACATGCCCAATTTTACTCGATAAATCAATACTGTTTAACTGCCAATGGCAAAACAACATTACTCTACTCAGAATCAAGTCCCCGGGCATGATTCTAGACATGATTTGAAATCTTCGAGTCCTTAGTATTTTATCGGGTGCACGTCCAGCGCTCCCAATGGGAGTAGCCCCCGAGTCTAGGGACGGATGCTTTCAATCGTGCATAGATTCAAGTCAAGCAACTCGATGTTTTAATTCTCTTCGGGTGCTTCATGATGAGTCGATACTTTCTATGACATCATTAATGATGTCACTAATGTGGTGGTTCAATTGATAGGATGTGACCTGACGGGCCAACCCTACTTCTGCACGATCAGTTAAGAAATGACTAGTCCTCGCGCATTGACCGAGGCATCTCCTCAGTTTCCACGCGTGATAGAAAATTTATCCTTTTCTTATGATAGACAAAATGACAAGCGGTGACCTAACCTCGGATCTCCTTTGATAACCTTTGTTTTATGACCAAGAAGGGGGAAACTTATCTTTCCGCTCTCCCCTTTCACAGTCTTCCTTCCTCGTGCGCCCTTCTTCCTCAAAGCTTCCGCGCCGCCGCCGCCATTTCTTGACTCTCCTCCAATTACCAAGAACTATCGGAGATGGTGAAGAAGAAGAACCCTACGGTCGTCGCCGCCGCCACATCTAGTGGCGCCACCGCCAAAATCACATCTGGTGCGCAAAAGAGGGCCATATCGGAAGCCTCTACCGCAACGCCCGTGCCAGAAGTCTCCACCGCAGCGCCTGCGCCCGGCGATTGGCCTGCTTCTACAATGACCAAGCGCGACGAGAAGAAAGCTCGTAGCCTTGGCCTGATCTCTACCGACGAGGGGAACGTCATTCTTCCAGGTTCGGCTTCACGCCCCAATCCTTCCGCCGGTTTTACTGTGATGTTCATGTCATTCTTGTACCGTGGACTGTCTCTTCATGCCCATGAGTTTCTCTAGCGTCTTCTACACGTGTATGAGATCCAATTATGGCAACTAACTCCCAATTCAATCCTTCATCTCGCGATTTTCATTACCCTTTGTGAGGCCTTTCTGGGGATCGAGCCTCACTGGAGTTTGTGGAAGATGATCTTTTTTGTAAAACACTATAACAATAGTAGTGGTTCCTTCGTCACTGGTGGAGTTGGGTTTGTCGTTCGCAAAGAAGTGAATTACTTTAATTTCCCAATGAGGGAGTCAGTCCAAGGATGGAGGCTGAAGTGGTTCCACATCAAAGACTCATCAGCAGCCGAAATGCATCTGCCAAAGTTTGTTGATGTTCTTGAAGACGTACCGAAAAAGTCTTGGAAGAATATATTGTCATCCAAAGAAAAGCCTGCACTCGATAGGTTGTTTGAAAAAATTCTTCGGATCAAAGAATCCTATGGTCAGACTATGATGGGTACCGAAATAGCGGCTGTTTTCTTAAAACGCCGAATCCAACCAATCATGTCTAGAGCCCATCCAATGTGATTATATTCGGGTCCCATGGATGAGACTAGAGTAAATGTTGCCGAGTTATCTGAGAAGGAATTATTAGATGAAGTTAGGCGTCTAACTCATTTCATCCAAGAGGACTCAATCCCGCTTGTAGCTCCTCATGCTCCCTTTGATTCTGACCACCAGCCAAATGAGGTAACTCCCTTCTTGTTCTTATAATTACTTCTGCATCCCGGATGTGCACTTTTTCTGTTCTTAAAAAAAACCTTTACTTGTTTCGACAGGTCCTGTTAACTGCCAAATGTTTTCTGAATATGTCGGATGAAAACCTTGAGGAGGGAGATCCCTCTGTCCCTATGAAGTCACATGACGATGAAAGTGAAGAAATCGAAGACAATGATCCTGCGAATCCTGAAACTATTTCAACAGATCATAGATCTATTGCTGATGACATAAGTGATACAGGGGAGTCAAATCATGACAATGATGCTGATCGTGCTACCTTTGTTGATGCAGCTCCGGAGCTAACCCTAAAACTTCAAAAAGACCATCTGGCGGCTTCGCAGACGAGGATGGTTTGTTTGATTTGTAAGTTTCTCCTACTGCTCCAAAAAATCCTTTGCATTCCAGTTATTCATTCTGATTGGTTTATATGCTTTCAGCGACGAGGGCTTCATAGCCTCCTTTGAAGAAAGCAAGGGGAAGCTCCAGCAAGTGAACGCCCGCAGCTTACGAGCTTCGGCTCAAGTGGTAGCCCGCAGCCCAACTTTCAACAGCTTCTTCTATTTCTATAGGGAAGGAGATTCCTTTGGCAGATGCTGCTACAGCTTCTCCTCCTCCTACCGAAAAAGCTGTAAGTTTTCTCGTTTTCTTTGATGATGGACCTGCTCCCAATAGCCCCCGAGCCTATATTCGACTTCTCACAGCTGAACGTGGACTATGGAAAATATACTATTACTTTAGCAGGTGCTAATCTCGTCTTCTTCTTCTTCTTTTTATAGGATTTCCAAATGGTCATTACTGCCTTGAGGAGCTTTGCCTCTCAATTTACTTCACTGAAAGCTGATAAAATATCGGCTGAAGAAGAAACTGAAGGATGAGGAAGCACCGAGGGCTGAAACCAAAGCCCAAAGGAACGAGAAGGATGGCCTTGTTCGCCAATCCACTTTGGCCCTGCTTAGTAATCTTCACTGTCTCAGCCTTTGAATTCCCCTTTCTTAATTTTATTGTATCCTTAATTTTACTATCTATCTTTTGCAGAAGCTGCCGATATTCCTTCTGGTCCTTTAGACAAGCTTCCGAATGATTCTCCTGCTGATACTCTGTCTATGACAATCGAGTCCAGCAAGCTTATTCAAGCCCTTCTTCAGAAAAACAAGGAAGTCATGTCGAGGATGCATGCCATGATCTTCCCAAAAGCCAACCAAGAAAAGACCCTGGAACAGCTGACGGATGCTTTTGTCGTCGACACCAAGGATACTATCGAGGTATTCAAACGTACCTCGCGTACCTACGGTGCTTTCCTTGCTTTCCAACTTATGATGGGATATGGCTTTAAAGCTGATATGGAACGGATGTTAAAGGAGCTACCGAAAGACTAAGATGGGCAAGTTATTGACTTGAGCCTTTACAAATCATCAGCACGCAAGTGTGCGCTGCAACTTCTTCAACTAGTTTCAGCAAACAAGTCCTCTGCTGGCCCAAGTTTATCGACTAAAACTCAGGCTCCTTGACTTATTATTGTCAGATTGTAATCTTCTCTGTTTGGTTTAAACAATACCTTTTCGAAAAGGTCTTTTTATTGTAATGAATCTTGTACTGGCAATGTTTCCAATACCTTTTTATTTCAACTGCAATGCTCTTGGTGTTTTGAATGTATGCTCCCGATGGGAGTAAAATCAATTTGAAGTTATGCATATTGCATAACATACTTAATGATGTATTTTGTACGTGGCTCCCGTACCTTCTTTTACTGAAAGTTCTTCGGCTGGTGAATCTGAAAATGATCAGCTCCAGCGCATGAAGTCTTGCATTCTCCAGATGGAAAAAGATATGCGTGGTATTCACGCCATGGCTTCCATTATAAAGAAGAAAGACGAACTAGCCACTGACACAGAACGATATGCTCTTATTGAATTGCAGAAAGCAACGGAAAGCTTGAACTGTAAGTTTTTTCTTCTTCCTTAGCTTCTTTGAAGCTACCAGTGATATCTTTCTGATGTCATCTCTGTCCTTGCTTTTTACAGTCATAGCTCTGAACTTGTCGGAAGAAAACCAACGCGTGCATGAACGTGTAAATGCTTTGACCAATCTAAGCGTGCTTTGAGGAAGTCTTCTGGAGGAACCAATCAAAGGCTGCCAGTATCGCAAAATTTCAAGATCGGGTGCAACAAGTGCACCGATTCTTTGACAAATGTTACACTAGATTGAAGATGATATGGAAGACAATGTTTCCTTTGAATGAAACTCCTCTGACTTTGTTAAGTTTGATGTCGAAGTTCATCAATACCAAGAAAGTCCAGAGTCTAATTCGTGCACAACTTATCGCTGGAACCGAAACTGCCTTTGCCCTTGTGCTGTCGAGGCATCCTTCCGCAGATTTGATGGCGATTGCAAACGCCGATGGTAATGTAGGACATCTTTTTGCTAAGGCGAAAATACCTACTGCCATCGCAATTGAAAGGTTGGAAGACAGTTCAAAAGTTGATGGCGAAGCACAAACCCCAGAAGAACGGTTCCTGAGAACATTTAGAGTTCTGTTTAGAGTAATGATACTCATGCACTCGATATTTATTGCAACCGATTGTTCGGGTGCATTATGTGTATGATGCAAATTTTGTTGAAGATATCGTATTTCGTTTTGCTTGGCAAAACACAACTTTTTCTCCAGGTGCCGTTAGCACATTTTTGTTAACCAAGGAGCAATTCTTGATGCTCCTAAAAAATTTTCTTAGGCATCGTTGATGCTATTGTTCGTAATTTATCGAAGGCGAATTTTTGAGTGATCAGCTCATGTTGCAGGTTTGCTAAACCCGTAGTAATTTGCAACTTCGCTTCAACCGATGATGTATGTTTTGGTGGAAGCCCCCGAGTGAATCGAGGAAGCTATGCCTGTCGTCGACTCCGTCGCTCTTAGTACTTCTTTAGTTTAATGTGTCGTAAGGGGTCTTGTTTGTAAGTATAATTGTTTATCCTTGCTATCTGCAGCACTCGCGTAGTCTTGAGGCTTTTAGCAAATGATATTTGTGTATTGTTACAAGTCCCGTTTATTTTACCTTCTATTGCAGCACTCGTATTTTTCAGAGGCTTTAGATGGTAATTCCAGGTATAGTCTTTGACGTCGACCCTCGAACTTATTTATCGAGTTTATGGGTCAAAATCAATGTTCGCGGTAGTATGCGAAAAAGTCTTGATAAACTTTTTCGGGTGTCCCGAATTAGTTTGATAATCAGATAAACAAAACTAGAGTCTTTATTAATAAGATAAAGTAATGAGGATGTCGCTCAAAAATCCTTATTGATATAAAACTTCTAAGAAAAATTAAGGATCCAGAACACAACTCGTCTTCTTTTAAGCAAGAGGAGGGTCCTTCTTATCTTGAATCTTGTCTAGGGAGTCGGTGGTTCCAGAGGTGCCGATGATTTCTTCAAGAGTACTTGCGACAAGCGCCGAAGTATTAACGTCTTCTGCTGAGGCTTTACTATCAACTTTTGAAGGTTCAACCACTGAAACTCCTAATGCAGGGTCAGCCGGTTTCATCTTCGACTTCTTGATACTGTCATCTCCTTTATCTCGAAAGGTCAGCTGCTTAGGAGGGAAGTTGATAACTTCCTCTTTCATTCCAAATTTTGCAGCAATCCTTTGAACCTCGCGATCACAATTATCCGAGCGAGAAAAACTTCCATGGACTGTGATATTAGTTCCATTGTTGTCTGGCATCTTGAGCTTGAGATACGCATAATGTGGCACAACCATAAATTTGGCATAAGCTGGTCTTCCGAGTATAGCATGGTACTGTGATTCCTAATTTACTACCTCGAACTCTATCATTTCTTTCCTGAAATTGTCGGGTTTCCTGAAGACAACATTCAAGAAAGTCCTACCGAGAGAATATGCTGGTAAAGTAGGAAGGATGCCATGAAAACATGTAATGCCCATGTTTTTGACTGTGCTTGCGAATATCAAATTTAATCCGCTTCCACCATCCATGAACACTTTGATCATACTGAATCCTCCTATTTGAGCCTCGACTATCAAGGTAGCATGACCTGGTTTTGGGATGGTCATTGGATGATCCGCTCTGCTGAACAGGATGCTCTGTGATGACCAGTCGACATATTCTGGAATATTTGCCATGTTACTTTCTGCGAGGTTGATTTCTTGCGTGAGTTTCCTCATCTCCCTTCTCGGAACACCAGTTTTGTGAATCATGCTCATCTGCCCCCGCGGTGGAGGGAAGGACTCATTAGGGTTATGAGTTTGCACTTGTTGAACTTTGTTGAACTTGGTGCTGAGGTGGTGGTGGTGGCGGTGGAAGGTTCGACTGCTGCGGCTACTGAATAAAATTATGCATCTCAATAAACTGTCGGCAGTCTCTGAGCAAATGACTCGACTTCTTCTTGTCATCCTTGGGGTTGATGTATGCATGCAAATAACAGGGAGAATTTAACTGCTCGGCAAAAGGCAATTCCGGAACCCTTGAAGGTGTCCTTTGCAGTTGCCTCAATTCTCTGAATTGTGATTGTTGTCCTGATGATCATCACATCTGTCATCATACCGATCATCTTGTCGATCAAAATATCTGGCGGCTACCATGTTGATATCATCGTATCCACGATCTTTCCTATTCTTGCGGCGATCTCTTCGATTGCCCGAGTCATGCCTTGGTTGATCGTCATCTTCATCATCACTGCGCGGACGAGGTTTTCTCACGTGATCTTCTCCGTCAGCCCAACTATTGGCGATCTCCATCAACTTGGTGATAGTCTTTGGCTTCTTTTGACCAAGTTCTTCAATATATGATTCCCGTCGAATGCCATCGCTGAAGGCATCAATTGCTCCGTCGACGGAAACATCTTCGGCAGCGTTCAATAGCTTGGTAAACCGTTCGATGTATGTGCGCATTGATTCCTTCTGCTTCTGTTGGCAGTGACGTAATTCCTCGATTCCTACGGGCCTTTTGTATGTCGCCTGAAGTTTTTGACAAAAGCGTTGACCAGATCTTCCCATGATTTGATGGAACCCTTTGGTAAACCTCTCAACCAGGCTCGTGCCGAATCCTTCAGGTAAAGCTGTAAGCATTGCATCGCTGCTATTTGATTCCCTTTGTGCAAGATCATAGTTTGTAGGTAATCATCTATCCAGGATCTCGGCCCCTGTTGTCCATCATATTTGGCAGCATCGGTTAGAGTAGGCTTAAACCTTTTGGGTGGCATTGTCTCTCGGATCTTATAGCTTAAATAATCGGCTCCTCGCATTTCACTGTCGTAATCCTGAGCTTCTTATGAGTCGTCGCTGTCATATTCCTCTCTTGCAGCGTCAACGCCGAGCTTTATCAATCCTACTTTGAGTAATATCGTCTTGAGCGTCTCTCGAACGATGCTTGGAGGCACTGCCCTGGTGTGTGGACTTCTCCTTTTGAGGAATGAGTTTATCTCCAAGAATTGCGAGGCTCTCCAGAGCACCCCGATGAGCTTGCGCCATGGGCCCTTCGGGTGGCGGCTGCTGATTGATTAGATATGCCGCGAGGTTGGCAGTTGATCCCTCAACGGTTTTTGGTCTCAACATGCCCGCAGTGTCCATAGTCATAAAAGATTTGTACAAGTTCGAAGTTATTTCCCTCACATCATCTTACGAAAGCCGAGGCATCCTTGGCCGGTATCTTCCTGAACCTTGGTTGCTCCAAGATGCGCCTGCTTGTGAGGCTCTCCGGTGTTCACTAGATTGATCAGCCACAATCCGACATTGATCAAGGTTTGCTTGCTCGTTTGACAGCCGTACTCGATTCCACTCCAATATAGAGCGGTATGCGTTAAGAGTCCCTACCAAAGTTCCGGATGGGAGCCCGGTATTGTTGTGTATAGCGGCCCGAGCTGCTGCCCACTCTTCTTCTGCAATAGTGTAACCGTTGTCGTCGTTGTCGGCGCTGTTCTCGGTGTTGCGGAGCCTGCTAACGTGCGGTGTCCACTCTCCTTCTTCTCCTCCGTCCGCTGCGTTGAGGATAGCATAGATCTGATGATGCGCCACCCTCCAAGTGGTTGTCCTGGCGATGCTGTCGATGCTTTCCTCACCCGAAGAATAGTTGGCGCTGCAGACGAATGGCATGTCGTCTGAGCCCAACCCATGCTTGGTATCGCAGTTTAGGCAGTAATATGAAGTCATGTCGGATGACATAGAATCATCGGATCCAATTGACATAGATGATATTGATCGGGGGGTCGTTGGCGGTGAAGAGTTTGTCGATGCAGATAATTCGGTCGATAGATCAACCGGGAACGAAGCTAACGCAGTTGATCCCGTCGCTGACGAGGGCGGAGTCCTTGCCGAGTTGGAGATGATCAGTTCGGGCAGCCAAATGATGCCTTCGGTGTTGTTGTTGTAGTGGACGCTCCCGAACATCATGCCCAACCCTCCTTGTAGATCCAAAAAGGTCGAACGGGACGAATCGCTGTGCGGAGTGAACTCGAAGGACCCGAATTGAATCGAGTTCCCTTAGTTTGGCGATGAAGGGGCCGATGATAACGGCGACGATGCTGATGAAGTTGCTGATGACATGGCCGAAGCAGCCGATGTCGGGTCCTGCGCCAACAGGTTTCCCACAGACGGCGCCAATTGTCGAGGGTACTCCTCGGCAATGCCCACCTTTTTGGGCTTAGGGTTGATGGAATCCTATAGGCTGACACGAGACATCGGATACCAAACAAACGAGGAGAGAGATTTACCCAGGTTCGGGGCCCTCGGTAAGGTAAAACCCTTACTTCCTGCTTGTCTGATCTTGTTTATCGAGAATATCGGGTTACAATGGGGTAGCCGAAGGCTTCGACTATGAACTCGTCGAGAAGCTAAGATTTCGTATGACCTAGCTCTAAACTTATGGTGGTTATGGCTAAGTTGATTGTATGTCCCTCGGCAGACCGTCTCCTTGCCCTTATATTGCGAGCCAGGTCTCGAGAGGTCTGTCCGGGTATGACCAGGTTACAAAGAGTTCTATGTCTAAAGTTTCATTGTTTTCTTCGTCTTCTTGCCTTGTTCTTCAAGAATCCTTCTTTAGAACCGACATAATGGCCCACCTTGGTCGGTGGATGATCTTCATGGGATCCTTGTCGGGCCGTAGGAGGTAGCGTAATACTAGTTACCCGAAGGGTAATGCCCACATCACCAGGCAAGTTCACTCTTGCTCATGTCATATTGATTATTTTATATCAATTTACTCGCAAAGCAATATACTTATCACTCATGCACTGAAAATAAAATGTTACTTTTCCAATTATGAATATGACTATGTGGTGGGCAATGGAACCATGGTATGTGTTGATGGTGGAGGTTCCATTGCAAGGGTTCTACTCATCTAGGACTAATCACCAATGCCGTCTAGTGATTCTAGCGCCGTACATATCGCGTTAACAATGAGATCTATAATGGCTCTGGGGAAGTCAGCTGTATCTTTTTTCGTCTTGCATATCAATGGGTCAGTAATAAGGGTTGCCTTGATTGGTCTATCTATTTGGTAAAGGTGAGGATTTTGGTCCGGAATGGTCTACCAATAGATACAGGAGAGGGCAGACTTATTCAAGGTCTATGATGGATTGTAAGGGTTGTCTGGATCGGTCTATCTATTTGGTAAAGGTGAGGACTCTGGTCCAGAACGGTCTACCAATAGATACAAGAGAGGACAAACTTACAAAAGGGTGGGTATGCGGGGTAGTGGAAAAGGCACTGATTGGTTTGGTTCTTATACTGGGCCTCACACCAAGGAAGTGTGGACGGGAAAGTACACTCGGTTGGCAGCAAGGATAAGTTCTCTTATGGAAAAAGTAACGCACCTCTGCAGAGTGTATCAAATTGTGGCTGTCACTCCCAGTTCCAGGAAGGGAACTACGAACATGGCAGGAAAGGAACTCCGTGAAGTTCTGGTCAACCTGTGAAGACTGGCAGGCATAGTTTTCAAAATAAAATAAACCTTTTGAAGAAATGTTTGCGAAACATGCGTTGACCTAAGATTTTCTGATCAATGGTCGTAGCTAGTGCATCAAACACCTTTTCTCTTTTGATCTTGCTGAGTACCTCTGTACTTACTTTCTTTCGACACCCTTGCTAGACTGTGACAATGAAGAGGAGGCCTGCACCGGAGCACCAGAAGGGGACTACGAGTTGAGGAAATGTTGCTGAGGTGGTGGTGGTGGCGGTGGAAGGTTCGACTGCCGCGACTACTGAATAAACTTCTGCATCTCAATAAACTGTCGGTAGTCTCTGAGCAGATGACTCGACTTCTTCTTGTCATCCTTGGGGTCGATGTATGCATGCAAATAACAGGGAGCATTTAACTGCTCGACAAAAGGAAATTCCGGAACCCTTGAAGGTGTCCTTTGTAGTTGCCTCGATTCCCTGAATTGTGATTGTTGTCCTGATGATCATCACGTCTATCATCATACCGATCATCTCGTCGATCAGAATATCCGGCGGCTACCATGTTGATATCATCGTATCCACGATCTTTCCTCTTCTTGCGGCGATCTCTTTGATTTTGGGGTTAATTCTCTGGATGATCCAGGGAAATACCTTAAATATTAGGTAAGTCACTACGCTGCTCGGCTCCGAGATGCCTAGGGTAATATTGCCTTAAATATTAGGTAAGTCACTACGCTGCTCGGCTCCGAGATGTCTAGGGTAAGACTCTACTCCTCCACCTTGGTGTTGTCAACTCTGTAGACTATCCTAATATTTTACTCGTGTATACAGTCGGAATGGCGTACAATTTTTAAGGAAGGTTGATGGCTGGCTTGGTGATTGTGAAGGAAGTCTTACAGATCTCCTACGAGGGGTGCTGCATGATCTTGGTTGCGAAACCAAGATTCCTGTTCTAAAATAAATCTACTATGATGGCAATGTAGTAGCCAAGTGCAGAGTTGCAGTACAACTACCCAGAACACTGGAGATGAGTATCATTATGCCTTATGGAGAAGCCAAAAACACTCACAACGGCGTACCACATGGCTATCTTTAAGGCAATTCTAGAACTCATGCAACATAAAACCTTAGATTTCCTATGTTCATAGTATTCACATGTGCCTCATGCCGAGGAAGATGAGGATCCTCCTCTGAATCACCTACTTAAAGATAGCCATGTGGTACGGAAACACCCAGAAGTAGTAGCACAACACATGGACATCTGCAAGTCTTTGTTGACTACGCTGTACCTACTTCACAGGAAGATGGTGGAAGAAGTAACACACATGCTTTCTGAGTTCACAAACCCTGACAAAGTCCAGGCTCGAATGCAGAAACTTAGGAACCAGCCCCAGTATTCCACACCTTACTTCACTACTGATAGCTTCATGGATTTCAGTGACCAGGTGTCAAAACCAGTTCCACCTACACCCAACTTTGTTCGACACTACCCATGTGTCAGAGTCATATGATGCAGGGTATATGGGAGATGGTTCGGGAAACCCAATTAATCCGGAGTCACCAATCGAGAACTCGACTGGTTGGTGTTTCGGAGAACCTTTTGGGAGTGCAAATGAACCTATTCCGTGTGATTCAGAAGAGGAAGGAGGTGAGGTTAATCAATATCGTACCCAACACTATGGGCAGGGTGAAAGGGACATGAACTCCATTTCACTTGACTTGGAGATGGGAGTATTAAACACATCTCACTATGAGGTAGGTGAGAGTTCAGGAGTAAAGAAAAAAAGAAGAAGATGATGAGGGGGAAGGTTTATAGAAATCCTCCATGGATGATGAATGAGGGAGGTGTGTATCCTGCTGAGGATACATACGAGTCACTTTCTAGCTATTTCAGCATGAAAGATCTCTGTCTCGCCACTTTGTCCAATTCAGACTACATTCCGACTGGAAGGACCTATGTTCCGGACGGTGTTCGGAAGACCAACCGTTCTACCAGATGGACTCCAGGCGTGTACAGGGAGACCAACGAAGATGACGAGGAGTAGTGTTCACGAGAGGAATAATGTAATATAGTTGGTATTGTACTAAGACGTATTTTCAATTCCCGTTGGCTTGGGCTTAGAGCCATAATAAGTGGTCATATATGGCACATGTAATATATGTGTGTAATGTTATGTTATGTATGGTGTATATACATAATATATGTTTTCTTTGGATTTGCTTCTTGATTTCATTGTGTGACTAGTTCTGGGCATTGAGTTGAGCTCAGAAAACATTCGCATGGTGTAATTATGAGTATCGCTCTTTGTTACAAGACTAGGGGGAAATGGCGTTAGTTGAGACCGAGGAAGCTCGAAGAGAGCGGGAGGCGAAAGAAAAGGAGGAAGCTGAGGCAGCAGCTAGAATGGGAGATGCACCACCACCACATCCTATGTTGCACCCAGATTTTCAACATCACATGAGGGCTATGGAAGAGGATAGGAGGATGTATGATACGTCTCCAACGTATCGATAATTTCTTATGTTCCATGCTACTTTTATGATGATACACACATGTTTTATACATACTTTATGTCATATTTAAGCATTTTGCGGCACTAACCTACTAACGAGATGCCGAAGAGCCAGTTGCTGTTTTCTGCTGTTTTTGGTTTCAGAAATCCTAGTAAGGAAATATTCTCGGAATTGGACGAAATCAACGCCCAGGATCTTATTTTTCCACGAAGCTTCCAGAAGTCCAAAAGGGAAACGAAGTGGGGCGACGAGGCGGCCACACAACAGGGCGGCGCGGCCCAGGTGCTGGCCGCGCGGCCCTAGCGTGTGGGCCCCTCGTGGCGCCCCCTGACCTACCTCTTCGCCTACATAAGCCTTCGTCGAGAATAGTTCCAGTACCGAGAGCCACGATACGGAAAACCTTCCAGAGATGCCGCCGCTGCCAATCCCATCTTGGGGGATTCAGGAGATCGCCCCCGGCACCCTGCCGGAGAGGGGAATCATCTCCCGGAGGACTCTTCACCGCCATGGTCGCCTCCGGAGTGATGTGTGAGTAGTTCACCCCTGGACTATGGGTCCATAGCAGTAGCTAGATGGTCGTCTTCTCCTAATTGTGCTATCATTGTTGGATCTTGTGAGCTGCCTAACATGATCAAGATCATCTATTTGTAATGCTACATGTTGCGTTTGTTGGGATCCGATGAATATGGAATACTATGCTATGTTGATTATCAATCTATCTATGTGTTGTTTATGATCTTGCATGCTCTCCGTTATTAGTAGAGGCTCTGGCCAAGTCGTTACTTGTAACTCCAAGAGGGAGTATTTATGCTCGATAGTGGGTTCATGCCTCCATTAAATCTGGGACAATGACAGAAAGTTCTAAGGTTGTGGATGTGCTGTTGCCACTAGGGATAAAACATCAATGCTATGTCTAAGGATGTATTTGTTGATTACATTACGCACCATAATTAATGCAATTGTCTGTTGTTTGCAACTTAATACTGGAGGGGGTTCGGATGATAACCTGAAGGTGGACTTTTTAGGCATAGATGCATGCTGGATAACGGTCTATGTACTTTGTCGTAATGCCCAATTAAATCTCACAATACTCATCATAACATGTATGTGCAAGGTCATGCCCTCTTTATTTGTCGATTGCCCAACTGTAATTTGTTCACACAACATGCTATTTCTTATGGGAGAGACACCACTAGTGAACTGTGGACCCCGGTCCATTCTTTTACATCGAATACAATCAACTGCAATACTCGTTCTACTGTTTTCGGCAAACATCATCATCCACACTATACATCTTATCCTTTGTTACAGCAAGCCGGTGAGATTGACAACCTCACTGTCACGTTGGGGCAAAGTAATTTGGTTGTGTTGTGCAGGTTCCACGTTGGCGCCGAAATCCCTAGTGTTGCGCCGCACTACACTCCACCGCCATTAACCTTCAACGTGCTTCTTGGCTCCTACTGGTTCGATAAACCTTGGTTTCTTACTGAGGGAAAACTTGCCGCTGTATGCATCACACCTTCCTCTTGGGGTTCCCAACGGACGCGTGCTGTACGCGTACCAAGCTCTTTTTCTGGCGCCGTTGCCGGGGAGATCAAGACACGCTGCAAGGGGAGTCTCCACTTCCAATCTCTTTACTTTGTTTTTGTCTTGCTTTACTTTTATTTACTACTTTGTTTGCTGCACTAAATCAAAATACAAAAAAATTAGTTGCTAGTTTTACTTTATTTACTGTCTTGTTTGCTATATTAAAAACACAAAAAAATTAGTTATTAGCATTTACCTTATTTTTGTTACCATGACTAGTCCTGTAGTTGTTACTCTATCACCCGAGGAATCGATCTTCACTTTTAAACAAGGTGGTGAAGAGGGCTTTAAAGAAGCTTGGTCTAGAATTTTCGATTCTTATAATAAAACTGAACTTAAAATGACACTAAGTTTGCTTCTTAGTAATTTTTATTTTGGGCTTATTCTTCATTATAGATATGCCTTAGATGCTGTAGTGGGAGGAGATTTCCTTCACTGTGATGGGGATCAAGCTTTTAATGCCATAAAAAAATTGGTTGCATCATCTAGCTCCACTAATAATTATGATCCATCCCTTGTTAGTGTTTATAATAGATTGAATACTCTTGAGACATATGTGTCTTGCTTGAAAGAAGGGTATGGTCGGATTCGTGAGCATTTTGATTATGTTCCAATAAACTCTGAACCATCAATGTGGGACCCCACTATTAAAGTTAATATTGATGGTAAATGTTTTGATGCTCGTTGTGATATTATGACTGAATTTTGCCTTATGCCTGAAAGTATTTATAAATCTTTGACAATCTGGGGACTTACTGAAGGAGGAGAAGGAATAACTCTCACTGATAACTCTGTTATAATTCCTAAGGGAATAGCTGAAGGATTATTCACAACCCTTCTTGGAAAAACTGTATCCACTGATTATCTCGTTATTGAATGTGTAGGTACAGGACAAATCACACTTGGAAGATCCCTGCTGAAGCTCTTCGGAGTAACCATAGATGTGGAAAAAGGCACTCTAAAATCCTCCATACCTAGATGCAATCATATATTCCCCAAACCAAAGAGTAAGAATAAGAGTAAGAAGGGTAGGCGCAGAGCCTCTGGTAAGAATGCCAATGCTTCATCTCTTGATAACACTTGATACACACTTTCTGCGCCTAGCTGAAAGGCGTTAAAGAAAAGCGCTTATGGGAGACAACCCATGATTTTACTACAGTACTTTTGTTTTATATTTGAGTCTTGGAAGTTGTCACTACTGTAGCAACCTCTCCTTATCTTAATTTTGTTGCATTGTTGTGCCAAGTAAAGTCTTTGATAGTAGAGTTCATACTAGATTTGGATTGCCGCGCAGAAACAGATTTCTTGCTGTCACGAATTTGAGCAGTAGCCTCTGTAGGTAACTCAGAAAATTCTGCCAGTTTATGTGAGTGATCCTCAGATATGTACGCAACTTTCATTCAATTTGAGCATTTTCATTTGAGCAAGTCTGGTGCACCTAAAAAATTCGTCTTTACGGACTGTTCTGTTTTGACAGATTCTGCCTTTTATTTCGCATTGCCTGTTTTGCTATGCTTGATGGATTTCTTTATTCCATTAACTTTCAGTAGCTTTGTGCAATGTCCAGAAGTGTTAAGAATGATTATGTCACCTCTGAACATGTGAATTTTGATTATGCACTAACCCTCTAATGAGTTGTTTTGAGTTTGGTGTGGAGGAAGTTTTCAAGGATCAAGAGAGGAGGATGATACAATATGATCAAGGAGAGTGAAAGCTCTAAGCTTGGGGATTCCCCCGTGGTTCATCCCTGCATATTTCGAGAAGACTCAAGCATCTAAGCTTGGGGATGCCCAAGGCATCCCCTTCTTCACCGACAACATTATCAGGTTCCTCTAATGAAACTATATTTTTATTCCATCACATCTTATGTGCTTTACTTGGAGCGTCTGTATGTTTTTATTTTTGTTTTTGTTTGAATAAAGTGGATCCTAGCATTCATTGTGTGGGAGAGAGACACGCTCCGCTGTTGCATATGGACAAATATGTCCTTAGCTTTACTCATAGTGTTCATGGCGACGGTTGAACTGCTTCGTTAAATTGTTATATGGTTGGAAATGGGAAATGCTACATGTGGTAATTGGTATAATATCTTGAATAATGTGATACTTGGCAATTGTTGTGCTCATGTTTAAGGTCTTGCATCATATACTTTGCACCTATTAGTGAAGAAATACATAGAGCTTGCTAAACTTTGGTTTGCATGATTGGTCTCTCTAAGGTCTAGATACTTTCTAGTAAGGGTCGAACAACAAGGAAGACGGTGTAGAGTCTTATAATGCTTGCAATATGTCTTTTATGTGAGTTTTGCTGTACCGGTTCATACTTGTGTTTGTTTCAAACAACCTTGCTAGCTTAAGCCTTGTACTGAGAGGGAATACTTCTCGTGCATCCAAAATCCTTGAGCCAAACACTATGCCACTTGTGTCCACCATACCTACCTACTACATGGTATTTCTCCACCATTCCAAAGTAAATTGCTTGAGTGCTACCTTTAAATTTCTATTCTTTGTCTTTGCAATATATAGCTCATGGGACAAATAGCCAAAAAACTATTGTGGTATTGAATATGTACTTATGTATCTTATCTCTTATAAGTTGCTTGTTGAGCGATAACCATGTTCATGGGGACGCCATCAACACTTTGTTGAATATCATGTGAGTTGCTATGCATGTTCGTCTTGTCTTAAGTAAGGGCGATTTACCATGAGTTGAATGGTTAGAGCATGCATATTGTTAGAGAAGAACATTGGGCCGCTAACTAAAGCCATGATCCATGGTGGAAGTTTCAGTTTTGGAAAACAATCCTCAATCTCTTATGAGAATATTATTTGTTGCTAAATGCTTGTGCATTAAAGAGGAGTCCATTATCTGTTGTCTATGTTGTCCCGGTATGGATGTCTAAGTTGAGAATAATCAAAAGCGAGAAATCCAATGCGAGCTTTCTCCTTAGACCTTTGTACAGGCGGCATAGAGGTACCCCTTTGTGATACTTGGTTAAAACATATGTATTGCAATGATAATCCAGGTAATCCGAGCTAATTAGGGCAAGGTGCAGGCACTATTGGTATACTATGCATGAGGCTTGCAACTTGTAGGATATAATTTACATAATACATATGCTTTATTACTACCGTTGACAAAATTGTTTCTTGTTTTCAAAATAAAAGCTCTAGCACAAATATATCAATCAATGCTTCCCTCTGCGAAGGGCCATTCTTCTACTTTTATGTTGAGTCAGTTTACCCATTTCCTTCTGTCTTAGAAGCAAACACTTGTGTTAACTGTGCATTGATTCCTACATACTTGCATATTGCACTTGTTATATTACTTTATGTTGACAATATCCATGAGATATACATGTTACAAGTTGAAAGCAACCGCTGAAACTTAATCTTCCTTTGTGTTGCTTCAATGCCTTTACTATGAATTTGTTGCTTTATGAGTTAACTCTTATGCAAGACTTATTGATGCTTGTCTTGAAAGTACTATTCATGAAAAGTCTTTGCTATATGATTCAATTGTTTACTCATTGTATTTACCATTGCTTTGAATCACTGCATTCATTACATGTGCTTACAATAGTTTTGATCAAGATTATGATGGCATGTCACTTCAGAAATTATCTTTGTTATCGTTTACCTACTCGGGACGAGTAGGAACTAAGCTTGGGGATGCTGATACGTCTCCAACGTATCGATAATTTCTTATGTTCCATGCTACTTTTATGATGATACACACATGTTTTATACATACTTTATGTCATATTTATGCATTTTGCGGCACTAACCTATTAACGAGATGCCGAAGAGCCAGTTGCTGTTTTCTGCTGTTTTTGGTTTCAGAAATCCTAGTAAGGAAATATTCTCGGAATTGGACGAAATCAACGCCCAAGATCTTATTTTTCCACGAAGCTTCCAGAAGTCCGAAAGGGAAACGAAGTGGGGCGACGAGGCAGCCACACAACAGGGCGGCGCGGCCCAGGTGCTGGCCACGCGGCCCTAGCGTGTGGGCCCCTCGTGGCGCCCCCTGACCTACCTCTTCGCCTACATAAGCCTTCGTCGAGAATAGTTCCAGTACCGAGAGCCACGATACGGAAAACCTTCCAGAGACGCCGCCGCCGCCAATCCCATCTCGGGGGATTCAGGAGATCGCCTCCGGCACCCTGCCGGAGAGGGGAATCATCTCCCGGAGGACTCTTCACCGCCATGGTCGCCTCCGGAATGATGTGTGAGTAGTTCACCCCTGGACTATGGGTCCATAGCAGTAGCTAGATGGTCGTCTTCTCCTAATTGTGCTATCATTGTTGGATCTTGTGAGCTGCCTAACATGATCAAGATCATCTATTTGTAATGCTACATGTTGCGTTTGTTGGGATCCGATGAATATGGAATACTATGCTATGTTGATTATCAATCTATCTATGTGTTGTTTATGATCTTGCATGCTCTCCGTTATTAGTAGAGGCTCTGGCCAAGTTGTTACTTGTAACTCCAAGAGGGAGTATTTATGCTCGATAGTGGGTTCATGCCTCCATTAAATATGGGACAGTGACAAAAAGTTCTAAGGTTGTGGATGTGCTGTTGCCACTAGGGATAAAACATCAATGCTATGTCTAAGGATGTATTTGTTGATTACATTACGCACCATACTTAATGCAATTGTCTGTTGTTTGCAACTTAATACTGGAGGGGGTTCGGATGATAACCTGAAGGTGGACTTTTTAGGCATAGATGCATGCTGGATAGCGGTCTATGTACTTTGTCGTAATGCCCAATTAAATCTCACAATACTCATCATAACATGTATGTGCATGGTCATGCCCTCTTTATTTGTCAATTGCCCAAATGTAATTTGTTCACCCAACATGCTATTTCTTATGGGAGAGACACCACTAGTGAACTGTGGACCCCGGTCCATTCTTTTACATCGAATACAATCAACTGCAATACTCGTTCTACTGTTTTCTACAAACATCATCATCCACACTATACATCTAATCCTTTGTAACAACAAGCCAGTGAGATTGACAACGTCACTGTCACGTTGGGGCAAAGTAATTTGGTTGTGTTGTGCAGGTTCCACATTGGCGCCGGAATCCCTGGTGTTGCGCCGCACTACACTCCGCCACCATCAACCTTCAACGTGCTTCTTGGCTCCTACTGGTTCGATAAACCTTGGTTTCTTACTGAGGGAAAACTTACCGCTGTACGCATCACACCTTCCTCTTGGGGTTCCCAACGGACGTGTGCTGTACGCGTATCAA
Organism: Lolium perenne; assembly: GCF_019359855.2. Lineage (NCBI taxonomy): Eukaryota > Viridiplantae > Streptophyta > Magnoliopsida > Poales > Poaceae > Lolium > Lolium perenne. The sequence goes on along the minus strand of NC_067249.2, from coordinate 121,764,138 downwards.
TGTACCAGGAGAGTCAGAACAAGAATATGCAAGATTTCTTCACTCAAGTTATCAACGACAAGGGCAATGAAGGTATAGGTGTGACTCTATCGGATTTTTAGAATGCAAGGCCATTACCTTTTGCATCAGCCCCAGAACCAATTGATGCAGAAGATTGGCTGATGGAAACGGAGAGAAAACTAAGGACGGTTGGATGCAATGATGAAGAAAAGATCAGGTATGCTACATATCTTTTATCAGGACTAGCAACCTCCTGGTGGGAGAATGTTGTCGATGTACGTCCACCAGAGAAGGTGTTTACCTAGGAGGAATTTAAGAAGAAGTTCCGGGATGCAGATGTTCCGTAAAGTGTGGTGGAGTTAAAGAAAGGAGAGTTCGATGAGCTTGTTGCGGTCAGAAACCCACCGGCGAGCAGCGACGGGCAACACAGTAGAGCCGGGAGGCTCCCAGGACTGCGGCTGGCCCTGGTCCCTCCGAGCGACGGCCCGCAAAGACTCGGCACGCACGTCCGATGCTGGTGCAAGGGCGTGCCACCTGACCTATACCTGGTCAGGAAGGTGATGGAGATGCCTTGCTTAGTTTCCTGCATGGCATACACGTAAACATTAAATACGAGCCTCGATCGGCTCTCAGGTTGTCCTGTGAATCGGCTCAAAGAGCCGATCCACCCATGATTCGCACGAGGTGTACGAATATATGGTGGTCCTGCTTGGTCAAAATAAAGCTAAAACGATCTACTACGGTATAGGGTTTTCACCACATAATTGGAACATCCTACTCGTGATTGAGCCTCGCGGCCACGCACGGTGTTCGTAAACCGACCCTAGGCAAGGCCTAAAAACCAACACGAGGTTGATCCTCGGAACATCCTGTCTAGGGCTAGCAAACTACACCCTACGCGCCACTGGATCCTTCAACCCGTTTGTAAGGCCTAACTATGCAGATATTAAACTAATCCTTGAAGAACAAGGAGCAACCATAACAGATCGGATCTACTAAATAATGATCAAGCGGGGTGCCGCCCTTACACCTAAGATAGGCGTAAGAGCGGCTAGATGTCTAAGGGTTGCACGACGATAGCATATGATACGATGAACAATGCTAAGCCTAACACATCTAAGATAACTACGTTGCTCGCCATCAAAAAGGCTTCAGTACGAGCAACGCATGAACAGCGAATAAACTTGTACTGCCTAGATCGCAAGATGCGATCTAGGCAGCATGATGCTTACCCGGAAGAAACCCTCGAGACAAGGGAGTTGGCAATGCGCCTAGATTGGTTTGTGGTGAACGTGATTGTTGTTTATTTCATAAACCCTAGATACATATTTATAGTCCGTAGACTTTCTAACGTGGGAATAATCCCCACCGTGCACGAGCCAAACTCTAACTAACCGACACGTATCCTACTATATTACAGATACAAGGGCAAACTAGCCCAAACTTTGCATATAAGGCCGATTCACGTATATTCTTCCATGTATATTCTTCAAGCCCATCTTGATCGCGGCCCACCTCTGACTCGGTCAAATTCTGGTGATAACACATACCCCCCTGGTTTTGGAATTGATAATTCCAAAATCACTCTGCTTTTCTTCGTCGGGTCATGTCGTGGCAGAACCGTCGCAGTATCCTTCCTCATGATGCTTTGCCTTTCCCACTTCCGCGTGTCCTGGCAATTTTTTTTTTCGTTGGGCACCACTTCCTCGGAAACTGCTATGGCATTGAATTTCCACTATATCCCATTTTATTTAACCGCTCCAAACAGTTTGCTTCTTCATCCCCTTCGCATTAGCACTCCCAAAAGCCCTCCTGCGCCACCATGTCTTCTTCCTCCTCTGCCTCATCGGATCTTTCCACCCAATCCTCCTCCTCCCGCGAGCCGACGCCGGAGTGGAACCCGGAGGAGGCCCACGCGGCCAACATCCGCCGCGCCATCGAAGCCAGGGAGGAGTCTAGTCACGACTTCTCCGTCTGGTCCGAGGACGACAAGTCCTTGACCGACGGGGAAAGTGACCTCCGCTTCCTTGCCGACGGGGAAACGGAGGAGGAGAGCGATGACGATCGCTTCTCCTGCGACGACTTCACCTCCCCCGAGGAGGAGGAGGAGGAGGAGAAGGAGGAGGAGGACGACACCTCCTCCGACGAACCGCCGGCCAAGCGCTTCTGTCCCTGGCCGGGGAACCTCAGCGACTTCGACAGCGACGACGACGACGCTGATGAGGAGGATGAGGACAACGAGGGTCCTGTCGGTGGCCGCTACAGCAGCGATGACGAGCCCGCCGGGAGTAGCGCCGACAGCGGCGACGACGGCGACGACGAGGGCAGCGACGGCCCGTAGATAGGACCATTAGCATAGGATCAATAGTAGTAGATGGGGCAATGTATCCCCTAGTACTTCCTTTTGAGAGCAATCAGCTCTTCTTGTAAGAAATCCTGTTTATCAATGAAGAATTTCCCCCAATTTGATTTTGCCGATTTCCTTTAAGCTAATTTAGCCGATTCCCCTTCATACTGACTTTGCCGATTGTTCACTTAGCCAATGCTCGATGAGCCGATAACAACGCATCGGTTCTTCACAATCCATCCTTCGATTCTTCAACCGATGACTTGGAGATCTGGTGGATAATGTGGAGTCTTCAAGAGAGCCTTTAAATTCCTCCCACCAGGTCCAGTGATCCTCTTCTGCAAGAACTCACAATTTTTGAAGAAGGTTGCGACGCAGGATTAGCCGATGGCACCCCAATCAGCTTCTAAAATAGAGCATCTACCAGGCCAGCTGCCCCCCGAGCCTCAATCAAGGCGAGAATATCGGTGAGGATGCACAGATCAGACAAAGGGCTTTGAACTCAGGTAATTCTGAGACAGCCACCATGCCGAACCGGCCGAACTTGCCCCCATCGATCGCCTCTTCCTCCGTTGAAAGCCGACATTGTAGACGAAACACCAACGGCTTAATGAGCAAAAGGCTGCCTTGCATGCCAAAACTGACTTCTGATAGTACCGCTGAACTGGCGCAAAGGGTTGGAAGTCCTTGAAGAGAAGATTCGGGCACCAAAATCGGCTCATTGCAGCTGAAGAAGCTCTCATTGTTCACTCCCTCGAGGAAGCAGAGGGCCTCACAGATGAACTGGACTTGGTGAAAATCCGCGTCTTGAACACGCAGCAGGTAGATCCTGTGTAATTGTACTAGAGTCGATGGCTGTACATCGGCTTTGTTTCTTAGCTCTAAAGTCGATGTCCTTGCATCGGCTGTATACCATGAGAATTTTTTTTTACTGGCCGATTTTCTGTCGGCCCCTAATATTTCACCGCACATGTATCGCACATGTTCATCCGATTAGGTGCCCCCCGAGCCGAATCTGTCAGGTAACTGCAGATATCGGCTCTGTAGTTAGCCAAGGCACTGTATTTGAATGTCGGCTCCGTTAGGACTAACGTTGACTCTCATCAGCCGACGTAAAACCGCTGTCCATTAGATCGACGTTGAACACAGGCAGACTGTGTGGTGAGGATAATTTTGGCTGATTGCTGGAATCGGCCTCCACGTTAATTGAATCGCTCATGAAGGTTTTTGCAATGATCCTCCATAAATCTTTGGGGCCGATCCCAAGGATCGGCCTCGCCACGTTTGCCCATCGGTTTGTTCTTGCTACACGGTCAGGCCGGTGGATAAGACCAGCCTAACCCCATCCTTCGTCACGTTGATGCACTCGCAGTCGTCCAGATTGATGCCTGAGAGTGGCTCTTGGCCTGCTGTTTCCCAAGCGTTCATGCCAGCCGTTGAAATCTCGGCTGAGTCATCTGCATGGACGACCTCTACCTCATCTCCATCCCACTGTATTACGCATTGGTGCATCGTGGATGGAATGCAACAGTTGGCGTGGATCCAATCTCTTCCCAGCAGGACAGCATAGGTGCTCTTGCTATCGACGATAAAGAACGTCGTAGGGATGGTTTTCCTTCCTACGGTCAGATCCACGTTCAGAACACCTTGTGCGTCAGACGCTTGGCCGTTGAAATCGCTCAGTGTCACGTTGGTCTTGATCAGATCCGAGCTAGAGCGTCCCAACCGACGTAGCATGGAGTATGGCATAATGTTGACTGCCGCTCCGGTGTCCACCAGCATCTTGTTGACAGGCTGCCCATTGATATAACCTCGCAAGTACAGGGCCATCAGATGTCTGTAGCTTCCTTCTCGTGGCTTCTCAAAGATAACTGGCCGTGGGCCGCAGTCAAGTTGTGCCACGGGTGCCTCGTCTAATCCTGGAGCACTAAACTCCGTCGGAAGGATGAACACCATGTTTGTGCCAGCCGATGTTTCATCCTCGGCTTTCCTTTGCTTGGGGCGCCACTCCATTTTTTGTGGTCGACCCTCTTCATCCAGGGTTCGCTGAATTTTCGTGGCCAGATCAGGCCGCGCCTTCCTTAGCGTGTGCATGTATAACCTTTCGGCTTCCTCCAAGCCACGCAGTCGCTGAACCCTACGCTTTTGGGAACGGCTGAGTCCATCAGGGCACCACCTTGGCCGGTGGTACTTGTCTTCTTCTTCTTCATCATCGTCTTCCAAATCCTCGAGATCTTCCACCCGAGGGGACTCAGCGTGCTTGTTCCGAGGTGGGAGAGGCCCTAGACGTTTGAACACGGACACGTTAGCTGCATCCTTCCTCTTCTGTCTACATTCTCGCGCTTGCCGATTGTAGGCAATCGGCTCATTCCTGAATCCCAGCAGTGTCTGAAGAAGGGATAGTCCCAGTGCCTATCCTCGTCGTCTTGCTCCCTTAACCTTTCCTTGGCGTGGCGCTCATATCTCTCCTCGTCGCGATCATGCCGGCGATGTCTCCTGGCGTCCCTAGCCAGACGATCCCTTTCATCATCGTTGTTGGGTCGTCGGCATTGGTCATATTGACTCACATACTTGTTGAGGAGGTGATCAGAGAGAGGTCACTGATATCTCACGTTCCTCACTTCTCCCTCTGTGATGTAGCGCTTGCCATCGTGACGGAGCCGATCGCGTGGAACGGCTTCCTCTGTGTCCTTGCTACGAGAGCAGCTGCCCTCGTCTCCGTCCTTACCAGACTGGTGTCCAAGTCCTACCATGTTGATGTTGAACGAGAAACTTGGCTGGCACCCTCCAGGGTAAGTGCACTCCACCATGTTAACGGCGGGGAAGGGGTGAGTGTCGACTTTCATGGCGTACTGGTTGAAAATTAGACGTCCTTGTTCTATCGCCATTTGGATCTGCTGACGCCACACCCCGGCCGTTGGTGGTATGGGAGAACGAGTTATGCCATTTGCAGTATGGCTTTCCGTTCAGCTCCTGTACCGTGGGGATTTTGAGGCCTTCAGGTATCTTCAGCTGCTTCTCCTTGAGTAAGAGGTCGAAGATTTGCTCAGTTTTAGTCACGTCAAAATCAAACCCTCTGGGCGGACCTGGTGGCTTAACCCATTTGCAGGACACGGGGGTTGCCCCCCAAGTCCATTCAGCCACTGCTACCTCTTGATCTCCCGCAGAGCCTTCGTCTTCATCTGCCTCAACCAGGACTACCGCACGCTTGAATTTGTCCTGGTACAAGTCTGGGTGGCGCTGTTCATATAACGACGCTTCGAACCATGTGCGCGTTGAAGGGTAGTCTCGCTTGGGAGGCCATATCCTTGATTGGTGATGCAAGGCCCACCACTGCCAACTCGACTGCTTCTTTTTCAGTCACACGAGCCGAATAACATCGGTTCCTAACAAGTCTGAAGCGCTGGACGTATTCTGCCACAGTTTCTCCACGCTTCTGACGTACTTGCGCTAGATCGGCAATGCCGGCCTCGGAAGCCTCTGAGTGATACTGCATGTGGAACTGCTCTTCCAACTGCTTCCACGTCCGGATTGAGTCTGGTGGCAGCGATGTGTACCACCCGAAAGCCGATCCTGTGAGGGACTGTGCGAAGAACCTCACCCGCAGCTCATCTGCTGCTGAGATCGTGCCTAGCTGTGCCAAATATCGGCTCACATGCTCGATGGAGCTGGAACCATCTGATCCATTAAACTTGGAGAAATCAGGGAGCCGATATTTGGGTGGTAGCGGGATCAACTCGTACTCGTTGGGGTACGGCTTGGAATAGCCGATTGTCCTCCTCTTCGGCACCATGCCGAACTGGTCTCTCAGGATGGTACTGATTTGATCCGCGGTGCTGGCTGCAGGAGTCGAACTCTGAAGATTCGCCGGAGTGGCATACTTAGCCAGCCATGCTTGCTTTTCCAGCTCTGAGCCAACTGCAGGAGCTGAGCTCTGGAGGTTTGTCGGAGTGGCATACTTAGCTAGCCACGTCTGCTTCTCAAGATCTGTTCCCGAACTTCCTCCTGTTGTTCCAGAGGTCCCTGCTGTTGCGCCTGGTTTGTGAGTGCCTGGGCCATCGCAGTCTGGCACTTATGTGCACGTGTACCCGTGAGGGATCTCCTTCGGCGCCTCATGCAAGAACTGGTAGTCGCTAGGGTCACCACCGATCTTGTAGACGATGTATGCCGGTGAACTCGGCACTTCTGGTGCTGCCAACGCGAATGGCAGCGGTGGACGGGACTGGAGTGGCATCTCTCCTTGGTAAGTCCCGAGAGCTGGTCCTGACGGAGAGTACTGATGCCTCATGATTTCCTGGATCACCCGAAGGGCGACACGCTCCAAAGTGTTCACCAGGCTCTCAGAATGGCGGTGCAGCGAGTGAGCTACCATGTAATTAATCTCCTGACGCAGGGACCTGGTGCGTTCTTCTGACGGGGCGGACAGGTCCACTCCATCGAGCGCGCCTTCAGGTGAGAACCCTTTCCACCTGATGCCATGTGAGCGGGTTCTGTGAAAAGAGCCGATGAGGTCAGCTTCGAGGATCGCTTTGACCTCGTCATACTTCTTCTTGAGCTCCTCGGTCAGATCCTCGTACGTGACTGGGGTGCCGTCCGCCATCTCAGATGTAGATGGCGATGCGGTTGATGGCGGTACGGTCCCACCGGGCGTGCCAGAATGTGTTGCGGTCAGAAACCCACCGGCGAGCAGCGACGGGCAACACAGTAGAGCCGGGAGGCTCCCAGGACTGCGGCTGGCCCTGGTCCCTCCGAGCGACGGCCCGCAAAGACTCGGCACGCACATCCGATGCTGGTGCAAGGGCGTGCCACCTGACCTATACCTGGTCAGGAAGGTGATGGAGATGCCTTGCTTAGTTTCCTGCATGGCATACACGTAAACATTAAATACGAGCCTCGATCGGCTCTCAGGTTGTCCTGTGAATCGGCTCAAAGAGCCGATCCACCCATGATTCGCACGAGGTGTACGAATATATGGTGGTCCTGCTTGATCAAAATAAAGCTAAAATGATCTACTACGATTTAGGGTTTTCACCACATAATCGGAACATCCTACTCGTGATTGAGCCTCGCGGCCACGCACGGTGTTCGTAAACCGACCCTAGGCAAGGCCTAAAAACCAACACGAGGTTGATCCCCGGAACATCCTGTCTAGGGCTAGCAAACTACACCCTACGCGCCACTGGATCCTTCAACCCGTTTGTAAGGCCTAACTATGCAGATATTAAACTAATCCTTGAAGAACAAGGAGCAACCATAACGGATCGGATCTACTAAATAATGATCAAGCGGGGTGCCGCCCTTACACCTAAGATAGGCGTAAGAGCGGCTAGATGTCTAAGGGTTGCACGACGATAGCATATGATACGATGAACAATGCTAACCCTAACACATCTAAGATAACTACGTTGCTCGCCATCAAAAAGGCTTCAGTACGAGCAACGCATGAACAGCGAATAAACTTGTACTGCCTAGATCGCAAGATGCGATCTAGGCAGCATGATGCTTACCCGGAAGAAACCCTCGAGACAAGGGAGTTGGCGATGCGCCTAGATTGGTTTGTGGTGAACGTGATTGTTGTTTATTTCATAAACCCTAGATACATATTTATAGTCCGTAGACTTTCTAACGTGGGAATAATCCCCACCGTGCACGAGCCAAACTCTAACTAACCGACACGTATCCTACTATATTACAGATACAAGGCAAACTAGCCCAAACTTTGCATATAAGGCCGATTCACGTATATTCTTCCATGTATATTCTTCAAGCCCATCTTGATCGCGGCCCACCTCTGACTCGGTCAAATTCTGGTGATAACTGAGCTACAACGGAACACTGCACCAATCATGTAGTATGTTCGTGATTTCAATAGACTGTCAAGGTATGCACAAGAGGAGGTAAATTCTGATGAAAAGAGAAAGAAGTGGTTCATGAAGGAAATGAATCCCGCACTAGTAGGAAAAAGCTCATCTGTGGCGCACCAAAAACCACATTCGGTGGCATATGGGCAGTGCGCTATAGAATTCTCACCACAAATATAAGGATTCTGTGGCGCAACTGCCCATGCGCCACAGAAAGAGAAAGTATTATTTCTGTGGCACATCGGCGGTTGTCAGATTTGGGGCCGGCTAGATCTAGATCTAGATCTGGGGCCGACCAATTTTTTTTTGAAATTTCATCGGAATGTCTCTGGAGGTGGGTGGGTGGGTGGGGTGGGTAGAGTAGGAGGCCAGCCAGAGGAGGTGGTGGTGGAGTAGGAGGAGGAGGAGGAGGAGGTGGTGGTGGTGGTGGAGGAGGTGGTGGTGGTGGTGGGGGAGGATGAGGAGGTGGTGGTGGTGGTGGTGGAGGAGGAGGAGGAGGTGGTGGTGGTGGTCGTTGGAGGAGGAGAAAGTGGTGGTTATGGTGGTCGTCGTGGTCGCCGGAGTAGGAGGTGGTGGTCGCCGGAGTAGTAGGAGGGAGAAGTAGAGAGGAGAAGGGAGACAACGGGAGAAGTGGAGGAGTAGGAGGAGGAAAAGAAGGAGAAGTGGAGGAGTAGGAGGAGGGAAAGAAGAAGTGGAGGAGGATAAGGGAGAAGAAGGAGAAGTGTAGGAGTGGAGGAGGGTGTCAAAAAATTCAAATTTCGGAGCATAATTTTGTGGCGCATGGGCACTTGGTGCGCCACAGATTTTTTTTCGAATTTTCTATTTTGCAGCAAAAAATCTTTATTTTGCAATAACTTTTTACTCTTTTCGAATTTGGGGATTCTAAAAATTGTCCAACCGGGACAGCCCCGGTGAATTCGGATGTAGATTTTTTTCCCGGTCATTTTGATATATTGTGTTTTTTTTTGAGTTCGTATGCAACCAGGAATCCAGTTTGATGATTTTCCAGCGCAATTTTGCAAAAAAGTTGAAATTCATGTTTGTCAATTTTCAGTGGTACTAGATGACATAATACATGGGCACCTCGAAGGATTTTATTTTTTGTAATTTCTATCTATTTCTTTTATATTTTACAGAGGTAAAAAAGGCGATCCACAGGGGGGGTGGAGTTGCGTGGGGAGCAAAAAAGTCTTCTGTAGCGCATGGAGCTCATGTGCGCCACAGAAAGCCTTAATTCTGTGATGCATCGGGACCAGTGCGCCACATAATGCCTTAATTCTATGGCGCACTGGTCCTGGTGCGCCACAGTATGTCTTATTTCTGTGGCGCACATGGTACCGTGCGCCATAGAAATAGCAAAGCCAATGATTGGGGCTGGCAGGGTGTGAGTCCCACCTTATCTCTGTGGTGCATTTGCTTCAGGTGCATCACAAAAATAAGCTATTTTTGTGGCGTACCTAGTCTGGTGCGCCACAGAAATTTTTTCTATGGCGCACGAGTAGCTGGTGTGCCACAGAAATAGAATCCCATCAATAAGGCTTTTCCTACTAGTGCCTACATGAAGATGCAACTAAGGTTAGCACAGACTGCAGAGTTCCAGGAACTGATTGACTCGGCAATCACTTTCGAGGATGACTACAAGCAGGTCCAGGAGGATAGGAGGAAGAGGGCTCGCATCGAGCCAAGAAAATATCCAATCACTAAACCAACCCCAGATAGGAGTTTCAAACCCCTATTCTGACCTACCGGTAATCAATACAACCGTGGAGGTCAGAATCCAAAGGCCAAGATTGTAACATCCCAAATTTCAATAAAAAGAAAGTTAGAAGATTCCAGAGAGCAAAATTTCAAACCAAGAAAAACTTTTTAAATTGCATATAGTGCCATGCATTGGACTTGTGCATTTGAGTGATATGCCATGATGATTGTTATTATGTGTATGTGCTATACTCTAAAACCCTAATGTGATCTTGTGAAGATCACCAACCAAATAAATCAAAAAGAGAAAGAAATCAAATAAAAGAAAAACCCTACAACCCCCACATATGGCTTATGCCATTTTTATAAATTTTGACCCTAGACCAATTTGGTCTTCACCATTAGTTGAACAATGTTACTAAACACTTATTACAACTTTTGGAATCAAAGAAACACAAATCAAATGGATTTCAAATTCAAATTTGGCTCACATATGATAATGGTCAAATCTGCCAATTATAGTCTGATCACTACTTTGAGCCCCTGCAATTCAAAATTTTCAAACTAAACCTTGCTAACTCTTTGCACCTCATCCAAGACAACATCAAGGTGAACACTTTTTGTAAAGATCACCATGCCAAATTCTTTCTAGATCAAATGCTATGCTCATCCAAAGTTGACACTTTTTATTAAGTGGAACAATCTCACACTTATCAATTTTTGCAAATCTTTGAATTTAACAATTCCACCACCACCTCTCATCATCTCTGGTCAAATACAACTTAACTAAATACACACCATTCAAATCTTTCCACCCTTTTGAGCCCATTCAAATTTGGACAAAATTGCATTTTGCAAATATGGAACAAATCAAAAACACTAGTGTCAATAGTTTTGGCCTAACCCTACTGCCCCAACTTACTCCACCTGGTCCCCTGATCCCTTCTACCTCTAGCACACCCAATAGCAAGCCTAGAGGAGGGCCATGAATGCTCAAGCCACCACCATGCCGGCCATGGCCATGAGCATATCCCTCCCCTCTCTTCCCTCCACCGTGGCCTCGACCACCATGCCCAATATGCTCCCCTTGGTCCCCTGAGCACGCCGGTGATCGCCGATCGTCGAGAGGTGGACCACAACGCCCTGGCCAGAACGCGCCCGCGACGCCCACGTGCGACAGGAGCGGCATGGCCATGCCGTGCTTGTCGTCCGACGCGCGCGCCGCGGACATGCGCTGCCTCGCTGCATCCTTCCCTCTCTGGCCCCCTTTCCTTCACCATTCGCCTCGCCGCGCCACCACGACTCCACCAGACACGCGAGGAATGGAGACCCTGGACCGCCACCGCCGGAGACGTCGAGCAAACCCCGCCCTTGCCGCGGCACCCCTGGAAACAATGCGACCAAACCAAGCACCGCCCGACCAAGCTGTCGCCGCCCAGAGGACCGTTGTGATGTCGTGAACACCACTGCGCCCTCGCCTAGCTCGCTAGCTTTCCGGAGGAGCCGCGCCATTGTCGACCTCACCACTGCCCCGCCACCCTCTCTCGATTCTATAAATAGAGGACTCCCTAGATGAAGCTGAGCACACCATCCTCTTCTCCACCCATCCCTGCTTCTCAACGACCAAACCACACACTCCATCATCGCCGGAGCTGCCCCAATTTGAAGATCGGAGCCGCCAGTACCCGGAGATCGCCGCCGTCGATTGGAGCTTCCCCACGCCTCGCCACTGCTACAGGCTGCCTCGCCATCATCGACAACTACCTCACGCACACTGCTCACCCTTGCTGGAGCCTCGGTGAGCCCTCCGACGCCCTAGGCTCGCCGGAGAAGCCACGGCATCTCGTCGGAGACGACGATGCGCGTGAGCCGTCCGATTCGATTCTAATCCAATGCCCCACTTTAAAACATACCGATTCGGTGTTTATAAGTCGCTGACGAGTGGACCCCATGCTGTCAGCAAGCCCATGCGTCTGTGGACCGTGGTGGGCTGAGCGTGGGCCATTTTAATCCAATTCGGCCCAGCTTCGTTTCCCGCCGGCCCTTTAATTCAAAATCCATTTAATTCAATTCAAATAAATTCAATACTGGCTCCAACTTTGAAAATCAATAGAATTAGTTTGGCTTGGCCAAATTTAACAAATTTCATATTGTTGTAAAGCTACTAAAAAGATCTACAATATGCCACTGGTCCCACTTCAAGATCTTGTGTAGAATTAATCGGATAAAAAGATGAAGGCAGAGACTTTTCCCTATTCAAATAATTATTAAAAATCAACCAAAATTGATATTAAGTTAATTCCAACTCAAATAGCTCACATTTGACTTACACTAATTGTTTCTGCAAGAAAATGGTGTGGTCACTTTGCATGATCGTGCCCTAGTTTAATTAATGGACAATATGGCTAGTTTATCTAAGTGATATTGTCCAAAACTATTATGCAAATCATATGAAGTATTTTACTTCATTTAAATCTTGTCCCAAATGAATTCATGTGATGTTTGGACCCCTGGCTAAACTCTCTTGTATGAATTACTTGGAGATTTAAATCAATTGTAGCATTATTAAATGGTATGAGGTGATCTACCTCATTTAAATCATTCTCTCAAATGATGATAATGAATATTGGACTTAGGTCAATATAAGTTCATGTATGATTGTTTGAGAAATTAAATCTTAAGAAGATTTCAATGAGAAGAAATTATTTCTCAAGAACCCTATGGAAACTATCATTTACATATTAAATAAAAGGACATTATTTTCTCCTCAAGCAACCCAACCAATGCACCCTAATTAGATTAATTGTGTGCTTAGAATAGTTTGTGTGAATATATGTGATGTATGGAATAGCCATTGAATTAGTTGAGTGATTATACTCGTATTTAAATTTAGACGCTAGCACCGGAGAATACCCGGAAGAAGAAGGTTGCTACCAAGAGGAGGAGGAGAACTTTGAGAACTACCAAGGCAAGCTAATATTCTTGCAAAGTGCAAAGCCCTTTGGGGCAAGGCACCATAGTCTTACCTTTTCTTACCATAAGCCTGTCCCAAGTTTCTACATTACAAGTTTTACTTGTTGTTTTCCAAGACTTACTTTTATAGTTAACTTTGGTCAAAATGAAAGAAGTCTACTAGAGTAGTAAAGTTAGTCTCAATCAAGCAAAGCAAGATAGCACCCCTCATGATTTAGAGCTAGTGCTAATGATTAAAACTTGACTACTCTAGATGGGAACAATGTGACTTGAATTGAATTTTGAAACCTTGGAATGATGAAGCATTCCATTGAATGATTTTTGAAGGTGAATATGACAAAGAGAAGATGGTGATTTTTGATAAAACTGATATTGGTTTGAATGCGATACCTTTCCAATATTGAGTACCCCCACAATACCTGATTATGGGTAGGGCTTAACTGGAAGTTTATGCATCTTAGTATGGGTTCCCTCTGAACACACGTCATAGGGGTTACGCTTGAGGCTGCCTCCGTTGTTGAGAAATGATGTGAATTGAGGTGAATTGTACGGCTAAGCCCTGTGCAGTTCCCAAAGGTTGATGCTTGGTCTTCACTGGGAGGCCAAGCTCATGGGGAGAGGTGCTCATACTAGGATTTGTAAGTGAAAGGTTATGGTTGATGATCCGCGTACTGTGTTACGATGATTCGGGGTAATCCCGACGGATGAAATCAAATGTTGTGGCACAAGTGTGCAACCTCTGCAGAGTGTCAATCTATTCGAATAGCCGCGTCCACGGTTACAGACGGTTGGAAAGGCCATACAGTTTCCGATGTCAAATTCTTGAGAATGATGTTGAAATGAGATGGTAAAATGACTTGTGGTGAATTGAATTGAAATCACCACTTGAATGGTGGGAATGACACTAATGTTCCCACTTGAGTTAGTTAGTATATAAATAAGATTTTACTCAAATAATTGTGAACTAAAATTGGCTTTATGCAAATAAAATAGAGCTTAGCAAACCTTACTAGAAATGTCTAGCACTTACATTAGTATTAGTTTGCGAGTACTTGAAGTACTCACGGCTTTGTCCTTGCCTATTCAAATGGCCAGAGTATGAAGATGAACACGGAGATGACCAGCAGGACGCCTACAACAACTAGGAGTCTTCCGACGTCAAGCGTTGGCCTGTGGACTAGAGAGTCCTTGTATCTTACGCTTCCGCTATGAACTTGTGTTTGTTCGTTGATCAATAGATCAACTATTCGTGTAATATGGATGATGTGATTCCAATTGTAAGACATTATGGTTTGTAATGAATGATGACTGTGATACTTAACTATTATGCCTCGCAACAACAATATTCCTGGGATTGCGATGTATGACATAATAGGCATCCGGACTTAAAAATCCGGGTGTTGACACAGATAACTTGTAATAATTGTGGGCAGAGCGGGCATGTCAGGAAGGACTGTCAGAAGCCTAGTATCATATGCTATGGTTGTGGACAAGATGGACACATGAAACCTGAAAGTCCGAACAAGGCGTCATGGACTGGACAGAACTCGGGAGGAGGACGAGCTGGAGGTGGTAACAACTAAAACAACAGCAGCAACAACAACAGCAACAACAGCAACAACAACAGCAACAACAAACAACAGCAACAACAACAGCAGCAGCAACAATAGCAGCAGCAACAACAGCAGCAGCAACAGCAGCAGCAGCAACAACAACATCAACAACAACAACAGCAACAACACCAGCAGCAACAACAACAGCAACACCAACAACAACAGCAACACCAACAGGGGCAAGCCATATGGACAGCTGAATTGCACAACTTTGGAGCAAGCCGAAGAGTCGAAGCAAGACGAAGAGTCGGATCAAGCAGTCCTAGGTACGCTCAGCATTCTTACTCATGCTGGCAAAGTATTATTTGATACAGGAGCAACTACTTCATTCCTTGCACAAGAGTTTGTTGATAAATACAGGATTAGATGCTCAAAACAAGAATATCCCATAACTGTCCTATTCGCGAGGGGAACGATCTTAGTAACCCACATGAAAGAGCCACAAGTCATAACCATATGTGACAATGTGTATTTCGCGGATCTTTTCATCATTCCCATGAAGGACATATCAGTTCAGTCCACTGGTCAGCCCATTAGGGTCGAACCGGACCAGTTCGGTCCGAACCGACCGCGTCAGCCCCCTCACTCTCTCTCACGTGCTCGACCTAACCCTAAACCTAGAGCTCTCTGGCGATTCGTGGTGATGGCGCTGCCGTCTCAGTCGCCACCACACTCCGGCTCACTCCGGCCACCTCTAGCCACGCCTCCGGTCGCATTCGAACCCCCGTGCGACGATTTATCGATCCATCCGAAAGGATTCATCGATTTCTTCCTCCTGCTCCAGATCGCCTCCGTGCTGGATCTGGAGACGAATCGCCTCCGATGATTTGACGTCTCCGGCGAGATGCAGTCACTGTAGTTGACGCTCGCGCGTGCCTGAGACTGACCTGGCGCAGGTGATGCTGTGGCATCGCCTGTGTCATCGGCCCCAGGGTGTTGTGTTGGTGGTTGGGTTCGTCAGCGTAACGCCGGCGTCTACCCTGGACTTGCAGCTGCTGCGGCCGCGTGGACAAAGCCTCGCCATGCCGTAGCCTCCCCTTTCTCCTTCATCTCTGTCACCTCTCTGTGCGCCTCCATTATTTTGTTGTTCATCCATTTCTTCGTTGCTTCCTGTTGATCCTAGGATCATACAGGAGTGTCTCTCCTGATGCATTTGCCTCCCTTCCTTCTCTCTAGTTTGCTCTAGCTAGCCATGGCATTACTGGCCACTGGCCAAATGTGTGCTTCTTCTGTGCTGCCCATTGCTACTGCTGCTATGCACTTGCTATGCTATCCTAATGCAATGCCTAGGCTTACTCGTGCCATGCTTATGTTTGTCTAGGTCTACTACTGCTTAACTGTTTACTGGTGGTTGTTGCTGTCAGCAGTGGCTAACAGCCTGACACTTGTGATGCTCTTCTGTGACTTGTACATGATCCAATCGATCCATTTGGTCAATAGATGCTAGTGGATAGGCTCTATGACTTGTTTGGCTGCTGCTCTAACCATTGACTAAGCCTCCCAGCCTTTGCTGGTTGCCAGTTGGTTAACCTGTGATGCCTATTGATGTGTGGCTATCTATCTGAATGCCTTGTGATGCTACTAGTGCTTTACCAATGACTTAAGTGCATACTTAGTGTATGATTAAGCTACTTGTGCTTGCATTATTACTTGGTCAAATGGTTTTGGTAGCCTGGTGTGCTTTAATGAAGCAATTGCTTCAGTAAACCTCCTGTGCATGTCATGTTGTTACCATGTGTTAACTTCTGTCAGTTATAACTGATGAACCATGTGTTGGTAATGATTCATTTGCATTAATAGTTGCTTATATGGATTCTAGTATACTTTGGAATGAATTTGCTTGTCTGAACCTTCATGGTAATGAAGACAAACTTGCCTGTGTGGCTAGTTTGCTTGAGAGGCTTGTACTGTGACCTCAGTAGCTTGCTACTGAATCTGGTTTCATCTTATTTGGCTATCTTGTGGGTTTTATGAAAAGATAAACAATATCCACAGTTGGGAATCATTTATATGAATGCCATGTGGATGCTTTTGATGAAAACTGGGTTGATCTGATGGTTTAATACACCAAATGGTGCTAGGTTAATTAGTTGGCCACTGTTCTAGTTGTTCTAGTGTTTTGGATGGCTAGTACTCGATCTACTTATGCATATCCAGTAACTAGATCCCTAGTTCTTGGTTTGGCCTCTTCTTTCCTAGCAATCACTTGGGAAATACCAAGTGATGACATACCCTGTGGAGCATCTACTCCACACCAAGTGTGTTTATGGGCATGCTTATGATGGATTTGATCATGAGATCAATTCAGGTATGATTTATACCTTGTTCCAGCTCCTAGATGGTTATTTTGTGTTGGTGCAGTGCTTCTGGATTGTTGATTTGATCAATGACCCTTCACCTCCTAGCTCCTGGATGATCTTGCCTTAGGTCACCATGATCTATGGATGGTTTGGTTTGATTTTGGGCTTGATTCTCTGGATGATCTAGGGAAATACCCTAGTGGTGTGTTCTTGAGCTGTTCTGGTTGTTCTTCTTGCTGTTCAGAATGACTCAATCCTATCTCTAAAACATTGTGCTATTTATAGCACAGGGATTTACTCTCCTTGGTCGACAACACTTGTGTGGCTGTGTGTTGTCCAGCCCTTGCTTCACCTTGCTCATGATGGAGGAAAGATCCTGGCCTCCACTTTGGTTTTGGTTGGGACTTGATCCCCGTGCCAAGGCTTATCTGGTGATTTTCTGTTTCTTTTTACTGCCAAGTGTCAATGACACTTGTTACTGGACAAACCTTTCTATTTGTTGCTCTCTTATGCAGGTTTCAAGTTGTACCAAGCTTTGGAGAAGATAAAATGAAGATTTGATGAAGACTTTAGCATAGAAATAATTTCATTGATGCAATCTTTATTTTCTTTCTTATTTCGGTTTCTTATATTCCATTTATTGTAATATGAAGAATTATGTAATGACAATGTAATGTGTATATGCAATCACTAAAGCTCAAGGTTTTCTTTATGAGCTTTTATATAAATTTAATATTCACTTATGAATTGTTTGTGTAAATGTGATGTGCTTTTGAGTTATGAATTCACAATTCATTTATATATGGATTACTTTATACTTATTTTGTTTGAATTCAATTTTGAAATGCCAAATCAAATGTTCTCCCAAAACCCTATGTTTCAAAAGAGATTATGTCAAAATTCATAGCACTCACACTGCTCTAACGCTAATAGCAACAAGAGAAACCTCGATCCCTCTTAGGTTTTATGCAATAAGGCACGCAAATTTCCCCCGATTTGCGATGAAATTCACATCCCATTTCTAAATCTACCCTTCGTTGGTCCTATGTTCTGGGATATTACAGCCTCTCCCCCTTAACAGAAACTTCGTCCCGAAGTGTGGTTGAAGTACCTGAATAGCTCGGGGTAGGATTTTCTGAGATCATCTTCCTTTTCGCAAGTTGCTTCGCTCGGGGTGATGATGCTTCCATTGTACCTTGCAGTAGTTGATGCCCTATTCCTTAACTTCTTCCAATGATCTTCTAGTATCTTCGCTAGTATTTCCTCATAAGTTAGATCTGATTGCAACTCTAGCTCTTCATGTGAAACTGGGCCATCTGGTGCTTTTAAACACTTCCTAAGTTGAGATACATGAAATACATTATGAATCAAACTCAACCTATCTGGTAATTCTAACTCAAAATCCGTCTCTCTGTTCTGGCTGAGTATCTTGAATGGTCCTATATATCGAGGACTTAGCTTTCCTTTCACTCCGAACCTTTTTAGTCCTTTCATCGGACTTACCTTCAAGTATACCATGTCTCCCACCTTGGGTTCCCATAACCTTCTTTTCTGGTCGGCATAACTCTTCTGTCGACTCTGAGCTATCTTGAGTCTATCCCTGATAATCTCGATGACTCCTTGTCTTTCCTTGATATAATCCGGTGCAAACTCCTTATTTTCTCCTATTTCAAACCAACAAATTGGAGATCTACACTTCCTTCCATAAAGTGCTTCATATGGTGCCATTTGAATACTACTTTGATAATTGTTGTTGTATGAAAACTGTGCTAATGGTAAATGATCCTCCCATGAGCCTCCAAAGTCTAGAGCACAAGCTCGAAGCATATCTTCAAGTATTTGGTTTGTTCTCTCCGTCTATCCTCCGGTTTGTGGATGATATGCCGTGCTAAATCCAACTTGGATCCTAGAGCTTCTTGGATTTGTTTCCAAAATGCTGGCGTGAAGATTGAACCTCTATCTGAGACTATCTTCTTTGGTACTCCGTGTTTGCTAACTATCTCCTTGACATAGATATCCACAAGCTTTTCCGAAGTATCTTTCTGATTTACTGATATAAAATGTGCACTCTTGGTAAGTCTATGATGGGGATATGCCTTAGGGGGTGTATCACCAGTCTCACTCGCCATGGAGTAAAGGGCCCAAGGAGGCTTCCAGTAGCCCAAACGACTGGGTGCCTAGGCCCTGGTGCGACTGGCCCGAAACTCCCAGGCCCCGGAGCGACTGGGCTAAAACCCTTGGATGGGCCGACTGGACGCCAGGCCCATGCGACTGGAGGAGGAGATTACTTGCAAGAGGAGCGACGGATCCCGGATTAGTAGCAACTGATGTGATTCGGACTTATCCTCATGTAACCCTAGATCGGGGGTGCCTATATAAACCCTCGAGCTAGACCCTAGAAGACAAACCATCTTGGATCCAATCTCCCCTCATTGCTCTTGGCGTAACCGCCGACTGAGCCCCCCCCATTGTAATTCTCCACTAAGTAATAGATCTAGCAGGACGTAGGCCTTTTACTCTCCGGAGGGGCTGAACCTAGGTAAAACCTTGCGTATTGTGCACCTCGCTTCGCAGATGGCTTAGCTTTGTCTCCTTGCCCCCGCATCAACGAAGTGCTGCACCCTGTAGCACCTGCCGTGGTCATATCCACGATAGTGGTGCCCACCGTGGGGCATGGGACATCTGGCCTCCGAGCTACGGCGAGGCCCTTCTCACCTATACACCGACCGGTCGCCTCCGACAGGATGATCGCCACGGGCAACTTCTTCCACATCCAGCCGAGCACCTACCGCCCGGCTTCATCACCCCTCTCCCATGCTTGGATGGTGCCGGTCGGCATGATCAACCTCATTGTCAGGCTCGCCGGTGTTAGTGACCCCACCGAGGCTCGCCCGGAACAGCTGCATGACCCCTACGCGCCGGGGCAACTCCTCACCGCTACTCTCCCTCTCTCTGGCGAGGTGCATGTCGGAGACGAGTCGGCCATGGAGGACGATGCCGACTCGGCGGCCGTGGCATCGGTCGCTGGATCCATCATCGCAGCGTCACTCGGGGACTCCATCACCTTAGTCTCCCACCCAAGCGACTTCAAGGACAACACCATCCTCCCTCTCTTCGACAGCGACTCCGAGTCCGACTCCGTCGACGCCCCACGCTACCAATACCCCACCGCCGTCTTCATGGCGACTGGCGAGGTGCCTCCTTCACCCGACCCCTTCTCCACGCCCCTCCCCGCAACCAAGAATGCGACTGAAATCGAGGCGCACCAAGCGGCCCTCGAGGAGCAGAGGAAGAAAGAGCTGGCTGAAAGGCAGAAGTTCCGCCTCGAGCAAGATTCGGTGAAAGCCATTTCCCAGTATCGCTAGGAGCGCAACCGCGTGCATGGAGTGAGCCCGCGATCAGGGATTCCCCTCCGCTTGCCTCAACTTGGACGACCCGGACGGAGAGGTCCGAGCCATCCATATCCAGAACCACGACATCCCAGAGTCAAGCCGGGCTGCCGCTGGCCGAGTAGCGCATGATGCGCCACCGCCACCTCCACCACCACCACCGCTACCCGGGGGCCGGACAATCCCGCCTCAAGAAGTCGACGCCAACGGTCTATCCCTGCACTCGTCACCAGCGGACAACGTGGCCTCCGCGCAAGCCGCCCTCGCCAAACTCCCCGACACAGGAGAGGGCGTCATCTTTGTCTAGCACGCCAAAGCCCTGGTCGCCAAGGCCCTGGAGTGCAGCACGCTGCGGCGGACTCCCAAAGAAGGCTCTACTCGCGCTCCTCAGCCAGTCGCGCTGCGTCCTCTACATCGGCGAATCGAGCAGTCGCCAACGTCAACAACTGTCCACCCCCCGCACTGCGCACTGCTCACTCGTCCAACAACCGAGTCGAGCCGCGCCCCCCGCGGGTGATGGTCGCCACCAACGGGCAGCCAATCGACGCACGCACGCACATCATCAACGACCAAGCTTGGCGAGCGCGCAACCGCTTGAATGAGCACTAGATGGACGAGCCCCCTCGCCAATGCGCATTCAACCAGGTCGGCCCAACCTGCTTCGGCCCCATGATTAGGGGCGAGCCCTATCCTCAGGGGTTCAAGTGTCCCCGCGACATCGAGAAGTACGATACCCACATCGATCCTACGGTCTGGATTGATTCGTACACCATGGAGATGGGCATCCAAGGCTACTCCGAGCTACTCGCCACCCGATACCTGCCCCTCATGATGGACGGGCTCAATCGCCAATGGTTTAACATCCTCCCCCCAACAGCATCGACTCGTTGGAGGAGGCCCGCACCGGCTTCATCCAGCACTTCGCCAACGCGTACACCCACGCCACCACCATCGAAGACCTAGACCGTTGCATCCAAGGGCCCCGCGAATCGACTCGCCGGTGGGTTCAGCTGTGGCAGGACATGTGGACGACCTCAAGTGGTACCAGCACCGACACGGCGATCTACTACTTCCGACGGTGCTGCCGCTACGAGCCACTCGGTGCCAAGCTCGGGCGCCACAGCCGTGACCGCTTCTCCATGGCTGAGATGTTCAATATAGCCCAGCGCTACGCTGATGAAAACCCTACAATCGACTCGGGCGACGAGTACGGGCAACGACGCAATCGCTGCCCTATCCGAGCGGACACTCGCCGCGACGACTACCGCTTCACTCGCCCCAGCAGCGGAAGCGCTGCGCAGATGGCGGCAGCTCCGAGTTCGTCGCCAACATCAACTTCGAGCAGCGCGACGACAAGTACTCTCGTTGTGACAACCGCGGCCCAAGAGAAGCTCTCCCCCCAGGCAAGCGCTTCGATGCCCACAGCCTGTTGGACGCCCCGTGCATCTACCACAGTAAGGAGGCAAGCCCTCCACACACACGACCGCCAACTACTTCTCCCTCAAGCAGACCGAGAAGGCCCGCCGCGCCAAGGGGAACGGCGACGGCGACCACACCAAGGACTAGGACCAACCCAAGGAGGATGGGTTCGGTCGCAGCGTCGGCTCGCTCCACACCTTCACTAGGGTCGGCGACCGCCACGACAAGAAGGTGCTCGCATGAGCAGTCGCCGTGAACGCAGTCAACACCGACATTCCCTGTTGGCTAAACTGGTCAGCATCACGTGGATCCGCGAGGATCACGCCCCACACATTAAGTACCCAGGGCGGTGGCGCTAATCGTAAGGCCGAAGGTCGCCGAGTACTAGCTCCCGAAGACCCTGATGGATGGAGGAAGCTCCATCAACATCATGTACTACGACAGCTTCTGGCGTCTCGGACTGCCCGACTCGCGCCTTGAGCACACAAGCGTCACCTTCCACGGCATCGTCCCCGGATGGAACGCTTTCCCAATCGGCAAGATCACGCTACCGGTAACTGATACGTCTCCGACGTATCGATAATTTCTTATGTTCCATGCCACATTATTGATGATATCTACATGTTTTATGCATACTTTATGTCATATTTATGCATTTTCCGGAACTAACCTATTGACGAGATGCCGAAGGGCCAGTTGCGGTTTTCTGCTGTTTTTTGTTTCAGAAATCCTAGTAAGGAAATATTCTCGGAATTGGACGAAATCAACGCCCAGCATCTTAGAATTGGACGAAGCTTCCAGAATACCCGAGAGCCGCTAGAGAGGGGCCACAGGGGGCCCACACATGGTGGCGGCGCGGCCCAGGGGGGGGCGCCGCCTAGTGTCTGGTGGCCCCAGACCCCTTCTGACGCCGCCTCTTCGCCTATTTAAAGGTCCCTGACCTAAATCTTCGATACGGAAAAGCCACGGTACGACAAACCTTCCAGAGCCGCCGCCATCGCGAAGCCAAGATCTGGGGGACAGGAGTCTCTGTTCCGGCACGCCGCCGGGACGGGGAAGTGCCCCCGGAAGGCTTCTCCATCGACACCGCTGCCATCTCCACCGACATCTTCATCACCGCTGCTGTCTCCTATGAGGAGGGAGTAGTTCTCCATCGAGGCTAAGGGCTGTGCCGGTAGCTATGTGGTTAATCTCTCTCCTATGTACTCCAATACAATAATCTCATGAGCTGCCTTACATGATTGAGATTCATATGATGATGCTTGTAATCTAGATGTCGTTATGCTAGTCAAGTGAATTTTACTTATGTGATCTCCGGAGACTCCTTGTCCCACGTGTGTAAAGGTGACAGTGTGTGCACCGTGTGGGTCTCTTAGGCTATATTTCACAGAATACTTATTCACTGAGTTATGATTTGAGTTGGATGTCTCTATGAAATTGTGGTGTGTTAGTACTTCCTATGAATGCTCAAAGTGACAGCGTGGGGTGTTCATTAGTACTTGGGAATACATCTTTAAGGTTTGCCTACATGATGAATTAGAGTTCGTTATCTTGCCAGAGAGTAATTCGGAATAGCATAGTGAAGTGCTTATATTTATATTCCTTTATGATTGCAATGTTGAGAGTGTCCACTAGTGAAAGTATGATCCCTAGGCCTTGTTTCCAAATACTGCTATCGCTGCTTGTTTACTGTTTTACTGCATCTGTACTGCCTGCAATATTACCACCATCAACCACACGCCAGTTGTAGCATCAAGCTATTTTCTGGTGCCGTTACTGCTGCTCATATATTCATACCACCTGTATTTCACTATCTCTTCGCCGAACTAGTGCACCTATACATCTGACAAGTGTATTAGGTGTGTTGGGGACACAAGAGACTTCTTGCATTGTGGTTGCAGGGTTGCTTGAGAGGGATATCTTTGACCTCTTCCTCCTTGAGTTCGATAAACCTTGGGTGATCCACTTAAGGGAAACTTGCTGCTGTTCTACAAACTTCTGCTCTTGGAGGCCCAACACTGTCTACAAGAATAGAAGCACCCGTAGACATCAAGCACTTTTCTGGCGCCGTTGCCGGGGAGGAAAGGTAAAAGGTACTCACACTCCGGATCTTGGCTACTAAGCTATTTACCGGCGCCGTTGTAAGTACTCGAAGCTATTTCCTTTAGATCCTGCAATTGCATCTTTTTGTTTCTTGTTTACACTAGTAAGGCATAATGGAAAACAACAAAAATATGAGAGATCTTTATGAACTTTATCTTGAATTAGGATTTGATGTGTTTGAAGAGAGAATTAAAAAACCCATGGAACTTTATATGCATGCTAATGGGAATGTTATTAATATGAATGCTTTGAACACTATTGTTGCTAATGCTATGGAAAGTTCTAAGCTTGGGGAGGTCGGTTTTGATGAAAATGATCTCTTTAGCCCTCCGGGTATTGAGGAGAAAGTTTATGTTGATTATGATATGCCTCCCATATATGATGATTATAATGATAGTGGTCTTTTGGTGCCACCTACTATGGAGAGTAAATTTTATTGTGATTATACTATGCCTCCTACACTTGATGAGAATAATAATGATAGCTACTCTGTTGAATTTGCTCCCACTACAATTAATAAGAATGATTATTATTATGTTGGGAGTAGTAATAATTTTATGCATGAGACTCATGATAAGAATGCTTTATGTGATAGTTATATTGTTGAGTTTGCTCATGATGCTACTGAAAATCTTTATGAGAGAGGAAAATATGGTTGTAGAAGTTTTCATGTTACTAAAACACCTCTCTATATGCTTAAAATTTTGAAGTTGAGCTTGTCTAGTTTTCCTATGCTTATTGCATTATGCCTACATAACTTGTTTATTTACAAGATTCCTTTTCATAGGAAGCATGTTAGACTTAAATGTGTTTTGAATTTGCTTCTTGATGCTCTCTTTTGCTTCAACTACTATTTCTCGCGAGTGCATCATTAAAACTGTTGAGCCCATCTTAATGGCTATAAAGGAAGCACTTCTTGGGAGATAACCCATGTGTTTATTTTACTACAGTAATTTTGTTTTATATTTGTGTCTTGGAAGTTGTTACTACTGTAGCAAATTCTCCTTATCTTAGTTTTATTGCATTGTTGTGCCAAGTAAAGTCTTTGATAGCAAGGTTGATACTAGATTTGGATTACTGCGTAGAAACAGATTTCTTGCTGTCACGAATCTGGGCCTAATTCTCTGTAGGTAACTCAGAAAGTTCTGCCAATATACGTGAGTGATCCTCAGATATGTATGCAACTTTCATTCAATTTGAGCATTTTCATTTGAGCAAGTCTGGTGCCTCTTTAAAATTCGTCTTTACGGACGGTTCTGTTTTGACAGATTCTGCCTTTTATTTCGCATTACCTCTTTTGCTATGTGGGATGGATTTCTTTGTTCCATTAAATTCCAGTAGCTTTAGGCAATGTCCAGAAGTGTTAAGAATGATTGTGTCACCTCTGAACATGTGAGTTTTTGATTATGCACTAACCCTCTAATGAGTTTGTTTCGAGTTTGGTGTGAAAGAAGTGTTCAAGGGTCAAGAGAGGAGGATGATATACTACGATCAAGGAGAGTGAAAGCTCTAAGCTTGGGGATGCCCCGGTGGTCCATCCCTGCATATTTCAAGAAGACTCAAGCGTTTAAGCTTGGGGATGCCCAAGGCATCCACTTCTTCATCGACAAATTATCAGGTTCCTGCCTTGAAACTATATTTTTATTCGGTCACATCATATGTACTTTACTTGGAGCGTCTGTGTGTTTCTATTTTTGTTTTTGTTTGAATAAATGCTTGTGTGGGAGAGAGACACGCTCCGCTGTTTCATAGGAACACATGTGTTCTTAGCTTTTAATGTTCATGGCGAAGGTTGAAACTGCTCCGTTAATTGTTATATGGTTGGAAACGGGAAATGCTACATGTAGTAATTGGTATGATGTCTTGAATAACTTGATACTTGGCAATTGTTGTGCTCATGATTAAGCTCTTGCATCATATACTTTGCACCTATTAGTGAAGAAATACATAGAGCTTGCTGAAATTTGGTTTGCATGATTGGTTTCTCTAAGGTCTAGATATTTTCTGGTAAAGGTGTTTTAACGACAAGGAAGACGATGTAGAGTCTTATAATGCTTGCAATATGTTCTTATGTGAGTTTTGCTGTACCGGTTCATACTTGTGTTTGCTTCAAACAACCTTTCTAGCCTAAGCCTTGTATTGAGAGGGAATACTTCTCGTGCATCCAAATCCTTGAGCCAAACACTATGCCATTTGTGTCCACCATACCTACCTACTACATGGTATTTCTCTGCCATTCCAAAGTAAATTGCTTGAGTGCTACCTTTAAACAATTCAAAATTTATCACCTCTGATTTGTGTCAATGTTTTATAGCTCATGAGGAAGTATGTGGTGTTTATCTTTCAATCTTGTTGGGCAACTTTCACCAATGGACTAGTGGCTTCATCCGCTTATCCAATAATTTTGCAAAAAGAGCTGGCAATGGGATTCCCAGTCCCAAATTAATTAACCTAAATAGACACTCCTCCATGGTATGTGATTGTTGGACGGCACCCGAAGGATTCGGTTAGCCATGGCTTGAGAAAGCAAAGGTGGGGAGGAGTGTCATCATAATAAAACTAAAATAAAAAGGCACTCCTTCATGGTATGAGATTGTTGGCAGGCACCCGAGGATTCGGTTAGCCATGGTTTGTGAAAGAAAGGTTGGAAGGAGTGCCACCCAATAATAAAAATAATTCATGGGAGCCGCTCTTTGAAGGTTTGTCTGGCAAGGGGGTTAGAGTGCCCATTACCATTCGTTGACAACAACAAACACCTCTCAAAATTTTACTTTTATGCTCTCTCTATGTTTTCAAAATAAAAGCTCTAGCACAAATATAGCAATCAATGCTTCCCTCTGCGAAGGGCCTTTCTTTTACTTTTTATGTTGAGTCAGTTCACCTATTTCTCTCCACCTCAAGAAGCAAACACTTGTGTGAACTGTGCATTGATTCCTACATACTTGCATATTGCACTTGTTATATTACTTTACATTGACAATATCCATGAGATATACATGTTATAAGTTGAAAGCAACCGCTGAAACTTAATCTTCCTTTGTGTTGCTTCAATACCTTTACTTTGATTTATTGCTTTATGAGTTAACTCTTATGCAAGACTTATTGATGCTTGTCTTGAAAGTACTATTCATGAAAAGTCTTTGCTATATGGTTCATTTGTTTACTCATGTCATTACCATTGTTTTGATCGCTGCATTCATTACATATGCTTACAATAGTATGATCAAGGTTATGATGGCATGTCACTCCAGAAATTATCTTTGTTATCGTTTACCTGCTCGGGACGAGCAGAAACTAAGCTTGGGGATGCTGATACGTCTCCGACGTATCGATAATTTCTTATGTTCCATGCCACATTATTGATGATATCTACATGTTTTATGCATACTTTATGTCATATTTATGCGTTTTCCGGAACTAACCTATTGACGAGATGCCGAAGGGCCAGTTGCTGTTTTCTGCTGTTTTTGGTTTCTGAAATCCTAGTAAGGAAATATTCTCGGAATCGGACGAAATAACCGCCCAGCATCTTAGAATTGGACGAAGCTTCCAGAACACCCGAGAGCCGCCAGAGAAGGGCCACAGGGGGCCCACACATGGTGGCGGCGCGGCCCAGGGGGGGCGCGCCGCCCTAGTGTCTGGTGGCCCCAGACCCCTTCTGACGCCGCCTCTTCACCTATTTAAACGTCCCTGACCTAAATCTTCGATACGTAAAAGCCACGGTACGAGAAACCTTCCAGAGCCGCCGCCATTGCGAAGCCAAGATCTGGGGGACAGGAGTCTCTGTTCCGGCACGCCGCCGGGACGGGGAAGTGCTCCCGGAAGGCTTCTCCATCGACACCGCTGCCATCTCCACCACCATCTTCATCACTGCTGCTGTCTCCCATGAGGAGGGAGTAGTTCTCCATCGAGGCTAAGGGCTGTACCGGTAGCTATGTGGTTAATCTCTCTCCTATGTACTCCAATACAATAATCTCATGAGCTGCCTTACATGATTGAGATTCATATGATGATGCTTGTAATCTAGATGTCGTTATGCTAGTCAAGTGAATTTTACTTATGTGATCTCCGGAGACTCCTTGTCCCACGTGTGTAAAGGTGACAGTGTGTGCACCGTGTGGGTCTCTTAGGCTATATTTCACAGAATACTTATTCACTGAGTTATGATTTGAGTTGGATGTCTCTATGAAATTGTGGTGTGTTAGTACCTCCTATGAATGCTCAAAGTGACAGCGTGGGGTGTTCATTAGTACTTGGGAATACATCTTTAAGGTTTGCCTACATGATGAATTAGAGTTTGTTATCTTGCCAGAGAGTAATTCGGAATAGCATAGTGAAGTGCTTATATTTATATTCCTTTATGATTGCAATGTTGAGAGTGTCCACTAGTGAAAGTATGATCCCTAGGCCTTGTTTCCAAATACTGCTATCGCTGCTTGTTTACTGTTTTACTGCATCTGTACTGCATGCAATATTACCACCATCAACCACACGCCAGTTGTAGCATCAAGCTATTTTCTGGTGCCGTTACTGCTGCTCATATATTCATACCACCTGTATTTCACTATCTCTTCGCCGAACTAGTGCACCTATACATCTGACAAGTGTATTAGGTGTGTTGGGGACACAAGAGACTTCTTGCTTTGTGGTTGCAGGGTTGCTTGAGAGGGATATCTTTGACCTCTTCCTCCCTGAGTTCGATAAACCTTGGGTGATCCACTTAAGGGAAACTTGCTGCTGTTCTACAAACCTCTGCTCTTGGAGGCCTTACACTGTCTACAAGAATAGAAGCACCCGTAGACATCAGTAACCTTCGGCACGCCGGCAAACTACGCACCGAGCGGATATCCTTCGAGGTGGTCAACTTCCGCAGCCCATACCACTGCGTCCTTGGCCGCCAGGCATTCGCCAAGTTCATGGCTACGCCTCACGACGCCTACAACATGATGAAGATGCCTGGGCCACATGTCAACACCCGGGTTTAAGTCCGGATGCCTATTATGTCATACATCGCAATCCCAGGAATATTGTTGTTGTGAGACATAATAGTTAAGTATCACAATCATCATTCATTACAAACCATAATGTCTTAAAAATTGGAATCACATGCTCCATATTACACGAATTGTTGATCTATTGATCAACGAACAAACACAAGTTCATAGCGGAAGCGTAAAGATACAAGGACTCTCTAGTCCACAGGCCAACGCTTGACGTTAGAAGCTCCTAGTTGTGGTAAACGTCCTGCTGATCGTCATCCTTGTACTGCTGCTCGGCTTCATAGTCTGGCCATTTGAATAGCCAGGGACAAAGCCGTGAGTACTTTAAGTACTCGCAATCTAATACTAATGTAAGTACTAACATTACTATTGAGAGTGTTCTAAGCTCTAAGGTTATTTGCATAAAGCCAAATTTTAGTTGAGAAACATTTTAGTAAACCACTCCTCATGTGCTAACTAACTCAAGTGGGAACATTAGTGTCATTCCCACAACTCTGTTGTAATTCAAATTCAAAGTCTCCGTTCAAGTTCAAGTTCAAAATTCACCAGTCACAAAGATTTAAATTCTGATGACGGAAACAGTATGGCCTTTCCAATTGTCCATCTCCGAGGACGCGGCTATTCGAATAGGTTTACACTCTGCAGAGGTTGCACACTTGTGCCACAACATTTGATTACATCCGTCAGGGATAAACCCCGAATAATCGTAACACAGTACGCGGATCATCAACCGTTAACCTTTCACTTACACACTCTAGTATAGACACCTCTCCCCATGAGCTTGGCCTCCCGGTGAAAACCAACTGTTAACCCGGGAACTGCACAGGGCTTGGCCATACAATTCACCTCAATTCACATCATTTCTTAACAATGGAGGCAGCCTCAAGCATAACCCCTATGACGTGTGTTCAGAGGGAACCCATACTAAGACACATAAATTTCCAGCTAAGCCTTACCCATAATCAGGTATTGTGGGGGTACTCAAAAATTGGAATGGTATCGCATCCAACTCAATCATCAGTTTTATTCATTTCACCAAGTCAAGATCATGTCATATTCACCTTCAAAATCTTTCAATGGAAATGACTCATCATTCCAAGGTTTTCAACATCATCATTTCACAAACACATGTTCCCATCTAGAGTAGTCATTTTTAATTTAGCACTAGCATCTAGGTATGAGGGGTGCTAAGTACTTTGCTTTGCTTCTAGGCTAACTTTGATACCCTTGTGCTAATCCAATACTAACCAAGTGAATCATGAATCAAAAAGTACTTTGATAAAACAAAAGTAGATAAAACTTGTAAAGTAAAACTGGGAAATAGGATCATAAGCATAAAGTAAATGGGTAATGCCTTGCTCATGGTGAGCTTTGCACTTTGCAAGAGTATTATCTTGCCTTGGTTGGGGAATTGGTCAAAGTGGTCTTCTTCTCCTTGGAAGTAGACCTCCTCCTCCTCTTGATACTCCTCGGTACTAGCGTCTAAAATACGAATACGGGGTACACAATCATCATACCAAACTTATTTACTAAAGTAGGCACACTCATGATGCACACAACTTAATCTAGCATCACACATTACTATTAAGTTGGTGGATGTGTTTTTCTTATTATTTAAGAAAAATAATTTCCTCTCATACTAATTTAGATGTTACTTTTAATTACTTAGAGAAATAATTTCCTCTCATTATCTTATTAAGATTTAATTTCTCTCATGAATAATATGTGACCTAGGTTGACCAAAGTCAACCTCTTCACACTTATCATTTAAGAAAATGATTTAAATGAGGTAAGCACCTCATACCATTTAATCCTAGCATGGTAAAGATTTAATATCACCAACAATTCATATGAGACCTAAATGACCAGAGTCTCTACCTCATTTTGAATTGGTGGTGACAAGATTTAAATGAGAGAAACACTCCCATATGATTTCTTAATAGTTTTGGACAATATCTTTGACTAGAAATAGCCATGAAGTCCTTTAATTCAACTAGGCTATGATCATTCAAAGTAAGCATGGCATATTTTTGCAGAAACAATTAGTACAAGTGAAATGTGAATTATAGGAGTTGGAAATAACTTGAAAGCATTTATGGTTGATTTTTAATAATTATTCTAAGGCAGAAAAGTCCCTGCCTTGTTTATTTTCTCACTTTAATTCTATAATAGATCTAGGGTTCAATCCAGTGGCATTGTGTAGATAATTTCCTAAGGTTTCCAAATATATAAAATTTGTAAAATTTGGCCCAGTAGATTTGTCCCTATTAAATTTCAAAGTTAACATCAGATTGCATTATTTTCCTATTTTTCATTTTTGGATTTGAATCGTGGGCTGGCGGGGAATTAAAAGGGCCGTGCCAAACGAGAGGGAAGTGGGCCGTCCCATTATCTCTACGGGCCAGCTGACAAGGCGGGGACCACCTGTCATTGGGGCGTGGCTAGCGAATCGGTACGGGATTTATCAGCCGTGCGATTAGAAGTGCATCGCACGGTCGAGGTGCTTCGTCGTCGCCGGCGAGAGGTGGACTTACTGGCGACGGCGGTAGGGGGTCGGCGAGCTCGTCGGAGCTCCGGCGGTCGTCGGAGATGTGCGCAGGGACCGTGTCGTCGATGAGGAAGCCAACGGTAGCGGCGGCGTCGCCTGGGGCAGCCTCCTCCTCCGGCGAACTCCGTGTACTGGAGGCGGTGATGATCTTGCGATTCGAGCAGTGGAGTGGCTAATCGAATGAATTGAGGTGTCGAGGAGAGTTGTGGTGAGGAGAGGAAGTGTTCTGTGTGCTCAATTCGGGAGGAGAAGTCCTCCTTTTATAGGAGAGGGAGGTGACCGTGGAGCGGAGCTAGGGCCATCGTTGTCGTCGCTGTTCCAAGGTCGCGAAGAGGCAAGTCATGGGCGCGTCGGGTTGCCGATGCACTGGCGAAGCTGACGCACTTGATCGTGGCGCGGCAGGGGCTCTGTGGTGATGGCGCGTTTGATGGGAAGGGGCAGTACCGCGGCGGGTGATCGGAGTCGTGGTCGTCGAGCATGGCGTTCCCGCGGGCAAGTGGCCATGTCCAGGCGCTTCAGTGTGTCATCGTGCGTCGACTAGCGCTGAGAGGAAGGCCTGAGGTGATGCGAGACAGTGGGCGTCGTCACGCTCTGGCGCATCCAGGGTTGGCGCCATGCGCGCTCTGGCGAGACATGGGCTTGTTCTGGGCGCCACTGGGCACTCGTGTTCTGGCGTCTCCGGTGCAGGGATTCGTCGAGTCAATGTCTGGGCAGGTTCAGGTGAGTGAGAGGAAGAGAGATGACAAGGTGAGACAGGCCAGTGGTGACCAGAGAGAGAGCTGGACATGGAGTGGCATGCCATGCCACGACATGGCATGTTCTGCTCGATTTGGTCAAGCCATGGTCAGTGCAAGTGGTGGTACTGGTGTTGTGAAGTGAGAGGAGGTTCCAGGGGTGCAGTGGTGGCTCAGGTTGGACCAAGTCCATCTCCATTTTCCAGCATGGGCTCAATTTGATACCCTGCCCTAAAGGTGTTTGATGAAATGCCCGAAAGAAAATAATTTTTGAATTTTGCAAATCTTTTTGGTGGGTTGTAATCATATATTAAATGGAGTATATTGGTGGTGGTGGTGATCAAAATGGAATTGAAATGCAAAAGCTCATTTTGCATATGATCTTCATTTTGTTTCAATGTCTCCACTTGGCTTGCTTCTAGTTTGAAAATTAGACACAGTTTGAGGTGAGTGTTTTGAGCAAAGTTGTTGTCCTTCATGTGGTCTTGGAAGAGGTGCAAAGAGTTGGCCAAGTGTAGAAAGGAAAAGTTAAGAACCAGGGGCTCAAAGTGGGTATCATGCTGAAATTGTCACACATGACCATAATCACATGTGAGCACAAATTTGATTCAAATTTGATTTGAATTGAGTTTGATTGTTTCTAAAAGTGTTAATATGTGTTTAGTATCCATTTACAACTAATGGTGCAAACCAAAATGGTCTAGATTAAAGATTTGTAAAAATGGCATAGGCCATATGTGTGTGTGGAATTGATTTTTATAATTTCTTTTGTATTTTCTTTTTCTTTGACTTTGGATGATCACTTGATCATTTCTAGGGTTTTAGAGTAAGAGTAAACACATAAGCAAGCATCATGGCAAAAGCACACTCAAATAATTAATAAGGTGAGCTATATGCATAGTCCTATATGATGAGAAAAAGTTTTTGTTGGCTCTGATTTTTGGGTTCTTGAAATTTCTCTCTTGTTCCTTTTTATTGAAAACTTGGGATGTTACAAACCCTTCCCCCTTACAAAAGATCTCGTCCCGAGATCTAAAGAAAACTAGGTACTAAAGAGATCTGGGTATTCCTTCTTCATATCTTCCTCGCGTTCCCAAGTGGCTTCTTCTTCAGTGTGATTGCTCCATTGAATCTTCAGGAACTTGATACTTCTGGTGCGGGTGGTCCTGAAAGCTTCTTCAAGGATGCGAATAGGCACTTCGCGGTATGTTAGATCCTTGTTGATATCAATGGCTCTGTGGTCGATGTTCTTAAACACTTCGGTCTTCTTCGGCACTTCTAGGCACTTCCGAAGCAGTGAGATGTGAAACACATTGTGCACAGCCGACATTTCTTCCGGTAGTTCCAGCTGATATGAAACTTCTCCTCGGCGACTCAGAAATTTGAATGGTCCGACATATCTGGGGGCGAGCTTTCCTCTGAGTTGGAATCTCTGCATTCCTTTGAGGGGTGAGACTTTGAGATACACAAAATCTCCGATCTCGAATGTCATCTCTCGGCGTCTCTTGTCGGCGTAGCTCTTCTGTCTTGACTGAGCAGTCTTGAGGTACTCGCGAATCTTGTGCACTTTCTCTTCGGCTTCGCGGAGAATATCGGGGCCGAAGACTTGACTATCTCCGACTTCTGACCAGTTCAGAGGGGTACGACATTTCCTTCCGTACAGGGCTTCAAAGGGGGCCATGTTGGAGATATGCCCAAGAGGCAATAATAAAGTGGTTATTATAATATCTTTGTGTTTATGATAAATGTTTGCATACCATGCTATAATTGTATTAACCGAAACATTGATACACGTGTGTTATGTAAACAACAAGGAGTCCCTAGTAAGCCTCTTGTATAACTAGCTTGTTGATTAATGGATGATCATGGTTTCGTGATCATGAACATTGGATGTTATTAATAACAAGGTTATGTCATTAGTTGAATGATATAATGGACACACACCCAAATGAGCGTAGCATAAGATCAAGTCATTAAGTTCAAATTGCTATAAGCTTTCGATACATAGTTGTCTTAGTCCTTCGACCATGAGATCATGTCAATCACTCACACCGGAAGGGTACTTTGATTACATCAAACGCCATTGCGTAAATGGGTGGTTATAAAGATGGGATTAAGTATTTGGAAAGTGTGAGTTGAGGCATATGGATCAATAGTGGGATTTGTCCATCCTGATGACGGATAGATATACTCTGGGCCCTCTCGGTGGAATGTCGTCTGATTAGCTTGCAAGCATATGATTTGATCATAAGAGATGACATACCGCGGTACGAGTAAAGAGTGCTTGTCAGTAACGAGGTTGAACAAGGTATGGAGATACCAATGATCAAACCTCGGATAAGTAAAATATCGTGTGACAAAGGGAATTGACATCGTATGCAAATGGTTCAATCGATCACTAAGTCATCGTTGAATATGTGGGAGCCATTATGGATCTCCAGATCCCGCTATTGGTTATTGCTCGGAGAGGAGTCTCGACCATGTCTGCATAGTTCGGGAACCGTAGGGTGACGCGCTTAAGGTTCGATGTCGCATAAGTAGATTTGAATATGGTATGGAGACGAAGTTTGTTCGGAGTCTCGGATGTGATCCAGGATGTCACGAGGAGGTCCGGAATAGTCCGGAGAATAAGATTCATATAAGGGAAGTTGATTTCTGGGTTTTGGAAATGTTCGGGATTTTTTCGGTGGTTGACTGGAAGGTTCTAGAAGGTTCCGGAAGGGTCCACCATGGGGCCCACGACCTAGCAGGCCTAGCATGGGCCGAGGGGATGCTCCCTGGCCTAATGGGCCAGGGGCACATGCCCCCCAAGGCCCAGGCCGGCTAA
Organism: Lolium perenne; assembly: GCF_019359855.2. Lineage (NCBI taxonomy): Eukaryota > Viridiplantae > Streptophyta > Magnoliopsida > Poales > Poaceae > Lolium > Lolium perenne. The sequence goes on along the minus strand of NC_067249.2, from coordinate 121,729,326 downwards.
CCCCCTAGGGTTTCCCTGGGGGGGGGATCAACTTGGGGGAGGGGAAAGCCCTCTCCCCCCTTTGGCCGCCGCCCCCTAACCCTAGATGGGAAGGGGGGCCACCTTTGCCGGCTGGCCCCCTATATAAAGAGGGGTGGGGGTGGCCGGCCACCACCCCCATCATTGTCTCCTCCTCTGGCCGCCTCTCCCTCCACCATACGCTGCTCCGGCTTAGGCGAAGCCCTGCAGTTTTCTTCCTCCACCTCCACCACCACGCCGTCGTGCTGCTGGATTTTGGAGGAGATCTACCACACCTCCGCTGCCCGCTGGAACGAGAGAGGAAGGAGCTTCATCGACACTGTACGCGCGACCGAGTACGGAAGTGCTGCCGGATTGCAGCACCGGGGACGATCGTCTACACCAACAAGGAGATTAATCTCATAGGCTTTGGAATCTTCGAGGGTTAGTCTCATCTCCATCTCGTTGCTTCGATCTTGTAGATTAGATCTTGGGTGTTCCATAGATTAGATCTTGGATTTATTCGTCTTTGCGGTAGGAAATTTTTTGTTTTCTATGCTACGAACCCCATCAGTGGTATCAGAGCCATGTCTATGCATAGATCTGTTGCACGAGTAGAACACAATGGTTTTGTGGGCGGTGATGCTCTTGTTGCTTTAGTTTGTGTACTTTGCTTCTTGCGGGATGGTGGGATGAAGCGGCCCAGGTTAACCTTACATGACCGCGTCTCATGAGACTTGCTCCACACTTGACATGCAACTTGTATTGCATAAGCGGCTTTGCGGGTGTCTGTCTCTCCCACCATAGTGAAGATTGTAATTTACACTTCTATTGTCAACACTAGCATCACCGTTGTGGTTCATGTTCGTAGGTAGATTGGATCTTACTCGAAAACCCTAAACCACGTAAAATATGCAAACCAAATTAGAGGCGTCTAACTTGTTTTTGCAGGGTTTGGTGATGTGATATGGCCATGATGTGATGATGATTATATTTGATGTATGAGATGTTCATTATTGTATTATGTCAACCGGCAGGAGCCTAATGGTTGTCTTTAATTTTTGTTAAAGACCTGCGTGTCTATTCATCATGTAATAGCTTTATTTCAAGTAGTTGTTATAGTAGCTATAAGTGATGGACAACCATGAAGCGGCGCCACTGACCTTGACGCCATGCTGGTGATGATGGAGATCATGTCCGTGCTTTGGAGATGGAGATCAAAAGCACAAAGAAGAAAGGCCATATCATATCACACATTATGAATTGCATGTGATGTTAATCCTTTTATGCATCTTATTTTGCTTAGATCGCGACGGTAGCATTATAAGATGATCCCTCTCACTAAATATCAAGATAATAAAGTGTTCATCCTTAGTATGCACCGTTGCTAAGACTTGTCGTTTCGAAGCATCTCGTGATGATCGGGTGTGATAGACTCTACATGTGCATACAACGGGTGCAAGCCAGATTTGCACACGCGGATACCAAGGTTGCCTTGACGAGCCTAGCATGTACAGACATGGTCTCGGAACACGGGATACCGAAAGGTAGAGCATGAGTCATATGAATGATATGATGAACACTTTGAGTGTTCGCCTTTGAAGCTACATCTTTTCTCGTGAAGATCGGACTTGGTGTAGTGGATTGGTTCGTGTAATCACTAAGACAATGCGAGGGATGTTGTTTTAAGTGGGAGTTCACCTAGTTAATTTCAGAATTAAAATTGAACTCAATTTATCATAAACTTAGTCTAAACTCTTTGCAAATATGTTGTAGATCATGGCGCCCCCCTCCATCAATTTTAACCAGTTCCTAGAGAAAGAAAAGCTTAAGGGCAATGGTAGCAACTTCACTGACTGGTTCCGTCATGTGAGGATTTTCCTCACTAATGGAAACCTGCAATATGTGCTCGATGCACCGCTAGGTCCCCCACCACCTCCTGCAGTGTCCGAGGACATAAAGAATGTTTATGAGACTCGGGCAACTCGGTACTCCGAAGTTCAGTGTGCCATCTTGTGCAGCTTAGAGGCAGAGCTCCAAAAGCGTTTTGAGCACCACGACCCCTGTGAGATGATGCGTGAGCTCAAACTTATCTTTGAGACTCATGCGGCCATGGAGAGCTATGAGGCCTCGAAGCAGTTCTTTACCTGCATGATGGAAGAGGGCAGCTCCGTTAGTGAGCACATGCTCGTCATGTCCGGGCATGCGAAGAAGCTCGGTGACTTGGGGATGATGATCCCTAACCAGCTGGGTATTCATCGTGTGCTTCAATCACTGCCACCAAGTTACAAGAACTTCGTGATGAACTACAACATGCAGAACATGAATAAAGATTTACCTGAACTCTTTTCCATGCTGAAATCTGCTGAAGTAGAGATTAAGAAGGAGAACCAAGTGTTGATGGTCAACAAGACCACCAGTTTCAAAAAGCAGGGCAAGCCTAACAAGGGTAACTTCAAGAAGGGCGGAAAGAAAGTTGCATCGCATCCTGAGAAGCCTAAGGCTGGTCCTAAACCTGAGACTGTGTGCTATTACTGCCAGGGGAAGGGGCACTGGAAGCGCAATTGCCCCAAATACTTGGCCGATCTGAAGAGCGGCCACGTCAAAAAGAAAGGTATATTTGATATACATGTTATTGATGTCTATCTTACTGGTTCTCGTAGTAGTGCCTGGGTATTTGATACTGGTTCGGTTGCTCACATTTGTAACTCGAAACAGGAACTGCGGAATAAATGAAGCCTGGCAAGAGACGAGGTGACGATGCGCGTTGGAAATGGATCCAAAGTCGATGTGATCGCCGTCGGCACGCTTCCTCTACATCTACCTTCGGGATTAGTTTTAAACCTTCATAATTGTTATTTGGTACCTGCGTTGAGCATGAACATCATATCTGGATCTTGTTTAATGCAAGACGGTTATTCGTTTAAGTCTGAGAATAATGGTTGTTCGATTTATATGAGTAATGTCTTTTATGGCCATGCACCTGAGATGAATGGTTTATTCTTGTTAAATCTCGATAGTAGTGATACACATGTTCATAACATTGATGCTAAGCGAATTAAATTGAATGATAATTCTACTTATATGTGGCACTGTCGTCTTGGTCATATTGGAGTGAAGCGCATGAAGAAACTCCATTCCGATGGACTTCTTGAGTCACTTGACTTTGAGTCACTTGACAGATGCGAAGCATGTCTAATGGGAAAAATGACTAATACTCCATTTTCTGGTACAATGTAGCGAGCTACAGACTTATTGGAAATCATACATACCGATGTGTGCGGACCAATGAGTGTAGCATCGCGCGGTGGTTATCGTTATGTTCTAACCTTCACGGATGATCTGAGTAGATATGGATATATTTACTTTATGAAACATAAGTCCGAGACTTTTGAGAAGTTCAAGGAATTCCAAAGTGAAGTAGAAAATCAACGTAACAAGAAGATTAAGTTTCTGCGTTCTGATCGCGGAGGCGAATATCTGAGTTATGAGTTTGGCATGCATTTAAAGAAATGCGGAATACTTTCACAGTTGACACCGCCGGGAACACCACAGCGTAATGGTGTGTCCGAACGTCGTAATCGAACTCTCTTAGATATGGTTCGGTCTATGATGTCTCTTACCGATTTGCCGTTATCGTTTTGGGGTTATGCATTAGAGACAGCCGCATTCACTTTAAATAGGGCACCATCTAAATCCGTTGAAACGACACCGTATGAACTATGGTTTGGAAAGAAACCTAAGCTGTCATTCCTTAAAGTTTGGGGTTGCGAAGCTTATGTAAAGAAGTTACAGCCTGACAAGCTAGAACCCAAAGCGGAGAAATGCGTCTTCATAGGATACCCTAAAGAAACAATTGGGTACACTTTCTATCACAGATCCGAAGGCAAAATCTTTGTTGCCAAGAACAGATCCTTTCTTGAGAAGGAGTTTCTCACTAAAGAAGTGACTGGAAGGAAAGTAGAACTCGACGAGGTTAATGAACCTTCTCTCATAGATCAGAGTAGCGCAGTGCCGGAAGAAGTTCCTGCACAGCCTGCACCGATAGGAGAGGAAGCGAATGATGATGATCATGAAACTTCGAATGATGAAGCTACTGAACCTCGCAGATCGACGAGGGAACGTACCACTCCTGATTGGTATGATCCCTGTCTGAATGTCATGATTGTGGACAACAATGATGAGGACCCTGCGACGTATGAAGAAGCAATGATGAGCCCAGATTCCAACAAATGGCAAGAAGCCATGAAATCCGAAATGGGATCCATGTATGATAACAAAGTATGGACTTTGGTAGACTTACCTGATAGCCGCAAGGCTGTCGAGAATAAATGGATCTTCAAGAGAAAAACAGATGCTGATGGTAATATTACCGTCTATAAAGCTCGACTTGTCGCAAAGGGTTTCCGACAAATTCAAGGAGTTGACTACGATGAGACTTTCTCACCTGTAGCGAAGCTAAAGTCTGTGAGGATTTTGTTAGCAATAGCTGCATTTTTCGATTATGAAATTTGGCAGATGGATGTCAAAACGGCGTTCCTTAATGGTGATATTGAGGAAGAGTTGTATATGGTACAACCCAAAGGTTTTGTTGATCCTGAAAATGCTGACAAGGTATGCAAACTTCAGCGTTCCATTTATGGACTGAAGCAAGCATCCCGGAGTTGGAAACCTACGCTTTGATAGAGTGATCAAAGACTTCGGTTTTATACAGACTCATGGTGAGGCCTGTATTTACAAGAAAGTGAGTGGGAGCTCTGTAGCGTTCCTGATATTATATGTAGATGACATATTATTGATTGGGAATGATATAGAACTATTAAGCAGTGTTAAAGGTTATTTGAATAAGTGTTTTTCAATGAAAGACCTTGGTGAAGCAGCATACATTTTAGGCATCAAGATTTATAGAGATAGATCAAGACGCCTAATAGGCCTTTCACAGAGTACATACCTGGACAAGATTCTAAAGAAGTTTAGAATGGATGAAAGCAAGAAAGGGTTCTTGCCTATGTTGCCAGGTAAGGTCTTGAGTAAGACTCAAGGTCCAGCTACAGCAGATGAAAGAGAGAGGATGAGCAAGATCCCCTATGCTTCGGCAGTAGGCTCTCTCATGTATGCCATGATGTGTACTAGACTGGATATCGCACATGATGTTAGTTTGACCAGCAGATATCAAAGTGATCCAGGAATGGAACACTGGACATCGGTCAAGAATATCCTGAAGTACTTGAAAATGACTAAGGATATGTTTCATTGTTATGGCGGTGACCAAGAGCTCGTTGTAACCAGTTACACCAATGCAAGTTGGAACACCGATCCTGATGACTCTAAGTCTCAGTCTGGGTACATGTTTATTTTGAATGGTGCGGCAGTAAGCTGGAGCAGTTCCAAGCAGTGCACGGTGGCAAAATCTTCAACAGAATCTAAATATATAGCAGCTTCAGAGGCTTCATCGGAAGCGGTATGGATGAAGAGGTCCATTGTTGAGCTTGGTGTGGTTCCTAGTGCATTGGACCCGTTAGTCATCTATTGTGACAACACGGGTGCCATCGCCAATGCAAAGGAACCAAGGTCACACAAGAAGCTGAAGCATATCAAGCTACGTTTTCATTCGATTCGCGAGTACATCGAAGATGGTGAAGTAGAGATTTGCAAAGTACACACAGATCTGAATGTTGCAGATCCGTTGACTAAAGCTCTCCCTAGGGCAAAGCATGACCAACACTAGAATGCTATGGGTGTTATGTACCTTACAATGTAATCTAGATTATTGACTCTAGTGCAAGTGGGAGACTGTTGGAGATATGCCCAAGAGGCAATAATAAAGTGGTTATTATAATATCTTTGTGTTTATGATAAATGTTTGCATACCATGCTATAATTGTATTAACCAAAACATTGATACATGTGTGTTATGTGAACAAAAAGGAGTCCCTAGTAGAGCAGTGGAGTGGCTAATCGAATGAATTGAGGTGTCGAGGAGAGTTGTGGTGAGGAGAGGAAGTGTTCTGTGTGCTCAATTCGGGAGGAGAAGTCCTCCTTTTATAGGAGAGGGAGGTGACCGTGGAGCGGAGCTAGGGCCGTCGTTGTCGTCACCGTTCCAAGGTCGCGAAGAGGCAAGTCATGGGCGCGTCGGGTTGCTGATGCACTGGCGAAGCTGACGCACTTGATCGTGGCGCGACAGGGGCTCTGTGGCGATGGCACGTTTGATGGGAAGGGGCAGTACCGCGGCGGGTGATCGGAGTCGTGGTCGTCGAGCATGGCGTTCCGCGGGCAAGTGGCCGTGTCCAGGCGCTTCAGTGTGTCGTCGTACGTCGACTGGCGCTGAGAGGAAGGCCTGAGGTGATGCGAGGCAGTGGGCATCGTCACGCTCTGGCGCGTCCAGGGTTGGCGCCATGCGCGCTCTAGCGAGACATGGGCTTGTTCTGGGCGCCACTGGGCACTCGTGTTCTGGCGTCTCCGGCGCAGGGATTCGTCGAGTCAATGTCTGGGCAGGTTCAGGTGAGTGAGAGGAAGAGAGATGACAAGGTGAGACAGGCCAGTGGTGACCAGAGAGAGAGCTGGCCATGGTGTGGCATGCCATGCCACGGCATGGCATGTTCTGCTCGATTTGGTCAAGCCATGGTCAGTGCAAGTGGTGGTACTGGTGTTGTGAAGTGAGAGGAGGTTCCAGGGGTGCAGTGGTGGCTCAGGTTGGACCAAGTCCATCTCCATTTTCCAGCATGGGCTCAATTTGATACCCTGCCGTAAAGGTGTTTGATGAAATGCCCGAAGAAAATAATTTTTGAATTTTGCAAATCTTTTTGGTGGGTTGTAATCATACATTAAATGGAGTATATTGGTGGTGGTGGTGATCAAAATGGAATTGAAATGCAAAATCTCATTTTGCATATGATCTTCATTTTGTTTCAATGTCTCCACTTGGCTTGCTTCTAGTTTGAAAATTAGACAGAGTTTGAGGTGAGTGTTTTGAGCAAAGTTGTTGTCCTTGATGTGGTCTTGGAAGAGGTGCAAAGAGTTGGCCAAGTGTTGAAAGGAAAAGTTAAGAACCAGGGGCTCAAAGTGGGTATCATGCTAAAATTGTCACACATGACCATAATCACATGTGAGCAGAAATTTGATTCAAATTTGATTTGAATTGAGTTTGATTGTTTCTAAAAGTGTTAATAAGTGTTTAGTATCCATTTACAACTAATGGTGCAAACCAAAATGGTCTAGATTAAAGATTTGTAAAAATGGCATAGGCCATATGTGTGTGTGGAATTGATTTTTATAATTTCTTTTGTATTTTCTTTTTCTTTGACTTTGGATGATCACTTGATCATTGCTAGGGTTTTAGAGTAAGAGTAAACACATAAGCAAGCATCATGGCAAAAGCACACTCAAATAAGTAATAAGGTGAGCTATATGCGTAGTCCTATATGATGAGAAAAAGTTTTTGTTGGCTCTGATTTTTGGGTTCTTGAAATTTCTCTCTTGTTCCTTTTTATTGAAAACTTGGGATGTTACACCACATGGCGTCATCACTGTCCACGGCGACCCGGACCTAGCCCTGGAGTGCGAGGACAACGGTGCCAAGCTCGCTGACGCCATCGTCGCCGCGGAACGCGACAACATCGCTGAGCTTGCCAAGTACCCGATCGACCGCAACGACCCCGCCATCCTCGAGAAGCCGACCGAGCTCGACTCGTCTGCGGCGACCTTCAAGCCAACGATGGACACTCGCCATGTAGATCTTGTAGAAAACAACTCGAGTAGGCAGGTTACCATTGGGATGGGCCTGTTCGCCCAATAGGAAAGCGCGCTCATCAAGTTCCTCCGTGAGAAACAAGATGTCTTTGCATGGAAACCTTCTGACATGCCAGGTGCCCCGAGAGAACATGCTGAGCACAAACTCCACCATGATCCCACCGCGCGTCCCATCAGGCAAACGATGCGACCCGTGGGTGAAGAACGCCAACGCGCAATCACCAAAGAGGTGAACTGGCTACTCGCCGTCGGCTTCATCATGGAAATCAAGCACCCCAAATGGCTGGCGAACCCAGTCCTCGTGCTCAAGAAGAACAAGATGTGGCGAATGTGTATAGACTACACAAGCCTCAGTCACGTCTGCCCCAAGGACCCATTCGTCCTCCCGTGAATCGACCAGATTATCGATGCAGTCGCGGGCTCGGAGTCGCTATGCTTCCTCGATGCATACTCCAGGTATAACCAAATCAAGATGGCAATCAAGGACCAGGAGAAAACGCGGTTCATCATGCCGCTCGGTGCCTACTGCTACATAGCCATGACCTTCGGCCTCAGGAACACTGGAGCCACCTACCAGCGGTGCATGAACAGCTGCCTCGAGAGCCAGATCGGTCGCAACGTCCACGTCTACATCGACGACGTGGTGGTTAAGTTGACTCGGAAAGACGACCTAGTTGCCGACCTTACTGAAATCTTCGCCAATCTACGGCGCTCCTAGATCAAACTCAACCCCCTGAAGTGCACCTTCGGGGTCCCCTCTGGACAACTACTCGGCTATGTCGTCTCCAAGCGCGGCATCGAGTCCAACCCAGACAAAACGTCCGCGGTTATGCGAACCAAGAGACCAACCTGCCTGCTCAACGCTTAGAAACTCGCCGGGTGAGTCGCAGCACTCAGTCGATTCACCCCCCGACTCGGCGACAAATCCATGCCACTGTACCACCTTCTGAAGAAATCAGACTCATTCGAGTGGACGGTAGAAGCATAGAAGGCCCTAGAAGACCTCCTGAACGCCCTGAGAAACGCTCCCATCCTTGCCGCTCTGCTACCACAAGAAACCATGCTGCTCTATGTCGCCGCGTCCAATCGCGCCATAAGCGCAGTCATGGTAATCGAGCGCAAGGAAGAAGGGAAAGAGCAGCTCACTCAGCGCCCAGTGTATTACATTAGTGAGGCCCTAACCTAGTCGAAGCAGCGGTACCCGCACTACCAGAAGCTAGTGTATGTCGTACTCAGGGCCCAGCGGTGACTCGCCCCTACTTCCACGAGCACCACATCAAGGTCATCGCCTCAACGCCACTCGCTGACATCATTCTCAATTGCGACGCAACTGGCCGAGTCGCCAAGTGGCCAGTCAAACTCAGTGTCCATAACATCACCTACGAGCCGCGTCGCGCAGTCAAATCTCAGGCGCTGGCTGACTTCTTCGTCGATTGGGAGGAAGCTCAGCAGCCAACCTCCCCGGCGAACCTCAAATATTAGACCCTGTACTTCGATGGTTCCAAGAACCTCGAAGGAGCGGGAGCAGGGATCACCCTTGATGACCCACAAGTATAGGGGGTGTATCGTAGTACTTCGATAAATAAGAGTGTCAAACCCAACGAGGAGCAGAAGGTGTTGACAAGCAGTTTCGATGAAGGATTCACTGTAAATGCTCACTGACAATTATTCAGTAGGTTTCGATATAGCAGATAAATAAAATACAAGTAAGTAAAATGCGAGAGTAATAATTGCAGCGAGTGGCCCAATCCTTTTTAGCACAAAGGACAAGCCGGTTTGTTTACTTGTGATGACCAAACGTTCTTGAGGACACACGGGAATTTAGTCTAGTGCTTTCGCTTCATATAGTTGATTAATCTTCATTGTTTTGATAAGTGTTGTGTGGGTGAACCTATGCTAATGCACCGCCCTTCCTAGGACTAATACATACTTTTGATTAAACCCCTTGCAAGGATCCGCAAATACAAGAAAGTAATTAAGATAAATCTAACCACAACCTTAATCTCTGAGATCCTGCTATCCCTCATGCATCGATATACCAACAGTGGGTTCAGGTTGCTGTCACTCCGGCAACCCCATAATTAGCAAACGAATACAAGATGCATTCCCCTAGGCCCATAAAGGTGAAGTATCATGTAGTCGATGTTCACATGACACCACTAGAAGAATAACACCACAACTTAAATATCAAACCATTAAATATTACTCAACATAGTTCACTACTAACATTTAGACTTCACCCATGTCCTCAAGAACTAAACGAACTACTCACAAGACATCATATGGAACATGATCAGAGGTGATATGATGATGGATAACAATCTGAACATAAACCTTAATTCAACGGTTTCACTCAATATCATCAATAACAAAGAGTAATCAACACCGGGAGAGTTTCCCCTATGAAATAATCAAGATTCAACCCTAGATGTTACAGCGGAGACGAGGTGCAGCGGTGGAGATGACGGTGTCGGTGGTGGAGATGATGATGATGATGATCCCAATGAAGTCCAGCTCGATGACGGTGATGATGGCGACGATCTCCCCCTCTGTGAGGGATTTCCCCGGCGGATTTCAGCCTGCCGGAGAGCTCTTTTCTCTTCTGGTGTTTTCCGCCCCGCAGAGGCGGCTGTGTCTATTCTCGATCCTCCTCTGCACCTTAGGGTTTCGGGTAGATGAAGTACGTGAAAGGGAGATGGCCGAGGGGGGTCGTGGGTCCCCTCCCCACGTGGCGGCGCGCCTGGCCTGGTGGCCGCACCGGCCTATGGGGAGGGCCCACGGCGGCCCTCCTCGGCCTCTCCTTTTGGCTGGCTCCGTCTTCTGAAAAAATAAGAACTTCGGTATATTTTCCGTCAATTGTTGATCTTCTGAAATATTGTATCCTGACGGTGCTTTTTCCAGCAGAATCCTGACTCCGGTGAGTAATTCTCCAATAATCATGAAACATGCAAAATAGGTGAAATAACATAAGTATCATCTCTAAATATGAAATATATCAATGAATAACAGTAAATTATGATATAAAATAGTGATGCAAAATGGACGTATCAACTCCCCCCAAGCTTAGACCTCGCTTGTCCCCAAGCGAAACTGAACTCAGTAAACAAGACCACATGTTTATGGAGTGAAGAGTCGATAATTGAAATACGGACAAGAAGCATCACATTAATTCACACAAGACATTATAGTGAACAACTTCCTCATATAACTCAACTTGAAACAAGTAGAGGGAAATCAAAAATAAAGGTGCATATGAAATCATAATTGGTGATGGCAAACTTCGTTCTTGGTCAAAGAACAATTAATAGATTGTACTTATCTTTCGAGTAGAGCCTTTATATTAGAGCTTATATGGCAGAACTTACGCGCTCAATCGTGACAATCTCCTCAAAATCATTGATAACCTTCAAAGTCATATTCATTCAGATAAAATTTGTACTAAACAAGGAAGAATAAAAGACATGATTAAATAGATCACAATATAAATGGTTGGATCACAACAACTCAATTGCTTGCTTAAGATAGAGGGAAATATGTTTACTGACTTAACATAAAGTAAAAGATAGACCCTTCGCAGAGGAAGGGATTAAATTGTGCTAGAGCTTTTTAAGTTTTGAAATCATATAGAGGGCATAGAAGTATAGTTTTGGGAGGTGTTTGTTGTTGTCAACGAATGGTAGTGGGTACTCTAACCCCCTTGCCAATCAGACTTCCAAAGAGCGGCTCCCATGAAGGACGTTATCTCTACTAGCAAGGTAGATCATCCCTCTTCTCTTTTGTTTACACATGTAATTTAGTTTATTTAGGGATGACACTCCTCCCAACCTTTGCTTTCACAAGCCATGGCTAACCGAATCCTCGGGTGCCTTCCAACATTTCACATACTATGGAGGAGTGTCTATTTGCAAAATGAAGTTGCTAACTGATGAATCAGGGCAAAACATGTGAAGAGAATTATTAATGAAAGTTTATTAATTGGGGCTGGGAACCCATTGCCAGCTCTTTTGCAAAATTATTGGATAAGCGGATGTGCCACTAGTCCATTGGTGAAAGTCTACCCAACAAGATTGAAAGATAAAACACCACATACTTCCTCATGAGCTATAAAACATTGACACAGTTAAGAGATACTAACTTTTTGAATTGTTTAAAGGTAGCACATGAAGTATTTACTTGGAATGACAGAGAAATACCACACAGTAGGTAGTTATGGTGGACACACATGGCATAGGTTTGGTTTAAGGTTTTGGATGCACGAGAAGCATTCCCTCTCAGTACAGGTCTTTGGCTAGCAAGGTTGGATAGCAAGCATAAGAGTTGAGGAAAACAAACAAATATACATGTGATAGAAACAATCATGCATCTTCCTTGTAAGCACAAATAATTTTAACTTCAGAATACTAAACTCATTAGCTAACAAGAAAGAAAGATAATGAAATAATATATCTACATGTATTTCCCTCTTTTCTACTTAAACCTCAATGTATTGTTGCTGTTGACCAATGCTAAGTTTGCCAAAACCAAATAGATTTACTTGATGCTCCCAAAGTGATACCAATACTAACAACAAGATCAATCATATAACAGAAATTGCAAAATAAAATAAGGCGTGCAAAATGTAAATGATAAAACTTCTCATTAATATTCCATAACGATAACTCACACCAAGGGATACATAGATAACCAACTAAAAGAGAGATACTTCCACACTGCAACTATCTTATATGATAACTTCCCTACTCATGATATGACACTACTTGACAGTAAAACGGTAAAAGATAGTGATGATGTGATACCGCGGCACTCCCCAAGCTTGGAACAAACCAAGGGGGTGCCAATAACAATGATGAATTACTCCTTCAGTGGTGATGGTGAATTCTTGATAAGCTTCTTAACAAGCTCCTTTAGCTCATCAATCTCGTAAGTGAGGTTGCGGATCAGCTCCGAGTTGTGCTCGACGCGGTTAAGAAGTATGTCCGATGGCGAGTCCCAACTCTTAGAGTTGTTTCCCCACTCTTCAGCTTCAGGTTTCATCCTTCCTGCAGTGTTAGAACGATCCATATCCCAACTGCTAGGCAATGCTGCCTTGGGAGTCCTTTCAATTTGTCTATTATGAATTAGAGTGTGGAAGAGGTTATCGATGCCTGGAGTAGATGTCCTCGGAGCTTGGAAGCGACATGGGACTTTTCCTTCGGTGCTAATTCTTGCGCTTCTCTTGGGGTTGAAAGGATTCGACACAACCCCAATGCTTGCGACGGTGGCACGCGGGTATACACGCGGGTCTTCCTCCACTTCTCTTTCATCTTCACTCTCGACTTCTTCTTTCAACTCGGGGTCTTGAATATCTTCCTCAAAAGGCCGCTTTCCCTTGTTGTTAGAGACCATGGTGCTTCTAGATCAAAAACAGATCCTGGCAGAAAATAGCTCGAAACAAAACACGACGAGAAAACGATATACAGACCTCGGGGAGTCCGGGGGATTATATAGCAAAAAAATTCACGACAGAAGGAAAGTACCAGGTTGAACCAGAGTGGGAGAGGGACTCCGAGGAGCCGTCCCTGTATGGCAGCACGGCCAAGGTGGGGCCCGTGCCCCCACGTGGGGACGCGCCCTCGTGCGTCTCCTCCCCTCCGATTCGACCTCGTAATTTTTCATATTTTTTAAAAAATAGCAAAAACATTGTTCAGAAAGTTAAACGCAGACTTTTATTACCAGAACTGTTACCTATTCGAAGTCGAACTCTGCAGAACTATCAATTTGATCTTTGATGAAAGCTTCCGGAGTCATCACTTGAATAAATCAACATCTTCATTATAAGAATCTCCAGAAATATAGCTTGAGTCTTTGTCCATTCACCACTTGTGTGACATCACCTTTCAGTGAACCAATTTTTATTTCCCCTGAACGATACACCTCCACAATGACATATGGTCCTTACCATTTTGAGAGTAATTTCCCTACAAAAATTCTGAGACGAGACCGATACAATAGGACTTTATCTCCAACATTAAATTCTCTTTTGATAATTCTTCTATCGTGCCATTTCTTAACTTTTTCCTTAAAAAGTTTAGCATTTTCATAAGCTTCACTTCTCCACTCATCTAGAGAACTCAATTGTAGTAACCTTTTCTTACCGGCAAGTTTAGGATCTTTATTAAGTTCTCTTATAGCCCAATAAGCTTTGTGCTCTAGTTCTAAAGGTAAATGACAAGCTTTTCCATAAACCATTTTATAAGGAGACATACCCATAGGATTTTTATAAGCAGTTCTATAAGCCCATAGTGCTTCCTTCAACTTACTAGCCCAATTTTTCCTAGATTTATTAACAGTCTTTTGCAAGATAGATTTAATTTCTCTATTTGATAATTCTACTTGCCCACTAGTTTGAGGATGATAAGCGGAAGCAATCCTATGATTAATACCATATTTAGCAAGAGTTTTTCTAAAACCACCATGAATAAAATGAGAACCCCCATCAGTCATAAGATATCTAGGTACTCCAAATCTAGGAAAAATAACATCTAAAAGCATTCTTAAAGAGGTCTCACCATGAGCACTTTTTGTGGGTATGGCTTCCACCCATTTAGTAACATAATTGTAACACCCCAAATTTCAATAAAAGAAAGTTAGAAGAATTCCAGAGAGCAAAATTTCAAACCAACAAAAACTTTTCAAATTGCATATAGTGCCATGCATAGGATTTGTGCATTTGATTGATATGCCATGATGATTGTATTAGGAGTATAAGCTAAACCCTAAAACCCTAATGTGATCATGAGAAGATCACAAACCAATTAAATCACAAAGAGTAAGAAAATCAAATAAATGCAAAACCCTAAAAACCCTCACATATGTCCTATGGCATTTTTATAAATTTTGACCCTAGACCAATTGGGTCTTCACCATTAGTTGAATAATGTTACTAAACACTTATTACAACTTTTGGAATCAAAGAATCACAAATCAAATGGATTTCAAATACAAAACTTGCTCACATATGATAATGGTCAAAACTGCCAATTATAGTCTGATCACTACTTTGAGCCATTGCAATTCAATTTTCTCAAACCAAACCTTGCTAACTCTTTGCACCACATACAAGTCAACATCAAGGTGAACACTTTTTGTAAAGATCACCATGCCAAATTCTGCCTTGATCATTAGCTATGCTCAACCAAAGTTGCAACATTTTAATATGTGCAACAATCTCACACTTAGCCATTTTTGCAAAACTTTGAATTCAACAATGCCACCACCACACCTCACCACCTCTGATCATTTCTAACTCAATGAGACACTCACAATTCAAAACTTGCCACCATTTGAATTAAATCAAATTTGGACAAAAATCAAAAATGGCACAATTTGCTATAGTGATCTACCCCATCTAATCTACCCCAACCTACACCAAATGGTCCCCTGGTTCCCTCTAAACCATTCAATGCCAAATAGAAACCCTAGGAGAGGGCTAACAAGGCATGGACATGGCCATGCCAGCCATGCTCCACACGTCGAGCTCCACCTCTCTCCCTCCTTCCTCAGCCACGGCCACCATGCCCTCTAGCGCCACCTCGCACTCCTACACCACCTAGCAATAGGCATTGTCGAGGAGGAGCACTGGACGCGCCAGACCAGCTCGCGCCCATGGAGGCCAGTATGCCGCTCATGTCGCGCGTGGCGCGCCACAGACGCGCCCTGGACACGCGCCGTCCCACGCCCTCACGCAAGCCCTGGACACCCTTCGAGCACGTTGAGCATCACCGTGCCACCGCGGACGCGCCAGACATGCTCTCGACCACGACCCGTGCCCGCCGTCGCCGGAGAAGGAGACCCCGATCCGCCGCAAACGCGGCAGACATGGAAGCAACGCGACCAATCCAGCCACCGCCCGACCACGCTGTCGCCGCCAAACGCTTCGCCAGGAACCGCAGAACAGCGCCACGCCCTCGCCTAGCTCGCTAGCTCGCCAGAGAAGCCGCGAGCATGTCGACTTCCTCACTGCCCCGCAGCACCCTCGCATTGCTATAAATACAGCACTCCCCTCGTCGATCTGAGCACACCACCTTGCTCTCCACCTCTCACTGCTTCTCAAGCAACACACCACTCGCTCGATTCTCGCCGGAGCTGCTCCAATTTGGAGATCGGAGCCGCCAGTACCTGGTGGACGCCGCCGTCGATTGGTGCCACCCCAGGACGAGCCGCCGGTACCAGGAGCTCCGCCGTCGTCCACAACTTCACCGCGCACTCTGCCAAGCCTTGCTGGAGCCACGGTGAGCTCTCCGACCCCCTAGGCTCGCCGCCAGCACGTCGGGTTCTCGTCGGAGAAGACGATGAACCTCGACCGTCGATCTGTGTTCTAATCCAACGCGCCAGATTAAAACATACCGCTTCGGGTTTTATGAGTCGCTGACGCCTGGACCCCACCCTGTCAGCGCGCCGCGCGTCTCTGGACCGTGGTGGGCTGGACTGGGCCGTTTTAATTCGAATCTGGCCCAGTTTAGTTTCCCGCCGGCCCTTTTAATTCAAACTTCATTTAAACAAATCCAAATAATTTCAATACTGCCCAAACTTTGAAATTAAATAGATTCAAATTGGCTTAACCAAATTCAATGAATTTTATATGGTTGGAAAGCTATAGAAAATATCTACACAATGCCACTGGACCCATGACCAGATTAGTTGTAGAATTAATTTGATAAAAAGAAGAAGGCAGGGACTTTTCCCTATTCAAACAATTATTAAAAATCAACCAAAATAGATATTAAGTTAATTCCAACTCTAATAGCTCACATTTGACTTACACTAATTGTTTATGCAATAAAATGGTGTGGTCACTTTGCATGATCATGCCCTAGTTTAATTAATGGACAATATGGCTAGTTTATGTAGTTGATATTGTCCAAAACTATTAAGTTAACTATATGAAGTCTTATACTTCATTTAAACTTTGTCTCACATGAATTCATGTGATGTTTGGACCCCTGGCCAAACTCACTTATATGAATTACTTGGAGATTTAAATCATATGTAGCACTATTAAATAGTATGAGGTGGTCTACCTCATTTAAATCATTTTCTCAAATGATAGTGATGAATGTTTGACTTAGGTCAATATAAGTTCATATATGATTGTTTGAGAAATTAAATCTTAAGAAGATTTCAATGAGAGGAAATTATTTCTCAAGAACCCTATGGAAACTATCATTTACATATTAAATAAAAAGAAGTAAATTCTCCTCAAGCAACACAACCCATGCACCCTAATTAGATTATTTGTGTGCATAGAATAGTTTGCCTGTTTATATGTGATGCATGGAATAGCCATTGAATTAGTGAGTAATTATACTCGTATTCAAATTTAGACGCTAGCACCGGAGAGTACACTGAAGAAGAAGGTTGCTACCAAGAGGAGGAGGAGGAGAATTTTGAGAACTACCAAGGCAAGCTAATATTCTTGCAAAGTGCAAAGCCCCTTGGGGCAAGGCACCATGAACCTTACCTTTTCTTACATAAGCCTATCCCAAGTTTATACATTACAAGTTTTTACTTGTTTTCTCAAGAAGTTACTTTTATAGTTAACTATGGTCAAAGTAAAGAAGTTTACTAGAGTAGTAAAGTTAGCCTCCATCAAGCAAAGCAAGATAGCACCCCTCATGATTTAGAGCTAGTGCTAATGAATAAAACTTGACTACTTTGAAACCTTGGAATGATGATGCATTCCATTGAATGATTTTTGAAGGTGAATATGACAAAGAGAAGATGGTGATTTTTGGTAAACATGATGTTGGTCTGAATGCGATACCTTTCCAATATTAAGTACCCCCACAATACCTGATTATGGGTAGGGCTTAACTGGAAGTTTATGCATCTTAGTATGGGTTCCCTCTGAACACACATCATAGGGGTTACGCTTGAGGCTGCCTCCGTTGTTGAGAAATGATGTGAAATTGAGGTGAATGGTACGGCCAAGCCCTGTGCAGTTCCCAGGTTGACAGTTGGTCTTCACTGGGAGGCCAAGCTCATGGGGAGAGGTGCTCATACTAGGGTTTGTAAGTGAAAGGTTATGGTTGATGATCCACGTACCGTGTTACGATGATTCGGGGTAATCCCGACGGATGAAATCAAATGTTGTGGCACAAGTGTGCAACCTCTGCAGAGTGTAAATCTATTCGAATAGCCGCGTCCACGGTTACGGACGGTTGGAAAGGCCATACAGTTTACGATGTCATATCTTTGAAAATGATGTTGAAAGAAGATGGTGAAATGACTTGTGGTGAATTGAATTGAAATCACCACTTGAATGGTGGGAATGACACTAATGTTCCCACTTGAGTTAGTTAGCACTTGAATAAGCTTTTCACAAATACTTGTGAACTAAAATTGGCTTTATGCAAATAAACTAGAGCTTAGCAAACCATACTAGAAATGTCTAGCACTTACATTAGTATTAGTTTGCGAGTACTTGAAGTACTCACGGCTTTGTCCCTGTGTTGCGGTCAAAACCCACCGGCGAGCAGCGACGGGCAACACAGTAGAGCCGGGAACAACTTAGGGCTGCGGCTGGCCCTGGTCCCTCCGAGCGACGGCCCGCAAAGCCTCTGGTACACACGTCCGATGCTGATGCAAGGGCGTGCCACCTGACCTATACCTGGTCAGGAAGGTGATGGAGATGCCTCACTTAGTTTCCTGCATGGCATACACGTAAACATTAAATACGAGCCTCGATCGGCTCTCAGGTTATCCTGTGAATCGGCTCAAAGAGCCGATCCACCCATGATTCGTACGAGGTGCACGAATATATGGTGGTCCTGCTTGATCAAGATAAAGCTAAAACGATCTACGATGATTTAGGGTTTTCACCGCATAATCGGATCATCCTACTCACGATTGGGCCTCGCGGCCACGCACGGTGATCGTAAGCCGATCCTAGACAAGGCCTAAAAACCAACACGAGGTTGATCCCCGGAACATCCTGTCTAGGACTAGGAAACGACACCCTACGTGCCGCTGGATCCTCCAACCCTTTGTAAGGCCTAACTATTGCAGATATTAAACTAATCCTTGAGGAACAAGGAGCAACCGTAACGGATCGGATCTACTAAATAAAGATCAAGCGGGGTGCCGCCCCTACACCTAAGATAGGTGTAAGGGCGGCTAGATATGCAAGGGTTGCACTACGATAGCATATGATACGAAGAACAATGCTAACCCTAACATATCTAAGATAACTACGTTGCTCGCCATCAAAAAGGCTTCAGTACGAGCAACGCATGAACAACGTAATAAGCTTGTGCTGCCTAGATCGCAAGATGCGATCTAGGCAGCATGATGCTTACCGGTAGAAACCCTCGAGACGAAGGAGTTGGCGATGCGCCGAGATTGATTTGTGGTTGAACGTTGGTTGTTGCTTATTTCATAAACCCTAGATACATATTTATAGTCTAGGGGACTTTCTAACGTGGGAATAATCCCAACCGTGCACGAGGCAAACTCTAACTAATCGACACGTAATCTACTATGTTACAGATACAAGGGCAAACTAGCCCAAACTTTGCATATAAGGCCGATTCACGTATTTCTTCCGTATATAATCTTCAAGTCCATCTTGATCGCGGCCCACCTCGGACTCGGTCAAATTCTGGTGATAACACATGCCCCCCTGGTTTTGGAATTGATAATTCCAAAATAACTCTGTTTTTCCTTCGAAGGGTCATGTCGTGGCAGAGCAGAACCATTGCAGTATCCTTCATCATGATGATCTGCCTTCTCAACTTCTCTGCACGATTCGATAGCTTTAGCATCACCTCCTCGGAAACTGCAATGGCATTAAATCTCCACCAGGCTCCTCATTATTTAACCGTGCCGACCGATTAGCCCTCTTCATCCCCTTCCTCTGTTCTAGCTATCGGCACCAAAAAACCCTCTTCCCCTGTAGCAATGTCTTCCTCTTCCTCCGTCTCCTCCGGCCTCTCCTTCCAGTCTTTCTCCTCGAGCGAGCCGAAGTGGAACTTCGACCATGTGCCAGACGGTCCACCCGAAGCACTCGTCGGGTCAGATGGCGACCTGCCTCTGACCGATGGGGAAGACGACCTCAAGTTCCTCATCGAAGGGGAGCTGATAAGCGAGAGCGAAGACGACCTCCATCCCTGGGTGAAACCCACCTCCTCCAACGGGAAGGAGGAAGAAGAAGAAGTAAAGGAAGAAGAGGAGAAGAAGGAGGATGATTCCTCCTCCCCCGCTAGGCATCCGCCGCCAAGCGATTCCGCGCTTGGGCGGACAGCGAAGACGATGATGATGACGAGGAGGAAGAGGAGGAGGATGAATCCTCCTCCTCCATCGGATACCCGCCGACAAAGCGCTTCCGCTCTTGGGCGGACAGCGAGGATGATGATGATGACGAGGAAGAAGAAGCTCCAGCCGAAGGCTGGGGCAGCAGCGACGAGGAGCTTCCTGGGAGCAGCGCCGACGGCATCGACGACGGCGACGATGAGGACAGCAACAACTAGTAGAGTAGGACTAGTAGTAGCAGTGCACTAGGCACCAAATCCCCCTTTCGAGAGCCATCGGCTCTTTCCTGTAAAGCCTCTCCTTTGAATTAATGAGAATTGTTCTTCCAATTTATCTTTCAATTAATCCAATTTCAATCCTTCCGCTTGCCACACCAAGACCGATAGCAACGTATCGGCTTCTTTTTCCTTAGACGCCCATGAAGCCGGACTCAAATATCGATTAGACCGTCAGTCAAGCACTTCTTAAATTCAGACTGCGATTTGATACCTGACCATAATATTTCGCAATCCCATAGCCGATGACTATTCATCAGCTATTTCGAGAATCCAGTCTCTTTCCTTTTCTTGCCGCAACAGGACGGTCCAAACCCCGTAAAAGCCGACGGCTTCCTTTACCGGCTCCTCTCCGTAGCTTTGGCAGTCTTCTTCTGCAACACCTCACTGCTTTCGGAGAAGATTATGATGCAGGGTCAGCCGATGCAACTCCAATCGGCTTCCAAAACAGAGCATCTACCAAGTTAGTTGCCCCCCGAGCCTTAATCAAGGCGAGAATACCGGCGAGGATGCACAGATCAAACCAAAAGGGTCTGACCTTAGGTAATCTGGTTAATCCGAGATAGCCACCCTGAAGAGTCAGCCAAACTTGCCCCCATTGATCAGCTTTCTTCCACTGAACGCCGATGTTGTAGATGAAACACTAACAGCTTAACTGACGCAAAGGGTTGTCGGCTCATTGCAGCCGAACTGAAAACCATCTTGGCGAAAACGTGAGCCCTGAGCACATAGCCGGTAGGTCTTGGTCTTGTGTAATTGTACTAGAGTCGATGACTGTGCATCGGCTTTGTCCCTTAGTTCTAAAGTCGATGTCTCTGCATCGACTGTACATCGTGATGCTGAAAAAAAAAAATTTTAGCTGGCCGATTTTTTCCAATCAGCCCCCAATGTTTCACTGCACACATGTTCATTTGCACGTGTTCATCTGGTTTAGGTGCCCCCCGAGCCGAATCTGTCAGGTAACTGTAGATATCGGCTCTGTAGTTTAGCCAAAGCATTGTATTTGCACGTCGGCTCTGGTAGGCCCAATGTTGATTCTTCTTAACCTACTAGCCGACGTAAAAACCGCTGCCAAGTAGATTGATGCTGAACACAAGCAGAACATGTGGTGAGGATAATTTTGGCCGATTGCTGGAATCGGCCTCCACATTGATCGAAGCGCTTCAATGAAGGTTTTGTAATGTTCCTTCATAGATCCTTGGGGGCCGATCCCAAGGATCGGCCTCTCCACGTTTGCTCATCGGTTTGTTCTCGCTACACGGTCAGGCCGGTGGATAAGACCAGCCCAACCTCATCCTTTGTCATGTCGATGCGCTCGCTGTCGTCCACCTTGAGTGCATCGTGTAATCCTGGAGCACTAAGCTCCATCGGAAGGATGAGCACCATGTTTGTGCCAGCCGATGTATCATCATCGGCTTTCCTTTGCTTGGGGCGCCACTCCATTTTTCGTGGTCGACCCTCTTTATCCAGGGTTCGCTGAACTTTCGCAGCCAGATCAGGTCGCGCCTTCCTTAGCGTATGCAGGTATAACCTTTCGGCTTCCTCTAAGCCACGCAATCGCTGAACCCTACGCTTTTGGGAACGGCTGAGTCCATCAGGGCACCACCTTGGACGGTGGTACCTGTCTTCTTCTTCTTCTCCCTCGTCTTCCGAATCCTCGAGATCTTCCAACCGAGGGGACTCAGCGCGTTTGCTTTGTGTTGGGAGAGGCCCTAGACATTTGAACACGGACACGTTGGCTGCCTCCTTCTTCTTCTGGTTGCATTCTGGGCAATTGCCGATTGTAGGCAATCGGCTCATTCCTGAATCCTAGCAGTGTCTGAAGAAGGGGCAGTCCCAATGCCTATCTTCGTCGCCTTGCTCCCTTGTCTTTTCCTTGGCACGGCGCTCGCACTCCTCCTCATCACGATCATGCCGACGATGTCTTCTGGCTTCTCTAGCCAGACGATCTCTTTCATCATCATCGCTGGATCGTCGGCGTTGGTCATACTGACTCACATACTTGTTGAGGAGGTGATCAGAGAGGGGTCGCTGATATCTTATGTTCTTCACTTCTCCCTCTGTGACGTAGCGCTTGCCATCATGACGGAGCCGATCGCGTGGAGCGGCCTCCTCTGTGTCCTTGCTACGAGAGCAGCTGCCCTCGTCTCCATCCTTGCCGGAGTGGTGCCCAGGTCCTATCATGTTGATACTGAACGAGGATCCTGGCTGGCAACCTTCAGGGTAAGTGCACTCCACCATGTTAACGGCGGGGAAGGGGTGAGTGTCGACCTTCATGGCGTACTGGTTGAAAATCAGACGTCCTTGTTCTATCGCCATTTGGATCTGCTGACGCCACACCCTGCAGTCGTTGGTGGCATGGGAGAGCGAGTTATGCCATTTGCAGTATGGCTTTCCGTTCAGCTCCTGTACCGTGGGGAATTTGAGACCTTCGGGTATCTTCAACTGCTTCTCCTTGAGTAGGAAGTCGAAGATTTGCTCAGTTTTGGTCACGTCAAAATCAAACCCCCTGGGCGGACCTGGTGGCTTAACCCATTTGCAGGACACGGGGGTTGCCCCCCGAGTCCATTCAGCCACTGCTACCTCTTGATCTCCCGCAGAAACTTCGTCTTCCTCTGCCTCGACCAGGACTACTGCACGCTTGAATTTATCCTGGTACAGGTCCGGGTGGCGCTGTTCATATGCTTTGACGCTTCTGAACCATGTGCGCGGTGAAGGGTAGTCTCGCTTGGGAAGCCATATCCTTGATTTGCGAGGCAAGGCCCACCACTTGCCAATTCGGCGCTTCTTTTTCGGTCACGAGCCGAATAACATCGGTTCCTTAGATTTCTGAAGCGCTGGATGTATTCTGCCACAGTTTCTCCACGCTTCTGACGTATCTGTGCTAGATCGGCAAGGCCAGACTCGGAAGCTTCTGAGTGAAACTGCATGTGGAACTGTTCTTTCAACTGCTTCCAAGTCCGGATCGAGTCTGGTGGCAACGAAGTGTACCACCCGAAAGCCGATCCCGTGAGGGACTATGCGAAGAACCTCACGCGTAGTGGATCCGACGCTGAGGCCGTTCCTAGCTGAGCCAAATATCGGCTCACATGCTCGATGGAGCTGGAACCATCTGATCCACTGAACTTGGAGAAGTCAGGGAGCCGATACTTGGGTGGTAGCGGGACCAACTCGTATTCATCGGGGTACGGCTTGGAATAGCCGATTGTCCTCCTTTTCGGCACCATGCCGAACTGGTCCCTGAGGATCGTGCTGATCTGATCCGCGGTGCTGGCTGCAGGAGTCGAACTCTGAAGATTCGCCGGGGTGGCGTACTTAGCCAGCCATGCTTGCTTTTCCAGCTCTGAGCCAACTGCAGGAGCTGTGCTCTGGAGGTTCGTCGGGGTGGCATATTTAGCTAGCCACGTCTGCTTCTCAAGATCTGTTGCTGACGTTCCTCCTGCTTTTCCAGAAGTCCCTGATGTTGCGGCCTGGTTTGTGGGCGCCCAATTACCGCAGTCTGGCACGTATGTGCACATGTACCCGTGAGGGATCTCCTTAGGCGCCTCATGCAAGAACTGGCAGTCACTAGGGTCACCACCGATCTTGTAGACGACGAATGCCGGTGAATTCGGCACTTCTGGTGCTGCCAACGCAAATGGCAGCGGTGGACGGGACTGGAGTGGCATCTCTCCTTGGTGTGTCCCGAGAGCTGGTCCTGACGGAGAGTACTGGTGCCTCATGATCTCCTGGATCACCCGGAGAGCGACATGCTCCAGAGTGTTCACCAGGTTCTCAGAGTGGCGGTGTAGCGAGTGAGCCACCAAGTAGTTGATCTCCTGACGTAGGGACCTGGTGCGTTCTTCTGACGGGGCAGAGAGGTCTATCCCATCGAGTGCACCATCAGGCGAGAACCCCTTCCACCTGATGCCATGTGAACGGGTTCTGTGAAAAGAGCCGATGAGGTCGGCTTCGAGGATTGCTTTGACCTCGTCATACTTCTTCTTGAGCTCGTCGGTCAGATCCTCGTACGTGACTGGAGTGCCGTCCGCCATCTCAGATGTAGATGGCGATGTGGTTGATGACGAAGCTTGTCCCACCGGGCGTGCCAGAATGTGTTGCGGTCAAAACCCACCGGCGAGCAGCGACGGGCAACACAGTAGAGCCGGGAACAACTTAGGGCTGCGGCTGGCCCTGGTCCCTCCGAGCGACGGCCCGCAAAGCCTCTGGTACACACGTCCGATGCTGATGCAAGGGTGTGCCACCTGACCTATACCTGGTCAGGAAGGTGATGGAGATGCCTCGCTTAGTTTCCTGCATGGCATACACGTAAACATTAAATACGAGCCTCGATCGGCTCTCAGGTTATCCTGTGAATCGGCTCAAAGAGCCGATCCACCCATGATTCGTACGAGGTGCACGAATATATGGTGGTCCTGCTTGATCAAGATAAAGCTAAAACGATCTACGATGATTTAGGGTTTTCACCGCATAATCGGATCATCCTACTCACGATTGGGCCTCGCGGCCACGCACGGTGATCGTAAGCCGATCCTAGACAAGGCCTAAAAACCAACACGAGGTTGATCCCCGGAACATCCTGTCTAGGACTAGCAAACGACACCCTACGTGCCGCTGGATCCTCCAACCCTTTGTAAGGCCTAACTATTGCAGATATTAAACTAATCCTTGAGGAACAAGGAGCAACCGTAACGGATCGGATCTACTAAATAAAGATCAAGCGGGGTGCCGCCCCTACACCTAAGATAGGTGTAAGGGCGGCTAGATATGCAAGGGTTGCACTACGATAGCATATGATACGAAGAACAATGCTAACCCTAACATATCTAAGATAACTACGTTGCTCGCCATCAAAAGGCTTCAAAGACAGCAACGCACGAACAACGTAATAAGCTTGTGCTGCCTAGATCGCAAGATGCGATCTAGGCAGCATGATGCTTACCGGTAGAAACCCTCGAGACGAAGGAGTTGGCGATGCGCCGAGATTGATTTGTGGTTGAACGTTGGTTGTTGCTTATTTCATAAACCCTAGATACATATTTATAGTCCAGGGGACTTTCTAACATGGGAATAATCCCAACCGTGCACGAGGCAAACTCTAACTAATCGACACGTAATCTACTATGTTACAGATACAAGGGCAAACTAGCCCAAACTTTGCATATAAGGCCGATTCACGTATTTCTTCCGTATATAATCTTCAAGTCCATCTTGATCGCGGCCCACCTCGGACTCGGTCAAATTCTGGTGATAACACCCTGGCTATTCAAATGGCCAGAGTATGAAGATGAACAAGGAGATGACCAGCAGGACGCCTACGACAACTAGGAGTCTTCCGACGTCAAGCGTTGGCCTGTGGACTAGAGAGTCCTTGTATCTTACGCTTCCGCTATGAACTTGTGTTTGTTCGTTGATCAATAGATCAACTATTCGTGTAATATGGATCATGTGATTCCAATTTGTAAGACAGTATGGTTTGTAATGAATGATGACTGTGATACTTAACTATTATGCCTCACAACAACAATATTCCTGGGATTGCGATGTATGACATAATAGGCATCCGGACTTAAAAATCCGGGTGTTGACAAGTTGGTATCAGAGCCATTGTTTGACCTTAGAAGACCTTAGTTAGAATGGGCGTTCTGAAAAACTTAACTTTGAAATCAAATGAAAGAAAATATTTGTGAAAATTTACTTACACTCTTGTCTTTGAGACTTTGCCAAAATTTGATGAATCATGTTCTATCTTATTTGAATCTACTTAAAATTTTGCCACACTTTGCACTCTCTAACTTACTCATCCAATTCTCTTTCAGATGGAGCCGAATGAACCCATCAACACCAAGTTTTACCAGCTTGGGAACGGAGGGAGCTTGATCTTCGAGCACGACCTCAACGCCATCTCTGACTTCCTTGGGTGCCCACACCCCGAGTTCCACGGGGTTCAGCTGGACGACACACCCGGAGGAGAGTTGCAGTGGGTGATCACTGCCGACTTGAGGGGCAAGATGGAGCCTCCCACCTCGGAGAGGATCCTCTTCTCCTTCCGCGAGAGCAACTAGCTCGACGGACTCGCACGTGGCCTTCAGGAGGCACTTGCGCGCCTCTGTGTACAGAACGTGGTGCGCATCCTCGCCTCTCGCTTCGCGCATCTCGTGAGGCGTGATGCCATGGGAGTGCCCATGGAGCTGCAGCCGCACCCGGAGTTGAGGCACCACGCTGTGCACCTGGACTTCATGCTTTACCAGACTCAGAAGGACCTCGACGCCACTCGCGCTTACGCGAACCAGACCCATGCTCACATCATCGAGCAGGGTGAGGCGATCAAGCTACTCAACAACGACCGCAAGAGCCTTCGCCAGCAGCGTGCCAAGAAGGACGCTACGATTGTGCGCCTTCGCGCCAAGATAGCATCACTTGAGGCCACTGTCAAGGCCCAGGAGGACCAGATTCGGGAGCTGGAGGATGACGACGGAGGCATCGACCTTCAGGGAGGAGGAGCCTTCCTGAGCGACGACGACGACTTTGAGGAGGACGAGTTCACCGAGGAGGAGGACTACGAGTTCCTGGAGGCAGGACCTGACGACTACGTCCCGATCGATGTCGAGGATGAGGAGTAGTTGCACTAGTTTCACTTATGTAGGTGTGAGTTGTATCCCGTCCTTTGTATCGTTGCATGAGAATGGTTCTTAAAACCATTGGAGTATGTGTGTGTTAGTTTGTACTATGTGTTGAATGAATGAATGAATGTTATGTTTGTCATGAAAAGATTACAAGTTTTCAAATGTTTTCAAACATAACCAAAATGAACCATAGAATGTTCCCTCTCATCTCATGATCTTCTATATCTTCAGATGGCCCCTCCCAATCGCACCAACGACGCGATGATGCAACTGCTGCAAACCCTGCTTGCCGACAGGGAGACAGAAAGAGCTGAACGCCAAGCCAACATCACTGCCTTACAGACCATCGCCAACCAGGGCCATGGAAATCATGACCACCCTGGATCCAAACTCAAGAACTTCCAGAACACCAATCCCCAAGTGTTTAGCAAGACCGAGGAACCCCTCGACGCCAATGACTGGCTCCAGACTGTGGAGAACAACCTGGAAGTAGCCGGAGTGGAAGCCAACGAGAAAGTCTTATTTGCAACCCACTATCTCGCTGGACCAGCCCGCGCTTGGTGGACAAGCACCCGTGCCATGAACGGAGGTCAGTTCATGACTTGGGAGGATTTCAAGCTAAAGTTCAGCAAGTACCATGTACCCCCGGGTCTTATCAAAAAGATGAGGGATGAGTTCCGTGAACTGAAACAAGGTCGCATGACGGTGGTTGAATACCGCGACAAGTTTCTTACACTGTCGAGGTACGCCCCTGATGAGACCGACACCGTTGAGAAGAGGAAGGAGAGATTCCTGAACGGACTACATGATGAGATGCAGACTGTCCTCATCAACATCCCCTTCACCGACCTTGAAGCCCTTGTTGACTCTGCCATCCAGATGGAGGGCAAGCTGAACCAAGCCAATGAGAACCGCAAGCGCCGCATAGCGAATCAAAGTGGGTCTAGCCATACCCAGAAGTTTCGCCCCACCTCAAGCGGAGGTTTCACTCCAAGAAACAACAAGCCACCGATGCAGAACTCGCGCCCCGGTTATCAGAACCGGAGTGGAGGAAACTCCAAGCCAGGAGGCTACAACAACAACAACTACTACAACAACAACAACAACAACAACAACTACAACCGCGCTCCGCCTAGAGCCCCCAACAACAATAACAACAACACCAACACCGCTCCCAGAACCGGAAGCAACGCCGTCCCCATTGCGAACAAGCAGGACAAGACCACCATCACTTGTTATGAGTGTGGTGTAGTGGGGCACTACTCCAACGAGTGTCCCAAGCGTCTCGCCAAGCTCGCCGGCAACACCGCTGCACCTGCTCAGCAGCAACGCCATGTCTCCACCGGCAAGAAGTTCGCCCCCAACAACCCTAATAACCGCAACGGCCGCCTCTACCACATGAACGCCGAAGAAGCCCAGGAAGCACCAGAGTGTTGTTAGATTCCGGAGCATCTCATTCTTTTGTCACCGAAGACTTTGCATCAACAAGTAAAATTCAACCCCTCAGCTTGAAGCATGTTATGATAGTTCAAATTCCCGGATCAACCACCAAAGCCAGAAAATTTTGCAAAAATGTACCTATCAATATCCATGATGTAGATTTCTATGCCAATCTAATCATTCTGGGAACCAAAGGTTTGGAAGTCGTACTAGGAATGGACTGGATGTCAAAACACAATGGATTGATAGACTATGCCAAGAAAGCCATAACCATGACCAGCAGCACCGGTATCGTAGTAGAGCATATCTCTGAAAAACTACCCAGAAAATTTACCTGCAACCAAAGTGTATCCAAGCCAACTCTGGATCAAATCAGGGTCGTTTGTCGCTACCCTGATGTGTTTCCAGATGATCTACCCGGTATGCCCCCGGATCGGGATATCGAGTTTATCATCGAGTTAATCCCCGGAACTGGACCCATAGCCCAGAGAGCCTACAGCATGAATGCAACCGAGCTTGTGGAGCTGAAGAAGCAGATAGATGATATGTTGGCCAAAGGTCTGATTAGACCGAGTGCATCCCCCTGGAGATCCCCCGTCTTGTTTGTGGACAAGAAGGTTGGTGCAAATCGTTTATGTACGGACTATCGTAAGCTTAACGATGTCACCATCAAAAACAAATACCCCCTACCCAAGATAGAAGACTTGTTTGATCAACTCACCGGAGCCAAAGTTTTCTCCAAGATCGACCTTAGAACTGGATACCATCAACTGAAGATCCGAGCCACCGACATTCCAAAAACTGCCTTTACCACCAGATATGGGTTGTATGAGTACAACGTCATGTCATTTGGACTGACCAATGCCCCCGCTTATTTCATGAATCTCATGAATAAGATCTTCATGAACTTTTTGGACAA
The DNA here is from genome assembly GCF_019359855.2 of Lolium perenne. Classification (NCBI taxonomy): domain Eukaryota; kingdom Viridiplantae; phylum Streptophyta; class Magnoliopsida; order Poales; family Poaceae; genus Lolium; species Lolium perenne. The sequence continues at coordinate 121,700,032 of NC_067249.2, read as the reverse complement.
GTTTGTCGTTGTCTTCATCGACGGCATTCTCGTCTACTCCAAGTCCGAAGAGGAACATGAACAGCATTTGGAAACCGTCCTAGAAACCCTTAGACATCACAAGTTATATGCCAATTTCAGCAAGTGTGAGTTTTGGTTAGAAGAAGTTGGATTTCTGGGACACATCTTGTCTGCAGGAGGAATTGCCGTAGATCCCGCCAAAATCAAAACTGTTATGGAATGGCAAGCCCCAACCACCCAAACCGAGGTCCGCGCTTTTCTTGGATTAGCTGGATATTACCGCAGATTTGTAGAAGGCTTTTCGAGCATCGCTCGACCAATGACCCAACTACTGAAGAAGGACAGGAAGTTTGAGTGGACCGACAAATGTGAAGAGAGCTTTCAACAGCTCAAGAGTAGATTGACAACCGCCCCAATCCTGATCATGCCTGATATCGCAAAGCCCTTTGACGTATATTGCAACGCCTCCAAGACTGGTCTTGGATGTGTGCTTATGCAAGAAGGCAAGGTTGTATCATACCTTTCAAGACAGCTAAAGCAACATGAACAAAACTACCCAACCCATGACCTCGAGCTTGCAGCCGTGGTCTTAGCCTTGAAAGTTTGGCGTCATTACCTCATGGGTAATCGATGCGAGATCTACTCCGACCACAAGAGCCTCAAATCCATATTCACCCAGAAGGAGCTGAACATGAGACAACTCCGATGGATCGAATTGATCAAGGATTACGACATGGAGATTCACTACCACCCCGGCAAGGCCAATGTGGTAGCGGATGCTTTGAGTCGACTGCCGTGCCAGTTGAACTCCATGCTCGCAACCGAACAGCCCAGCTTGCATCAAGAGTTTGAACAGTTTCGCCTAGAACTTGTTAGTGAAGGATTTCTAGCCAGCATAGAACTGCAACCCACCTTGGTTAGTCAGATCAAGGAAGCCCAGAAGGACAACGCTAGTATTGACGGAATCAAGAAACAGATAGCCGCAGGAAAAGCCCCTGGATTCACCATAGATGAAGCCGGAGTTCTTTGGTACAAAGAACGACTCTACGTACCATCGGACTCAGACTTGAAGCAAGTCATCCTGCAAGAAGCCCATGACACCCTTTATTCAATCCACCTCGGAGGTACCAAGATGTACCAAGACCTGAAGGAGCAATTCTGGTGGCACGGAATGAAGAGAGAAATCGGCAGCTACATCGCCAAGTGTGACATTTGTCAGAGAGTCAAGGCAGAACATCAACGACCCGCCGGACTGCTACAACCACTGCAGATTCCGGAATGGAAATGGGACTCCGTAGGAATGGACTTTATCACCGGACTACCCAAATCCAGCAAAGGCAATGATTCCATATGGGTAGTTGTCGATAGATTGACCAAAGTCGCCCATTTCATCGCCGTCAAAACCACCTACCAAGGCCCAAAGTTAGCTGAACTATACATCTCCAGAATAGTCGCCCTGCACGGAACCCCGAAATCGATAGTGTCAGATAGAGGATCACAGTTCACCTCAAGATTCTGGCAGAAAGTGCACGAAGGACTAGGAACCCGTCTGAATTTCAGCACCGCCTATCACCCTCAGACCGACGGACAGACTGAGAGAGTCAACCAGATACTGGAGGACATGCTGAGAGCATGTGTACTAGAATACAGATCCAAGTGGGAAGACTGCCTACCTTACGCAGAATTCTCTTACTACAACAGCTATCAAGCTAGCCTACAGATGGCCCCCTTTGAAGCCTTGTACGGAAGGAAATGCCGTACCCTGATACGTCTCCAACGTATCGATAATTTCTTATGTTCCATGCCACATTATTGATGTTATCTACATGTTTTATGCACACTTTATGTCATATTCGTGCATTTTCTGGAACTAACCTATTAACAAGATGCCGAAGTGCCGATTCTTTGTTTTCTGCTATTTTTGGTTTCAGAAATCCTAGTAACGAAATATTCTCGGAATTGGACGAAATCAACGCCCAGGGTCCTATTTTGCCACGAAGCTTCTAGAAGACCGAAGAGGAGACGAAGTGGGGCCACGAGGTGGCCACACCCTAGGGCGGTGCGGCCCCCCCCTTGGCCGCGCGGCCCTGTGGTGTGGGCCCCTCGTGCCGCCTCCTGACCTGCCCTTCCGCCTACTTAAAGCCTCCGTCGCGAAACCCCCAGTACCGAGAGCCACGATACGGAAAACCTTCCAGAGACGCCGCCGCCGCCAATCCCATCTCGGGGGATTCAGGAGATCGCCTCCGGCACCCTGCCGGAGAGGGGAATCATCTCCCGGAGGACTCTACGCCGCCATGGTCGCCTCCGGAGTGATGTGTGAGTAGTCTACCCCTGGACTATGGGTCCATAGCAGTAGCTAGATGGTTGTCTTCTCCCCATTGTGCTTCATTGTCGGATCTTGTGAGCTGCCTAACATGATCAAGATCATCTATCTGTAATTCTATATGTTGCGTTTGTTGGGATCCGATGAATAGAGAATACTTGTTATGTTGATTATCAAAGTTATGTCTATGTGTTGTTTATGATCTTGCATGATGTCCATTACTAGTAGATGCTCTGGCCAAGTAGATGCTTGTAACTCCAAGAGGGAGTATTTATGCTCGATAGTGGGTTCATGTCTCCGTGAATCTGGGGAAGTGACAGAAATCTCTAAGATTATGGATGTGCTGTTGCCACTAGGGATAAAACATTGGTGCTATGTTCAAGGATGTAGTCACTGATTACATTACGCGCAATACTTAATGCAATTGTCTGTTGTTAGCAACTTAATACTGGAGGGGGTTCGGATGATAACCTGAAGGTGGACTTTTTAGGCATAGATGCATGCTGGATAGCGGTCTATGTACTTTGTCGTAATGCCCAACTAAATCTCACTATACTCATCATAATATGTATGTGCATGGTCATACCCTCTTTATTTGTTAATTGCCCAACTTAATTTGTTCACCCAACATGCTGTTTATCTTATGGGAGAGACACCTCTAGTGAACTGTGGACCCCGGTCCAATTCTCTATACTGAAATACAATCTACTGCAATAATGTTCTACTATTTTCTGCAAACAATCATCATCCACACTATACATCTAATCCTTTGTTACAGCAAGCCGGTGAGATTGACAACCTCACTGTTTCGTTGGGGCAAAAGTACTTTGGTTGTGTTGTGCAGGTTCCACATTGGCGCCGGAATCTCTGGTGTTGCGCCGCACTACATCCCGCCGCCATCAACCTTCAACGTGCTTCTTGACTCCTACTGGTTCGATTAAACCTTGGTTTCTTACTGAGGGAAACTTGCCGCTGTGCGCATCACACCTTCCTCTTGGGGTTCCCAACGGACGTGTCAACCACACGCATCAAGCAAATTTCTGGCGCCGTTGCCGGGGAACTGAAGAAAGTTACACCACAGAGATCTCTAACTCCCACGTCAACTTTGCGCCAGCAGCAAATTTCTGGCGCCGTTGCCGGGGAGATCAAGACACGCTGCAAGGGGAGTCTCCACTTCCCAATCTCTTTACTTTGTTTTTGTCTTGCTTAGTTTTATTTACTACTTTGTGTGCTGCACTAAATCAAAATACAAAAAAATTAGTTGCTAGTTTTACTTTATTTGCTATCTTGTTTGCTATATCAAAAACACAAAAAAATTAGTTACTCGCATTTACTTTATCTAGTTTGCTTTATTTACTACTGCTAAAATGGCTACCCCTGAAAATACTAAGTTGTGTGACTTCACAACCACAAATAATAATGATTTCTTATGCACACCTATTGCTCCACCTGCTACTACAGCAGAATTCTTTGAAATTAAACCTGCTTTACTGAATCTTGTTATGCGAGAGCAATTTTCTGGTGTTAGTTCTGATGATGCTACTGCCCATCTTAATAATTTTGTTGAACTATGTGAAATGCAAAAATATAAAGATGTAGATGGTGACATTATAAAATTAAAATTGTTCCCTTTCTCATTAAGAGGAAGAGCTAAAGATTGGTTGCTATCTCTGCCTAAGAATAGTATTGATTCATGGACTAAATGCAAGGATGCTTTTATTGGTAGATATCCCCCTGCTAAAATTATATCTTTGAGGAGTAGCATAATGAATTTTAAACAATTAGATACTGAACATGTTGCACAAGCATGGGAAAGAATGAAATCTCTGGTTAAAAATTGCCCAACCCATGGACTGACTACTTGGATGATCATCCAAACCTTCTATGCAGGACTAAATTTTTCTTCGCGGAATTTATTGGATTCAGCTACTGGAGGTACCTTTATGTCCATCACTCTTGGTGAAGCAACAAAGCTTCTTGATAATATGATGATCAATTACTCTGAATGGCACACGGAAAGAGCTCCACAAGGTAAGAAGGTAAATTCTGTCGAAGAAACCTCTTCCTTGAGTGATAAGATTGATGCTATTATGTCTATGCTTGTGAATGATAGGACTAATGTTGATCCTAATAATGTTCCGTTAGCTTCATTGGTTGCCCAAGAAGAACATGTTGATGTAAACTTCATTAAAAATAATAATTTCAACAACAATGCTTATCGGAACAATTCTAGTAATAACTATAGGCCATATCCTTATAATAATGGTAACGGTTATGGTAATTCTTATGGGAATTCTTACAACAATAATAGGAATACACCCCCTGGACTTGAAGCCATGCTTAAAGAATTTATTAGTACACAAACTGCTTTTAACAAATCTGTTGAAGAAAAGCTTGGGAAAATTGATATACTTGCTTCTAAAGTCGATAGTCTTGCTGCTGATGTAGATCTTTTGAAATCGAAAGTTATGCCTAATAGGGATATTGAAAATAAAATTGTTACTACAGCAAATGCCATCCAAGTTAGAATTAATGAGAATATAAGATTAATGGCTGAACTGCGTGCTAGGTGGGATAGAGAAGAAAATGAAAAACTAGCTAAAGAGAAAAAAGTAGCTAAAGTTTGGACTATTACCACCACAAGCAATGCTAATGCTACACATGTTGCTGCACCTCCTACTATTAATAATAAAAGAATTGGTGTTAGCAATGTTTCCACTTCTAATGCAAAGCGCAAGAAACTGCCTGAAATTGCTAAAACTGCTGAAACTGCCTGTGATAAAACTGCTGAAATTTTTTCCAACATTGGGGATGATGATCCCATTGCTTTAGATTATAATGGTTTGAATTTTGATGATTGCCACATCTCTGAAGTTATAAAGTTCTTGCAAAAACTTGCTAAAAGTCCTAATGCTAGTGCTATAAATTTGGCTTTCACGCAACATATTACAAATGCTCTCATAAAAGCTAGAGAAGAGAAACTAGAGCGCGAAGCCTCTATTCCTAGAAAGCTAGAGGATGGTTGGGAGCCCATCATTAAGATGAAGGTTAAAGATTTTGATTGTAATGCTTTATGTGATCTTGGTGCAAGTATTTCTGTTATGCCTAAGAAAATTTATAATATGCTTGACTTGCCACCGCTGAAAAATTGTTATTTGGATGTTAATCTTGCTGATCATTCTACAAAGAAACTTTTGGGGAAAGTTGATAATGTTCACATTACCGTTAACAATAACCTTGTCCCCGTTGATTTTGTTGTCTTGGATATTGAATGCAATGCATCTTGTCCCATTATATTGGGAAGACCTTTTCTTCGAACTGTTGGTGCTATCATTGATATGAAGGAAGGTAATATAAAATATAAATTTTCTCTCAAGAAAGGTATGGAACACTTCCCTAGAAAGATAATGAAGTTACCTTTTGATTCTATTATTAGAACAAATTATGATGTTGACACTTCATCTCTTGATAATACTTGATACACACTTTCTGCGCCTAGCTGAAAGGCGTTAAAGAAAAGCGCTTATGGGAGACAACCCATGGTTTTTAATACAGTACTTTGTTTTTATTTTGTGTCTTGGAAGTTGTTTACTACTGTAGCAACCTCTCCTTATCTTAGTTTAGTGTTTTTTTGTGCCAAGTAAAGTCGTTGATAGAAAAGTTCATACTAGATTTGGATTACTGCGCAGAAACAGATTTCTTTGCTGTCACGAATCTGGGCTGTTTTCTCTGTAGGTAACTCAGAAAATTATGCCAATTTACGTGAGTGATCCTCAGATATGTACGCAACTTTCATTCCATTTGAGCATTTTCATTTGAGCAATTCTGGTGCCTCGATAAAATTCGTCAATACGAACTGTTCTGTTTTGACAGATTCTGCCTTTTATTTCGCATTGCCTCTTTTGCTATGTTGGATGAATTTCTTTGATCCATTAATGTCCAGTAGCTTTATGCAATGTCCAGAAGTGTTAAGAATGATTGTGTCACCTCTGAACATGTTAATTTTTATTGTCACTAACCCTCTAATGAGTTGTTCTAAGTTTGGTGTGGAGGAAGTTTTCAAGGATCAAGAGAGGAGTATGATGCAACATGATCAAGGAGAGTGAAAGCTCTAAGCTTGGGGATGCCCCGGTGGTTCACCCCTGCATATATCAAGAATACTCAAGCGTCTAAGCTTGGGGATGCCCAAGGCATCCCCTTCTTCATCGACAACATTATCAGGTTCCTCCCCTGAAACTATATTTTTATTCCATCACATCTTATGTGCTTTTCTTGGAGCGTCGGTTTGTTTTTGTTTTTTTGTTTTGTTTGAATAAAATGGATCCTAGCATTCACTTTATGGGAGAGAGACACGCTCCGCTGTAGCATATGGACAAGTATGTCCTTAGGCTCTACTCATAGTATTCATGGCGAAGTTTCTTCTTCGTTAAATTGTTATATGGTTGGAATTGGAAAATGATACATGTAGTAATTACTATAAATGTCTTGGGTAATGTGATACTTGGCAATTGTTGTGCTCATGTTTAAGCTCTTGCATCATATACTTTGCACCCATTAATGAAGAAATACATAGAGCATGCTAAAATTTGGTTTGCATATTTGGTCTCTCTAAGGTCTAGATAATTCCTAGTATTGAGTTTGAACAACAAGGAAGACGGTGTAGAGTCTTATAATGTTTACAATATGTCTTTTATGTGAGTTTTGCTGCGCCGTTCATCCTTGTGTTTGTTTCAAATAACCTTGCTAGCCTAAACCTTGTATCGAGAGGGAATACCTCTCATGCATCCAAAATCCTTGAGCCAACCACTATGCCATTTGTGTCCACCATACCTACCTACTACATGGTATTTTCCACCATTCTAAAGTAAATTGCTTGAGTGCTACCTTTAAAATTCCATCATTCACCTTTGCAATATATAGCTCATGGGACAAATAGCTTAAAAACTATTGTGGTATTGAATATGTACTTATGCACTTTATCTCTTATTAAGTTGCTTGTTGCGCGATAACCATGTTCCTGGGGACGCCATCAACTACTCTTTGTTGAATTTCATGTGAGTTGCTATGCATGTTCGTCTTGTCTGAAGTAAGAGAGATCTACCACCTTATGGTTAAGCATGCATATTGTTAGAGAAGAACATTGGGCCGCTAACTAAAGCCATGATCCATGGTGGAAGTTTCAGTTTTGGACATATATCCTCAATCTCATATGAGAAAATTATTAATTGTTGTTACATGCTTATGCATAAAAGAGGAGTCCATTATCTGTTGTCTATGTTGTCCCGGTATGGATGTCTAAGTTGAGAATAATCAATAGCGAGAAATCCAATGCGAGCTTTCTCCTTAGACCTTTGTATAGGCGGCATAGAGGTACCCCTTTGTGACACTTGGTTAAAACATGTGCATTGCGATGATCCGGTAGTCCAAGCTAATTAGGACAAGGTGCGGGCACTATTAGTATACTATGCATGAGGCTTGCAACTTGTAAGATATAATTTACATGATACATATGCTTTATTACTACCGTTGACAAAATTGTTTCATGTTTTCAAAATCAAAGCTCTAGCACAAATATAGCAATCGATGCTTTTCCTCTATGGAGGACCATTCTTTTACTTTCATTGTTGATTCAGTTCACCTATTTCTCTCCACCTCAAGAAGCAAACACTTGTGTGAACTGTGCATTGATTCCTACATACTTGCATATTGCACTTATTATATTACTCTATGTTGACAATATCCGTGAGATATACATGTTACAATTTGAAAGCAACCGCTGAAACTTAATCTTCCTTTGTGTTGCTTCAATGCTTCTACTATGAATTATTGCTTTATGAGTTAACTCTTATGCAAGACTTATTGATGCTTGTCTTGAAGTACAATTCATGAAAAGTCTTTGCTATATGATTCACTTGTTTACTCATGTCATATACATTGTTTTGATCGCTGCATTCACTACATATGCTTTACAAATAGTATGATCAAGGTTATGATGGCATGTCACTCCAGAAATTATCTTTGTTATCGTTTTACCTGCTCGGGACGAGCAGAACTAAGCTTGGGGATGCTGATACGTCTCCAACATATCGATAATTTCTTATGTTCCATGCCACATTATTGATGTTATCTACATGTTTTATGCACACTTTATGTCATATTCGTGCATTTTCTGGAACTAACCTATTAAAAAGATGCCGAAGTGCCGATTCTTTTTCTGCTGTTTTTGGTTTCAGAAATCCTAGTAACGAAATATTCTCGGAATTGGACGAAATCAACGCCCAGGGTCCTATTTTGCCACGAAGCTTCCAGAAGACCGAAGAGGAGACGAAGTGGGGCCACGAGGTGGCCACACCCTAGGGCGGCGCGGCCCCCCCCCCCTTGGCCGCACGGCCCTGTGGTGTGGGCCCCTCGTGCCGCCTCCTGACCTGCCCTTCCGCCTACTTAAAGCCTCCGTCGTGAAACCCCCAGTACCGAGAGCCACGATACGGAAAACCTTCCAGAGACGCCGCCGCCGCCAATCCCATCTCGGGGGATTTAGGAGATCGCCTCCGGCACCCTGCCGGAGAGGGGAATCATCTCCCGGAGGACTCTACGCCGCCATGGTCGCCTCCGGAGTGATGTGTGAGTAGTCTACCCCTGGACTATGGGTCCATAGCAGTAGCTAGATGGTTGTCTTCTCCCCATTGTGCTTCATTGTCGGATCTTGTGAGCTGCCTAACATGATCAAGATCATCTATTTGTAATTCTATATGTTGCGTTTGTTGGGATCCGATGAATAGAGAATACTTGTTATGTTGATTATCAAAGTTATGTCTATGTGTTGTTTATGATCTTGCATGCTCTCCGTTACTAGTAGATGCTCTGGCCAAGTAGATGCTTGTAACTCCAAGAGGGAGTATTTATGCTCGATAGTGGGTTCATGTCTCCGTGAATCTGGGGAAGTGACAGAAATCTCTAAGATTATGGATGTGCTGTTGCCACTAGGGATAAAACATTGGTGCTATATTCAAGGATGTAGTCACTGATTACATTACGCGCAATACTTAATGCAATTGTCTGTTGTTAGCAACTTAATACTGGAGGGGGTTCGGATGATAACCTGAAGGTGGACTTTTTAGGCATAGATGCATGCTGGATAGCGGTCTATGTACTTTGTCGTAATGCCTAACTAAATCTCACTATAATCATCATAATATGTATGTGCATGGTCATGCCCTCTTTATTTGTCAATTGCCCAACTGTAATTTGTTCACCCAACATGCTGTTTATCTTATGGGAGAGACACCTCTACTGAACTGTGGACCCCGGTCCAATTCTCTATACTGAAATACAATCTCTTGCAATCTTTGTTCTACTGTTTTCTGCAAACAATCATCATCCACACTATACATCTAATCCTTTGTTACAGCAAGCCGGTGAGATTGACAACCTCACTGTTTCGTTGGGGCAAAGTACTTTGGTTGTGTTGTGCAGGTTCCACGTTGGCGCCGGAATCTCTGGTGTTGCGCCGCACTACATCCCGCCGCCATCAACCTTCAACGTGCTTCTTGACTCCTACTGGTTCGATTAAACCTTGGTTTCTTACTGAGGGAAACTTGCCGCTGTGCGCATCACACCTTCCTCTTGGGGTTCCCAACGGACGTGTCAACCACACGCATCATACCCCCCTGAACTGGTCGGAAGTCGGAGAAAGCCAAGTTTTTGGCCCAGATGTTCTTCGTGAAGCCGAAGAGAAAGTACACAAGATCCGAGAGTACCTCAAGACGGCGCAATCAAGACAGAAGAGCTACGCCGACAAGAGACGTCGGGAGATGACCTTCGAGATCGGAGACTTCGTCTATCTCAAGGTATCCCCCTTGAAAGGAATGCAGATATTCCAGCTGAAAGGAACGCTCGCACCCCGATATGTCAGACCTTTCAAAGTCCTCAGCCACCGAGGTGAAGTGTCTTATCAACTGGAGTTGCCCGAAGAAATGTCGGCTGTGCACGACGTGTTTCATATCTCACTCCTCCGGAAGTGCCTTGAAGTTCCTGAGAAGACCGAATTATTCAAGAACATCGATCACCGATCGGTGGATATCCACCAGGACTTGACATACCGCGAAGTGCCGATTCGCATCCTGGAGGAAGCTTACCGAACCACCCGCACCCGAAGCATCAAGTTTCTGAAGATACAGTGGAGCAATCATACCGAGGATGAAGCCACATGGGAACGCGAAGACTTCATGAAGAAGGAGTACCCAGATCTCTTTAGTACCTAACTTTCTTTTCGATCTCGGGACGAGATCTTTTGTAAGGGGGAAGGGTTTGTAACATCCCAAATTTCAATAAAAGAAAGTTAGAAGAATTCCAAAGAGCAAAATTTCAAACCAACAAAAACTTTTCAAATTGCATATAGTGCCATGCATAGGATTTGTGCATTTGATTGATATGCCATGATGATTGTATTAGGAGTATAAGCTAAACCCTAAAACCCTAATGTGATCATGAGAAGATCACAAACCAATTAAATCACAAAGAGTAAGAAAATCAAATAAATGCAAAACCCTAAAAACCCTCACATATGTCCTATGGCATTTTTATAAATTTTGACCCTAGACCAATTGGGTCTTCACCATTAGTTGAATAATATTACTAAACACTTATTACAACTTTTGGAATCAAAGAATCACAAATCAAATGGATTTCAAATACAAAACTTGCTCACATATGATAATGGTCAAAACTGCCAATTATAGTCTGATCACTACTTTGAGCCATTGCAATTCAATTTTCTCAAACCAAACCTTGCTAACTCTTTGCACCACATCCAAGTCAACATCAAGGTGAACACTTTTTGTAAAGATCACCATGCCAAATTCTGCCTTGATCATTAGCTATGCTCAACCAAAGTTGCAACATTTTAATATGTGCAACAATCTCACACTTAGCCATTTTTGCAAAACTTTGAATTCAACAATGCCACCACCACACCTCACCACCTCTGATCATTTCTAACTCAATGAGACACTCACAATTCAAAACTTGCCACCATTTGAATTAAATCAAATTTGGACAAAAATCAAAAATGGCATCTATGTGACTATTTGACACTATTTGCTATAGTGATCTACCCCATCTAATCTACCCCAACCTACACCAAATGGTCCCCTGGTTCCCTCTAAACCATTCAATGCCAAATAGAAACCCTAGGAGAGGGCTAACAAGGCATGGACATGGCCATGCCGGCCATGCTCCACACGTCGAGCTCCACCTCTCTCCCTTCTTCCTTAGCCACGGCCACCATGCCCTCTAGCGCCACCTCGCACTCCTACACCACCTAGCAACAGGCATTGTCGAGGAGGAGCACTAGACGCGCCAGACCAGCTCGCGCCCATGGCGGCCAGTATGCCGCTCATGTCGCGCGTGGCGCGCCACAGACGCGCCCTGGACACGCGCCGTCCCACGCCCTCACGCAAGCCCTGGACCCCCTTCGAGCACGTTGAGCATCACCGTGCCACCGCGGACGCGCCAGACACGCTCTCGACCACGACCCGTGCCCGCCGTCGCCGGAGAAGGAGACCCCGATCCGCCGCAGACGCGGCAGACATGGAAGCAACGCGACCAATCCAGCCACCGCCCGACCACGCTGTCGCCGCCAAACGCTTCGCCAGGAACCGCAGAACAGCGCCACGCCCTCGCCTAGCTCGCTAGCTCGCCGGAGAAGCCGCGAGCATGTCGACTTCCTCACTGCCCCGCAGCACCCTCGCGTTGCTATAAATAGAGCACTCCCCTCGTCGATCTGAGCACACCACCTTGCTCTCCACCTCTCACTGCTTCTCAACCAACACACCACTCGCTCGATTCTCGCAGGAGCTGCTCCAATTTGGAGATCGGAGCCGCCAGTACCTGGTGGACGCCGCCGTCGATTGGAGCCACCCCAGGACGAGACGCTGGTACCAGGTGCTCCGCCGTCGTCCACAACTTCACCGCGCACTCTGCCAAGCCTTGCTGGAGCCACGGTGAGCTCTCCGACCCCCTAGGCTCGCCGCCAGCACGTCGGGTTCTCGTCGGAGAAGACGATGAACCTCGACCGTCGATCTGTGTTCTAATCCAACGCGCCAGATTAAAACATACCGCTTCGGGTTTTATGAGTCGCTGACGCCTGGACCCCACCCTGTCAGCGCGCCGCGCGTCTCTGGACCGTGGTGGGCTGGACTGGGCCGTTTTAATTCGAATCTGGCCCAGTTTAGTTTCCCGCCGGCCCTTTTAATTCAAACTTCATTTAAACAAATCCAAATAATTTCAATACTGCCCAAACTTTGAAATTAAATAGATTCAAATTGGCTTAACCAAATTCAATGAATTTTATATGGTTGGAAAGCTATGGAAAATATCTACACAATGCCACTGGACCCATGACCAGATTAGTTGTAGAATTAATTTGATAAAAAGAAGAAGGCAGGGACTTTTCCCTATTCAAACAATTATTAAAAATCAACCAAAATAGATATTAAGTTAATTCCAACTCTAATAGCTCACATTTGACTTACACTAATTGTTTATGCAATAAAATGGTGTGGTCACTTTGCATGATCATGCCCTAGTTTAATTGATGGACAATATGGCTAGTTTATGTAGTTGATATTGTCCAAAACTATTAAGTTAATTATATGAAGTCTTATACTTCATTTAAACTTTGTCTCACATGAATTCATGTGATGTTTGGACCCCTGGCCAAACTCACTTATATGAATTACTTGGAGATTTAAATCATATGTAGCACTATTAAATAGTATGAGGTGGTCTACCTCATTTAAATCATTTTCTCAAATGATAGTGATGAATATTTGACTTAGGTCAATATAAGTTCATATATGATTGTTTGAGAAATTAAATCTTAAGAAGATTTCAATGAGAGGAAATTATTTCTCAAGAACCCTATGGAAACTATCATTTACATATTAAATAAAAAGAAGTAAATTCTCCTCAAGCAACACAACCCATGCACCCTAATTAGATTATTTGTGTGCATAGAATAGTTTGTGTGTTTATATGTGATGCATGGAATAGCCATTGAATTAGTGAGTAATTATACTCGTATTCAAATTTAGATGCTAGCACCGGAGAGTACACTGAAGAAGAAGGTTGCTACCAAGAGGAGGAGGAGGAGAATTTTGAGAACTACCAAGGCAAGCTAATATTCTTGCAAAGTGCAAAGCCCCTTGGGGCAAGGCACCATGAACCTTACCTTTTCTTACATAAGCCTATCCCAAGTTTATACATTACAAGTTTTTACTTGTTTTCTCAAGAAGTTACTTTTATAGTTAACTATGGTCAAAGTAAAGAAGTTTACTAGAGTAGTAAAGTTAGCCTCCATCAAGCAAAGCAAGATAGCACCCCTCATGATTTAGAGCTAGTGCTAATGAATAAAACTTGACTACTCTAGATGGGAACAATGTGATTTGAAATGAATTTGGAACCTTGGAATGATGATGCATTCCATTGAATGATTTTTGAAGGTGAATATGACAAAGAGAAGATGGTGATTTTTGGTAAACATGATGTTGGTCTGAATGCGATACCTTTCCAATATTAAGTACCCCCACAATACCTGATTATGGGTAGGGCTTAACTGGAAGTTTATGCATCTTAGTATGGGCTCCCTCTGAACACACGTCATAGGGGTTACGCTTGAGGCTGCCTCCATTGTTGAGAAATGATGTGAAATTGAGGTGAATGGTACGGCCAAGCCCTGTGCAGTTCCCAGGTTGACAGTTGGTCTTCACTGGGAGGCCAAGCTCATGGGGAGAGGTGCTCATACTAGGGTTTGTAAGTGAAAGGTTATGGTTGATGATCCGCGTACCGTGTTACGATGATTCGGGGTAATCCCGATGGATGAAATCAAATGTTGTGGCACAAGTGTGCAACCTCTGCAGAGTGTAAATCTATTCGAATAGCCGCGTCCACGGTTACAGACGGTTGGAAAGGCCATACAGTTTACGATGTCATATCTTTGAAAATGATGTTGAAAGAAGATGGTGAAATGACTTGTGGTGAATTGAATTGAAATCACCACTTGAATGGTGGGAATGACACTAATGTTCCCACTTGAGTTAGTTAGCACTTGAATAAGATTTTCTCAAATACTTGTGAACTAAAATTGGCTTTATGCAAATAAACTAGAGCTTAGCAAACCATACTAGAAATGTCTAGCACTTACATTAGTATTAGTTTGCGAGTACTTGAAGTACTCACGGCTTTGTCCATGGCTATTCAAATGGCCAGAGTATGAAGATGAACAAGGAGATGACCAGCAGGACGCCTACGACAACTAGGAGTCTTCCGACATCAAGCGTTGGCCTGTGGACTAGAGAGTCCTTGTATCTTACGCTTCCGCTATGAACTTGTGTTTGTTCGTTGATCAATAGATCAACTATTCGTGTAATATGGATCATGTGATTCCAATTTGTAAGACAGTATGGTTTGTAATGAATGATGACTGTGATACTTAACTATTATGCCTCGCAACAACAATATTCCTAGGATTGCGATGTATGACATAATAGGCATCCGGACTTAAAAATCCGGGTGTTGACAATAATCAACAGCGACAAGTATATGAGTGTTACCTTCTGAAGAAGGGAAAGGACCCATGAAGTCAAATCCCCAACAATCAAATGGTTCAATAACAAGAGTATAATTCATAGGCATTTCATTGCGTCTAGAGATATTACCAACCCTTTGACATTCATCACAAGATAAAATAAACTTTCTTGCATCTTTAAAAAGAGTTGGCCAATAAAAACCTGATTGTAGAACCTTTTGCGCGGTTCTATCTCCGGCGTGATGTCCTCCATAAACACTACCATGACACTTACTCAATATCTCTTGTTGTTCATATTCAGGAACACATCTTCGCATAATACCATCCACTCCTTCTTTATATAAGTGTGGGTCATCCCAAAAATAATGCCTCAAGTCATAAAAGAATTTCCTCCTTTGCTGAGTTGAAAAGGTTGGAGGCAAGTACTTCGAAACAATAAAGTTAGCATAATCAGCATACCAAGGACTATCTCGCGAGCTCACCCTTTATTACAGCCAATTGTTCATTTGGAAAACTATCATTAACATGAACAGGATCATAAACAATATTTTCCAATCTAGACAAATTATCAGCAACAGGATTATCAGCACCTTTCCTCTCTATTATATGTAAATCAAATTCTTGCAAAAGAAGCACCCATCTAATAAGCCTCGGCTTAGCATCTTTCTTTTCCATAAGGTACCTAATTGCAGCATGATCGCTATGAATTGTGACTTTTGAATCAACAATATAAGGTCTAAACTTGTCACAAGCAAAAACCACAGCTAATAATTCTTTTTCAGTTGTAGCATAATTTCTTTGAGCAGCATCAAGAGTTTTACTAGCATAATGAATAACATTCAATTTTTTATCTACTCACTGTCCAAGAACAACACCTACAGCAAAATCACTAGCATCACACATAATTTCAAAAGGTAAATTCCAATCAGGAGGTTGAACTATAGGAGCATTTGTTAAGGCTTTCTTTAGAGTTTCAAAAGCTTCCTTACAATCATCATCAAAAACAAAAGGTACATCTTTTTGAAGAAGATTAGTAAGAGGCTTTGAAATTTTAGAGAAATCTTTAATAAATCTCCTATAAAAACCAGCATGACCAAGAACACTACGAATACCTTTAACATCCCTAGGATAGGGCATCTTCTAAATTGCTTCAACTTTAGCTCTATCAACTTCAATACCTCTCTCAGAAATTTTATGTCTCAATACAATCCCTTCATTAACCATAAAGTGGCATTTCTCCCAATTAAGAAAAAGGTTAGTTTCTTCACATCTCTGCAAAACTTTATCAAGGTTTCGCAAGCAATTATCAAAAGAATTCCCATAGACAGAAAAATCATCCATGAATACCTCTACAATATTTTCACAAAAGCCATGAAAAATAGCAGACATGCATCTTTGAAAATTAGCAGGAGCATTACATAAACCAAAAGGCATACACCTATAAGCATAAGTTCCATAGGGACAAGTGAAAGTGGTTTTCTCTTGATCTTTAGTTTTAACAGCAATTTGTGAAAACCCAGAATAACCATCAAGAAAACAGAAATGAGTATTTTTAGACAATCTTTCTAACATTTGATCAATAAAAGGTAAAGGGTAATGATCTTTCTTAGTAACTTTATTAACTTTTCGATAATCAATGCACATTCTATACCCTACAACTACTCTTTGAGGGATGAGATCATCATTATCATTAGGTACAATAGTTATTCCTCCTTTCTTAGGAACACAATGCACGGGACTAACCCATCTACTATCAACAATAGGATATATAATGCCAGCTTCAAGAAGTTTTAATACCTCATTCCTTACCACATCCTTCATCTTAGGAATTAGACGACGCTGATGTTCAACAACAGGCTTTGCATCATCTTCCATGTTGATGGCATGTTGGCAAATAGAGGGATAAATCCCCTTCAAGTCATCAAGAGTGTAGCCAATAGCTCCTCGGTGTTTCTTCAATATTTCCAATAACCTTTCTTCCTCAAAATCTGAAAGCTTAGCACTAATAATAACAGGATATGTTTTCTTATCATCAATATAAGCATACTTAAGATTATCAGGCAACGGTTTCAAATCAAAAACAGGATCTTCCTTTGGTGGTGGTGTTGTACCTAGATCTTCAACCGGTAAGTCATGTTTAAGAATAGGTTGACGAAGGAAATTTCATCAAGCTCATTTCTTTCTTCCCTAAAGACTTCACTCTCATGATCCTCCAAATGTTGCTGCAAAGGATTATTAGGAGAAAGAGCAATAGATGCACACTGTTCAACTCTAAAATCATCATTAGGCAATTCAGCTTTATAAGGAACTTTGGCAAATTTAGAGAAATTAAACTCATAAGATTCACCAGCAAATTTAGTCACAATTTTCTCCTTCTTGCAATCTATAATAGCTCCACAAGTATTTAGAAAAGGTCTACCAAAAATGATAGGACAAGTCTTACTAGCAGCAGAACCAAGTACCAAAAAGTCAGCAGGATATTTAATCTTACCACATAGAACTTCCACATCTCGAACAGTACCAATAGGAGAGATAGTTCCTCTATTAGCTAGCCGAATAACCACATCAATATCTTCAAGTTCACAAGAACCAATTTCATGCATGATTTCCTCGTAAAGCTCATAAGGAATGGCACTAATACTTGCACCAATATCGCATAAACCATAATAACAATGATCACCAATTCTAACAGAGAGCATAGGAACACTGGCTTTCCTAGATTTACTAGGATGTGAAACAATATTAGAAGCATCTTCACACAAAATGATGTGACCATCTTCTACATTTTCAGTCACAAGATCTTTAACTATTGCAATAGCAGGTTCAACATTTATTTGCTCCTCAGGTTCTATAGGTTTCTTTGCACTTTTATTAACCACACTAGTTATAACAGAATACTCCTTCATTTTAGCAGGAAAAGGAGTTTTTTCAATATAAGCTTCAGGAAGAATATGATCAACAGTTTTAATTTCAACACATTTACTTATAGGTGAATCAGTTTTATCTTTGTAAGGTTCATGATACTTATTAAAATTATTCCTAGGCAATTCAAAATGAGAGGCAAAAGCTTTATAAAAATTTGCAAAAACTTGAGAGTCAAGACCATAAGTAGCACTCATATTACGAAATTTATCAGTATCCATAAAAGTTTCAATGCATTCATAATCATAATTTATACCTGACTCTCTACCTTTGTCGTTCTCCCATCCTTCAGTATTCTCCTGAATCCGATCAAGAAGGTCCCATTTAAACTCTTATTTGTTGTGTGTGAATGATCCAGAACAAGTAGTATCCAACAAGGTTTTATCTTGAAAAGAAAGTCTTGCATAGAAATTATCAATGATGATATTACTAGGAAGCTCATGAATGGGGCATTTGAGCATTAAAGACTTCAATCTCCCCCATGCTTGGGCAATACTCTCTCCATCATGAGGCCAGAAATTATATATGCGGTTTTGGTCTTTGTGAATTTCACTTGGAGGATAGAATTTAGAATAAAATAGAGGCACAACATCCTTCCAATCAAGAGAATGCCCATTCTTCAGCAGTTTATACCAATGCGCCGCTTTACCAGACAGCGATATAGAGAATAGTTTCTTCCTAACTTCATCCATAGAAATACCGGCACACTTGAATAACCTGCATAATTCATGTAAAAACAGTAAATGATCTACATGATGGACAGTTACAGCCCCTTCATAGCAGTTATCCACAACACGTTCAATAATTTTCATAGGTATTTTATATGGAACCTCTTTCTCACCTGGCGCCTCATCCACTACCTTTGCAGTAGTAGTAGATTTTCCAAATAGGAATTCAAGAGAATATCTCCCCATAATGAATTATAGCAGCAGGCAGAAATAAAAACAACACGTACAGTAAAAGTTTTCCTTACCAATTCCACTTACCAATAGCGCTTCACTCCCCGGCAACGGCGCCAGAAAATAGTCTTGATGACCCACAAGTATGGGGGGTGTATCGTAGTACTTTCGATAAATAAGAGTGTTGAACCCAACGAGGAGCAGAAGGTGTTGACAAGCAGTTTCGATGAAGGATTCACTGTAAATGCTCACAGACAAGTATTCAGGAGGATTTGATATAGCAGATAAATAAAATACAAGTAAGTAAAATGCGAGAATAATAATTGCAGCGAGTGGCCCAATACTTTTTAGCACAAAGGACATGCCGGTTTGTTTACTTATGATGACCAAACGTTCTTGAGGACACACGGGAATTTAGTATAGTGCTTTCACTTCATATAGTTGATTAATCTTCATTGTTTTGATAAGTGTTGTGTGGGTGAACCTATCCTAATGCACCGCCCTTCCTAGGACTAATACTTGTGATGATGGCGATGATCTCCTCCAATTCCCCGTCCCGGCGGAGTGCCACAACGGAGACTTCTGGCTCCCGAGACGGAGTTTCGCGATGTGGCGGCGTTCTGGAGGGTTTCTGGCGACTTCGACTTCTTGGTCGCGATTTTTAGATCGAAACCCCTTAAGTAGTCCAGAGGACGGCGTCGGAGGCCAGCCAAGGGGGCTAGACGCTAGGGCGGCGCGTCCCCTCCTGGGCCGCGTCGGCCTAGTGTCTGGGGCCCTCGGGCCTCCACCTGGCTTGCCCTTCTGGCTCCGCGAGTCTTCTGGGAAAATAAGACCTTTCGCATAATTCCGAGGATTTTCCTGAAAGTTGGATTTCTGCACAAAAACGAGATACCAGAACAGTTCTGCTGAAAACAGCGTTAGTCCGCGTTAGTTGTATCCAAAACACACAAATTAGAGGCAAAACAATAGCAAAAGTGTTCGGGAAAGTAGATACGTTTTGGACGTATCAACTCCCCCCAAGCTTAGCTTATTTCTTGTCCTCAAGCAATTCAGTTAACAACTGAGCGATAAAAGAACTTTCACGTACACATTTGTTCATATGATGTAAATATTCTCATGCTATGGCTAACACTTAGGCAGTTCATAATAAGATACGTGCAAATAAGATCATCTAATAGCTATTTCAATCATGGAAAGGTACCAATGATACGTCTCCGACGTATCGATAATTTCTTATGTTCCATGCCACATTATTGATGATATCTACATGTTTTATGCACACTTTATGTCATATTCGTGCATTTTCTGGAACTAACCTATTAACAAGATGCCGAAGTGCCGCTTCATTTTCTGCTGTTTTTGGTTTCAGAAATCCTAGTAAGGAAATATTCTCGGAATTGGACGAAATCAACGCCCAGGGTCCTATTTTGCCACGAAGCTTCCAGAAGACCGAAGAGTCAACGAAGTGGGGCCACGAGGTGGCCAGGAGGGTAGGCGGCGCGGCCCCACCCTTGGCCGCGCCGACCTGTCTCCTGGGCCCCTCGCGACGCCCCCTGACCTACCCTTCCGCCTACAAATAGCCTTCGTCGCGAAACCCCCAGTACCGAGAGCCACGATACGGAAAACCCTCCAGAGACGCCGCCGCCGCCAATCCCATCTCGGGGGATTCAGGAGATCGCCTCCGGCACCCTGCCGGAGAGGGGAGTCATCTCCCGGAGGACTCTACGCCGCCATGGTCGCCTCCGGAGTGATGTGTGAGTAGTCTACACCTGGACTATGGGTCCATAGCAGTAGCTAGATGGTTGTCTTCTCCTCGTTGTGCGTAATTGTCGGGTCTTGTGAGCTACCGAACATGATCAAGATCATCTATCTGTAATTCTATATGTTGTGTTTGTTGGGATCCGATGAATAGAGAATACCATGTTATGTTGATTATCAATTTATATCTATGTGTTGTTTATGATCTTTCATGCTCTCTGTTATTAGTAGATACTCTGGCCAAGTTGATCCTAGTAACTCCAAGAGGGAGTATTTATGCTCGATAGTGGGTTCATGTCTCCGTGAATCTGGGGGAGTGACAAAAACCTCTAAGGTTATGGATGTGCTGTTGCCACTAGGGATAAAACATTGATGCTATGTCCGAGGATGTAGTTATTGATTACATTACGCACAATACTTAATGCAATTGTCTGTTGTTAGCAACTTAATACTGGAGGGGGTTCGGATGATAACCTGAAGGTGGACTTTTTAGGCATAGATGCATGCTGGATAGCGGTCTATGTACTTTGTCGTAATGCCCAATTAAATCTCACTATACTCATCATAATATGTATGTGCATGGTCATGCCCTCTCTATTTGTCAATTGCCCAACTGTAATTTGTTCACCCAACATGCTATTTATCTTATGGGAGAGACACCTCTAGTGAACTGTGGACCCCGGTCCAATTCTCTATACTGAAATACAATCTACTGCAATACTTGTTCTACTGTTTTCTGCAAACAATCATCATCCACACTATACATCTAATCCTTTGTTACAGCAAGCCGGTGAGATTGACAACCTCGCTGTTTCGTTGGGGCGAAGTACTTGGTTTGTGTTGTGCAGGTTCCACGTTGGCGCTGGAATCCCTGGTGTTGCGCCGCACTACATCTCGCCGCCATCAACCTTCACGTGCTTCTTGACTCCTACTGGTTCGATAAACCTTGGTTTCTTACTGAGGGAAACTTGACGTTGTGCGCATCACACCTTCCTCTTGGGGTTCCCAACGGACGCGTGTTGAACGAAAAGACATAAAGTCAACTACGCGCATCAAGCAAAATTTCTGGCGCCGTTGCCGGGGAGATCAAGACACGCTGCAAGGGGAGTCTCCACATCCCAATCTCTTTACTTTGTTTTTGTCTTGCTTAGTTTTATTTACTACTTTGTTTGCTGCACTAAATCAAAATACAAAAAAATTAGTTGCTAGTTTTACTTTATTTGCTATCTTGTTTGCTATATCGAAAACACAAAAAAATTAGTTACTTGCATTTACTTTATCTAGTTTGCTTTATTTACTACTACTAAAATGGGTACTCCTGAAAATACTAAGTTGTGTGACTTCACAACCACAAATAATAATGATTTCTTATGCACACCTATTGCTCCACCTGCTACTACAGCAGAATTCTTTGAAATTAAACCTGCTTTACTGAATCTTGTTATGCGAGAGCAATTTTCTGGTGTTAGTTCTGATGATGCTTCTGCCCATCTCAATAATTTTTTTGAACTATGTGAAATGCAAAAGTATAAAGATGTAGATGGTGACATTATAAAATTAAAATTGTTCCCTTTCTCATTAAGAGGAAGAGCTAAAGATTGGTTGCTATCTCTGCCTAAGAATAGTATTGATTCATGGACTAAATGCAAGGATGCTTTTATTGGTAGATATTATCCCCCTGCTAAAATTATATCTTTGAGGAGTAGCATAATGAATTTTAAACAATTGGATACTGAGCATGTTGCACAAGCATGGGAAAGAATGAAATCTTTGGTTAAAAATTGCCCAACCCATGGACTGACTACTTGGATGATCATCCAAACCTTTTATGCAGGACTGAATTTTTCTTCGCGGAACCTATTGGATTCAGCTGCTGGAGGTACCTTTATGTCCATTACTCTTGGTGAAGCAACAAAGCTTCTTGATAATATGATGATTAATTACTCTGAATGGCACACGGAAAGAGCTCCACAAGGTAAGAAGGTAAATTCTGTCGAAGAAACCTCTTCCTTGAGTGATAAGATTGATGCTATTATGTCTATGCTTGTGAATGATAGGACTAATATTGATCCTAATAATGTTCTGTTAGCTTCATTGGTTGCTCAAGAAGAACATGTTGATGTCAACTTCATTAAAAATAATAATTTCAACAACAATGCTTACCGGAACAATTCTAGTAACAACTATAGGCCATATCCTTATAATAATGGCAACGGCTATGGTAATTCTTATGGGAATTCTTACAATAATAATAGGAACACACCCCCTGGACTTGAAGCCATGCTTAAAGAATTTATTAGTACACAAACTGCTTTTAACAAATCTGTTGAAGAAAAGCTTGGGAAAATTGATATACTTGCTTCTAAAGTCGATAGTCTTGCTGCTGATGTTGATCTTTTGAAATCGAAAGTTATGCCTAATGAAAATCATCATAATAAAATTACTACTACAGCAAATGCCATCAAAGTTAGAATTAATGAGAATATAAGATTGATGGCCGAATTGCGTGCTAGGTGGGAAAGAGAAGAAAATGAAAAAGAAGAGAATATAGCTAAAGTTTGGACTATTACCACCACTAGTAATGCTAATGCTACACAAGTTGCTGCACCTCCTACTAATAATAATAGAAGAATTGGTGTTAGCAATGTTTCCACTTCTAATGCAAAGCGCGAGAAACTGCAAATCGCTGAAATCGCACGTGATAAAACTGCTGAAATTTTTTCCAACATTGGGGATGATGATCCCATTGCTTTAGATTATAATGGTTTGAATTTTGATGATTGCCACATCTCTGAAGTTATAAAGTTCTTACAAAAACTTGCTAAAAGTCCTAAGGCTAGTGCTATAAATTTGGCTTTCACGAAACATATTACAAATGCTCTCATAAAAGCTAGAGAAGAGAAATTAGAACGCGAAGCTTCTATTCCTAGGAAGCTCGAGGATGGTTGGGAGCCCATCATTAAGATAAAGGTTAATGACTTTGATTGTAATGCTTTATGTGATCTTGGTGCAAGTATTTCTGTTATGCCTAAGAAAATTTATAATATGCTTGACTTGCCACCGCTGAAAAATTGTTATTTGGATGTTAATCTTGCTGATCATTCTGCAAATAAACCTTTGGGGAAAGTTGATAATGTTCGCATTACAGTTAACAATAACCTTGTCCCCGTTGATTTTGTTGTCTTGGATATTGAATGCAATGCATCTTGTCCCATTATATTGGGAAGACCTTTTCTTCGAACTGTTGGTGCTATCATTGATATGAAGGAAGGTAATATTAAATATCAATTTCCTCTCAAGAAAGGTATGGCACACTTCCCTAGAAATAGAATGAAGTTACCTTTTGATTCTATCATTAGAACAAATTATGATGTTGACACTTCGTCTCTTGATAATACTTGATACACACTTTCTGCGCCTAGCTGAAAGGCGTTAAAGAAAAGCGCTTATGGGAGACAACCCATGTTTTTATTACAGTACTTTGTTTTATATTTGTGTCTTGGAAGTTGTTTACTACTGTAGCAACCTCTCCTTATCTTAGTTTAGTGTTTTATTGTGCCAAGTAAAGTCATTGATAGTAAGGTTCATACTAGATTTGGATTACTGCGCAGAAACAGATTTCTTTGCTGTCACGAATCTGGGCACAATTCTCTGTAGGTAACTCAGAAAATTATGCCAGTTTACGTGATTGATCCTCAGATATGTACTCAACTTTCATTCAATTTGAGCATTTTCATTTGAGCAATTCTGGTGCCCCAATAAAATTCGTCAATACGAACTGTTCTGTTTTGACAGATTCTGCCTTTTATTTCGCATTGTCTGTTTTGTTATGTTCGATGGATATTTCGATTCCATTGACTTTCAGTAGCTTTGTGCAATGTCCAGAAGTGTTAAGAATGATTATGTCACCTCTGAACATGTATATTTTGATTGTGCACTAACTCTCTAATGAGTTGTTTTGAGTTTGGTGTGGAGGAAGTTTTCAAGGATCAAGAGAGGGAGATGATACAACATGATCAAGGAGAGTGAAAGCTCTAAGCTTGGGGATGCCCCGGTGGTTCACCCCTGCATATATCAAGAAGACTCAAGCGTCTAAGCTTGGGGATGCCTAAGGCATCCCCTTCTTCATCGACAACATTATCAGGTTCCTCCCCTGAAACTATATTTTTATTCCGTCACATCTTATGTGCTTTGCTTAGAGCGTCGGTTTGTTTTTGTTTTTGTTTTGTTTGAATAAAATGGATCCTAGCATTCATTGTGTGGGAGAGAGACACGCTCCGCTATAGCATATGGACAAGTATGTCCTTAGGCTCTACTCATAATATTCATGGCGAAGTTTCTTTTTCGTTAAATTGTTATATGGTTGGAATTGGAAAATGCTACATGTAGTAATTGCTATAATGTCTTGGATAAATTTGATACTTGGCAATTGTTGTGCTCATGTTTAAGCTCTTGCATCATATACTTTGCACCTATTAATGAAGAAATACATAGAGCATGCTAAAATTTGGTTTGCATATTTGGTCTCTCTAAAGTCTAGATAATTTCTAGTATTGAGTTTGAACAACAAGGAAGACGGTGTAGAGTCTTATAATGTTTACAATATGTCTTTTATGTGAGTTTTGCTGCACCGCTTCATCCTTGTGTTTGTTTCAAATAACCTTGCTAGCCTAATCCTTGTATCGAGAGGGAATACTTCTCATGCATCCAAAATACTTGAGCCAACCACTATGCCATTTGTGTCCACCATACCTACCTACTACATGGTATTTCTCCGCCATTCCAAAGTAAATTGCTTGAGTGCTACCTTTAAATTTCTATCCTCTACCTTTACAATATATAGCTCATGGGACAAATAGCTTAAAAACTATTGTGGTATTGAATATGTACTTATGCACTTTATCTCTTATTAAGTTGCTTGTTGCGCGATAACCATGTTCCTGGGGATGCCATCAACTACTCTTTGTTGAATATCATGTGAGTTGCTATGCATGTTCGTCTTGTCTGAAGTAAGGGAGATTTACCACCTTATGGTTAGAGCGTGCATATTGTTAGAGAAGAACATTGGGCCGCTAACTAAAGCCATGATCCATGGTGGAAGATTCAGTTTTGGACAATATCCTCAATCTCATATGAGAAAATTAATTGTTGCTACATGCTTATGAATAAAAGAGGAGTCCATTATCTGTTGTCTATGTTGTCCCGGTATGGATGTCTAAGTTGAGAATAATCAATAGCAAGAAATCCAATGCGAGCTTTCTCCTTAGACCTTTGTACAGGCGGCATAGAGGTACCCCTTTGTGACACTTGGTTAAAACATGTGCATTGCGATAATCCCGGTAATCCAAGCTAATTAGGACAAGGTGCGGGCACTATTAGTATACTATGCATGAGGCTTGCAACTTGTAAGATATAATTTACATAACACATATGCTTTATTACTACCGTTGACAAAATTGTTTCTTGTTTTCAAAATCAAAGCTCTAGCACAAATATAGCAATCGATGCTTTCCTCTTTGAAGGACCATTCTTTTACTTTTATTGTTGAGTCAGTTCACCTATCTCTCTCCACCTCAAGAAGCAAACACTTGTGTGAACTGTGCATTGATTCCTACATACTTGCATATTGCACTTGTTATATTACTTTACATTGACAACTATCCATGAGATATACATGTTACAAGTTGAAAGCAACCGCTGAAACTTAATCTTCCTTTGTGTTGCTTCAATGCCTTTACTTTGAATTGTTGCTTTATGAGATAACTTTTATGCGAGACTTATTTATGCTTGTCTTGAAGTACTATTCATGAAAAGTCTTTGCTTTATGATTCAGTTGTTTACTCATGTCATATACATTGTTTTGATCGCTGCATTCATTACATATGCTTACAATAGTATGATCAAGGTTATGATGGCATGTCATTCCAGAAATTATCTTTGTTTATCGTTTACCTGCTCGGGACGAGCAGAAACTAAGCTTGGGGATGCTGATACGTCTCCGACGTATCGATAATTTCTTATGTTCCATGCCACATTATTGATGATATATACATGTTTTATGCACACTTTATGTCATATTCGTGCATTTTCTGGAACTAACCTATTAACAAGATGCCGAAGTGCCAGTTGCTGTTTTCTGCTGTTTTTGGTTTCAGAAATCCTAGTAAGGAAATATTCTCGAAATTGGACGAAATCAACGCCCAGGGTCCTATTTTGCCACGAAGCTTCCAGAAGACCGAAGAGTCAACGAAGTGGGGCCACGAGGTGGCCAGGAGGGTAGGCGGCATGGCCCCACCCTTGGCCGCGCCGACCTGTCTCCTGGGCCCCTCGCGACGCCCCCTGACCTACCCTTCCGCCTAGAAATAGCCTTCGTCGCGAAACCCCCAGTACCGAGAGCCACGATACGGAAAACCTTCCAGAGACGCCGCCGCCGCCAATCCCATCTCGGGGGATTCAGGAGATCGCCTCCGGCACCCTGCCGGAGAGAGGAATCATCTCCCGGAGGACTCTACGCCGCCATGGTCGCCTCCGGAGTGATGTGTGAGTAGTCTACCCCTGGACTATGGGTCCATAGCAGTAGCTAGATGGTTGTCTTCTCCTCATTGTGCTTAATTGCCGGGTCTTGTGAGCTGCCGAACATGATCAAGATCATCTATCTGTAATTCTATATGTTGTGTTTGTTAGGATCCGATGAATAGAGAATACCATGTTATGTTGATTATCAATTTATATCTATGTGTTGTTTATGATCTTGCATGCTCTCCGTTATTAGTAGATACTCTGGCCAAGTTGATGCTAGTAACTCCAAGAGGGAGTATTTATGCTCGATAGTGGGTTCATGTCTCCGTGAATCTGGGGGAGTGACAGAAACCTCTAAGATTATGGATGTGCTGTTGCCACTAGGGATAAAACATTGATGCTATGTCTGAGGATGTAGTTATTGATTACATTGCGCGCAATAGTTAATGCAATTGTCTGTTGTTAGCAACTTAATACTGGAGGGGGTTCGGATGATAACCTGAAGGTGGACTTTTTAGGCATAGATGCATGCTGGATAGCGGTCTATGTACTTTGTCGTAATGCCCAATTAAATCTCACTATACTCATCATAATATGTATGTGCATGGTCATGCCCTCTCTATTTGTCAATTGCCCAACTGTAATTTGTTCACCCAACATGCTATTTATCTTATGGGAGAGACACCTCTAGTGAACTGTGGACCCCGGTCCAATTCTCTATACTGAAATACAATCTACTGCAATACTTATTCTACTGTTTTCTGCAAACAATCATCATCCACACTATACATCTCATCCTTTGTTACAGCAGGCCGGTGAGATTGACAACCTCGCTGTTTCGTTGGGGCAAAGTACTTGGTTTGTGTTGTGCAGGTTCCACGTTGGCGCCGGAATCCCTGGTGTTGCGCCGCACTACATCTCGCCGCCATCAACCTTCACGTGCTTCTTGACTCTTACTGGTTCGGTAAACCTTGGTTTCTTACTGAGGGAAACTTGCCGTTGTGCACATCACACCTTCCTCTTGGGGTTCCCAACGGACGCGTGTTGAACGAAAAGACATAAAGTCAACTACGCGCATCAACCAACAATTAATAATAAGCATCATGAATGATGTCTATAAGCAGGATTGCAATATTCATAAAAGAGTATGATAGAGTGGTATCTCGCTTTCCCATATTTGATCAGCAAAACATAAATGCTCAGGCACCTCTGAAGTTCATAGAAAGACTAGAAATAGTGATTGTCAAAGATAAAAGCCTCAAAGTTATACCACAATCAATCATATTTTGAGACAAGCATATTATACTAAGAATGACAGTTGTGCTCTCAAGAAAGTGCTCAAAGAAAGGATGGAGACACAACATAAAAGTAAAAGATTGACCCTTCGCAGAGGGAAGCAAGGATTAACATGCGCTAGAGCTTTTCATTTTTAAAACAGGAGTAAAATTATTTTGATAGGTGTTTGTTGTTGTCAACGAATGGTAATGGGTACACCAACTACCTCGCCAACTGGACTTTCAAGAGCGGCTCCCATGAAGGACGTTATCTCTACCAGCAAGGTAGATCATCCCTCTTCTCTTTTGTTTACACACGTATTTTAGTTTTATTATGGGTGACACTCCCCCCCCACCTTTGCTTACACAAGCCATGGCTAACCGAATCCTCGGGTGCCTTCCATCAATCACATACCATGGAGGAGTGTCTATTTGCAAAATTAAGTTGCTTACTGATGAATCAGAGCAAAACATGTGAAGAGAATTATTAATGAGGTTTGATTAATCGGGGCTGGGAACCCCATTGCCAGCTCTTTTTGCAAAATTATTGGATAAGCGGATGTGCCACTAGTCCATATGAAAGTCTGTCAAGAGTAAATGACAAGGTTGAAAGTTAAACACCACATACTTCCTCATGAGCTATGAAACATTAACACAAATTGAGAAGCATTTTGAAGGTTTTAAAGGTAGCGCATGAGAATTTACTTGGAATGGTTTGAAATGCCATGCATAGGTATTTATGGTGGACACTTTGGAACAACTTGGTTTTCAGGGGTTTGGAGGCACGAGCAGCGTTCCCACTCAGTACAAGTGAAGGCTAGCAATAGACTAGGGAGCGACAAATCAAGAGAGCAGTAACTGTCATAATCATGCTTGCGGCAAAATAAATTAACGGAGGTATAAAAGTGATACAAGAACTCTGAAGCAATGTAAATCATAGAGGCTTAATTGACTTTTGTTCAGTCATATGCATGCGTGAGCATGTGCCAAGTTAATTCAAACGAATTATTCAGAGGAGGATACCACAATATCATACCTACTTATGAATAAAACAATGCAAGCAAACATCCATGACATGCTACTCATATTAATAAATTGGAGCTAAACATGAGAGATCATGAACTACTAGACTTTCTTAAATGACATATACCTTACATGAACCAACTAAGCATGCTCACATGGATGATTATATGTACAAAAATGAAAACAAATAGAGTTCATACCAGCCTCTCACCACAATCCAATTGTCGTAGATCGTCATTATTGCCTTTCACTTGTGTAGCTTGGATAATATGAAATGAAAACCACGCTCCAGCCACCGAAGACCATTGAACTCATAAGGAACTTTACAAACCAAAGAAGAACAGCAAATATTTTTGGTGTTTTCAAATTGGAAACAAGAACAAAAGGGAACAAGCAAACAAAGCAAAATATTTTTGGGTTTTCTTATAGCAAACTAACAATAGCAAATAAAACAAAATAAATGCAAGAAACCAAAGCAAACAAATGATGAAGAGAAACAACAGAAATATTTTTGGTCTTTTTGTGTTTTGGGAAAGAAACTAAGCAAAAACAAGAAATGTCAAACTATAAAAGTCACATAAACACAAAGCAGCAGAAATTCGTCAAACTTGACAGCAGTACAATACTCGATTTTTACGAAGTTCTTCCACTACTCAAATCGAAAAGTGTTCAACTAATGGAAGTTAGATAACAACCTGGGGAACATGCACAAAAATTGGCTTCGCAAAATATCGTTCTGGATATTTTTGAGAATTTTTTCGGTAACAGTCCAGAATCTGTTTTCAGGCAGCACTTCCCCAAATATCATCTTCCTCTCATTAGAAAACCACTCAAAGCAACTAAACAAGTATATACAAGTATCCAGCAACCATAATATGCAAAGAATGAGTGATGCCGGTATACCTCCCCCCAAGCTTAGGCTTTTAGCCTAAGTGGAGTTCAATCCCATCGAGGGTCGCTGTTCCGTACCGGTGGATCACGCATGGCGTAGTCATAGTGAGGTCCCTGTGCAGAAGAGAAACGTGGAGGCTCCACATGTCCAAAATGTTGATGTGAGGAACTTGCTGCATCGGATGACGAGTCGAGGTGTTCCTCGGCCTCCTCCGTGTTGTCTCTTGTATGATGGCATCCTCTCTCTATGTACGCATTCAGCGCACCTTCCGCGACTGACCAATCCTCCCTAGAATCAAGGTTAAATAGAACAGGTGCAGGTAATCTTACTAGTTTTTCAGTTTTCTTAGTTATTCTCCAAGCTTTCTTATAAAATGTCATCTTGTAGAACAGGTTACCCAAATTAGATGAATCAGAAACAAATTCATGTTTAATCATAGAGACTATGTCAAGTTTTTCTATGGAAAGTTGAATATCAAGATGGTTAGGTTCTACACCATGCAAAGCTAGTAAACGAGAGGCGATGAGACCTCCACAAATTCCGCCCTTCTCACGGTTAGTAGCAAGTCTATAAGTTATCAATGCACCCAGATTATAAGCCCTATTGCCTTGCAGTGCAGCAGCTAGAAAAGCTAAATCCTGAACAGATAATTTACTACCATTCTTCCTAGCAAGAACGCATTTAGTAATGAAATAAGCAAAGTAGCGGATAGCTGGGAGTTGAATGCTACTGATTTTACCACCATCCTCTGAGAAACTCCTTCCATGACAAATCATCTCGAAGAGGTTTAAGAGCTCTCGCGGCGATCCCCTTATCTTCTCGCATGATCCCCATTGCGGTACTCTAATCGCTGTACAAAAATCATTGAATGGCAAGTTGACAGTTTTATTATAAATCTTGTACTGAACCATGGGGTTAGATTGCGACCAATTGAACTTAAAATCCTGCACAACAGACATAGTCAATTTTGCATATTGGCATGGTTCTCCGTCAACAAAATCATTCAACCCTGCACGAGAAATTAGATTCTGAACATCTTCCAAGTTTCCTGCACTTCTCATGAAATCTGTGCACGGGTAGTAAGAGGGGTATACTCCCTCTTCGCGGTTTACTCTCATGACTTGTTGCACCTCCAATTCTTGTTGGTTTAGTTGATCTCTATTCCACTCCATTTTCTGAAATTTTCAACAAACAATATAAAATTTGATTTGATGACATATAATTGAGGGAAACTACTATAGGAACTTGCTAGAGTACTAATCATGCATCAAAACTAGTTTCTACAACTTAGAACAAGCATGCAAGCTCACTAAACATGTTACCTACAGTAGAAAAATATTCAAGATATACTCAACCAAACAAAATTCTACTTGGATAATCGAAGGAGTCACATACCGGAGAGCAAATGTGCCAAATTTCGTACAACTGGGCCGAGCAAAGAGATCGAGAAATCCCGAGCTCTTGAGCAAAAACGCGAGTGAGAGAAAGTCTGGTGTCGATTTTTCGGGAGAGAGAAGAGTGTGGGAGGAAAAATCTTTGAAGTGGGGTAAAGGGGGACCCACACACCGGTGGCGCGCCCCTTGTCGGCCGCGCCCGGCACAGAAGTGCCACCGGGTGCCCCCGGTCATCCCAGTGCTCCAGTGCATTTTCGAAAAATAGGACCAACGGTATAATTTTTGTAAATTTTTGAAAACTTTGAAAAATGCACATTTCTGGGTATTAAGTTTATTATTACTGGACAAGAAAAATTTTGAAATCTCTAATTAACTAAGGAACTTTGCAAATCAAAAGTGCTACAGCAAGTAAAACAAGTGGAGGAAAGAAAGAGATGTTGTTTACCTCCTCTGTGCATATAAAATGTATTTGTTAACAAGGTTGATCAGGTCTTGCCACCAAATAAATTTTACATAGCATAAGAAGAAATAAACCTCAAATCAATCATGTTACCTTGAATTGTATTGATATGGATCGAATCATAAGATTTTGATATCCTTCTTTAGGCTCATATATAGGACAATCGATAGTTCCAACTTTGATAGTTCTCACATTAGAAATAGTATTAACTCCACATACTTTATCAATTTTCTTGGGGAAATAGACGGTATGCTCCTTATCATCAACATTGAGAGTAACCTTTCCTTTATTGCAATCAATAACAGCCCCTGCGGTGTTAAGAAAAGGTCTCCCAAGAATAATAGACATATTATCATCTTCAGGCATTTCCAACACAACAAAATCAGTTAATATCAAGCAGTTATTAGTAACTTGAATAGGAACATCCTCACATATACGAACGGGAATAGCAGTAGATTTATCAGCCATTTGCAAAGATATATCAGTAGGTATCAACTTATCTAAATAAAGTCTCTTATAAAGAGAAAAAGGCATAACACTAACACCGGCTCCCAAGTCACATAGAGCAGTTTTAACATAATTATTCTTAATAGAACAAGGAATAGTAGGTATACCTGGGTCGCCCAACTTCTTTGGCACTTTGCCATTGAAAGAGTAATTAGCAAGCATAGTGGAAATTTCCTCATTGGGGATTTTCCTTTTGTTAGTAACAATATCTTTCATATACTTTGAATAAGGAGGCAATTTAATAGCATCAGTCAAAGGGATTTGCAAGAATAAAGGTTTCATCCAATCACAAAATTTATTATAATGTTCTTCTTCCTTTGATTTTAGTTTCTTAGCAGGAAAAGGCATTTGCTTTTGTACCCAAGGTTCCCTTTCATTACCATGTTTCTTAGCAATAAAATCTTCTTTAGTATACTTTTTATTTTTATCATGCTTTTCAGGTTCATCTTCAACTTCTTCTTTATCAGAAGCATCATTCTTATCATTACCATTATTATTATCATGTTCATTACCACTTTCAGTTTCAGCATCGGAAATAGAAATACTATTAGGATCATTAACAGGTTCAGAAGATTCTACAACATTTTTATGTTTCTTCTTCTTTTTCTTAGAAGGACCTCTAGGTTCAATGCGTTGAGAATCTTGTTCAATTCTTTTAGGATGCCCTTCAGGATATAGAGGATCCTGGGTAGAGACACCGCCTCTAGTTGTTACTTCATAAGCATGTTTCTCTTTAGAATTATTTTTTAACAAGTCATTTTGCACTTTAGTGAGTTGATCAATTTGAGATTGAATCATTTGAAAATGTTTAACAAGCATCTTAACATCATTGGAGGTTCTCTCCACAATATCATGCAAATTGCTAATAGCTTGAGAATTTTCCATTAGATGATTCTCTACTCTCATATTAAAATTTTCTTGCTTAACAATATAATTATCAAACTCATCTAAGCATTGCGCAGGAGGTTTTGAATACGGAATATCTTCCCTAGTAAAGCGTTGAAGGGAGTTTACCTCAATCATGGATGAAGGGGGAATTATCTCACATATATCTTCTATGGGAGGTAGATTTTTCACATCTTCGGATTTAATACCTTTCTCCTTGAGAGACTTCTTGGCTTCCCTCATATCTTCATCATTCAATTTAATTAAACCCCTCTTCTTCAATATTGGCGTTGGAGTTGGTTCAGGCATAGTCCAATCATCATGATTCCGGCCTATTTTAGCCAATAATTCTTCGACTTAAATGCAGAGTTCTTTTCCTGAAAACACAACCAGCACAACTATCCAAATATGCCCTAGACTCAATGGTTAGTCCACTATAAAATATATCAAGTAGATCATTCTTTTCTAAATCATGTCCAGGTCGAGCTCTGATAAGAGAACAAAATCTTGTAGAAGCCTCAGGAAATTTCTCTTCATCTCCCTGGTCAAATCTATAAATTCTCTGTAAAGCAGCATGTTGAGCACTAGCAAGAAAGTATTTTCGAAAGAAAACATCACGCAAATCAGTTGGGATTTTAATAGAACCAGGAGGCAAATTATTATACCAAGTTTTAGCATCATCCTTTAATGAGAAAGGAAAAAATTTAGCGACAAAGTAAGTACGAATCTTGACATCATCAGAAAACAAGCTACTCATAGAAGAAAGTTCAATCATGTGTTCTACAACACTTTCTTTTTCAGTACCACAAAAGGGTGCTTTCTCTACAATAGCTATATGAGATAGATCAAGAGAAAAATCATAATCTTTATCCTTAATGCATATAGGAGATGTGGCAAATTTAGGATCAGGAGATAACTTATGTCTAATAGTATATTGTGTGAGAAACTTTTTAATTTTTCTTGCATCAGCAGTAGCATTGCATCTATTAATAAAATCATCATTAAGCTCCACATAATCTTCATCAGGATCATCACTAGAATAATCAAGTTCAGGTGAATTAACAGGTGTAGTGGCATTAGGAGTTTCAGTACTTTCAATTTGTCTAGACCTAGCAATTGTAGCATCTAGAAAAGATCCCAATGAACCACTATCATCAAGCACAGCAGAAACATTATCAATATTATGAGAGTTTTCAGATTCAGCAGAAGTACCAGCAAGTGAAGCTTGTGGCGGTGAAACAAGTTGACTTATCACAGATGGTGAATCAAGAGTAGCAGAGGTACTCAGAGTTGTACCTTTTCTTGTAGTGGATGGTAATATGGCGACTTTAGGATCGTTAGTTTTACCCATGATGGAGAATTTGCAGCGAACAATATCAATCCAAGTGAACTTCCAAATAAAGCTATGCTCCCCGGCAACGGGGCCAGAAAACAGTCTTGATGACCCACAAGTATAGGGGATCGTAGCAGTCTTCACGGGTAGTATAACCCAATTTATTGATTCGACACAAGGGGAGACAAATAATACTTGAAAGCCTTAACAGCGGAGTTGTCAATTCAATTTGCACTGAAACATACTTGCTCGCAAGAGTTTATCGATAGTAACGGTTTTATAACGATAGCGTAGTAAAATAACAGCGAGTAACAAAGACAGCAGTAGTGATTTTAGTAAACAGCAGGATTAAAATACTGTAGGCACGGGGACGGATGACGGGCGTTGCATGGATGAGAGAAACTCATGTAACAATCAAGCAGGGCATTTGCAGATAATAATAAAACGGTGTCCAAGTACAAAGCAATTAATAGGCATGTGTTCCAATTATAGTCGTACGTGCTCGCAATGAGAAACTTGCACAACATCTTTTGTCCTACCGGTAGGTGGCGGCCAGGGCCTCAAGGGAATCTACTGGATATTAAGGTACTCCTTTTAATAGAGTACAGGAGGAAAGCATTAACACTCCGTGAACACATGTGATCCTCACATCACTACCATCCCCTCCGGTTGTCCCGATTTCTGTCACTTCGGGGCCATTGGTTCCGGACAGCGACATGTGTATACAACTTGCAGGTAAGACCATAAACAATGAATATCATGATGAAATTATAACATGTTCAGATCTGAGATCATGGCACTCGGGCCCTAGTGACAAGCATTAAGCATAACAAGTTGCAACAATATCATCAAAGTACCAATTACGGACACTAGGCACTATGCCCTAACAATCTTATGCTATTATATGACCAATCTTATCCAATCCCTACCACCCCCTTCAGCCAACAGCGGGGGAATTACTCACACATGGATGGGGGAAACATGGCTGGTTGATGGAGAGGCGTCGGTGGTGATGATGGCGATGATCTCCTCCAATTCCCCGTCCCGGCGGAGTGCCAGAACGGAGACTTCTGGCTCCCGAGACGGAGTTTCGCGATGTGGCGGCGTTCTGGAGGGTTTCTGGCGACTTCGACTTCTTGGTCGCGATTTTTAGATCGAAACCCCTTAAGTAGTCCAGAGGAGGGCGTCGGAGGCCAGCCGAGGGGGCCATACGCTAGGGCGGCGCGCCCCCCTCCTGGGCCGCGCCGGCCTAGTGTCTGGGGCCCTCGGGCCTCCACCTGGCTTGCCCTTCTGGCTCCGTGAGTCTTCTGGGAAAATAAGACCTTTCGCATAAATTCCGAGGATTTTCCTGAAAGTTGGATTTCTGCACAAAAACGAGACACCAGAACAGTTCTGCTGAAAACAGCGTTAGTCCGCGTTAGTTGTATCCAAAACACACAAATTAGAGGCAAAACAATAGCAAAAGTGTTCGGGAAAGTAGATACGTTTTGGACGTATCAGATGGGCGCAGAAAGGTTGCGTTGCTTCGGCAACTCCGACCTCGTCGCCAGCCAAACTTCCGGCACCTGCGACGCCACAGAGACCAACATGATCGCCTACAAGCGAGCAGTGGACCAGGCTAGCGTCGGTTTCTCCGGCCACGTCGTCGAATGGGTCGACAGACGCAAGAATGAAGAAGCATACGCATTGGCCAGGCTTGGTTCCAAGAGACTGCCACCTCCGCTACGCGTCTTCCTCGACATCCTCACCACTCATCGGTGCGAGTATCCCGGGAGATCGACATCGCCGTGCCACCCGTACCAGACTCCGTGCTAGTCGCAGTCGTCTCCGACGCTGGGGATTGGACGGAACGATACATTAACTACCTCGAGCGACAGGTCCTGCCAATGGACGAGACAGAGGCACGCATGCTCATGCGCTGCTGCAAGTCCGTCACCATCATCAACAACGAACTTTACAAGCGCAGCATTTCTGGAGTATTTTAGCTGTGCGTCACCGCCGAGGAAGGTCGCAGGATCATGCGCGATATCCATGCATGGGACTGCGGCCATCACGCGGGCGCACGCTCGATAGTGGACAAAGCCTTTCGGCACGGCTTCTACTGGCCAACAGCACACGCCGATGCAGTCGAGCTCATTCGCACGTGCGTTGGGTGCCAGAAATACATGAGTTAGTCGCACATGTCGGGCTCGGCAATGAAGACCATTTCCCTCACCTGGCCATTCGCCGTGTGGGGCATCAATATGGTGGGGAATCTCAAAACAGCCCCCGGCGGGTACACCCACCTCCTCGTCGCCGTTGACAAGTTCACAAAGTGGGTAGAAGCAAAACCCATCAAGAAGTGCGACGGAAAAACTGCCACCAAGTTCTTGCGGGAATTGATCTATCGCTATGGATACCCGCACAACATCATCACCGACAACGACACAAATTTCGCCAATGGAGAGATGGCCGACTTCTGCGAAGAAAACGGAATCCGACTCGACCTCGCCTCAGTCGCACACCCCGAGTCGATTGGCCAAGCAGAAAGAGCGAACAAGAGCATCCTCCTTGGAATCAAGCCACGACTGGAGGTACCTCTGGAACGCGGGGCCGGGTGCTGGGCGGAAGAACTTCCCTACGTACTTTGGGGCATCCGCACAACCCCGAACAGGTCGACTGGCTACACGCCCTTCTTCCTAGTGTACGGCACCGAAGCTGTCATGCCACCGACATTGACCACGACTCGCCACGAGTTGCAAACTACGCTGAAGAAGAAAACGAGCGCGCTCGCCAAGACGGCGTTGATCTCGTCGATGAAGAACGAGATCTCGCGCTCTCTAGAATGGCCATATACCAGCAGGGCGTCCGACGCTATCACAGTCGCCGCGTCCGCAGTCGCTCCTTCCAAGAGGGCGACCTCGTCGTTCGGCTAATCCAGGAAAAGAAAGGCATGCACAAACTATCTCCTGCATGGGAAGGGCCATTCACCGTCAGCCGCATACTCGGCAACGACGTGTATTACCTCATCGACATCCGCAAGGACGACAACGGCGAACCACTCACCGGGAGGTCGAGCGCCCCTGGAACGTCAATCTTCTCCGCCGGTTTTACACCTAATCACCATGTAAGCAGTATCAGAATGTCAATAAAGATATCAGTTACTCCATTTGCATTCACCGACCGACGCAATCGTGCAATGCATGCACATATCTCCCAAGTCGCCGTTACGAGCTAGCCGCCAAGCGCGCAGCTCAAGAACCGGGAGACTTTTAAACTTCTTCTTCTTGGTAGAGAAATCCATGAACAGCTAAGTAGCTCGGCTAACAAGAGCGCGGAGTGTAGGTCAGTTGCAATACCAGGACTGGCCCACCCCCGCTACTTACCCCGTCAAGCGAAAACGGTGACTGGATCTCACAGCAGGGTCGCTCGCTCGACCAGCCCTTTGGGCCCTAGCAACAGTATAGTGCTACGCCATACAACATGAAATCGCTCTCCTCTACCTTAGGCAGGTGACTTGAAAAGGCTAAGTACTTCGACCAGGGACTCCGCAAAATGGACCCGCGGCTCGCCAAGGAAAACACGCCAAAAACAAGAACCCCCTTTGGAGTCGCCATGCGACTGGCCCAACGGGCCACGACGAGCGGCACGCTACAACAAACATCGTCAACAAATGCCAAACTACCCTACCCTTGAGGCAGCTATTCGCACTATAAGACTACGTATTGCGACTGGGGACGCCCAGCTCGATCAAGAAAACAGTCATGTCGATAGCCTTCATTGGGTTCACTAAGCGACTGGCTTCGGGCCATGGCGACTAAGCTCGCCACGAAACAATTGAACATACGACACAAATGATATCCAAACTCGCATTCTTCAGACAAGGTGAACCAGCTCTTTATACAACCTTGATTACTAACCAAAAGACCGGTGAGTCGCATCCACAGACTCGCGGGAACAAAATGTTATGTTACAGGTCGGAAGGGGGGCATTCTCCCACAAGAATGGATCTACCCTACTTGGAGGAGCTAGCCTCAGGGTCAACCACCGGCTCTGCACCACCGTCTCCATGGAGGAACTTGGGCGTGTACTTGACGACCGGGTACGTCGACAAGGAGTTATTGGCGACCACATGGAACAGACGCACGGCCGGAAAGTCCTTCGGCCCCTCCCCAGACCCCTCCTTCTCAGCATCCTCTGGCACGGTCTGGCTGGTGATGTGCGTCTCCAGATCCACGTTCGCCAGCACGCGATTGGCATACGGGCGGACCGCGTCCATAAGGCGCAGCACCTCCGCGACGTCGAAGTCGCCAGTCTTGGACGGGAAGCCCGTCGTCACCTCCTCCACGTCAAAGCCCTCGGAGTAGTGGGCGAGTGACATAGGCTGTGACGCCCCAAAACCGGTACCATGAGGATCCCAGCGAATCCGCCGAAATCCGCACGATATCGATTCTAGGAGACGCACCACCAAGCGCCTCGTACACGCCGAAGCATGCACGCGATGCGGGTGGAATCAATCACGAGCGGTAACATTACAACAGGATTACAATAGAGCCCACAAGAAACATATATATTACAACAACGACTCCAACGAGTCAAGATACAAATATACAATACAAAGATCCAAATCATACATAAAGCCAAATACATCCGAGTACGGACAAGATACAAATTTGGACTAAGAGTCCTAAAGATAACCAGTGGCGTCCATAACCACCCGCCTGCCAAGCCGGAAGGGTAACCTTGCTAGCGTCGTCTTCATCGAACATATCTTCATACCTGCCCGGTTATATCCCGTAGAAGCAGCAATAAGTACGGGTTCGTACTTAACAAGACTTCAAGACATATAAGCATTCGTCAACCAGTCGTCCTTTGTACTTGAGGCACGCAGGGGACTTAGAGGACGCAAGAGGAACGTCATAGGCAATATGGTGGGGTTAAGCGGCAGCGCGCAAGCACTAAAAACCTATAGAGACACTCTACAACAGTCGTCTATCGGAGAAGGTGAGAGAGCGCATAAACTAACAGTTCTATACTCTGCAAACATAACACAGCCGATGCGTTCCCCCCTCGCAAGGAAGTACTTACAAAGGCACTCACACGGTTGTCAAGTTTTGACCAGCTATTATTTAAGTTGTGCTAACTTACTACGTAAGTTATTAGTATGGAAACAACAGGTATAAGTTGTCTATGATCGAGTCATACAGCTCCAAGTCGTCCATAACCGCGGACGCGGCTTATCGATAAGATGTACACCCTGCAGGGGTTGACCAAATGTACCCACACGCACGATCAACTCCAAAGGCAATGGAAAAAAGGTGGAGTGTCACGACTCGCACTCTCCTTCCACGACAACAATGTCCAGGAAGCCACCTAACCAAGTTGAACCCGAATCGAAGTCCGGCCGAATCTCCGAGACGGACCTAGTCGTTTGCGAGAACGGCTTAGAGGGTCGAACACACACTGGGCGAATGACCCGCTTCAAGATGCGATAAACGCGCAGCCGCGAACCTATACGTGCATACCGAAACAAGGGATACAAGGCACCCAGGGCTTCCCAAAGTAAATAAGTAACAAGTGGCATGCACGCAACAACAAATGGTAAAACATATAAACTAGTTGTGGCCTTTGGACAAAGGCCGTAGATTCCGGCGGTGGTCGAGGGAGACCCGAAACATACCCACGTGTGGTTAGAGCGCTCGATCTCGGAGCGGATAACAAGAACTCGGGTCCTAGGGGACATTAGTGAGTCAAAGTTCCGATGCTTTCGCAAAGGGCTCACGAGATGCCTCTCGCTTATCATTTTAGTTGTTAACAATAAGTAAAGCATGATTATCTCCAACAATATATCCATAGATCATGTGTCATGATTCCCCAACAGATAACCCAATAAGATAACAACAACGGTAACAAGATAAGACAACACTAGCATGCACTACGAATCGCAAGGCAGACCCGATAACCAAACAATAGCTGTAGGAGATTGGTGGAGGCAATATAGGCTGCTTGAGGTAACAACTGGAAGGGACACGTGACAAGAACGCAACTCAAGGATAGCATAAGGGAGAAGGCAAAATAAAATAGGTGAGCGACCTGACAGGCGAAGTATAGGGAAATGCTTGCATTAAAGCTTGCCGAGGGACATCCGGAGAACTTGGCGTATCTCACCACACCACTTCACGATCCTATCCGGGAAGAAGCAAAACGCTACAACAACCAAAGGATGCACATCTTACTACTACGGCAAAAGAATCAGCATGTTTGTGATATGATATGCATGGCAAACATGATGCGGCGATGCAACTTATCCATATTAATCGGAGTCGGAACCCCGAACAAACAAGTTAGGTTGGAATTGCATATTTACTGGCAAAGTTAAGTGGTTGTTAGCATGGCATATCATGGCAAAGGTGAGCTACACAAAGTTAAATGGAACCGGGACAACATTTATATAATATCCCACATATTCCATATGTTATCTATTAGGTGATAATGCAAACTATCACGAAACTATATGATGCATATTGCGACAGCAAGCATAGATGACATATTATTATTCCACACATTTTTATAATTAAATTTTACATAAAGCACTTTTCAAATAGATCTATGGTTTACAAGTTATAGAATAGAACAGATTGCATATAGGAATTAAGTCGGCTGTAGAAGACAGAGATGCAAAAGGGCCGAACCTGACAAATATCTGGGAACAAGAAGCTAACACAGAGATGTTAGTCAGACGATTGTGGATTTGATCCTGGGATATACTGTTTGGTGAAGCAATGGGCAAGCCACAAGACTAGAGTGCTGCTGTTGATTAGATAGCTGCTTGCTGAAAACAAATTAAGACAACCAGAGCCGTGACTATTTTTCTGAAACAGAGATGGAGGACGTCCCCTTTTACTGATGAAACTGAAACAAGAAACAGAGACAGGCCGGCTTAGGATGGA
This sequence comes from Lolium perenne, assembly GCF_019359855.2. Classification (NCBI taxonomy): domain Eukaryota; kingdom Viridiplantae; phylum Streptophyta; class Magnoliopsida; order Poales; family Poaceae; genus Lolium; species Lolium perenne. Next base: position 121,658,328 of record NC_067249.2, on the reverse strand, counting down.
TAAAAAGCAGCTAAGCACACAGGCAGGCAGCTGGATCAATTGATGCCGTGAACTAGCTAGACATGGAGACAAGGTGCTGTAGCTAGTGAAGGATGCCATGCATAGTTAGCTAGCCAAAACAGCAAACACACATGCTGAGATTGATCGGTTCATGTGGTACCTAGCTAAACAAGCAGGCTAGCAGGTGGATGGATGGATTGCATACGGGTGAAGCTAAGCAAGGCAGCTAGCTGGATTAGATTCTACACTTGTGGATCGATCGAGGCATGTACTGCCCGGAAACGAAAACAGCATCGGCAACATGGCGCAAAGCAGCAGAGCCTCAACATGCACAGGTACGAAACATTTTCCGAACCACCTCTGCTGGGGCATACGAGCCAAACATGGTGATGCACAAGGACGCGGATGAGATAACTGAAACTGGAGAATCAACAGTTAACTGACGAACTGCACCTGTCGAGACTGAAGACAAAACGAACGGCGTGCGCAGATGTCGGAACGGAAACAGGCGGCGAGGTACTGGGTGAGGAAGGGAGCTCCTGGAGGCGCGTGGCGGTGCAGAGATGACCGCGCCGTCGTGGTGAAGCAGATGACAGCAGCACGCCATCCTGCGCCTCGCCGGAGGGGCGCCGCGGCGATGTGCTGCGGAGGAACGATGCTATCATCGTGGGCAGCTTGAGAGAGAAGGGGAACCGGACATAGGATAGGTTGTGGAGGAACTACAGCTCACCAGGAACATCACAGGGGGTCGGTGGCACCGGAGGTTCACCGGAGCGGCCAGAATCGACGAATTTCCCGCCGGCGTCGGAGATGGAAATGGCGATCTCGCCGTCGATTAGAGAGCCACGGACAGATTCCTTGGAGGGGGATGGCGAGGATGACGAGCCGCATCTTCGGGTGGCTTCGGCTTGGTGAGGGGCGGCTTGGAACGACGGCGCCATGTCGATGCAGCGGTGGTGGTTTGTGTGCTTCGTTTCTCACAGAAAAGAGAAAGAAAAAGGAAGAGGAACCAGAGAGGGGCGGCGCGAGGGAAGGGGAGAGGGTGGCTAGGGTTGCAGGGAATGGCTTTAAGGAGGAAGGGCGCTGCTCATAGCCGTCCCATCGATCAGGTGTCGAGGTGGTTGTCTCCCATGCGCTGCCGTACCAAAAAGAAAGCGACAACACAAGCTGTCGTGGAGGTTTGCTGGGTCCTGGGCTGAAAGAATAGGAAGTTGGACTAGGAAGGCAGCCACGGCCCTTTGATGTTTCCAGGAATTGGCGTTAAAGCAAAATGAATAGACTTTAGATAGATCAAGAAGAATAGTGGAAGAAACGGAAGAAAGGATCCAAGCATAATTTTGAAGGGCTTTATTAATGCAACAAGACCATTCGAAACTTTTGAAAATATCTGGTTTGGGGTTTTGCTAAATGAACTGACATAGAGCAGGTTTATTTTATAAACCATATGAGAGGGGAAACTCAAAATAGTTTTTATTTAAAATAATTTTTATTTAATAAAATCTTGTGGATGATATGATACATGATGTCATGATGATGCACAAAAGAAAAAGAACAACCAAAATCTAATAGGGGTATTTTCCTGGGTCGCTACAATCGACACCACTAACAAGGAATCTCGTCCCGAGATTCCACGTCAACCTAAGGGGGAGTTGGTTAAACTATCGAGTCTTCTTGTACCATGTTGACAAACACCCGACCTTGGCGTGGAACCTTCTTCTGTCGAGGTGTTGATCTTCTCGACACCACTAACAAGAATTGTTGCTCCAGGTTGATCGGGTCGACACCACTAACAAGAAGTCGTTGTTCCGTTGTTGATAATGTGCTTTCGTCGAGACCTCCGAAGAGCGGACCTAATAGGTGAGGGGCAAAGATCGTCCAACCCACGTCAATACCTAAGACTCAGAGAAACTCGGATAAGAGAGAAGGCTCAAAACTCGCATAGGTAAGAGGAGAAAGAATATAGATAAGGAGAAAAATCAGAGCTAATCAGAACTATCCAACGAGTTTTAGAAAATAGGTTGGACTCTCTAAACTCAACGACTGTTGGCAAGGTTATCCTAAAGGCTGGACTAGTGGGGTACCGTCAACCTGAGGCTCTGATACCAACTTGTGACGCCCCAAAACCGGTACCATGAGGATCCCAGCGAATCCGCCGAAATCCGCACGATATCGATTCTAGGAGACGCACCACCAAGCGCCTCGTACACGCCGAAGCATGCACGCGATGCGGGTGGAATCAATCACGAGCGGTAACATTACAACAAGATTACAATAGAGCCCACAAGAAACATATATATTACAACAACGACTCCAACGAGTCAAGATACAAATATACAATACAAAGATCCAAATCATACATAAAGCCAAATACATCCGAGTACGGACAAGATACAAATTTGGACTAAGAGTCCTAAAGATAACCAGTGGCGTCCATAACCCTGCCCAGGCCAAGCCGGAAAGGTAACCTTGCTAGCGTCGTCTTCATCGAACATATCTTCATACCTGCCCGGTTATATCCCGTAGAAGCAGCAATAAGTACGGGTTCGTACTTAACAAGACTTCAAGACGTATAAGCATTCGTCAACCAGTCGTCCTTTGTACTTGAGGCACGCAGGGGACTTAGAGGACGCAAGAGGAACGTCATAGGCAATATGGTGGGGTTAAGCGGCAGCGCGCAAGCACTAAAAACCTATAGAGACACTCTACAACAGTCGTCTATCGGAGAAGGTGAGAGAGCGCATAAACTAACAGTTCTATACTCTGCAAACATAACACAGCCGATGCGTTCCCCCCTCGCAAGGAAGTACTTACAAAGGCACTCACACGGTTGTCAAGTTTTGACCAGCTATTATTTAAGTTGTGCTAACTTACTACGTAAGTTATTAGTATGGAAACAACAGGTATAAGTTGTCTATGATCGAGTCATACAGCTCCAAGTCGTCCATAACCGTGGACGCGGCTTATCGATAAGATGTACACCCTGCAGGGGTTGACCAAATGTACCCACACGCACGATCAACTCCAAAGGCAATGGAAAAAAGGTGGAGTGTCACGACTCGCACTCTCCTTCACGACAACAATGTCCAGGAAGCCACCTAACCAAGTTGAACCCGAATCGAAGTCCGGCCGAATCTCCGAGACGGACCTAGCTGTTTGCGAGAACGGCTTCCGAGGGTCAGAACACACACTGGGGCGAATGACCCGCTTCAGCATGCGATAAACGCGCAGGCCGCGAACCTATACGTGCATACCAGAAACAAGGGATACAAGGCACCGAGGGGCTTCCCAAAGTAAATAAGTAACAAGTGGCATGCACGCTACAACAAATGGTAAAACATATAAACTAGTTGTAGCCCTTTGGACAAAGTCGTAGATTCCGGCAGTGGTCGAGGGGAGACCCAGAAACATACCCACGTGTGGTTAGAGCGCTCAGTCTCGGAACAGATAACAAGAACTCGGGTCCTAGGGGACATTAGTGAGTCAAAGTTCCGATGCTTTCGCAAAGGGGCTCACAGATGCCTCTGCTTATCATTTTAGTTGTTAACAATAAGTAAAGCATGATTATCTCCAACAATATATCCATAGATCATGTGTCATGATTCCCCAACAGATAACCCAATAAGATAACAACAACGGTAACAAGATAAGACAACACTAGCATGCACTACGACTCGCAAGGCAGACCCGATAACCAAACAATAGCTGTAGGAGATTGGTGGAGGCAATATAGGCTGCTTGAGGTAACAACTGGAAGGGACACGTGACAAGAACGCAACTCAAGGATAGCATAAGGGAGAAGGCAAAATAAAATAGGTGAGCGACTTCTGCAGGGCAGAAGTATAGGGGAAATGCTTGCCTGTTAAAGCTTGCCGAGGGACATCCGGAGAACTTGGCGTATCTCACCACACCACTTCACGATCCTATCCGGGAAGAAGCAAAACGCTACAACAACCAAAGGATGCACATCTTACTACTACGGCAAAAGAATCAGCATGTTTGTGATATGATATGCATGGCAAACATGATGCGGCGATGCAACTTATCCATATTAATCGGAGTCGGAACCCCGAACAAACAAGTTAGGTTGGAATTGCATATTTACTGGCAAAGTTAAGTGGTTGTTAGCATGGCATATCATGGCAAAGGTGAGCTACACAAAGTTAAATGGAACCGGGACAACATTTATATAATATCCCACATATTCCATATGTTATCTATTAGGTGATAATGCAAACTATCACGAAACTATATGATGCATATTGCGACAGCAAGCATAGATGACATATTATTATTCCACACATTTTTATAATTAAATTTTACATAAAGCACTTTTCAAATAGATCTATGGTTTACAAGTTATAGAATAGAACAGATTGCATATAGGAATTAAGTAGGCTGTAGAAGACAGAGATGCAAAAGGGCCGAACCTGACAAATATCTGGGAACAAGAAGCTAACACAGAGATGTTAGTCAGACGATTGTGGATTTGATCCTGGGATATACTGTTTGGTGAAGCAATGGGCAAGCCACAAGACTAGAGTGCTGCTGTTGATTAGATAGCTGCTTGCTGAAAACAAATTAAGACAACCAGAGCCGTGACTATTTTTCTGAAACAGAGATGGAGGACGTCCCCTTTTACTGATGAAACTGAAACAAGAAACAGAGACAGGCCGGCTTAGGATGGATAGCAAGCAGCTAAGCACACAGGCAGGCAGCTGGATCAATTGATGCCGTGAACTAGCTAGACATGGAGACAAGGTGCTGTAGCTAGTGAAGGATGCCATGCATAGTTAGCTAGCCAAAACAGCAAACACACATGCTGAGATTGATCGGTTCATGTGGTACCTAGCTAAACAAGCAGGCTAGCAGGTGGATGGATGGATTGCATACGGGTGAAGCTAAGCAAGGCAGCTAGCTGGATTAGATTCTACACTTGTGGATCGATCGAGGCATGTACTGCCCGGAAACGAAAACAGCATCGGCAACATGGCGCAAAGCAGCAGAGCCTCAACATGCACAGGTACGAAACATTTTCCGAACCACCTCTGCTGGGGCATACGAGCCAAACATGGTGATGCACAAGGACGCGGATGAGATAACTGAAACTGGAGAATCAACAGTTAACTGACGAACTGCACCTGTCGAGACTGAAGACAAAACGAACGGCGTGCGCAGATGTCGGAACGGAAACAGGCGGCGAGGTACTGGGCGAGGAAGGGAGCTCCTGGAGGCGCGTGGCGGTGCAGAGATGACCGCGCCGTCGTGGTGAAGCAGATGACAGCAGCACGCCATCCTGCGCCTCGCCGGAGGGGCGCCGCGGCGATGTGCCGCGGAGGAACGATGCTATCATCGTGGGCAGCTTGAGAGAGAAGGGGAACCGGACATAGGATAGGTTGTGGAGGAACTACAGCTCACCAGGAACATCACAGGGGGTCGGTGGCACCGGAGGTTCACCGGAGCGGCCAGAATCGACGAATTTCCCGCCGGCGTCGGAGATGGAAATGGCGATCTCGCCGTCGATTAGAGAGCCACGGATAGATTCCTTGGAGGGGGATGGCGAGGATGACGAGCCGCATCTTCGGGTGGCTTCGGCTTGGTGAGGGGCGGCTTGGAACGACGGCGCCATGTCGATGCAGCGGTGGTGGTTTGTGTGCTTCGTTTCTCACAGAAAAGAGAAAGAAAAAGGAAGAGGAACCAGAGAGAGGCGGCGCGAGGGAAGGGGAGCGGGTGGCTAGGGTTGCAGGGAATGGCTTTAAGGAGGAAGGGCGCTGCTCATAGCCGTCCCATCGATCAGGTGTCGAGGTGGTTGTCTCCCATGCGCTGCCGTACCAAAAAGAAAGCGACAGCACAAGCTGTCGTGGAGGTTTGCTGGGTCCTGGGCTGAAAGAATAGGAAGTTGGACTAGGAAGGCAGCCACGGCCCTTTGATGTTTCCAGGAATTGGCGTTAAAGCAAAATGAATAGACTTTAGATAGATCAAGAAGAATAGTGGAAGAAACGGAAGAAAGGATCCAAGCATAATTTTGAAGGGCTTTATTAATGCAACAAGACCATTCGAAACTTTTGAAAATATCTGGTTTCGGGTTTTGCTAAATGAACTGACATAGAGCAGGTTTATTTTATAAACCATATGAGAGGGGAACTCAAAATAGTTTTTATTTAAAATAATTTTTATTTAATAAAATCTTGTGGATGATATGATACATGATGTCATGATGATGCACAAAAGAAAAAGAACAACCAAAATCTAATAGGGGTATTTTCCTGGGTCGCTACATAGGCATCCCCAATGGGCCTGCCGAAGATGGTACCCGGGGTTTACTGAAGGCCCATGACCCGAAGGATAAGAAGAATCGGAATCCCAAGTTGCTAGTTAAGGAAAGCTAGAGTTGTATTAGGAGAGAACACTTGTAATATTGCGGGGTGAGTTGGAAACCCTCCCGGACTCTGTAACTTGTGTATCACGAATCCCTCGGCTCCACCTCTTATATAAGGGGGAGCCGACGGACAAAGAAAGCATCGATTCATTGTCTCACAAACCCTAGTTTTGATATCGTCGAGTACTTTTCGGCTGAAACCTTCGAGATCTACTTGCCCTCTACTTCTAGCTAAAACCCTAGTCTACAACCCGTAGGCATTGACAAGTTAATCCCTTGTCAATTGGCACCGTCTGAGGGAATTAGAGGCGTCAAGGATCTGATCTTGATGGCACGTTCAAGATCGTCGACTTCGTCAACAGCAAGCAACGCGATGGATCGAGGTAAACAGATCGAAACTGATCCTGTCGATTGTGTTCCTCACCCGACCTCCCGTTTGGATGCATATGCGTATCTGGAGGAGCCTATGGAGATGACGTTCGGAAGGTTCCACTTTCGCGTCGAGAAAGAGGGAGCGTATCGTCTCGAAATCCCGATCTCGTCGGGATTATCGGCGGTCGATTCCGATTTTTCGAACTCAACATCGTCAATCGAGTCAGGCGAAGAGGAGACTTCATCACCACGTTTCGTCAGCACCAGGGCAAGCGAAAAGCTCTCCAAGATCTCCAGCGACATGTCCTTCGAGTCATCTGCGGACTCCTATATAAGCGATGACTCGAGCAGCATCGACAGCTTCAACTTCATCGACAGATCCACTACCGTGGGCAAGGTCTTCACCAATCTCTATGATGGTGTCACCAAACCCAGCAAGGACCTAAATTCAAAATATCATCAGATTTATGCCATTGGAGAAACAAGTCGCGATCAGGAGGAAACATTAGAGGCTTTCGACGAATTGGGAAATCCATACGTCGATCCCTCCGACCTAAGGCGAGGTTTAGGCAATAAATATGTCGGGCCTACACCACGTGTTAGAGTCCAACTTCCACAAGCAGCATGGGATAGAGCCGCAAGAGCCATGGATGGTTCAGAACCAATGTCCACAACCGCTACGACAGAAGAATTGCAAGCATATCAATATAGGCTCGCTCGAGCTGCAAGGAAATTGGAAAAAACAGACAACTGCTCTTAACAGAGAAGGGAGGCAGCTTCCGCATCAAGCAGGCGAAGGGCAGAATTAAGTCGACATTCAGGAACTTCGGGAGATAGCCACAGAGAAGCTCGGAACAGAGCAAGATCTAGGCTGCAAAATATACCTAAGGATGATAGGGAGAACTTGGTTCAAAACCTCGACATTTCTTTTATGTGAATAGACACGAGAGGGAATATTATCCCTAAGACACCGGAAGCTGGGTATATGGCGACACAAGCCTTTATCCTCGCATCCAAGCCACCTCCCGGAGATCCAAGAGAAGCATTGTACAATATGGCTATGGCAGGAGTTGGGGCCATGGGAACCGCGTTTGTAACAACGCCTCCCGAAGGATCAGCAAGGAAAAATAGTCCGCGACTTGCGGCAGCAGCACCAGTTCCCGAGAGAACAGGTGGAGTAAGAGACACAGCAGCGCAAGCAAGGGTGGACATAGAACGACAAAATAGAAGAGAACACCAGCACTCCCCGGAGATAGATGATGAGGATATGTGCGGGCTGTCGTGCTTTACAAGGAGGGTCCGGAAAAGTCGAGTCCCCTCGGGATTCAAATTACCCGATAACTTCAAAAAATTTGACGGCCTGCAAGATCCAGAGGATTGGTTAGTTGATTATCTCGAGACGGTGAAGCTGATAGGAGGAACCAGAGCAACATCCATGCAGAGCATCCAAGTGCATTTGAGTGGAGCTGCGCGATCTTGGATAAAGAAGCTTCCTCCGGGTTCTATCGACAGTTGGGATAGCTTCGAGGATGTGTTCGTCAAGAATTTCCGGTCCACGTGCAAAAAACCCGCATCGCTAGAGGAGTTGAGAGCGTGTCGACAAAAGCCGGATGAATCAATGAGAAAGTATATCCAGAGGTGGAATATCATTAAAAACTCGGCAGAGAATATATCTGACGAGAGAGCGATAGATGCGTTTGTCGCAGGAATCCGACGAGGAGATTTTGTTGAAGACTTGGGGAGAACCAACCCAAAGACAGTGTCAGCATTGATGGAGATAGCAAATAGATGGGCAAATGGAGAAGATGCTGTCCACAATAAACGGCACAGGTCGCCAGAAGAGGACCGTTGTCGAAACTATCAAAATAGGCGACGATTCCCCCGACAGTACTCAAGCTATGATGGACCAGGCCAAATCTCGGCTGGTTTCCGAGGAAGCGCTGGAGGAAGCAATAGAGATGATTACCAGAGGAGCAATGAGCAGCGAGGCGACAACAGAGACGACTCTCGCAATAATAGGAAAAATAGCGGGCCAAGGTTTCAAAGACCTTTCGTGTCCCCTGAGGAGATGATGAACGGGCCATGTCAGATGCACTTCAATCTCGATAGCAATGGGAAGAGACAGTCAGGACACCTGCAGAAGGATTATCGAAATTTTCAGGCAATGCTAAGGTGGGCAGGGCACGCCAATGCCCAGGCACCAAATAGAAACCCTCAAGGGCCCAGGAGTGAGATCCACTTGCCACCTCCTCCCGCAATTACGGACGAAAATCGATATCAGCTCAGAATAGCGGCAGCACCAGCACCACCACCTTACGTGGATTCCAATTCCAACGGAGCGGTCTCGATGATTCAGAAAGGCAGGCCATCCAATAGAGCTCAGAAAGTAATCTCGCGACATGTGTTCATGGCAGAGAAGATGCCTCCACCAACGGTTGAGTACCTCAATTGGTCAGGGCAAGACATTGGCTTCACAATAGCGGATCATCCGCAGCAAGTTCCTCGACCAGGGCAGTCAGCACTTATCTTACCAGCCGTAATTGCAGGATTTGACGTATCTCGAGTATTCATAGATGGAGGCAGCAGTCTAAACCTTATGTACGCAGATACACTAAGGAAGATGAACATATGTCAACACCCGGATTTTTAAGTCCGGATGCCTATTATGTCATACATCGCAATCCCAGGAATATTGTTGTTGCGAGGCATAATAGTTAAGTATCACAGTCATCATTCATTACAAACCATAAGTCTTACAAATTTGGAATCACATGATCCATATTACACGAATAGTTGATCTATCGATCAACGAACAAACACAAGTTCATAGTTCATAGCGGAAGCGTAAGATACAAGGACTCTCTAGTCTACATGCCAACGCTTGACGTCGGAAGGCGCTTAGTTGTCGTAGGCGTCCTGCTGGTCATCTCCTTGCTCATCTTCATACTCTAGCCATTTGAATAGCCAGGGACAAAGCCGTGAGTACTTCAAGTACTCGCGAACTAATACTAATGTAAGTGCTAGACATTCTAGTATGGTTTGCTAAGCTCTAGTTTATTTGCATAAAGCCAATTTTAGTTCACAAGTATTTGAGAAAAGCTTTATTCAAGTGCTATCTAACTCAAGTGGGAACATTAGTGTCATTCCCACCATTCAAGTGGTGATTTCAATTCAATTCACCACAAGTCATTTCACCATCATCTTTCAACATCATTTTCAAAGATATGACATCGGAAACTGTATGGCCTTTCCAACCGTCCGTAACCGTGGACGCGGCTATTCGAATAGATTTACACTCTGCAGAGGTTGCACACTTGTGCCACAACATTTGATTTCATCTGTCGGGATTACCCCGAATCATCGCAACACAGTACGCGGATCATCAACCATAACCTTTCACTTACGAATCCTAGTATGAGCACCTCTCCCCATGAGCTTGGCCTCCCAGTGAAGACCAATCAGTCAACCCGGAGCGCACAGGGCTTGGCCGTACAATTCACCTAAATTTCACATCATTTCTCAACAACGGAGGCAGCCTCAAGCGTAACCCCTATGACGTGTGTTCAGAGGGAACCCATACTAAGATGCATAAACTTCCAGTTAAGCCCTACCCATAATCAGGTATTGTGGGGGTACTTACTAATTGGAAAGGTATCGCATTCAAACCAACATCATGTTTTATCAAAAATCACCATCTTCTCTTTGTCATATTCACCTTCAAAATTCATTCAATGGAATGCTTCATCATTCCAAGGTTTCAAATTCAATTCAATTCACATTGTTCCCATCTAGAGTAGTCAAGTTTTATTTCATTAGCACTAGCTCTAATTCATGAGGGGTGCTATCTTGCTTTGCTTGATTGAAACTACTTCACTACTCTAGTAACCGTCCTTTACTTTGACCAAGTTAACTATAAAAGTAACTCTTGGAAAACAACAAGTAAAACTTGTAAAGTAAAAACTTGGGATAGGCTTATTTAAGAAAAGATAAGATTCATGGTGCCTTGCCCCAAGGGGCTTTGCACTTTGCAAGAATATTAGCTTGCCTTGGTAGTTCTCAAACTGTTCCTCCTCCTCCTCTTGGTAGCAACCTTCTTCTTCGGCGTACTCTCCGGTGCTAGCATCTAAATTTGAATACGAGTATAATTACTCACTAATTCAATGGCTATTCCATACCTCACATATAAACACACAAACTCTTCTATGCACACAAATAATCTACTTAGGGTGCATGGGTTGTGTTATTTGAATAGAATTCACTTCTTTGTATTTAATATGTAAATGATAGTTTCCATAGGGTTCTTGAGAAATAATTTCCTCTCCTTGAGATCTTCTTAAGATTTAATTTCTCAAACCATCATAGATGAACTTATATTGACCTAAGTCAAATGTTCATCATCATCATTTGAGAAGATGATTTAAAGGAGGTAGATCACGTCATATCATTTAATAACACTACATATGATTTAAATCTCTAAGTAATTCATATAAGAGAGTTGGGACCAGGGGTCCAAACATCCCATGAATTCATGTGAGACAAGATTTAAATGAAGTTTAAGACCTCATATGAATTACTTAATAGTTTTGGACAATATCAACTAGTGAACTAGCCATACTATCCATTAATTAAACTAGGGCATGATCATGCAAAGTGACCACACCATTTTATTGCATAAAAAATTAGTGTAAGTCAAATGTGAGCTATTAGAGTTGGACTTAACTTAATATCTAGTTTGGTTGATTTTTAATAATTATTTGAATAGGGAAAAGTCCCTGCCTTGTTATTTTTATCAAATTAATTCTACAAGGAATCTGGTCATGGGACTAGTGGCATGTTGTAGATAATTTCACTAGCTTTCCAACAATATAAAGTTCATTAAATTTGGTTGAGCCAATTTGAATCTATTGAATTTCAAAGTGGAGGCAGTATTGAAATTATTTAAGATTGTTTAAATCCAGTTTGAATTAAAAGGCCGGCGGGAAAACTAAACGGGCCAGATTCAAATTAAACGGCCCAAGGCCAGCCCAGCCACGGTCCAGTGACGCGCGGGCTGCCTGACAGCGGGGGCCACCCATCAGCGAGTGTTTAAACACGAAACGGTATGGAGCAGCGTGGGGCGTAGGATTAGAAATAGATCGGACGGCCGTGGTTCATCGTCGTCTCCGACGAGAACCCGACGCTCTGGCGGCAGCGGTAGGGGGTCGGAGGGCTTACGGCGGCTCCAGCAAGTGATGGCAGTGTGCTCGGGGTAGATGTGGACGACGGCGAAGCTCCAGGTACAGGTGGCGTCGCCTGAGGTGGTCTGGTTCGCCGGCGATTGCTGCAGAGCTTCCGCGGCGGCGAGCTCTCGATTGGCCTTGCTCCGGCGTGAATCAGGTGAGTGGTGAGGTGGTTGAGAAGCTGTGAGAGGTGGGGAGTGCGGTGGTGTGCTTGGATCATCAAGGGGAGGTCTCCTTTTATAGCAGCGCATGGGTGCTGCGGGGCAGGGTGGTGGTCGGCCGTGGCACAGCGATTCCGGCGAGTGGTCGAGCTAGGCGAGGTCGTGGCAGTGCTCTGCGTGTCCAGGCGAGGCTAATGGCAGCGACAGCTTGGTCGGGGGAGGCTTGGTTGGGTCGCGTTGCTTCCAGGCAGGTCGCGGCAATGGCGGGATCTTCTTCTCCGTCCACGGCGGCGGCGGTCCAGGGTCTGGTCGAGGTGATGTCTGGCGGCGTCCAGGTGGCGAGGTGATGCTCAACGGCTCTCGAGCGGGGCCAGGGTGAGTGCAGGGTGGTGGCGCGGCGCGTGGCCAGTGCGCGTCCATGCACGTGCTGGCGCGACGCGAGCGGCGTCCAGGGCCGATCTTGGCGCGCGATCTCCGGCCAGTGTCGTCGTCCTCCTCGACCATGGCGGTGCTAGGCGTTGCTAGGCGATGCGGTGGCGAGCTGTGGCGCGGTGGCCAGGGCAGAGAAGCAATGGGGGAGAGGGGAGCTCGTCGGGTTGGGCGACATGGCCGGCATGGCCATGTCTAGCCTTGCTCTCTCTCTCCCTAGGTTTCTATTGGGCATTGAAATGGCTTAAGGGGACCAGGGGACAATGTAGAATAGATTTGGAGTAGATTAGGTGGAGTAGATCACTATTTGCAATAGTGGCAAATAGTGCCCGATTTTGGAATTTGCAAATTTGTCCAAATTTGGTTTAATTCAAATGGTTGAACAATTTGAAATGTGTGTGTTTAGATAAGTTGTATTTGACCAGATATGATTAGAGGTGGTGGTGGAATTGTAGAATTCAAGAATTTGCAAAAATGGCTAAGTTGGAGATTGTTGAGTATGTTAAAAAGTTGAATCTTTGGATGAGCATAGCTCTTGATCAAGAATGATTTTGGCATGGTGATCTTTACAGAAGTTGTTCACCTTGATGTTGAATTTGAAATGGTGCAAATAGTTAGCAAGATTTGGTTTGAGAAAAATGAATGGCAATGGCTCAAAGTAGTGATCAGGCTATAAATTTCAGTTTTGACCATTATCATATGTGAGCTAGTTTTGCATTTGAAAATTATTTGAATTGTGATTCTTTGATTCCAAAAGTTGTAATAAGTGTTTAGTAACATTATTCAACTAATGGTGAAGACCAAATTGGTCTAGGGTCAAAATTTATAAAAATGCCATAGAGCATATGTTAGGGTTTTTAGGGTTTTTCATTTATTGGATTTTCTTCCTTTTTGATTTATTTGGTTGGTGATCTTCATATGATCACATTAGGATTTTAGGGTTTAACATATACAAGTAATAACAATCATCATGGCATATCACTCAAATGCCCAAGTCCTATGCATGGCACTATATGCAATTTAAAAAGTTTTTGTTTGTTTGAAATTTTGCTCTCTGGAATTCTCTAACTTTCTTTTTATTGAAATTTGGGGTGTTACAAACCCTTCCCCCTTACAAAAGATCTCGTCCCGAGATCGAAAAGAAAGTTAGGTACTACAGAGATCTGGGTACTCCTTCTTCATGAAGTCTTCGCGTTCCCATGTGGCTTCATCCTCGGTATGATTGCTCCATTGGATCTTCAGAAACTTGATGCTTCGGGTGCGGGTGGTTCGGTAAGCTTCCTCTAGGATGCGGATCGGCACTTCGCGGTAAGTCAGATCCTTGTTGATATCCACCGATCGGTGATCGATGTTCTTGAACACTTCAGTCTTCTCCGGGACTTCAAGGCACTTCCGGAGAAGTGAGATATGAAACACGTCGTGCACAGCCGACATTTCTTCTGGCAACTCCAGCTGATAAGATACTTCACCTCGAAGGCTGAAGACTTTGAAAGGTCCGACATACGGGGTGCTAGCTTTCCTTTCAGCTGGAATCTATGCATTCATTTCAAGGGGGATACCTTGAGATAGACGAAGTCTCCGATCTCGAAGGTCATCTCCCGACGTCTCTTGTCGGCGTAGCTCTTCTGTCTGGATTGCGCCGTCTTGAGGTACTCTCGGATCTTGTGGACTTTCTCTTCGGCTTCACGAAGAACATCTGGGCCAAAAACTTGGCTTTCTCCGACTTCTGACCAGTTCAGGGGGGTACGGCATTTCCTTCCGTACAAGGCTTCAAAGGGGGCCATCTGTAGGCTGGCTTGGTAGCTATTGTTGTAAGAGAATTATGCGTAAGGTAAGCAGTCTTCCCACTTGGATCTGTATTCCAATACACATGCTCTCAGCATGTCCTCCAGGATCTGGTTGACTCTCTCAGTCTGTCCGTCGGTCTGAGGGTGATAGGCGGTGCTGAAATTCAGACGGGTGCCTAGTCCTTCATGCACTTTCTGCCAGAACCTTGAGGTGAACTGTGATCCTCTATCTGGCACTATCGATTTCGGGGTTCCGTGCAGGGCGACTATTCTGGAGATGTATAGTTCAGCTAACTTTGGGCCTTGGTAAGTGGTTTTGACGGCGATGAAATGGGCGACTTTGGTCAATGTATCGACAACTACCCATATGGAATCATTGCCTTTGCTGGATTTGGGCAGTCCGGTGATAAAGTCCATTCCTACAGAGTCCCATTTCCATTCCGGAATCTGTAGTGGTTGCAACAGTCCGGCGGGTCGTTGATGTTCTGCCTTGACTCTCTGACATATGTCACACTTGGCGATGTAGCTGCCGATTTCTCTCTTCATTCCGTGCCACCAGAATTGCTTCCTTCAGGTCTTGGTACATCTTGGTACCTCAGGGGTGGATTGAATAAAGGGTGTGTTGCGGTCAGAAACCCACCGGCGAGCAGCGACGGGCAACACAGTAGAGCCGGGAGGCTCCCAGGACTGCGGCTGGCCCTGGTCCCTCCGAGCGACGGCCCGCAAAGACTCGGCACGCACGTCCGATGCTGGTGCAAGGGCGTGCCACCTGACCTATACCTGGTCAGGAAGGTGATGGATGTGCCTCGCTTAGTTTCCTGCATGGCATACACGTAAACATTAAATACGAGCCTCGATCGGCTCTCAGGTTGTCCTGTGAATCGGCTCAAAGAGCCGATCCACCCATGATCCGTACGAGGTGTACGAATATATGGTGGTCCTGCTTGATCAAAATAAAGCTAAAACGACCTACTACGATTTAGGGTTTTCACCACATAATCGGAACATCCTACTCGTGATCGTAAACCGACCCTAGACAAGGCCTAAAAACCAACACAAGCTTGATCCCCGGAACATCCTGTCTAGGGCTAGCAAACTACACCCTACGCGCCACTGGATCCTTCAACCCGTTTGTAAGGCCTAACTATGCAGATATTAAACTAATCCTTGAAGAACAAGGAGCAATCATAACGGATCGGATCTACTAAATAATGATCAAGCGGGGTGCCACCCTTACACCTAAGATAGGTGTAAGGGCGGCTAGACGTCTCAGGGTTGCACGACGACAGCATATGATACGAGGAACAATGCTAACCCTAACACGTCTAAGATAACTACGTTGCTCGCCATCAAAAAGGCTTCAGTACGAGCAACGCATGAACAGCGAATAAACATGTACTGCCTAGATCGCAAGATGCGATCTAGGCAGCATGATGCTTACCCGGAAGAAACCCTCGAGACAAGGGAGTTGGCGATGCGCCTAGATTGGTTTGTGGTGAACGTGATTGTTTTTTATTTCATAAACCCTAGATACATATTTATAGTCCGTAGACTTTCTAACGTGGGAATAATCCCAACCGTGCACGAGCCAAACTCTAACTAACCGACACGTATCCTACTATATTACAGATACACGGGCGAACTAGCCCAAACTTTGCATATAAGGCCGATTCATGCATTCCTTCCATGTATATTCTTCAAGCCCACCTTGATCGCGGCCCACCTCTGACTCGGTCAAATTCTGGTGATAACACATGCCCTCCTGGTTTTGGAATTGATAATTCCAAAATCACTCTGCCTTTTCTTCGTCGGGTCATGTCGTGGCAGAACCGTCGCAGTATCCTTCATCATGATGCCTTGCCTCTTCCACTTCTGCGTGCCCTGGCAAATTTTTTTTTTGGGCACCACTTCCTTGGAAACTGCTATGGCATTGAATTTCCACTATATCCCCTTTTATTTAACCGCTCCAAACAGTTTGCTTCTTCATCCCCTTCGCATTAGCACTCCAAAAGCCCTCCTGCGCCACCATGTCTTCTTCCTCCTCTGCCTCATCGGGTCTTTTCACCCAATCCTCCTCCTCCCGCGAGCCGACGCCGGAGTGGAACCCGGAGGAGGCCCATGCGGCCAACATCCGCCGCGCCATCGGCCGGGAGGAATCCGATCCACGATTTCTCCGTCAGTCCGAGGACGACAAGTCCTCGACCGACGGGGAAAGTGACCTCCGCTTCCTCGCCGACGGGAAACGGAGGAGGAGAGCGATGACGATCGCTTCTCCCGTGATGACTTCACCTCCCCGAGGAGGAGGAGGAGGAGAAGGAGGAGGAGGAGGACGACGACACCTCCTCCGACGAACCGCCGGCCAAGCGCTTACGCCCCGGCCGGGGAACCTCAGCGACCGACGGCAGCCGGCGACGACGACGCTGACGAGGAGGACGAGGGCCCAGCCGGCGGCCGCTGCAGCAGCGACGACGAGCCCGCCGGGAGTAGCGCCGACAGCGGCGACGACGGCGACGACGAGGGCAGCGACGGCCCGTAGATAGGACCCTTAGCATAGGATCAGCAGTAGTATATGGGGCAATGTACCCCCTAGTATTTCCTTTTGAGAGCAATCAGCTCTTTATGTAAGAAATCCTATTTATCAATGAAGAATTTCCCCCAGTTTGATTTTGCCGATTTCCTTTAAGCTAATTTAGCCGATTCCCCTTCATACTGACTTTGCCGATCGTTCACTTAGCCAATGCTCAATGAGCCGATAGCAACGCATCGGTTCTTCACAATCTATCCTTCAATTCTTCAACTGATGACTTTGAGATCTGGTGGATAATGTGGAGTCTTCAAGAGAGCCCTTAAATTCCTCCCACCAGGTCCAGTGATCCTCTTCTGCAAGAACTCACCATTTTTTGAAGAAGGTTGCGATGGAGGATCAGCCGATGACACCCCAATCGGCTTCTAAAACAGAGCATCTACCAGGCCAGCTGCCCCCCGAGCCTAAGTCAAGGCGAGAATATCGGTGAGGATGCACAGATCAGTCAAAGGGCTTTGAACTCAGGTAATTCTGAGACAGCCACCATGCCGAGCCAGCCAAACTTGCCCCCATCGATCGCCTCTTCTTCCGTTGAAAGCCGATATTGTAGACGAAACACCAACGGCTTAATGAGCAAAAGGCTGCCTTGCATGCCAAAACTGACGCTTCTGACAAGATCGTCGAATCGGCGCAAAGGGTTGGAAGTCCTCGAAGAGAAAATTCGGGCACCAAAATCGGCTTATTGGGGCTGAGGAAGCTCTCATTGTTCACCCCCTCAAGGAAGCAGAAGGCCTTGAAGCTGAACTGAAGACCGTCTTGGTGAAAATCCGCGTTTTGAACATGCAGCTGGTAGATCTTGTGTAATTTGTACTAGAGTCGATGGCTGTGCATCGGCTTTGTTTCTTAGCTCTAAAGTCGATGTCCGTGCATCGGCTGTATACCATGAGAAATTTTTTTACTGGCCAATTTTTCTATCGGCCCCCAATATTTCACTGCACACATATTCATCTGCACATGTATCGCACATGTTCATCTGATTAGGTGCCCCCCGAGCCGAATCTGCCAGGTAACTGCGGATATCGGCTCTGTAGTTAGCCAAGGTACTGTATTTGAACGTCGGCTCCGGTAGGACCAATGTTGATTTTTTAAGCTCATCAGCCGACGTAAAACCGCTGCCCATTAGATCGACGTTGAACACAGGCAGAATGTGTGGTGAGGATAATTTTGGCCGATTGCTGGAATCGGCCTCCCCGTTGATTGAATCGCTCAATGAAGGTTTTGCAATGTTCCTCCATAGATCTTTGGGGCCGATCCCAAGGATCGGCCTCGCCACGTTTGTCCATAGGTTTGTTCTTGCTAGACGGTCAGGCCGGTGGATAAGACCAGCCTAACCCCGTCCTTCGTCACGTCGATGCGCTCGCAGTCGTCCAAATTGATGCCTGAGAGTGGCTCTTGGCCTGTTGTCTCCCAAGCGTTCATGCCAGCCGTTGAAATCTCGGCTGAGTCATCTGCATGGATGACCTCTACTTCATCTCCATCCCACTGTATTACGCATTGGTGCATCGTGGATGGAATGCAACAGTTGGCGTGGATCCAATCTCTTCCTAGCAGGACAGCATAGGTGCTCTTGCTATCGACAATAAAGAACGTCGTAGGGATGGTTTTCCTTCCTACGGTCAGATCCACGTTCAGAACACCTTGTGCGTCAGACGCTTGGCCGTTGAAATCGCTCAATGTCACGTTGGTCTTGATCAGATCCGAGCTAGAGCGTCCCAACCGACGTAGCATGGAGTATGGCATAATGTTGACTGCCGCTCCGGTGTCCACCAGCATCTTGTTGACAGGCTGCCCATTGATATAACCTCGCAAGTACAGGGCCTTCAGATGTACGTAGCTTCTTTCTCGTGGCTTCTCAAAAATAAGCGGCCGTGGGCCGCGGTCAAGTTGTGCCACGGGTGCCCGTCTAATCCTGGAGCACTAAACTCCGTCGGAAGGATGAACACCATGTTCGTGCCGGCCCGATGTTTCATCATCGGCTTTCTTTTGTCTGGGGCGCCACTCTTTCCTTTGTGGCTGACCCTCTTCGTCCAGGGTTCACTGAATTTTAGCGGCCAGATCAGGCCGCGCCTTCCTCAACGTGTGCAGGTATAACCTTTCGGCTTCCTCCAAACCACGTAGTCGCTGAACCCTACGCTTTTGGGAACGGCTGAGTCCATCAGGGCACCACCTTGGCCGGTGGTACTTATCTTCTTCTTCTTCATCGTCTTCCAATTCCTCGAGATCTTCCACCCGAGAGGACTCAGCGTGCTTGTTCCGAGGCGGGAGAGGCCCTAGACGTTTGAACACGGACACGTTAGCTGCATCCTTCCTCTTCTGTCTACATTCTGGGCAGTTGCCGATTGTAGGCAATCGGCTCATTCCTGAATCCCAGTAGTGTCTGAAGAAGGGGCAGTCCCAGTGCCTATCCTCGTCGTCTTGCTCTCTTGACTTTTCCTTGGCGTGGCGCTCATATCTCTCCTCGTCGCGATCATGCCGATGATGTCTCCTGGCGTCCCCAACCAGACGATCTCTTTCATCATCGTCGTTGGGTCGTCGGCGTTGGTCATATTGACTCACATACTTGTTGAGGAGGTGATCAGAGAGAGGTCGCTGATACCTCACGTTCCTTACCTCTCCCTCTGTGATGTAGCGCTTGCCATCGTGACGGAGCCGATCGCGTGGAATGGCTTCCTCTGTGTCCTTGCTACGAGAGCAGCTGCCCTCGTCCCCGTCCTTACCAGAGTGGTGTCCAGGTGCTACCATGTTGATGTTGAACGAGAATCCTGGCTGGCACCCTCCAGGGTAAGTGCACTCCACCATGTTAACGGCGGGGAAGGGGTGTGTGTCGACTTTCATGGCGTAATGGCTGAAAATTAGACGCCCTTGTTCTATCGCCATTTGGACCTGCTGCCGCCACACCCTGCAGTCGTTGGTGGCATGGGTGAACGTGTTATGCCACTTGCAGTATGGCTTTCCATTCAGCTCCTGCGCCGTGGGGATCTTGTGGCCTTCGGGTACCTTTAGCTGCTTCTCCTTAAGTAAGAGGTCGAAAATCTGCTCAGCTTTGGTAATGTCGAAGTCAAATCCTCTGGGAGGACCTTGTGGCTTAACCCACTTGCAGGACACGGGGCTTGCCCCCCGAGTCCATTCAGCCACTGCTACCTCTTGATCTCCCGCAGAGCCTTCGTCTTCATCTGCCTCAACCAGGACCACCGCACGCTTGAATTTATCCTGGTATACATCTGGGTGGCGCTGTTCATATGCGGCAGCTTACGCATCATGTGCGCCAGTGAAGGTTAGTCTGCTTGGGAGGCCACGTCCTTGATCGGTGATGCGAGACCCACCACCGCCAACTCGACTGCTTCTTTTTCAGTCACACGAGCCGAATAGCATCGGTTCCTAACGGTCCTGAAGCGCTGGACGTATTCTGACACTGTTTCTCCGCGCTTCTGACGTACTTGTGCTAACTCGGCAATGCCAGCCTCGGAAGCCTCTGAGTGATACTGCATGTGGAACTGCTCTTCCAACTGCTTCCAAGTCCGGATTGAGTCTGGTGGCAGCGATGTGTACCACCCGAAAGCCGATCCTGTGAGGGACTGTGCGAAGAACCTCACACGCAGCTCATCTGATGCTGAGATCGTGCCCAGCTGTGCCAAATATCGGCTCACATGCTCGATGGAGCTGGAACCATCTGATCCATTAAACTTGGAGAAATCAGGGAGCCGATATTTGGGTGGTAGCGGGATCAACTCGTACTCGTTGGGGTACGGCTTGGAATAGCCGATTGTCCTCCTTTTCGGCACCATGCCGAACTGGTCCCTCAGGATGGTACTGATCTGATCCGCGGTGCTGGCTGCAGGAATCAAACTCTGAAGATTCGCCGCAGTGGCATACTTAGCCAGCCATGCTTGCTTTTCCAGCTCTGAGCCAACTGTAGGAGCTGAGCTCTGGAGGTTTGTCGGAGTGGCATACTTAGCTAGCCACGTCTGCTTCTCAAGATCTGTTCCCGAAGTTCCTCATGTTGTTCCAGAAGTCCCTGCTGTTGCAGTCTGGTTTGTGAGTGCCCAGTTACTGCAGTCCGGCACGTATGTGCACATGTATCCGTGAGGGATCTCCTTAGGTGCCTCATGCAAGAACTGGTAGTCACTAGGGTCACCACCGATCTTGTAGACGACGTATGCCGGTGAATTCGGCACTTCTGGTGCTGCCAACGCGAATGGCAGCGGTGGACGGGACTGGAGTGGCATCTCTCCTTGGTAAGTCCCGAGAGCTGGTCCTGACGGAGAGTACTGATGCCTCATGATTTCCTGGATCACCCGAAGAGCGACACGCTCCAAAGTGTTCACCATGCTCTCAGAATGGCGGTGTAGCGAATGAGCTACCATGAAGTTAATCTCCTGACGTAGGGACCTGGTGCGTTCTTCTGACGGGGCGGACAGGTCCACTCCATCGAGCGCGCCTTCAGGTGAGAACCCTTTCCACCTGATGCCATGTGAGCGGGTTCTGTGAAAAGAGCCGATGAGGTCGGCTTCGAGGATTGCTTTGACCTCGTCATACTTCTTCTTGAGCTCCTCGGTCAGATCCTCGTACGTGACTGGAGTGCCGTCCGCCATCTCAGATGTAGATGGCGATGTGGTTGATGTCGCAGATTGTCCCACCGGGCGTGCCAGAATGTGTTGCGGTCAGAAACCCACCGGCGAGCAGCGACGGGCAACACAGTAGAGCCGGGAGGCTCCCAGGACTGCGGTTGGCCCTGGTCCCTCCGAGCGACGGCCCGCAAAGACTCGGCATGCACGTCCGATGCTGGTGCAAGGGCGTGCCACCTGACCTATACCTGGTCAGGAAGGTGATGGATGTGCCTCGCTTAGTTTCCTTCATGGCGTACACGTAAACATTAAATACGAGCCTCGATCGGCTCTCAGGTTGTCCTGTGAATCGGCTCAAAGAGCCGATCCACCCATGATCCGTACGAGGTGTACGAATATATGGTGGTCCTGCTTGATCAAAATAAAGATAAAACGACCTACTACGATTTAGGGTTTTCACCACATAATCGGAACATCCTACTCGTGATTGAGCCTGGCGGTCACGCACGGTGATCGTAAACCGACCCTAGACAAGGCCTAAAAACCAACACGAGCTTGATCCCCGGAACATCCTGTCTAGGGCTAGCAAACTACACCCTACGCGCCACTGGATCCTTCAACCCGTTTGTAAGGCCTAACTATGCAGATATTAAACTAATCCTTGAAGAACAAGGAGCAATCATAACGGATCGGATCTACTAAATAATGATCAAGCGGGGTGCCACCCTTACACCTAAGATAGGTGTAAGGGCGGCTAGACGTCTCAGGGTTGCACGACGACAGCATATGATACGAGGAACAATGCTAACCCTAACACGTCTAAGATAACTACGTTGCTCGCCATCAAAAAGGCTTCAGTACGAGCAACGCATGAACAACGAATAAACGTGTACTTCCTAGATCGCAAGATGCGATCTAGGCAGCATGATGCTTACCCGGAAGAAACCCTCGAGACAAGGGAGTTGGCGATGCGCCTAGATTGGTTTGTGGTGAACGTGATTGTTGTTTATTTCATAAACCCTAGATACATATTTATAGTCCGTAGACTTTCTAACGTGGGAATAATCCCAACCGTGCACGAGCCAAACTCTAACTAACCGACACGTATCCTACTATATTACAGATACACGGGCGAACTAGCCCAAACTTTGCATATAAGGCCGATTCATGCATTCCTTCCATGTATATTCTTCAAGCCCACCTTGATCGCGGCCCACCTCTGACTCGGTCAAATTCTGGTGATAACAGGGTGTCATGGGCTTCTTGTAGGATGACTTGTTTCAAGTCTGAGTCCGATGGTACGCAGAGACGTTCTTTGTACCAAAGAACTCCGGCTTCGTCTACGGTGAATCCGGGGGCTTTTCCTGCGGCTATCTGTTTCTTGATTCCGTCAATGCTAGCGTTGTCTTTCTGGGATTCCTTGATCTGACTAACCAAGGTGGGTTGCAGTTCTATGCTGGCTAGGAATCCTTCACTAACAAGTTCAAGTCTGAACTGTTCAAACTCTTGATGCAAGCTGGGCTGTTCGGTTGCGAGCATGGAGTTCAACTGACACGGCAGTCGACTCAAAGCATCCGCTACCACATTGGCCTTGCCGGGGTGGTAGTGAATCTCCATGTCGTAATCCTTGATCAATTCGATCCATCAGCGTTGTCTCATGTTCAGCTCCTTCTGGGTGAATATGTATTTGAGGCTTTTGTGGTCGGAGTAGATCTCGCATCGATTACCCATGAGGTAATGACGCCAAACTTTCAAGGCTAAGACCACGGCTGCAAGCTCGAGGTCATGGGTTGGGTAGTTTTGTTCATGTTGCTTGAGTTGTCTCGAAAGGTAGGATACAACCTTGCCTTCTTGCATAAGTACACATCCAAGACCAGTCTTGGAGGCGTCGCAATATACGTCAAAGGGCTTTGCGATATCTGGCATGATCAGGATTGGGGCTGTTGTCAGTCTACTCTTGAGCTGTTGAAAGCTCTCTTCACACTTATCGGTCCACTCGAACTTTCTGTCCTTCTTCAGCAATTGGGTCATTGGTCGAGCGATGCTCGAAAAACCTTCTACGAATCTGCGGTAATATCCGGCTAATCCAAGAAAAGCGCGGACCTCGGTTTGTGTGGTTGGGGCTTGCCATTCCATAACGGTTTTGATCTTGGCGGGGTCTACGGCAATTCCTCCTGCAGACAAGATGTGTCCCAGGAATCCAACTTCTTCCAACCAAAACTCACACTTGCTGAACTTGGCATACAACTTGTGCTGTCTAAGGGTTTCTAGGACAGTCTCCAAATGCTGTTCATGTTCCTCTTCGGACTTGGAGTAGACGAGAATGTCGTCGATGAAGACAACAACAAACTTGTCCAAAAAGTTCATGAAGATCTTATCCATGAGATTCATGAAATAAGCGGGGGCATTGGTCAGTCCAAACGACATGACGTTGTACTCATACAACCCATATCTGGTGGTAAAGGCAGTTTTTGGAATGTCGGTGGCTCAGATTTTCAGCTGATGGTATTGTAACACCCCATTCTTTCAAAATCTGCTTATTTCTCCAAGTTAAAAAATTTTGAGCCAACAAATTTTTTATTTAACACTTATGATTGAGTGTAGGCTAGAATTCTTGCTTGGGTTAACTCAAATACTTTTCTTGGTATGTTATGAGTGTCACCTCACCTTTAGGTTAATTTTTACACCCTCTTTAAAATTTTAGGGTTTGATCTTCCTAATTGGATGACACCACCTCTAATGCACTATGCCCCTCAAAAACCCTAACCCTGGGGTGGTAAGCATCACCCTTGGATGGGAGGACCATCCACACCACCACCAATTCACCTAGGGTTGCACCATCCACACCATCATCACCTTTTTATTGTCATTTTGTGTTTTCACAATTGTGCACTTGATTCCTTGTCTCTCTTGGGCACATGCACTTGGCATGGTCTCTCTCTTTTTCACCCCTGCCCCTTTCTCTCTTTCTTTTTCTCTCTAGGGTTTTGGCCGAGAGATAAGAGGGGAAGCCTCCCCCTCTCTTTTTTTCCTCCCCTCTCTTTTCTTCTCAGGATTGGGCTGTGGCCAACGCCACCACTCCCTCTCTCTCTACCCTGGCCCAACCCTGGCCCTCTCTCTTTCTCCCTTCTCTGGCCCAAGGCCACCAGCACCCCCTCTCCCGCGCCCAACCCTACCCCTAATACGCACGCGTGCGACGCGACGGGTCAGAGGGCATGATGGCGCCCCTCGATCGAAACGCCATCAGCCTCGCCTGCCGCGCGCCTCCTCGTTTCCCTCCCCTCGCTGACGGCTCAGGGCGACGTCACACTGGGCCCAACCAGTGACGCCAGCCCTCGCGCGCCCGTTGGCCGACGCCACCGCCCACGCCTCTACCGCTCCCTCCCCTGCCTATAAAACCCCCGTCCGCCACTCCTCTCACTTCAGCTCCCCCTCACACTACGCCGTTAGGCTGCCCCGCTACTCCTTCGGCTGCTCGAGCGGCAGCCGAGCCCCTGCTGAGACGCGCCGAGGCGCGCACCACGGTCACCGCGTGGGTGACGTGCAGGTGGTCACCGCCACGACGCCGTCGACGCCTCCCTCTTCTCTCCCTCGACATCAGCACCACCTCTCGCCTCTCCTAACCCCTCTCCGTTGCCCCTGCCTCGCAGATCCGCAGCGGAGCAACGGCACCGACGACGCACCGGCGACGCTCGTGACGCCAAAGCCGCCAAGCCAGGCGACGTCGACGCGTCCGAGCTTCGCCAGGACGTCCCCGAGCCGCACACCCACGCCGCCAACCCGCCTGCGTCAAGCCTCGCCATCGCCAGCCTCTGGTAAGCTGTCGCGCCGCCCCTTTCTCCCTCTGCGCCGGCGAGCGCCCGGACGTCGATCGCCTGCGCCAGATCTGGGCCGTCGGATCCAGATCTGACGGGCGCATGGCGCATGCACGGCCACGTCGGCGTGCATGGCCACGTCGGCCTGCCTGGCCCGCCATGGGCCCCGGCCTTTTTCTCTTTTTATTTTTTTTCTAGCCACCGGAGAGCCCCACTGGGCCGGCCCATCTGCGCAGCACTGCACGGCCCAGGGCGTTCCCGCCCTTTTCTTTAATTTGAAAATATGTTAATTAGAAATTAAAATTTGCAAACTGACCAGTGTACTGTTTTGCTTATCAAATAAAATTGTAACTCGGATTGAGTTGATTCCAATTGCTTTAGAACCGGCATGAAATTACCTTTCAGATGCCACTGGCCTTGTATTTTTAGGATTTTTGTGCGATTTTTAATAAATGAAACAAGATCTCTGTTTCTGGTTAGTATTTTGGACTTTAAAAATTATAAAATTAATATTTTTGAATGATTCCAATTGGGTTAGTCTTGTTTTGTTACTATGCATGCAGGAAAAATACCATTAGTCTCTGTTAGTGATTTTTCATCTCTGGTTATAAGTGCATGTGTGTTGCATGAAATGCTAGGGTTATTGTTTGATGTTTATAATTAAACCTTGTTGCTTCTTGTTTATAAAAATGGCCTAATCATGTTTTGTTACTGTCAAACAACTCCCCTGCATATTTTCCTTTTTCATTTATTTGTTCTTGTTTCTTGAACTATGTGTTGATTGTATGCATCGTTTACTTTTGCGACGCTAGATACAAATGAAGGAGAAGTGGAAGGGGAGGACTTTGGTGAAGAACTTGAGGAGGACCAGGGACAAGCCAACCAAGGCAAGCCATCTTTGAACTCTGAATGATGTGGGTTGGATGTCATATGTTGATGTCCCTAAGCATCTTATCTATTCTATGTGATGATCTCTCTATGTTGGTCTATGTATGGTTGTAATAGGAATAGTTCCTTGTGGTGGTTCTTCATCTTGGTTCACACGTTGGAGAGATGCACGGTGTCACTGCCGTGCTTCTCCCTTGGGTCTTATGTATGCTCAACCGGAGCATGTATCGTTCCAAATTGGAGTTTTACACCACACCCCCACTTTGTCGAGTATAGAGTTATCAAAGTATCAATGCTTGGTGTAATTCTCACATTGAGAGAGCTATGCCGTGTGCCCTCTTGACTTGATGTTTGGGTAACACACCTACACCACCCAAGTTGTAGAGTAGCACCACCAATCTGAAAGTTTGATCCACCCTAGGTTTTATTCTTACATGCTTACCCTAAGCAAGTAGGATTTTTCTTTATGCCACTCACATATGCTCTCATGGCATGATGATCTTCATCTCGGCCATGGTGTCATAGTAGTTCCTTCTCATGAAACTATAGGTTGGGAACCCCTCAAGGTTTACCTTGTTGTAAATGTTTACGAAAACCTTGGGTGAGTTAGCCCAAGCGTATGATTTATAAAGGCAAATGATCTTGATAAAAATGTTTGGGATAGATGTGCATGAAGGTGGGTTGAGCAACCGTGGTGTTGTGGGAAGCTGGAAAAGGGTTTGTAAAAAAAAGGAGCACTGCGTATAAGTGTTCGCCGTCCCAACTTTTAATCGCGCAACCACATTATCCAAAGTGGGCACGGGCTTAGTCCGTAGTTTGTTGAAGTTGGCATGAGCACCCTTCACAACTTTCTAGGGAGGGTCACGATGACCTCCGACGCCGGGTTGCGCTCTGAAGGAGGCAATACACTGTAGTTGTCTATAGCCGGACGATTACTGAGGGTCTTCTGTCGTGGCGCCGGAGATACGCTCAAAAGGAGGTATGCTGCCGGGGTGCCGGGAAGGGGTAAGCCCGCAAGGAAGGACTTGTGCCAATGGAGACGGGCGAAAGACTATGACTGGTTATCCGAGTCTCGCATACTTTTGTATGACGATCCGGGGATGATCCCGGCGGATTTATCAGTTCTTGTGGGGAAAGTGCGCAAACTCTGCAGAGTCAAATCTATTCGAATAGCCGCGTCCGCGGTCATGGACAAGTTGAAATGGCCATACTTAACCGGGGCTTGCATTTTGTTTTGACAAATGTTTTGCAAAGGAAATGTGTGTTTTTGTGGACCGGAAAGGTACGGAAAAAGGGCGTGTGTTAACCATATGGAGATGGTCGAGGAAATAATGAGGCTATGTGTGGAACTCTTTCCTAAATGTTTCTTGAAGAGGAACTCTTCTTTAACAAAGATATAGAGATGTCATAGGATTTTCCCTCGCATATTCATCACTTGAGATGAAAGAATGCAACTCTTCTTTAACAAAGATATAGAGATGTCATAGGATTTTCCCTCGCATATTCATCACTTGAGATGAAAGAATGCAACTCTTCTCTAACAAAGATATAGAGATGTCATAGAACAATCCTAGTGTTCCCTTCACTTGAGGAGTCGGGATGCTATGTAAACATTTGTTGTTGGTACATTCTATATCCACGAGAAAAACTATTTCTCTTTCACATACTATATCCACAAGAGAAACTAGTCGTACTCTCTTGTCTCCTTTAGTTAGATTGTGTTGCATCCCTCTTATGATGGTTTGCAAGTACAATTCCAAATGTACTTGCGGCTTTGTCCCTGGCTATTAACTTGGCCAGACTATGAGGAGGACTATGAAGACGATGGAGGATATCACGACGACTATGCGACCTAGGACGCTCTCCAAGTCAGTCGCCTGTAGGTCTAAGGCATGACTTGGGCCCGACGATGTTGATGTGTATCCGCTGCTGTGCTTTGTGAACTTGCCCGTCGAGGCATTTATGTAAGCTCGGGTCATGTGACACCGCTTTGTAAGACTTATTTATTCGGTACTATAATGGATGATGTAATTCTGGATATTCAGTTCGGTTATGTGCTCACGGTGCAATGATCATGGGATCGTGAGTTGAATGCATAACAGGGTATTTCAGACAGCTAGTCCGGGGTCCCCACAGAGCTGGTATCAGAGCCATCCTGACCTTAGGAAGCCCTAGTTAGCATGGACGCGAAGTTAGAACCAAACTATTTTCTATATCTAAAACGAGATGACTATTTGCTGAAATAATGCCTAGTCTCTCCCCTATTTTCTTTTAGATTAAGTTTTACTTGCATTAATCTTTAATGTTTACATTACGCACGTAAAATTTTGCACACCTTGATCATGATGCTAATTGAACTTAAAAATTTTGTGTAGATGGATCCACCGATGTTCACTGAGAGTATCCAGCTTGGCTTCAAGAAGCCCCCCTACCTGTTTGAGACCGCCCTCGTCGAGGTGTCACAGGCCGTTGGACGCCTGGCACCCGAAGTGAAGGGTGGACAGATGGAGAGCACCAAGGACGGCGAGATGTCCTGGATGGTGGTATGCGCACTTCGCGGCTCTCACGTGAAGCAACTTGAGGAGATTGAGGTCCAGGTCTTTGACCGCACGTGGGAGGATGGACTTGTGAGGGTGCTTTAAGCAGCCCTCTCCCGCCTTGT
Source organism: Lolium perenne (assembly GCF_019359855.2). Classification (NCBI taxonomy): domain Eukaryota; kingdom Viridiplantae; phylum Streptophyta; class Magnoliopsida; order Poales; family Poaceae; genus Lolium; species Lolium perenne. The sequence goes on along the minus strand of NC_067249.2, from coordinate 121,629,470 downwards.
CTTCCACCACCGTGTCGAGTTGGAGGCCATGGGACTTCCTCACGCCTTCTTGGGACGCCGCAATGAGGAAGGGGTTCCCACTATGATCCCCTACTATTGTCCCCTTGGGCGCCAAGTGTGCCAGTTGGAGAACTTGTTGTTCAAGACTCAGCTCAGCCTTGACTCCAACAGGATGGAGAACGAGGTGTTGAAGCATGAGATGGAGGGGCTCAAGATGGATTTGAAGTTGGCCAAGCTCAAGCATCGCCGCCAACAGAAGAAGACCCTTCGTACCCGCGAGTCCAACTACATGCTTAAGGTCAAGGTTATGCACCTCAAGGCTGCCCTCCGCGAAGCCGAGGAGAAGCTCGAGGAAACTCAGGACGACGGCGAAGATATCCGCAAGGAGCACACCGCTCTTATTAGCGACGATGAGGATTACATGGAGGAGGAAGGACTTGATGGGCTTGACGACGAGGATGAAGATGACCGCGCCTTCATCAATGACGCAGCCGAAGAACCCGCACCTCTTCGCACCGTGGAGGCTACTACTGAGGATGAGGATGATCCCGAGGAGCCTCCGTTTGATGGCCCTTCCGCACCACTTGATGACTTCTAGGCGTGCACTCGCGACTTGTTTATGATAGGATGCCCCTTATGTATGGCGTACTTTGAATTGGTCCATATGTGACCTTTATGGATGTGAACTTGATGCTTTTGGGTAGAACCAACGATGGTGTTTGATGTTGCTATTCGTGTTGTTATGTTTTGTTACTCTTTTTCTAAATTTCTTTTTTTATGCATGCATGATCCTTCCCCTTGGCAAAGTACTTGAACTTCGAACATCCCTCTTTCCCGTCGTCTCATGACCATGGCTATCCTTTGTACCTCCTCAGATGGTTGAAACTCGCCATGGAGGTTCCACTTCCGGAAACACACCACCACCACCGCCGGATCCCAACATGGCTCAGATCCTACGCCTCTTGATGGAGGATCGCCAGCGTGCCCGCCAGGAGAGTGAAGCTAACATTGCCGCACTTCGGCAAATCGCTCAAGCCGCCGCGGGAAACCGCAACAATGAAGAAGGAGAAGGACACGGCGAAGAAGCGCCAAGATCACGCCTTCGGGATTTTCAGAACACCAACCCACCCGTGTTCTCCAAGTGTGCCGCTCCCCTCGACGCAGACGATTGGCTCCGCACCATTGAAAACAATTTGGAAGTCGCTGCTGTAGGAGACAATGAGAAAGTTCTCCTCGCCACTCACTTCCTCGCTGGACCGGCACGAGCATGGTGGGAGAACGTCAAGGCCATGCAAGCTCCTGATCATGTCATTAACTGGGAAGAGTTCACTGCCAAGTTCCGCAAGGCTCACATTCCAACTGGGTTAATCAAGATGAAGAGGGATGAATTCTTCAACCTGAAGCAGAACAACTCCAATGTGGTGGACTACCTTGACAAGTTTAACACCTTAGCAAGGTACGCCCCTCAAGACACAGACACCGATGAGAAGAAGCGTGACCGTTTCATGAACGGCCTGCATGAGGAGATCCAGAGTATTCTTGTGGCTGTACCATACCCTGATCTGGAGGCGCTAGTGGATGCAGCCATTATGGTGGAATCTAAGCGCAAAGCTGCCATTGAGACCAGAAAGCGCAAGATGCTACAGCAACAGGGTGGACCCAGCAACCCCAAGTACCGCAATCCGCCCCCATCAAGACCCACCAACCCACCCCAGAGGAACACTTCGCCAGCACCAGCTTATCGCTCCAACAACTATGCCCCAAATCGTTCAGCTCCGCAGCCCCGTTCTGGAGGATTCAACACCAACCCCCGCCCCAATCCGCCAGCTCGCCCTCAAGGCAATGGGTGTTTTGCTTGTGGGAAGCCTGGACACTTCTCTCGTGAGTGTCCCACCAAGATGAGGACACCTCAACGCGCCAATGCCCCAAGGCCCCCTCAAGCTCAAGCTAGGACTGCGTCAGGAAAGAAGCCCGTGGTCAAGAAGCAGGCCAATGCCGCCCATGGACATCTGAACCATGCCAGCGCTGAAGAGGCGGAGGAAGCTCCGGATATCGTGATGGGTACGTTTCTAGTCAACTCCACTCCTGCCCGAGTCCTTTTTGATTCCGGCGCATCTCATTCTTTCGTTACCGAACCTTCGTTAAGAAAAGTGGGATGAAACCAACCGCCATGAGACGCCTCATGTTAGTTCAAATTCCGGGATCCACCGCTAAAGCCCGGATGTCTTGTCTAAACGTTCCCATAGTCATACAAGGAGTACCCTTCCTATCTGATCTTATTGTTTTAGGAGCTCAAGGGTTAGAAGTAATCCTTGGAATGAACTGGATGACCAAGTATAAGGGACACATTGACTGCGTCCAAAAATCTATTACCTTAACCAATGATCAAGGCCTACCAGTAAAATACACCGCTACTATACACTCATCCAAAGCCTTCTACAAGAAAAGTATCTCTGGACCCAACCTCGAACAAGTTCCTGTTGTCTGCGAATACCCCGATGTTTTCCCAGAAGAATTGCCCGGTATGCCCCCTGACCGAGACATTGAGTTCATCATAGAACTACTCCCAGGAACTGCCCCATAGCCCAGAGACCTTATCGTATGAACCCCCAAGAATTGATTGAGTTGAAGCGACAGTTGGATGATCTCTTGGCCAAAGGTCTGATCAGGCCAAGTGCATCACCATGGGGATCGCCTGTGATCTTCGTGGACAAGAGAGATGGAACCATTCGCTTGTGTGTGGACTATCGGAGACTTAATGAAGTAACCATGAAAAATAAGTACCCTCTGCCTAAGATCGATGATTTATTCGATCAGATGAACGGAGCAAAGGTTTTCTCCAAAATTGACCTTCGCACCGGGTACCAACAACTCAAAGTACGAGAATCCGACATTCCCAAGACTGCTTTCACCACCCGTTACGGATTGTATGAGTACACCGTAATGTCGTTTGGACTCACCAATGCCCCTGCCTACTTCATGAACCCCATGAACAAGGTCTTCATGGAATACCTAGACAAATTTGTGGTAGTGTTCATCGATGACATCTTGGTCTACTCAAAAACTGAGGAAGAACATGAGGAGCACCTGCGACTAGTCTTGGGTACCCTTCGGCAACACCAACTTTATGCAAAGTTTAGTAAATGTCAGTTTTGGCTCAAGGAAGTTGGATTTCTTGGACACGTCTTGTCTGCTGGAGGACTCTCTGTTGATCCCTCTCTGATCAAGTCTATTGTGGACCGACAACCACCTAAAAATGTTACGGAAGTGAGGTCTTTCCTCGGATTGGCGGGGTACTACCGCAAGTTCGTTGAAGGATTCTCAAGCATTGCCAAGCCAATGACCCTTCTGCTTAAAAAGGGTAAGAAGTTTGAATGGACGGAGAAATGTGAAGAAAGTTTTCAAGAACTAAAAAGGCGACTTGTATCATCCCCCATCTTGACCATGCCCGACGTCACCAAGGATTTTGTGATCTATTGTGATGCTTCCAAAATTGGTCTTGGAAGTGTCTTAATGCAAGAAGGAAAAGTAATCTCTTATCTCTCTCGACAGCTGAAACCACACGAAGCCAATTACCCCACCCATGACTTGGAATTAGCAGCCGTGGTTCACGCTCTCAAGACTTGGCGCCACTATCTCATAGGAAATAGGTGTGATATTTACACCGATCACAAAAGCCTTCAGTATATCTTCACCCAGAGAGAGTTGAACATGCGACAGAGGAGATGGATAGAGCTCATCAAGGATTATGACCTTAGTATCCATTACCACCCCGGAAAAGCTAATGTTGTTGCCGACGCCCTCAGCCGAGAACCATGTTCCCTTAACTCCCGTTTAAAAGTCGAGCAACCTATGCTGTATCAAGAATTCGAGGAATTCGGATTAGAATTGGTTAGCCATGGATTCCTTGCTGCCATGGAAGCCAAACCCACCCTTCGAGATCAGATCAAGGAAGCCCAAGTTGGGCATAAGAGTATCGAAGGGATCAAACGCCGCATGAGCAGGAAAAAGCTAGAAGGATTTTCGACAGACCCCAACGGGGTACTGTGGTACAATGGACGCCTTTGCGTACCCAATATCCCTGAATTGAAGAACCTTATAATGGAGGAGGCCCATAATACTCCTTACTCTATTCACCCTGGAGGATCTAAGATGTACCAAGATCTAAAAGACACTTTTTGGTGGCATGGGATGAAGCGGGATATTTCCTTCTTTATTGCTCGATGTGACGTCTGCCAGAAAGTTAAAGCTGAGCACCAACGCCCGGCTGGATTATTGCAACCCTTGAAGATACCCGTGTGGAAATGGGAAGAAGTGGGTATGGACTTTATCACCGGACTTCCCAGATCTAACCGAGGACATGATTCTATCTGGGTGATAGTGGATCGTCTCACCAAAGTTGCTCACTTCCTGCCTGTCAAGACCACCGATCACGGGAGAGCGTTAGCCGATCTCTACATCTCCCGTATAGTTAGCCTTCACGGTGTTCCCAAGGTTATCGTGTCAGATCGAGGCACCCAGTTCACATCTCGTTTCTGGCACAAGCTTCACGAGGCTTTGGGCACCAAATTATCGTTCAGTACCGCCTATCATCCCCAAACCGGAGGACAGACCGAGAGGGTAAATCAAATCCTCGAGGACATGCTCCGAGCCTGCGTTCTCGCTTACGGAACTGTTGCGGTCAGAAACCCACCGGCGAGCAGCGACGGGCAACACAGTAGAGCCGGGAGGCTCCCAGGACTGCGGCTGGCCCTGGTCCCTCCGAGCGACGGCCCGCAAAGACTCGGCACGCACGTCCGATGCTGGTGCAAGGGCGTGCCACCTGACCTATACCTGGTCAGGAAGGTGATGGAGATGCCTTGCTTAGTTTCCTGCATGGCATACACGTAAACATTAAATACGAGCCTCGATCGGCTCTCAGGTTGTCCTGTGAATCGGCTCAAAGAGCCGATCCACCCATGATTCGCACGAGGTGTACGAATATATGGTGGTCCTCTTGATCAAAATAAAGCTAAAACGATCTACTACGATTTAGGGTTTTCACCACATAATCGGAACATCCTACTCGTGATTGAGCCTCGCGGCCACGCACGGTGTTCGTAAACCGACCCTAGGCAAGGCCTAAAAACCAACACGAGGTTGATCCCCGGAACATCCTGTCTAGGGCTAGCAAACTACACCCTACGCGCCACTGGATCCTTCAACCCGTTTGTAAGGCCTAACTATGCAGATATTAAACTAATCCTTGAAGAACAAGGAGCAACCATAACGGATCGGATCTACTAAATAATGATCAAGCGGGGTGCCGCCCTTACACCTAAGATAGGCATAAGAGCGGCTAGATGTCTAAGGGTTGCACGACGATAGCATATGATACGATGAACAATGCTAACCCTAACACATCTAAGATAACTACGTTGCTCGCCATCAAAAAGGCTTCAGTACGAGCAACGCATGAACAGTGAATAAACTTGGACTGCCTAGATCGATGCGATCTAGGCAGCATGATGCTTACCCGGAAGAAACCCTCGAGACAAGGGAGTTGGAGATGCGCCTAGATTGGTTTGTGGTGAACGTGATTGTTGTTTATTTCATAAACCCTAGATACATATTTATAGTCCGTAGACTTTCTAACGTGGGAATAATCCCCACCGTGCACGAGCCAAACTCTAACTAACCGACACGTATCCTACTATATTACAGATACACGGGCAAACTAGCCCAAACTTTGCATATAAGGCCGATTCACGTATATTCTTCCATGTATATTCTTCAAGCCCATCTTGATCGCGGCCCACCTCTAACTCGGTCAAATTCTGGTGATAACACATGCCCCCCTGGTTTTGGAATTGATAATTCCAAAATCACTCTACTTTTTCTTCGTCGGGTCATGTCGTGGCAGAACCGTCGCAGCATCCTTCATCATGATGCCCTGCCTTCTCAACTTCTCCGCGTGACCTGGCAGTTTTTTTTTCTTGGGCACCACCTCCTCGGAAACTGCTGTGGCATTGAATCTCCACTATATCTCCTTTATTTAACTGCGCCGCATGGTTCGCCACTTCATCCCCTTGCTCTGTTCCGGCTATCGGCACCTAAAAAACCCTCTTCCCCTGCAGCAATGTCATCCTCTTCCTCCACCTCCTCAGGCCTCTCCCTCCAGTCTTCCTCCTCGAGCGAGCAGGAGTGGAACTTTGATCATGTGCCAGATGGCCCACCTGAAGCACTCGTCGGGTCAGATGGTGATTTACCTCTGACCGATGGGGAAGACGACCTCAAGTTCCTCATTGAAGGGGAGCTGAAGAGCGAAAGCGAAGACGACCTCCACCCCTGGGCGAAACCCACCTCCTCCGACGGGGAGGAGGAAGAAGAAGAAGTAGAGGAAGAAAAGAAAAAGGAGGAGGATAATTCCTCCTCCTCCGCTGGGTATCCGCCGGCAAAGCGATTCCGCGCTTGGGCGGACAGCGAGGACGATGATGATGACGAGGAAGAAGAGGAAAAGGAGGAGGATGATTCCTCCTCCTCCGCTGGGTATCCACCGGCAAAGCGCTTCCGCGCTTGGGCGGACAGCGAGGATGATGATGATGACGAGGAAGAAGAGGCTCCGGCCGAGGGCTGGGGTAGCAGCGACGAGGAACTCTCCAGAAGCAGCGCCGACGGCAGCAATGCCGACGACGAGGCCAGCGAGGACTAGTAAAGTAGGACTAGTAGCCCCTGAGCAATCGGCTCTTCTTTTGTTTTCCCTTTCTTGAGCAATCGGCTCTTCTTTTGTAAAAAACCCCTCTTATTATGAAGAAGAACTTCTCAGCTGATTCTGTCCTTTCACCAAATTTACCAATTGCTAAAATAAGTCAACAAATTATGAGCCGATGGCAGCGCACCGGTCCTTGCCATGAAAACGCGAGCAGAGCCAACTCTATTGTTTACCCAAATGGTAATCTGTGGTCTGTCCGCAAGGGCAAAACCCAATTCTCCAAAGCGCCACTTGAACAGATCCAACCCACGGCCATACGAACCTCAGATGTCGATCGCGCAGGTTCGCAACTGCAATGAATCCATGGGCAGCACCATCCAATGCCCACGCTATGGTTTCCAGCCTGAAGGTGATCCTTAACTATCCCTTACTGTCCGGACATAGTGCCTTGCTCTATCTTTTCGCAGAAACAGAAATGGTTCTGACCCTGTAGATGATGACGGCTTCTCTTTCAGCAGCTCCAGTAGTCATCTACTGCACTCACCGCTTTCGAAGAAGGTTATGATGCAGGATCAGCCGATGACACTCCAATCGGCTTCTAAAAACAGAGCATCTACCAGGCCAGCTGCCCCCCGAGCCTTAGTCAAGGCGAGAATAACGGTGAGGATGCACAGATCTGAACTCGGGTAATTCCGAGACAGCCACCATGCAGAGTCAGCCAAACTTGCCCCCATCGATCGTCTTTTCTTCCGTTGCAAGCCGATATTGTAGACGAAACACCAATGGCTTAAAGAACAGAAGGCTGCCTTGTATGCCAAAACTGACGCTTCTGACAGTACTGCTGAACTGGCGCAAAGGGTTGGAAGTCCTCGACGAGAAAGTTCAGGCACCAAAATCGGCTTATTACGGCTGAGGAAGCTCTCATTGTTCACTCCCTCGAGGAAGCAGAAGGCCTCACAGCTGAACTGGATTTGGTGAAAATCCGCGTCTTGAACACGCAGCAGGTAGATCCTGTGTAATTGTACTAGAGTCGATGGCTGTGCATCGGCTTTGTTTCTTAGCTCTAAAGTCGATGTCCTTGCATCGGCTGTATACCATGAGAATTTTTTTTTACTGGCCGATTTTCTATCGGCCCCCAATATTTCATTGCACATGTATCGCACATGTTCATCTGCACATGTTCATCTGATTAGGTGCCCCCCGAGCCGAATCTGCCAGGTAACTGCGGATATCGGCTCTGTAGTTAGCCAAGGCACTGTATTTGAACGTCGGCTCCGTTAGGACTAATGTTGACTCTCATCAGCCGACGTAAAACCGCTGCCCATTAGATCGACGTTGAACACAGGCAGAATGTGTGGTGAGGATAATTTTGGCCGATTGCTGGAATCGGCCTCCACGTTGATCGAATCGCTCAATGAAGGTTTTGCAATGTTCCTCCATAGATCTTTGGGGCCGATCCCAAGGATCGGCCTCGCCACGTTTGCCCATCGGTTCGTTCTTGCTACACGATCAGGCCGGTGGATAAGACCAGCCTAACCCCATCCTTTGTCACGTCGATGCGCTCGCAGTCGTCCAAATTGATGCCTGAGAGTGGCTCTTGGCCTGCTGTTTCCCAAGCGTTCATGCCAGCCGTTGAAATCTCGGCTGAGTCATCTGCATGGACGACCTCTACCTCATCTCCATCCCACTGTATTACGCATTGGTGCATCGTGGATGGAATGCAACAGTTGGCGTGGATCCAATCTCTTCCTAGCAGGACAGCATAGGTGCTCTTGCTGTCGACGATAAAGAACGTCGTAGGGATGGTTTTCCTTCCTACGGTCAGATCCACGTTCAGAACACCTTGTGCGTCAGACGCTTGGCCGTTGAAATCGCTCAGTGTCACGTTGGTCTTGATCAGATCCGAGCTAGAGCGTCCCAACCGACGTAGCATGGAGTATGGCATAATGTTGACTGCCGCTCCGGTGTCCACCAGCATCTTGTTGTCAGGCTGCCCATTGATATAACCTCGCAAGTACAGGGCCGTCAGATGTCTGTAGCTTCTTTCTCGTGGCTTCTCAAAGATAACCGGCCGTGGGCCGCAGTCAAGTTGTGCCACAGGTGCTTCGTCTAATCCTGGAGCACTAAACTCCGTCGGAAGGATGAACACCATGTTTGTGCCAGCCGATGTTTCATCATCGGCTTTCCTTTGCTTGGGGCGCCACTCCATTTTTTGTGGTCGACCCTCTTCATCCAGGGTTCGCTGAATTTTCGCAGCCAGATCAGGCCGCGCCTTCCTTAGCGTGTGCAGGTATAACCTTTCGGCTTCCTCCAAGCCACGCAGTCGCTGAACCCTACGCTTTTGGGAACGGCTGAGTCCATCAGGGCACCACCTTGGCCGGTGGTACTTGTCTTCTTCTTCTTCATCATCGTCTTCCAAATCCTCGAGATCTTCCACCCGAGGGGACTCAGCGTGCTTGTTCCGAGGTGGGAGAGGCCCTAGACGTTTGAACACGGACACGTTAGCTGCATCCTTCCTCTTCTGTCTACATTCTGGGCAGTTGCCGATTGTAGGCAATCGGCTCATTCCTGAATCCCAGCAGTGTCTGAAGAAGGGACAGTCCCAGTGCCTATCCTCATCGTCTTGCTCCCTTAACCTTTCCTTGGCGTGGCGCTCATATCTCTCCTCGTCGCGATCATGCCGACGACGTCTCCTGGCGTCCCTAGCCAGACGATCCCTTTCATCATCGTCGTTGGGTCGTCGGCGTTGGTCATATTGACTCACATACTTGTTGAGGAGGTGATCAGAGAGAGGTCGCTGATATCTCACGTTCCTCACTTCTCCCTCTGTGATGTAGCGCTTTCCATCGTGACGGAGCCGATCGCGTGGAACGGCTTCCTCTGTGTCCTTGCTACGAGAGCAGCTGCCCTCGTCTCCGTCCTTACCAGAGTGGTGTCCAAGTCCTACCATGTTGATGTTGAACGAGAAACTTGGCTGGCACCCTCCAGGGTAAGTGCACTCCACCATGTTAACGGCGGGGAAGGGGTGAGTGTCGACTTTCATGGCGTACTGGTTGAAAATTAGACGTCCTTGTTCTATCGCCATTTGGATCTGCTGACGCCACACCCTGCAGTCGTTGGTGGTATGGGAGAACGAGTTATGCCATTTGCAGTATGGCTTTCCGTTCAGCTCCTGTACCGTGGGGATTTTGAGGCCTTCGAGTATCTTCACCGCTTCTCCTTGAGTAAGAGGTCGAAGATTTGCTCGATTTTAGTCACGTCAAAATCAAACCCTCCGGGCGGACCTGGTGGCTTAACCCATTTGCGAGACACGGGGTTGCCTCCCGAGTCCATTCAGCCACTGTACGTCTTGCTCTCCCGCTGAGCCTGCGTCTTTCATCTGCCTCAACAGGTCTACCCGCAGCTGGAATTTGTCCTGGGTACAAGTCCGGGTGGCGCTGTTCATATAACGACGCTTCTGAACCATGTGCGCCGTTGAAGGGTAGTCTGCTTGGGAGGCCATATCCTTGATTGGTGATGCAAGGCCCACCACTGCCAACTCGACTGCTTCTTTTTCAGTCACACGAGCCGAATAACATCGGTTCCTAACAAGTCTGAAGCACTGGACGTATTCTGCCATAGTTTCTCCACGCTTCTGACGTACTTGCGCTAGATCGGCAATGCCGGCCTCGGAAGCCTCTGAGTGATACTGCATGTGGAACTGCTCTTCCAACTGCTTCCACGTCCGGATTGAGTCTGGTGGCAGCGATGTGTACCACCCGAAAGCCGATCCTGTGAGGGACTGTGCAAAGAACCTCACCCGCAGCTCATCCGCCGAGATCGTGCCCACTGTGCCAAATATCGGCTCACATGCTCGATGGAGCTGGAACCATCTGATCCATTAAACTTGGAGAAATCAGGGAGCCGATATTTGGGTGGTAGCGGGATCAACTCGTACTCGTTGGGGTACGGCTTGGAATAGCCGATTGTCCTCCTCTTCGGCACCATGCCGAACTGGTCTCTCAGGATGGTACTGATTTGATCCGCGGTGCTGGCTGCAGGAGTCGAACTCTGAAGATTCGCCGGAGTGGCATACTTAGCCAGCCATGCTTGCCTTTCCAGCTCTGAGCCAACTGCAGGAGCTGAGCTCTGGAGGTTTGTCGGAGTGGCATACTTAGCTAGCCACGTCTGCTTCTCAAGATCCGTTCCCGAAGTTCCTCATGTTGTTCCAGTGGTCCCTCATTGCGATCTGGTTTGTGAGTGCCCGATTCGCAGCCTGGCACGTATGTGCACGTGTACCCGTGAGGGATCTCCTTCGGCGCCTCATGCAAGAACTGGTAGTCACTAGGGTCACCACCGATCTTGTAGACGACGTATGCCGGTGAACTCGGCACTTCTGGTGCTGCCAACGCGAATGGCAGCGGTGGACGGGACTGGAGTGGCATCTCTCCTTGGTAAGTCCCGAGAGCTTGTCCTGACGGAGAGTACTGATGCCTCATGATTTCCTGGATCACCCGAAGAGCGACACGCTCCAAAGTGTTCACCAGGCTCTCAGAATGGTGGTGCAGCGAGTGAGCTACCATGTAGTTAATCTCCTGACGCAGGGACCTGGTGCGTTCTTCTGACGGGGCGGACAGGTCCACTCCATCGAGCGCGCCTTCAGGTGAGAACCCTTTCCACCTGATGCCATGTGAGCGGGTTCTGTGAAAAGAGCCGATGAGGTCGGCTTCGAGGATCGCTTTGACCTCGTCATACTTCTTCTTGAGCTCCTCGGTCAGATCCTTGTACGTGACTGGGGTGCCGTCCGCCATCTCAGATGTAGATGGCGATGCGGTTGATGTCGAAGACGGTCCCATCGGGCGTGCCAGAATGTGTTGCGGTCAGAAACCCACCGGCGAGCAGCGACGGGCAACACAGTAGAGCCGGGAGGCTCCCAGGACTGCGGCTGGCCCTGGTCCCTCCGAGCGACGGCCCGCAAAGACTCGGCACGCACGTCCGATGCTGGTGCAAGGGCTTGCCACCTGACCTATACCTGGTCAGGAAGGTGATGGAGATGCCTTGCTTAGTTTCCTGCATGGCATACACGTAAACATTAAATACGAGCCTCGATCGGCTCTCAGGTTGTCCTGTGAATCGGCTCAAAGAGCCGATCCACCCATGATTCGCACGAGGTGTACGAATATATGGTGGTCCTGCTTGATCAAAATAAAGCTAAAACGATCTACTACGATTTAGGGTTTTCACCACATAATCGGAACATCCTACTCGTGATTGAGCCTCGCGGCCTCGCACGGTGTTCGTAAACCGACCCTAGGCAAGGCCTAAAAACCAACACGAGGTTGATCTCCGGAACATCCTGTCTAGGGCTAGCAAACTACACCCTACGCGCCACTGGATCCTTCAACCCGTTTGTAAGGCCTAACTATGCAGATATTAAACTAATCCTTGAAGAACAAGGAGCAACCATAACGGATCGGATCTACTAAATAATGATCAAGCGGGGTGCCGCCCTTACACCTAAGATAGGCGTAAGAGCGGCTAGATGTCTAAGGGTTGCACGACGATAGCATATGATACGATGAACAATGCTAACCCTAACACATCTAAGATAACTACGTTGCTCGCCATAAAAAAGGCTTCAGTACGAGCAACGCATGAACAGCGAATAAACTTGTACTGCCTAGATCGCAAGATGCGATCTAGGCAGCATGATGCTTACCCGGAAGAAACCCTCGAGACAAGGGAGTTGGCGATGCGCCTAGATTGGTTTGTGGTGAACGTGATTGTTGTTTATTTCATAAACCCTAGATACATATTTATAGTCCGTAGACTTTCTAACGTGGGAATAATCCCCACCGTGCACGAGCCAAACTCTAACTAACCGACACGTATCCTACTATATTACAGATACACGAGCAAACTAGCCCAAACTTTGCATATAAGGCCGATTCACGTATATTCTTCCATGTATATTCTTCAAGCCCATCTTGATCGCGGCCCACCTCTAACTCGGTCAAATTCTGGTGATAACAAGAACTAAATGGGAAGATTGCCTGCCCTTCGTAGAGTTTTCCTATAACAACAGTTATCAAGCCAGCCTTCGGATGGCCCCTTTTGAAGCCCTCTATGGGAGAAGATGCAGAACCCCTCTCAATTGGACCGAGACCGGAGAAAGTCAAGTATTTGGACCTGACATACTTCGGGAAGCAGAGGAGAAAGTTCAGTTCATTCGTGACCGGCTGAAAGCTGCACAATCCCGCCAGAAGAGCTACGCTGACTCGAAGCGTCGAGAGTTAACTTTCTGCGCCGGAGATTTTGCCTATCTCCAAGTAACTCCTCTCAAGGGAATGAAATGTTTCCATGTTAAGGGCAAGCTTGCGCCTAGGTACATTGGTCCTTTCAAGGTGCTAGGACGAAGAGGAGAAGTATCTTACCAGCTTGAATTACCTCCGGACTTGTCTGAGTTCCATGACGTCTTTCATGTCTCCCAACTTCGAAGATGCCTCCAAGCACCAAACAAGGCTGAAGTTTATAAGGATATTGATTACCATGCCATCGACCTCAATCACGACTTAACCTACCGAGAGAACCCTATCCGTATTCTGGATGAAACCGTTAGGGTCACCCGCCGAAGGAAGATTAAATTCTTCAAGGTCCAGTGGAGCAACCACTCCGAAGATGAAGCCACATGGGAACGGGAGGATTATCTGAGACAAGAATTCCCACACCTGTTCAAGCTCTTAGCCGTGGAATCTCGGGACGAGATTCTTTTAAGGGGGGAAGGTCTGTAACACTCCATTCTTTCAAAACCTGCTTATTTCTCCAAGTTAAAATTTTTTGAGCCAACAAATTTTTTATTTAACACTTATGATTGAGTGTAGGCTAGAATTCTTGCTTGGGTTAACTCAAATACTTTTCTTGGTATGTTATGAGTGTCACCTCACCTTTAGGTTAATTTTTACACCCTCTTTAAAATTTTAGGGTTTGATCTTCCTAATTGGATGACACCACCTCTAATGCACTATGCCCCTCAAAAACCCTAACCCTGGGGTGGTAAGCATCACCCTTGGATGGGAGGACCATCCACACCACCACCAATTCACCTAGGGTTGCACCATCCACACCATCATCACCTTTTTATTGTCATTTTGTGTTTTCACAATTGTGCACTTGATTCCTTGTCTCTCTTGGGCACATGCACTTGGCATGGTCTCTCTCTTTTTCACCCCTGCCCCTTTCTCTCTTTCTTTTTCTCTCTAGGGTTTTGGCCGAGAGATAAGAGGGGAAGCCTCCCCCTCTCTTTTTTTCCTCCCCTCTCTTTTCTTCTCAGGATTGGGCCGTGGCCAACGCCACCACTCCTTATCTCTCTACCCTGGCCCAACCCTGGCCCTCTCTCTTTCTCCCTTCTCTGGCCCAAGGCCACCAGCACCCCCTCTCCCGCGCCCAACCCTACCCCTAATACGCACGCGCGCGACGCGACGGGTCAGAGGGCATGATGGCGCCCCTCGATCGAAACGCCATCAGCCTCGCCTGCCGCGCGCCTCCTCGTTTCCCTCCCCTCGCTGACGGCTCAGGGCGACGTCACACTGGGCCCGGACAGTGAAGCCAGCCCTCGCGCGCCCGTTGGCCGACGCCACCACCCACGCCTCTACCGCTCCCTCCCCTGCCTATAAAACCCCCCGTCCGCCAGTCCTCTCACTTCAGCTCCCCCTCACACTACGCCGTTAGGCTGCCCCGCTACTCCTTCGGCTGCTCGAGCGGCAGCCGAGCCCCTGCTGAGACGCGCCGAGGCGCGCACCACGGTCACCACGTGGGTGACGTGCAGGTGGTCACCGCCACGACGCCGTCGACGCCTCCCTCTTCTCTCCCTCGACATCAGCACCACCTCTCGCCTCTCCTAACCCCTCTCCGTTGCCCCTGCCTCGTAGATCCGCAGCGGAGCGATGGCACCGACGACGCACCGGCGACGCCCGTGACGCCAAAGCCGCCAAGCCAGGCGACGTCGACGCGTCCGAGCTTCGCCAGGACGTCCCCGAGCCGCACACCCACGCCGCAAACCCGCCTGCGTCAAGCCTCGCCATCGCCAGCCTCTGGTAAGCCGTCGCGCCGCCCCTTTCTCCCTCTGCGCCGGCGAGCGCCCGGACGTCGATCGCCTGCGCCAGATCTGGGCCGTCGGATCCAGATCTGACGGGCGCATGGCGCATGCACGGCCACGTCGGCGTGCATGGCCACGTCGGCCTGCCTGGCCCGCCACGGGCCCCGGCCTTTTTCTCTTTTTCTTTTTTTTCTAGCCACCGGAGAGCCCCACTGGGCCGGCCCATCTGCGCAGCACTGCACGGCCCAGGGCGTTCCCGCCCTTTTCTTTAATTTGAAAATATGTTAATTAGAAATTAAAATTTGCAAACTGACCAGTGTACTGTTTTGCTTATCAAATAAAATTGGTAACTCGGATTGAGTTGATTCCAATTTCTTTAGAACCGTCATGAAATTACCTTTCAGATGCCACTGGCCTTGTATTTTTAGGATTTTTGTGCGATTTTTAATAAATGAAACAAGATCTCTGTTTCTGGTTAGTATTTTGGACTTTAAAAATTATAAAATTAATATTTTTGAATGATTCCAATTGGGTTAGTCTTGTTTTGTTACTATGCATCCAGGAAAAATACCATTAGTCTCTGTTAGTGATTTTTCATCTCTGGTTATAAGTGCATGTGTGTTGCATGAAATGCTAGGGTTATTGTTTGATGTTTATAATTAAACCTTGTTGCTTCTTGTTTATAAAAATGGCCTAATCATGTTTTGTTACTGTCAAACAACTCCCCTGCATATTTTCCTTTTTCATTTATTTGTTCTTGTTTCTTGAACTATGTGTTGATTGTATGCATCATTTACTTTTGCGACGCTAGATACAAACGAAGGAGAAGTGGAAGGGGAGGACTTTGGTGAAGAACTTGAGGAGGACCAGGGACAAGCCAACCAAGGCAAGCCATCTTTGAACTCTGAATGATGTGGGTTGGATGTCATATGTTGATGTCCCTAAGCATCTTATCTATTCTATGTGATGATCTCTCTATGTTGGTCTATGTATGGTTGTAATAGGAATAGTTCCTTGTGGTGGTTCTTCATCTTGGTTCAGACGTTGGAGAGATGCATGGTGTCACTGCCGTGCTTCTCCCTTGGGTCTTATGTATGCTCAACCGGAGCATGTATCGTTCCAAATTGGAGTTTTACACCACACTGATGTCTACGTTCCCCCTCCTTTCCTGTAGACAGTGTTGGGCCTCCAAGAGCAGAGGTTTGTAGAACAGCAGCAAGTTTTCCCTTAAGTGGATCACCCAAGGTTTATCGAACTCAGGGAGGAACAGGTCAAAGATATCCCTCTCATGCAACCCTGCAACCACAAAGCAAGAAGTCTCTTGTGTCCCCAACACACCTAATAGGTGCACTAGTTCGGCGAAGAGATAGTGAAATACAGGTGGTATGAATAAGTATGAGCAGTAGCAACGGTGCCAGAAAATAGCTTGCGGGCGTGTAGTTGATGGTGGTGGTATTGCAGCAGTAGTAACACAGTGAAACAGTAAATAAGCAGTAGTAACGCAGCAGTATTTAGGAACAAGGCCTAGGGATTAGACTTTCACTAGTGGACACTCTCAACATTGATCACATAACAGAATAGATAAATGCATACTCTACACTTTTGTTGGATGATGAACGCATTGCGTAGGATTACACGAACCCTTAATGCCGGAGTTAACAAGCTCCACAATTTGTTCATATTTAAGTAACCTTATAGTGTAAGATAGATCAAAAGACTAAACCAAGTACTAACATAGCATGCACACTGTCACCTTCATGCATATGTAGGAGGAATAGATCACATCAATATTATCATAGCAATAGTTAACTTCGCAATCTACAAGAGATCATGATCATAGCATAAACCAAGTACTAACACGGTGCACACACTGTCACCTTTACACACGTGCAGGAGGAATAGGACTACTTTAATAACATTGCTAGAGTAGCACATAGATGAATAGTGATACAAAACTCATATGAATCTCAATCATGTAAAGCAGCTCATGAGATTATTGTATTGAGGTACATGGAAGAGAGATGAACCACATAGCTACCGGTACAGCCCCGAGCCTCGATGGAGAACTACTCCTCCTCATGGGAGCAAAGAATGGTGATGAAGATGGCGATGGAGATGGCAGCGGTGTCGATGGAGAAGCCTTCCGGGGGCACTTCCCCGTCCGGCAGCGTGCCGAACAGAGACTCCTGTCCCCGTATCTTGGCCTCGCGATGGCGGCGGCTCTGGAAGGTTTCTGTGGTTTTCGTCGAACGCATCAGGGTTTCTGATCCAGGGGCTTTATATAGGCGAAGAGGCGGCGCAGGAGGGCTGACAGGGGGGCCAAACTATAGGGCGGCGCGGCCCCCCCTCTGGCCACTCTCGGGTGTTCTGGATGGTTCCGGGAAAAATAGGAACCTGGGCGTTGATTTCGTCCGATTCCGAGAATATTTCGTTACTAGGATTTCTGAAACCAAAAACAGCAGAAAACAGGAACTGGCACTTCGGCATCTTGTTAATAGGTTAGTTCCAGAAAATGCACGAATATGACATAAAGTGTGCATAAAACATGTAGATAACATCAATAATGTGGCATGGAACATAAGAAATTATCGATACGTCGGAGACGTCTCAGCATCCCTGCTTAGTTCTCGTCGTCCCGAAAGGTAAAACGATAACACAGATAATTTCTGGAGTGACATGCCATCATAAACTTGATCATACTATTTGTAAAGCATATGTAGTGAATGCAGCGATCAAAACAATGGTAATGACATGAGTAAACAACTGAATCATAAAGCAAAGACTTTTCATGAATAGTACTTTGAGACAAGCATCAATAAGTCTTGCATAAAAGTTAACTCATAAAGCAATAATTCATAGTAAAGACATTGAAGCAACACAAAAGAAGATTAAGTTTCAGCGGTTGCTTTCAACTTGTAACATGTATATCTCATGGATATTGTCAACATAGAGTAATATAATAAGTGCAATAAGCAAATATGTAGGAATCAATGCACAGTTCACACAAGTGTTTGCTTCTTGAGGTGGAGAGAGATAGGTGAAATGACTCAACAATAAAAGTAAAAGAATGGTCCTTCATAGAGGAAAAGCATCGATTGCTGTATTTGTGCTAGAGCTTTGATTTTGAAAACATGAAACAATTTTGTCAACGGTAGTAATAAAGCATATGTATCATGTAAATTATATCTTACAAGTTGCAAGCCTCATGCATAGTGTACTAATAGTGTCCGCACCTTGTCCTAATTAGCTTGGACTACCGGATCATCACAATGCACATGTTTTAACCAAGTGTCACAAAGGGGTACCTCTATGCCGCCTGTACAAAGGTCTAAGGAGAAAGCTCGCATTGGATTTCTCGCTATTGATTATTCTTCAACTTAGACATCCATACCGGGACAACATAGACAACAGATAATGGACTCCTCTTTTATGCATAAGCATGTAACAACAATTAATAATTTTCTCATTTGAGATTGAGGATATATGTCCAAAACTGAAACTTCCACCATGGATCATGGCTTTAGTTAGCGGCCCAATGTTCTTCTCTAACATATGCATGCTTAACCATATGGTGGTAGATCTCTCTTACTTCAGACAAGACGGACATGCATAGCAACTCACATGAAATTCAATAATGAATAGTTGATGGCGTCCCCAGTGAACATGGTTATCGCACGACAAGCAACTTAATAAGAGATAAAGTGCATAATTACATATTCAATACCACAATAGTTTTTAAGCTATTTGTCCCATGAGCTATATATTGCAAAGGTGAATGATGGAATTTTAAAGGTAGCACTCAAGCAATTTACTTTGGAATGGCGGAAAATACCATGTAGTAGGTAGGTATGGTGGACACAAATGGCATAGTGGTTGGCTCAAGGATTTGGATGCATGAAAAGTATTCCCTCTCGATACAAGGTTTAGGCTAGCAAGGTTGTTTGAAGCAAACACAAGCATGAACTAGTACAGCAAAACTCACATAGAAGACATATTACAAGCATTATAAAACTATACATCGTCTTCCTTGTTGTTCAAACATCTTACTAGAAAATATCTAGACTCTAGAGAAACCACTCATGCAAACCAAATTTTAACAAGCTCTATGTATTTCCTCACTAATGGGTGCAAGGTATATGATGCAAGAGCTTAAACAAGAGCACAACAATTGCCAAGTATCACATTATTCAAGACATAACACCAATTTCTACATGTAGCATTTTCCAATTCCAACCATATAATAATTTAACGAAGCAGTTTCAACCTTCGCCATGAATATTATGAGCTAAGAACACATGTGTTCATACGAACCAGCGGAGCGTGTCTCTCTCCCACACAAGCATTTATTCAAATACAAACAAAAACAAAAGCATACAGACGCTCCAAGTAAAGCACATAAGATGTGACCGAATAAAAATATAGTTTCAAGAGAAGGAACCTGATAATTTGTCGATGAAGAAGGGGATGCCTTGGGCATCCCCAAGCTTAGACGCTTGAGTCTTCTTGAAATATGCAGGGATGAACCACCGGGGCATCCCCAAGCTTAGAGCTTTCACTCTTCTTGATCATAGTATATCATCCTCCTTTCTTGACCCTTGAAAACTTCCTCCACACCAAACTCGAAACAACTCATTAGAGGGTTAGTGCACAATAAAAATTAACATATTCAGAGGTGACACAATCATTCTTAACACTTCTGAATATTGCATAATGCTACTGGACATTAGTGGATCAAAGAAATTCATCCAACATAGCAAAAGAGGCAATGCGAAATAAAAGGCAGAATCTATCAAAACAGAACAGTTCATATTGACGAATTTTAAAATGGCACCAGACTTGCTCAAATGAAAATGCTCAAATTGAATGAAAGTTGCGTACATATCTGAGGATCATGCACGTAAATTGGCTTAATTTTCTGAGCTACCTACAGGGAGGTGGACCCAGATTCGTGACAGCAAAGAAATCTGGAACTGCGCAGTAATCCAAATCTAGTACTTACTTTTCTATCAACGGCTTTACTTGGCACAACAAAACACAAAACTAAGATAAGGAGAGGTTGCTACAGTAGTAAACAACTTCCAAGACACAAATATAAAACAAAGTACTGTAGCAAAATAACACATGGGTTATCTCCCAAGAAGTTCTTTCTTTATAGCCATTAAGATGGGCTCAGTAGTTTTAATAATCCATTCGCGGGAAATAGTATTTGAAGCAAAAGAGAGCTTCAAGAGGCAAATTCAAAACAAATTTAAGTCTAACATGCTTTCTATGCAAAGGAATCTTGTACACAAACAAGTTCATGAAGAGCAAAGTAACAAGCATAGGAAGATAAAACAAGTGTAGCTTGAAAAATTTCAGCACATAGAGAGGTATTTTAGTAACATGAAAATTTCTACAACCATATTTTCCTCTCTCATAATAACTTTCAGTAGCATCATGAGCAAACTCAATAATATAACTATCACATAAAGCATTCTTATCATGAGTCTCATGCATAAAATTATTACTCTCCACATAAGCATAATCAATTTTATTAGTTGTAGTGGGAGCAAATTCAACAAAGTAGCTATCATTATTATTCTCATCATCAAATATAGGAGGCATATTGTAATCATAATCAAATTCACTCTCCATAGTAGGTGGCACCAAAAGACCACTATCATTATAATCATCATAAATAGGAGGCAAAGTATCATCAAAGAAAATTTTCTCCTCAATGCTTGGGGGACTAAAAATATCATGCTCATCAAAGCCAGCTTCCCCAAGCTTAGAATTTTCCATATCATTAGCAACAATGGTGTTCAAAGTATTCATGCTAACATGTTCCATGGGTTTTTTAATTTTCGCATTAAACCATTCATGTCTTGACTCAGGAAATAGTACAAAGAGCTCACAGATGTTTTCCATTATGCCTAACTAGTGTAAACAAGAAACAAAAAGTTGCAATTGCAGGATCTAAAGGAAATAGCTTCGAGCACAAACACAATGGCGCCAGAAAAGTACTTTACCTGGAACCGAAGTATGAGTGCCTTTTACCTTTCCTCCCCGGCAACGGCGCCAGAAAAGTGCTTGATGTCTACGTTCCCCCTCCTTTCCTGTAGACAGTGTTGGGCCTCCAAGAGCAGAGGTTTGTAGAACAGCAGCAAGTTTTCCCTTAAGTGGATCACCCAAGGTTTATCGAACTCAGGGGAGGAAGAGGTCAAAGATATCCCTCTCATGCAACCCTGCAACCACAAAGCAAGAAGTCTCTTGTGTCCCCAACACACCTAATAGGTGCACTAGTTCGGCGAAGAGATAGTGAAATACAGGTGGTATGAATAAGTATGAGCAGTAGCAATCGGTGCCGCGTAAAAATAGCTTGCGGGCGTGTAGTTGATGGTGGTGGTATTGCAGAAGCAGTAGTAACACGATGAAACAAAGAAACAAGCAGTAGTAACGCAGCAGTATTTAGGAACAAGGCCTAGGGATTAGACTTTCACTAGTGGACACTCTCAACATTGATCACATAACAGAATAGATAAATGCATACTCTACACTTTTGTTGGATGATGAACGCATTGCGTAGGATTACACGAACCCTTAATGCCGGAGTTAACAAGCTCCACAATTTGTTCATATTTAAGTAACCTTATAGTGTAAGATAGATCAAAAGACTAAACCAAGTACTAACATAGCATGCACACTGTCACCTTCATGCATATGTAGGAGGAATAGATCACATCAATATTATCATAGCAATAGTTAACTTCGCAATCTACAAGAGATCATGATCATAGCATAAACCAAGTACTAACACGGTGCACACACTGTCACCTTTACACACGTGCAGGAGGAATAGGACTACTTTAATAACATTGCTAGAGTAGCACATAGATGAATAGTGATACAAAACTCATATGAATCTCAATCATGTAAAGCAGCTCTTGAGATTATTGTATTGAGGTACATGGAAGAGAGATGAACCACATAGCTACCGGTACAGCCCCGAGCCTCGATGGAGAACTACTCCCTCCTCATGGGAGCAGCAGCGGTGATGAAGATGGCGATGGAGATGGCAGCGGTGTCGATGGAGAAGCCTTCCGGGGGCACTTCCCCGCTCCGGCAGCGTGCCGGAACAGAGACTCCTGTCCCCCAGATCTTGGCCTCGCGATGGCGGCGGCTCTGGAAGGTTTCTGTGGTTTTCGTCGAACGCATCAGGGTTTCTGATCCAGGGGCTTTATATAGGCGAAGAGGCGGCGCAGGAGGGCAGACAGGGGGGCCAAACTATAGGGCGGCGCGGCCCCCCCTCTGGCCGCTCTCGGGTGTTCTGGATGGTTCCGGGAAAAATAGGAACCTGGGCGTTGATTTCGTCCGATTCCGAGAATATTTCGTTACTAGGATTTCTGAAACCAAAAACAGCAGAAAACAGGAACTGGCACTTCGGCATCTTGTTAATAGGTTAGTTCCAGAAAATGCACGAATATGACATAAAGTGTGCATAAAACATGTAGATAACATCAATAATGTGGCATGGAACATAAGAAATTATCGATACGTCGGAGACGTATCACACACCCCCACTTTGTCGAGTATAGAGTTATCAAAGTCTCAATGCTTGGTGTAATTCTCACATTGAGAGAACTATGCCGTGTGCCCTCTTGACTTGATGTTTGGGTAACACACCTACACCACCCAAGTTGTAGAGTAGAACCACCAATCTGAAAGTTTGATCCACCCTAGGTTTTATTCTTACATGCTTACCCTAAGCAAGTAGGATTTTTCTTTATGCCACTCACATATGCTCTCATGGCATGATGATCTTCATCTCGGCCATGGTGTCATAGTAGTTCCTTCTCATGAAACTATAGGTTGGGAACCCCTCAAGGTTTACCTTGTTGTAAATGTTTACGAAAACCTTGGGTGAGTTAGCCCAAGCGTATGATTTATAAAGGCAAAGGATCTTGATAAAAATGTTTGGGATAGATGTGCATGAAGGTGGGTTGAGCAACCGTGGTGTTGTGGGAAGCTGGAAAAGGGTTTGTAAAAAAAAGGAGCACTGCGTATAAGTGTTCGCCGTCCCAACTTTTAATCGCGCAACCACATTATCCAAAGTGGGCACGGGCTTAGTCCGTAGTTTGTTGAAGTTGGCATGAGCACCCTTCACAACTTTCTAGGGAGGGTCACGATGACCTCCGACTCCGGGTTGCGCTCTGAAGGAGGCAATACACTGTAGTTGTCTATAGCCGGACGACATCGAGGGTCTTCTGTCGTGGCGCCGGAGATACGCTCAAAAGGAGGTATGCTGCCGGGGTGCCGGGAAGGGGTAAGCCCGCAGGGAAGGACTTGTGCCAATGGAGACGGGTGAAAGACTATGACTGGTTATCCGAGTCTCGCATACTTTTGAATGACGATCCGGGGATGATCCCGGCGGATTTATCAGTTCTTGTTGGGAAAGTGCGCAAACTCTGCAGAGTCAAATCTATTCGAATAGCCGCGTCCGCGGTCATGGACAAGTTGAAATGGCCATACTTAACCGGGGCTTGCATTTTGTTTTGACAAATGTTTTGCAAAGGAAATGTGTGTTTGTGTGTACCGGAAAGGTACGGAAAAAGGGCGTGTGTTGACCATATGGAGATGGTCGAGGAAATAATGAGGCTATGTGGGGAACTCTTTCCAAAATGTTTCTTGAAGAGGAACTCTTCTTTAACAAAGATATAGAGATGTCATAGGATTTTCCCTCGCATATTCATCACTTGAGATGAAAGAATGCAACTCTTCTTTAACAAAGATATAGAGATGTCATAGGATTTTCCCTCGCATATTCATCACTTGAGATGAAAGAATGCAACTCTTCTTTAACAAAGATATAGAGATGTCATAGGATTTTCCCTCGCATATTCATCACTTGAGATGAAAGAATGCAACTCTTCTCTAACAAAGATATAGAGATGTCATAGAACAATCCTAGTGTTCCCTTCACTTGAGGAGTCGGGATGCTATGTAAACATTTGTTGTTGGTACATGCTATATCCACGAGAGAAACTATTTCTCTTTCACATACTATATCCACAAGAGAAACTAGTCGTACTCTCTTGTCTCCTTTAGTTAGATTGTGTTGCACCCCTCTTATGATGTTTTGCAAGTACAATTCCAAATGTACTTACGGCTTTGTCCCTGGCTATTAACTTGGCCAGACTATGAGGAGGACTATGAAGACGATGGAGGATATCACGACGACTATGCGACCTAGGACGCTCTCCAAGTCAGTCGCCTGTAGGTCTAAGGCATGACTTGGGCCTGACGACGTTGATGTGTATCCACTGCTGTGCTTTGTGAACTTGCCCGTCGAGGCATTTATGTAAGCTCGGGTCATGTGACCCCGCTTTGTAAGACTTATTTATTTGGTACTGTAATGGATGATGTAATTCTGGATATTCAGTTCGGTTATGTGCTCACGGTGCAATGATCATGGGATCGTGAGTTGAATGCATAACAGGGTATTTCGGACAGCTAGTCCGGGGTCCCCACAGGTATCCAGTTCTAAGGTCGATCTTGGAGAAAACTTTGGATCCGGTGAGTTGATCAAACAAGTCTTCTATCTTGGGTAGGGGGTATTTGTTTTTGATGGTGACATCGTTAAGCTTACGATAGTCCGTACATAAACGATTTGCACCATCCTTCTTGTCCATAAACAAGACGGGGGATCTGCAGGGGGATGCACTCGGTCTAATCAGACCTTTGGCCAACATATCATCTATCTGTTTCTTCAGCTCCACAAGCTCGGTTGCGTTCATGATGTAAGCTCTCTGGGCTATGGGTCCAGTTCCAGGGATTAACTCGATGATAAACTCGATATCCCGATCCGGGGGCATACCGGGTAGATCATCCGGAAACACATCAGGGTAGCGACAAACGACCCTAATTTGATCCAGAGTTGGCTTGGATACACTTTGGTTGCAGGTGAATTTTCTGGGTAGTTTTTCAGAGACGTGCTCCACTACTATACCGGTGCTGCTAGTCATGGTTATGGCTTTCTTGGCACAGTCTATCAATCCATTGTGTTTGGACATCCAGTCCATCCCTAGCACGACTTCCAAACCTTTGGTTCCGAGAATGATTAGATTGGCATAGAAATCTATATCATGGATTTTGATTGGTACATTTTTGCAAAATTTTCTGGCTTTGGTGGTTGATCCGGGGATTTGAACTATCATAACATGCTTCAAACTGAGGGGTTGAATTTTACTTGTTGATGCAAAGTCTTCGGTGACAAAAGAATGAGATGCTCCGAAATCAAACAACACTCTGGCAGGGATGTGGTTGACAGAAAATATACCCACTACAACATCTGGTGCTTCCTGGGCTTCTTCGGCATTCATGTGGTAGAGGCGGCCGTTGCGGTTATTGGGGTTGTTGGGGGCGAACTTCTTGCCGGTGGAGACACGGCGTTGCTGCTGAGCAGGTGCAGCGGTGTTGCCGGCGAGCTTGGCGAGACGCTTGGGACACTCGTTGGAGTAGTGCCCAACTACACCACACTCATAACAAGTGATGGTGGTCTTGTCCTGCTTGTTCGCAACGGGAACGACATTGCTTCCGGTTCTGGGAGCGGTGTTGGTGTTGTTGTTGTTGTTGTTGTTATTGGGGGCCCGGGGCGGAGCGCGGTTGTAGTAGTTGTTGTTGTTGTAGTTGTTGTTGTTGTAGCCTCCTGGCTTGGAGTTTCCTCCACTCCGGTTCTGATAACCGGGGCGCGAGTTCTGCATCTGGGGCTTGTTGTTTCTCGGAGTGAAACCTCCGCTTGAGCTAGGGCGATACTTTTGGGGGTGGCTTGATCCACTTTGATTCGCCATGCGGCGCTTGCGGTTCTCATTGGCTTGGTTCAGCTTGCCCTCCATCTGGATGGCGGAGTCAACAAGGGCTTCGAGGTCGGCGAAGGGAATGTTGACGAGGATAGTCTGCATCTCATCATGCAGTCCGTTCAGGAATCTCTCCTTCCTCTTCTCAACGGTGTCGGTCTCGTCAGGGGCATACCTCGACAGTGTGAGAAACTTGTCGCGGTATTCAACCACCGTCATGCGACCTTGTTTCAATTCACGGAACTCATCCCTCATCTTCTTGATAAGACCCGGGGGTACATGGTACTTGCTGAACTTGAGCTTGAAATCCTCCCAAGTCATGAACCGACCTCCGTTCATGGCACGGGTACTTGTCCACCAAGCGCGGGCTGGTCCAGCGAGATAGTGGGTGGCGAACAAGACTTTCTCGTTGGCTTCCACTCCGGCTACCTCCAGATTGTTCTACAAAGTCTGGAGCCAATCGTCGGCGTCGAGGGGTTCCTCGGTCTTGCTAAACACCGGGGGATTTATGTTCTGGAAGTTCTTGAGCTTGGATCCAGGGTGATCATGATTTCCATGGCCTTGGTTGGCAATGTTCTGCAAGGCGATGAGGTTGGCTTGGCGTTCGGCTCTTTCGGTTTCCCTGTCGGCAAGCATGGTTTGCAGCAGTTGCAGCATCGCGTCGTTGGTGCGATTGGGAGGGGCCATCTGAAGATATAGAAGATCATGAGATAAGAGGGAACATTCTATGGTTCATTTTGGTTAAATTTGAAAACATTTGAAAACTTGAAATCTTTTCATGACAAACATAACATTCATTCATTCATTCAACACATAGTACAAACTAACACACATACTCCAATGGTTTTAAGAACCGTTCTCATGCTACGATACAAAGGACGGGATACAACTCACACCTACATAAGTGAGACTAGTGCAACTACTCCTCATCCTCGACATCGATCGGGACGTAGTCGTCGGGTCCTGCCTCCAGGAACTCGTAGTCCTCCTCCTCGGTGTTCTCGTCCTCCTCAAAGTCGTTGTCGTCGCTGAGGAAGGCGTCTCCTCCCTGAATGTCGATGCCTCCATCATCATCCTCCAGCTGACGAATCTGATCCTCCTGGGCCTTGACAGTGGCCTCAAGTGACGCAATCCTGGCGCGAAGGCGCCGAATCGTAGCGTCCTTCTTGGCACGCTGCTGGCGAAGGCTCTTGCGGTCATTGTTGAGTAGCTTGATCGCCTCGCCCTGCTCGGTGATGTGAGCATGGGTCTGGTTCGCGTAAGCGCGAGTGGCGTCGAGGTCCCTCTGAGTCTGGTAGAGCATGAAGTCCAGGTGCTCAGCATGGTGCCTCAACTCCGGGTGCGGCTGCAGCTCCATGGGCACTCCCGCAGCATCACGCCTCACAAGGTGTGCGTAGCGCGACGCAAGGATGCGCACCACATTCTGTCCACAGAGGTGCGCAAGTGCCTCCTGAAGGCCACGTGCGAGTCTGTCGAGCCAGTTGCTCTCGCAGAAGGAGAAGAGGATCCTCTCCGAGGTGGGAGGCTCCATCTTGCCCCTCAAGTCGGCAGTGATCACCCACTGCAACTCTCCTCCGGGCGTGTCGTCCAGCTGAACCCCGTGGAACTCGGGGTGTGGGCGCCCAAGGAAGTCAGAGACGGCGTTGAGGTCGTGCTCGAAGATCAAGCTCCCTCCATTCCCAAGCTGGTAAAACTTGGTGTTGATGGGTTCATTCGGCTCCATCTGAAAGAGAATTGGATGAGTAAGTTAGAGAGTGTAAAGTGTGGCAAACTTTTAAGTTGATTCAAATAAGATATAACATGATTCATCAAATTTTGGCAAAGTCTCAAAGACAAGAGTGTAAGTAAATTTTCGCAAATATTTTCTTTCATTTGATTTCAAAGTTAGGTTTTTCAGAACACCCATTCTAACTAAGGTCTTCTAAGGTCAAACAATGGCTCTGATACCAACTTGTCAACACCCGGATTTTTAAGTCTGGATGCCTATTATGTCATACATCGCAATCCCAGGAATATTGTTGTTGCGAGGCATAATAGTTAAGTATCACAGTCATCATTCATTACAAACCATAAGTCTTACAAATTTGGAATCATATGATCCATATTACACGAATAGTTGATCTATCGATCAACGAACAAACACAAGTTCATAGTTCATAGCGGAAGCGTAAGATACAAGGACTCTCTAGTCCACAGGCCAACGCTTGACGTCGGAAGGCGCTTAGTTGTCGTAGGCGTCCTGCTGGTCATCTCCTTGCTCATGTTCAT
Source organism: Lolium perenne (assembly GCF_019359855.2). Classification (NCBI taxonomy): domain Eukaryota; kingdom Viridiplantae; phylum Streptophyta; class Magnoliopsida; order Poales; family Poaceae; genus Lolium; species Lolium perenne. The sequence continues at coordinate 121,601,605 of NC_067249.2, read as the reverse complement.
ACTCTGGCCATTTGAATAGCCAGGGAAAAAGCCGTGAGTACTTCAAGTACTCGCGAACTAATACTAATGTAAGTGCTAGACATTCTAGTATGGTTTGCTAAGCTCTAGTTTATTTGCACAAAGCCAATTTTAGTTCACAAGTATTTGAGAAAAGCTTTATTCAAGTGCTATCTAACTCAAGTGGGAACATTAGTGTCATTCCCACCATTCAAGTGGTTATTTCAATTCAATTCACCACAAGTCATTTCACCATCATCTTTCAACATCATTTTCAAAGATATGACATCGGAAACTGTATGGCCTTTCCAACCGTCCGTAACCGTGGACGCGGCTATTCGAATAGATTTACACTCTGCAGAGGTTGCACACTTGTGCCACAACATTTGATTTCATCCGTCGGGATTACCCCGAATCATCGCAACACAGTACGCGGATCATCAACCATAACCTTTCACTTACGAATCCTAGTATGAGCACCTCTCCCCATGAGCTTGGCCTCCCAGTGAAGACCAACTGTCAACCTGGGAACTGCACAGGGCTTGGCCGTACAATTCACCTCAATTTCACATCATTTCTCAACAACGGAGGCAGCCTCAAGCGTAACCCCTATGACGTGTGTTCAGAGGGAACCCATACTAAGATGCATAAACTTCCAGTTAAGCCCTACCCATAATCAGGTATTGTGGGGGTACTTACTAATTGGAAAGGTATCGCATTCAAACCAACATCATGTTTTATCAAAAATCACCATCTTCTCTTTGTCATATTCACCTTCAAAATTCATTCAATGGAATGCTTCATCATTCCAAGGTTTCAAATTCAATTCAATTCACATTGTTCCCATCTAGAGTAGTCAAGTTTTATTTCATTAGCACTAGCTCTAATTCATGAGGGGTGCTATCTTGCTTTGCTTGATTGAAACTACTTCACTACTCTAGTAACCGTCCTTTACTTTGACCAAGTTAACTATAAAAGTAACTCTTGGAAAACAACAAGTAAAACTTGTAAAGTAAAAACTTGGGATAGGCTTATTTAAGAAAAGATAAGATTCATGGTGCCTTGCCCCAAGGGGCTTTGCACTTTGCAAGAATATTAGCTTGCCTTGGTAGTTCTCAAACTGTTCCTCCTCCTCCTCTTGGTAGCAACCTTCTTCTTCAATGTACTCTCCGGTGCTAGCGTCTAAATTTGAATACGAGTATAATTACTCACTAATTCAATGGCTATTCCATACCTCACATATAAACACACAAACTATTCTATGCACACAAATAATCTACTTAGGGTGCATGGGTTGTGTTATTTGAATAGAATTCACTTCTTTGTATTTAATATGTAAATGATAGTTTCCATAGGGTTCTTGAGAAATAATTTCCTCCCCTTGAGATCTTCTTAAGATTTAATTTCTCAAACCATCATAGATGAACTTATATTGACCTAAGTCAAATGTTCATCATCATCATTTGAGAAGATGATTTAAAGGAGGTAGATCACCTCATATCATTTAATAACACTACATATGATTTAAATCTCTAAGTAATTCATATAAGAGAGGTGGGACCAGGGGTCCAAACATCCCATGAATTCATGTGAGACAAGATTTAAATGAAGTTTAAGACCTCATATGAATTACTTAATAGTTTTGGACAATATCAACTAGTGAACTAGCCATACTATCCATTAATTAAACTAGGGCATGATCATGCAAAGTGACCACACTATTTTATTGCATAAACAATTAGTGTAAGTCCAATGTGAGCTATTAGAGTTGGAATTAACTTAATATCTATTTTGGTTGATTTTTAATAATTATTTGAATAGGGAAAAGTCTCTGCCTTGTTATTTTTATCAAATTAATTCTACAAGGAATCTGGTCATGGGACCAGTGGCATGTTGTAGATAATTTCACTAGCTTTCCAACAATATAAAGTTCATTAAATTTGGTTGAGCCAATTTGAATCTATTGAATTTCAAAGTGGAGGCAGTATTGAAATTATTTAAGATTGTTTAAATCCAGTTTGAATTAAAAGGCCGGCGGGAAAACTAAACGGGCCAGATTCAAATTAAACGGCCCAAGGCCAGCCCAGCCACGGTCCAGTGACGCGCGGGCTGCCTGACAGCGGGGGCCACCCGTCAGCGAGTGTTTAAACCCGAAACGGTATGGAGCAGCGTGGGGCGTAGGATTAGAAATAGATCGGACGGCCGTGGTTCATCGTCGTCTCCGACGAGAACCCGACGCTCTGGCGGCGGCGGTAGGGGGTCGGAGGGCTTACGGCGGCTCCAGCAAGTGATGGCAGTGTGCTCGGGGTAGATGTGGACGACGGCGAAGCTCCAGGTACAGGTGGCGTCGCCTGAGGTGGTCTGGTTCGCCGGCGATTGCTGCAGAGCTTCCGCGGCGGCGAGCTCTCGATTGGCCTTGCTCCGGCGTGAATCAGGTGAGTGGTGAGGTGGTTGAGAAGCTGTGAGAGGTGGGGAGTGCGGTGGTGTGCTTGGATCATCAAGGGGAGGTCTCCTTTTATAGCAGCGCATGGGTGCTGCGGGGCAGGGTGGTGGTCGGCCGTGGCACGGCGATTCCGGCGAGTGGTCGAGCTAGGCGAGGTCGTGGCAGTGATCTGCGTGTCCAGGCGAGGCTAATGGCAGCGACAGCTTGGTCGGGGGAGGCTTGGTTGGGTCGCGTTTCTTCCAGGCAGGTCGCGGCAATGGCGGGATCTTCTTCTCCGTCCACGGCGGCGGCGGTCCAGGGTCTGGTCGAGGTGATGTCTGGCGGCGTCCAGGTGGCGAGGTGATGCTCAACGGCTCTCGAGCGGGGCCAAGGTGAGTGCAGGGTGGTGGCGCGGCGCGTGGCCAGTGCGCGTCCATGCACGTGCTGGCACGACGCGAGCGGCGTCCAGGGCCGATCTTGGCGCGCGATCTCCGGCCAGTGTCGTCATCCTCCTCGACCATGGCGGTGCTAGGCGTTGCTAGGCGATGCGGTGGCGAGCTGTGGCGCGGTGGCCAGGGCAGAGAAGCAATGGGGGAGAGGGGAGCTCGTCGGGTTGGGCGACATGGCCGGCATGGCCATGTCTAGCCTTGCTCTCTCTCTCCCTAGGTTTCTATTGGGCATTGAAATGGCTTAAGGGGACCAGGGGACAATGTAGAATAGATTTGGAGTAGATTAGGTGGAGTAGATCACTATTTGCAATAGTGGCAAATAGTGCCCGATTTTGGAATTTGCAAATTTGTCCAAATTTGGTTTAATTCAAATGGTTGAACAATTTGAAATGTGTGTTTTTAGATAAGTTGTATTTGACCAGAGATGATTAGAGGTGGTGGTGGAATTGTAGAATTCAAGAATTTGCAAAAATGGCTAAGTTAGAGATTGTTGAGTATGTTAAAAAGTTGAATCTTTGGATGAGCATAGCTCTTGATCAAGAATGATTTTGGCATGGTGATCTTTACAGAAGTTGTTCACCTTGATATTGACTTTGAAATGGTGCAAAGAGTTAGCAAGATTTGGTTTGAGAAAATTGAATGGCAATGGCTCAAAGTAGTGATCAGGCTATAAATTTCAGTTTTGACCATTATCATATGTGAGCTAGTTTTGCATTTGAAAATTATTTGAATTGTGATTCTTTGATTCCAAAAGTTGTAATAAGTGTTTAGTAACATTATTCAACTAATGGTGAAGACCAAATTGGTCTAGGGTCAAAATTTATAAAAATGCCATAGAGCATATGTTAGGGTTTTTAGGGTTTTTCATTTATTGGATTTTCTTCCTTTTTGATTTATTTGGTTGGTGATCTTCATATGATCACATTAGGGTTTTAGGGTTTAACATATACAAGTAATAACAATCATCATGGCATATCACTCAAATGCACAAGTCCTATGCATGGCACTATATGCAATTTAAAAAGTTTTTGTTTGTTTGAAATTTTGCTCTCTGGAATTCTCTAACTTTTTTTTATTGAAATTTGGGGTGTTACAACATATCTCTAGCAAATCTGAAACCAACTGACACACGTTTCCATGGCATCACGCCAGAGAAGCCGAGTTATCTGTTGGGAAAGATCAATCTTGACGTCCGGTTTGGGACTCGAGAGAATTACAGAATAGAAAGGCTGGAGTTTGAAGTCGTGGATTTCCCGTCGCAGTATCATGCTTTGTTGGGACGACCAGCATATGCCAGGTTTATGGCGGTACCACATTACACATACTTGTTATGGAGGATGCCTGGATGATGCAGCCCGACCTTCGGTCTTCACCACATCACGTGCTTCATCGCCAAGACGGCACGCTAAGGTGAATCTTCTCCTTTACGCGTGCCTCGAATCGCCTACTTGGGACGATATACTACTTCATACTCCGTCATACCTTGATGATAGGAACTCGACGACAAGTACGGAGGGAAGAGAGGATGCCATGGAGACCCGAGGACGCAAGGCCGATGTCATGGAAACATGGAAGAGAAGGAGAAAGAGGAGCTGGACGCTCCAGGCCGGAACTTCCGCCCGACACAGCCGGAACTTCCGCCCAGATTCCATCCAAGACTGAAGATGCTCATGCTGAAGAGCTGCGGCCGGAACTTCCGCCCCTGATGGCCGGAACTTCCGCCCAGGATGGCCGGAACTTCCGCCTCAGAGGACCGGAACTTCCGCCCGCCGGAACTTCCGCCCAAGTTCCGAAAGTCCGTCAAAACCATACTGGATGTTACTGCGAGGAAATGGCCGAATTCTGGAACAAGGCCGGAACTTGACCGGAACTTCCGGCCCGACCGGAACTTCCGGCCTCCAGGACCAGAACTTCCGCCCAGATGCTTCGAAGATGCTGTCTAAAAGGAATCCAGCCGGAACTTCCACCCAGGACGACCGGAACTTCCGCCCGACCGGAACTTCCGCCCCTCAGGACCGGAACTTCCGCCCATACGCGTTTCAGCACCAAAACTGGCAGATTCAGCTTGTAACTTATCCCTTCGCCCCACCTACTATAAATAGCTTAGTTGGCTCAGATCTGAGATTAGACTTGATGTGAAATTAAACCTGAGCTTAGCTCACCCTTGTGGGAACCCTACCTAGATCTTTGATCTTGTACCCACCCGGGCTCCTTATCGACTCGTGAAGATCTCTTTGGTGACTTCTACCGTTTGTTTGATCTTTTGCTTGCACTTCTACCTATTTGGTCTTTTGCTTGCACTTCTATCAACCTTCCCGGTCTTTTCACCCTTCTAGATCTTGCAAGCTTCAATTTGTCGATCTCTTTGCGGGACTTCTATCGGAAGGTCTTTTCTCGCAACCTCTATCGAGTTGGTAGTTCGGGCCAACGAGGGAAAACCGATTTGTGTGCATGTGTGTGTTGTATCCCCACGATTCCCCTAAGTGTTCTTCGTGTTCATCGCGTTCATCCACCTCCCCCACGAATTCCACCCAAATCCGTGAAGATCGGGCACATCCTTGGGCTTAGCCCATATCATATGGTATCAGCAGCTCTTTGGTTGCCACGGATTTGACCCCAACCACCCCCAATTCCACCAATTTCGCCCAAAAAATTTCCAAAATTTTTTCCCAAAAAATAGCCCCAAATTGGCCTTGGATCGATCTCGCGATTGGTTGAGTTGTTTGTGGTTTTGCTCCAATAGAAACTTGTCCTTGGTGTTGATCTGCAATTCCCCCACCTTTCCACAGCTTTTAGTGCCAAATTTTCTTCGAATTCGAAGGATTTCGGCCCGGATTTCCGCCCAAATCGACGAACAGCCCGCAGATCTGATTGCGACCGGAAGTTCCGCCCGGGACCGGAAGTTCCGCCTGGCCGAAATTTTGACAGCAACCTTCATTTTTCATTTTGGTACTAACCCCCTTGTGTTTGGACTTTGGTTTGAGTGCCATTTCAGCTACCACAAAGCTTCCGCAACATCGACAACGACGACGGCACCCCGAGGATCCAAGCGGTTCATTTGACACCTCCACCATAGCAAGTTCAAGATCGTCGGCCACCATCATCAAGTGGTATAACTTGCTCCTAACTTGTAGCCCTAGCCTCTTTTGCGTATCTTTCCTATCGAGAGTGGCTTTCTAGTGTTGCGAAGCATTGCGCAAGCGTCCCGACCGTGAGGGTGTGCGTGTGTTGAGCAAAGCTTCGAAGCAAGCTCGTGTGAAAAGATAAGCAAAAGAAGTGTGACATACTTACATAGATAGTAGTATCCTTACATAGTGAGAAAAAGAAAGAAAAATACAAAAAGAAAAAGAAAAGAGTGTGTGAGTGACACCTATACACAAAAGAGTCCAAAGCTTTTAAGTAAAAGAGAGAAAAGAGAAGAGAGGCGTCTTGCGCAAATCTTGTTGCTTCTCAATTTTGCAACCAAGCCACGGTCTCTCTTGCGTTAGCGTGACACCGAGCTAGTAGTCTTCGTTAGGACCATTTTGTTCTTGCTCATTTTCCAAGTCGCGCTAACCCCATTTTGTCCCACGCGTGTGTTCCTCCTTGTGTATGCCTTTTGTGATCACCGCCTTTGACTTGTGACTTTTGGATCTTACCCACTTTTGACAATAGACTTTTCATTTGGTTCTTCCATTTGGCTTTCCACGTCCATACCTAACACCATATAGAGTTTTTGTTTTTTTTGTGTGTGTGCATACATATCGGTTGCCCTCCGCCTTGAAACACCTCTTCGATTTTGGTTTGTAAGTTTTGACCCTTTTGGTAGTTTTCCTTCCACCATATATACACCAATCCTATAGACTAATATGGATAGTGAGGATGAACCTACGGGGGACGACATGGAGTCCGATGAGGGTGATAGCTCCGCAAGCACCGCGGATATGGAGGACCATGGGGAGCCCGACACTGACTATGGCTCCACATGCATTGGCGACGTGACCGACATCGAGCATCTCTACACCGACCATGACTCGCCAAGCATGGACAACATGGTGGACCACCACTCCGAGCTCGACTACAACATGGACGACATGGTGGAGCACTACCTCGACCACGACTACGACCACACCGACATGGTGGAGCACTACCTCGACCACGACTACGACCACACCGACATGGTGGAGCACTACCTCAACTACGACAACAACACCATGATGGAGCACCGCACCGAGCACTACCTCGACTACGACTACGACACCATGATGGAGCATAGCACCGAGCACTACCTCGAGCACGACATCGACACCATGGTGGAACCTAGCTTCGACTCCACCTTGAACAAGACCGGTGCCTACAAGGTCCCCATCTTGGCAAATGGAACTACATATGAAGATAGAGGACCTTCAAGACGGCGCAACCATGAGAGTGCTTATGCACATGATCATCTACACCGAGCTCGTCCTATGGAACATCAAGAGAGCCACCACCATGATCGCCATCGACACTCTCCTCCGAGCTCAAGAAGGCGCCACAAGCAAAGTGCCAAGCCTCATGAACCATCATCTAGGCATGCCGAGGATCGTCATCAACACACGTCGCCTCATGATCATCATCGACCATCACCACCTCATGACCACCATCGACATACATCACCACATGACCGACGCCGACACAAGTCACCTCATGATCATCGTCGACCATCACCACCTCATGACCACGATCGACATGCATCACCACATGACCATCGCCGACACAAGTCACCTCATGATCGTCGTCGACCATCACCACCTCATGACCACCATCGACATACATCACCACATGACCGTCACCGACACAAGTCACCTCATGTTCACCATCAACCAACACCTACCAAGGATCTTCGACGACACCCCCCAAGACATGGTGATGATGCAAGAAGACGAGATCCTCGACATGAAGCGGCCAAGGCTACAAATAACAACAACACCAACCATATGGTGTCCACAAAGCCTAGCACCACCACCAAAATGGCATCTCCAAGACCGCCTACACATGAGAAGATCTCCAATGGTGCGAGACAAGATACTACATCAACAAGGAAGATGGCGGCAAGTGCAAAGAAAGAGGAACCACATCTTATGGTGCTTCCCTCTCCTACCACCACCACATTGAAATCTCCAAGACAACCTACACATGAGAAGATCTCCAATGGTGCAAGACAAGGCGCTACACCAACAAGCAAGATGGTGCCAAGTGCAAAGAAAGAGGGACCACATATCATGGTGCTTCTCCCTCCTACCACGATAATGGCGCCTACAAGAAGCTCAAGCCCCAAGATGAAAACCATGGAGTATACACTTCAAGATGAAGGACGATCTACCCATCCTTATGCCAACATGACAATGCGTTGTCCACCAAGATCAAGTAGCTCCCAATGCTTTCATTGCAACCAAGACGGTCATCTTTGGGAATGCCCCAATATCTATTGTGATGTGTGCACATCCAACAAGCACATGACATGGGAGTGCAACACACCACAAGCCCACAAGCTCTACTTCGGCCAATTGGATGCCGAAATTGCCAACAAGACACTTCAAGATACCATTGTCTTCAAAGAATGGTGCAAGGAAATGGCCAAGAGGACGACTATGAAGTCCACACTTCAAGATGAAGCACAAGAAGGCCAAGTCAAGGGTGACGTTGATTCGAGCCTAGCTCTGAACTACACCATAGCACCATCAAACAGTGTCAACATGGGAGGCTGTCAACACCCGGATTTTTAAGTCCGGATGCCTATTATGTCATACGTCGCAATCCCATGAATATTGTTGTTGCGAGGCATAATAGTTCAGTATCACAGTCATCATTCATTACAAACCATAAGTCTTACAAATTGGAATCACATGATCCATATTACACGAATAGTTGATCTAGTGATCAACGAACAAACACAACTTCATAGCGGAAGCGTAAGATACAAGGACTCTCCAGTCCACAGGCCAACGCTTGACGTCGGAAGACTCCTAGTTATCGTAGGCGTCCTGCTGGTCATCTCCTTGTTCATCTTCATACTCTGGCCATTTGAATAGCTAGGGACAAAGCCGTGAGTACTTCAAGTACTCGCAAACTAATACTAATGTAAGTGCTAGACATTTCTAGTATGGTTTGCTAAGCTCTAGTTTATTTGCATAAAGCCAATTTTAGTTCACAAGTATTTGAGAAAAGCTTATTCAAGTGCTAACTAACTCAAGTGGGAACATTAGTGTCATTCCCACCATTCAAGTGGTGATTTCAATTCAATTCACCACAAGTCATTTCACCATCTCAATTCAACATCATTTTCAAAGATATGACATCGGAAACTGTATGGCCTTTCCAACCGTCTGTAACCGTGGACGTGGCTATTCGAATAGATTGACACTCTGCAGAGGTTGCACACTTGTGCCACAACATTTGATTTCATCCGTCGGGATTACCCCGAATCATCGTAACACAGTACGCGGATCATCAACCATAACCTTTCACTTACAAATCCTAGTATGAGCACCTCTCCCCATGAGCTTGGCCTCCCAGTGAAGACCAACTGTCAACCTGGGAACTGCACAGGGCTTGGCCGTACAATTCACCTCAATTTCACATCATTTCTCAACAACGGAGGCAGCCTCAAGCGTAACCCCTATGACGTTTGTTCAGAGGGAACCCATACTAAGATGCATAAACTTCCAGTTAAGCCCTACCCATAATCAGGTATTGTGGTTGTACTTACTAATTGGAAAGGTATCGCATTCAAACCAACATCATGTTTATCAAAAATCACCATCTTCTCTTGGTCATATTCACCTTCAAAAATCATTCAATGGAATGCTTCATCATTCCAAGGTTTCAAATTCATTTCAATTCACATTGTTCCCATCTAGAGTAGTCAAGTTTTATTCATTAGCACTAGCTCTAAATCATGAGGGGTGCTATCTTGCTTTGCTTGATTGGGACTACTTCACTACTCCAGTAAACTTATTTACTTTGACCAAAGTTAACTATAAAAGCAACTTCTTGAGAAAACAAGTAGAAAACTTGTAATGTATAAACTTGGGATAGGCTTATGTAAGAAAAGGTAAGATTCATGGTGCCTTGCCCCAAGGGGCTTTGCACTTTGCAAGAATATTAGCTTGTTTTGGTAGTTCTCGAAATTCTCCTCCTCCTCCTCTTGGTAGCAACCTTCTTCTTCAGTGTACTCTCCGGTGCTAGCGTCTAAATTTGAATACGAGTATAATTACTCACTAATTCAATGGCTATTCCATGTATCACATATAAACACACAAACTATTCTATGCACACAAATAATCTAATTAGAGTGCATGGGTTGTGTTGCTTGAGGAGAATTTACTTCTTTTTATATAATATGTAAATGATAGTTTCCATAGGGTTCTTGAGAAATAATTTCCTCTCATTGAAATCTTCTTAAGATTTAATTTCTCAAACAATCATATATGAACTTACCTTGACATAAGTCAAACATTCATCATTATCATTTGAGAAAATGATTTAAATGAGGTAGACCACCTCATAATATTTAATAGTGCTACATATGATTTAAATCTCCAAGTAATTCATATAAGTGAGTTTGGCCAGGGGTCCAAACATCACATGAATTCATGTGAGACAAAGTTTAAATGAAGTATAAGACTTCATATCATTTACTTAATAGTTTTGGACAATATCAACTACATAAACTAGCCATATTGTCCATTAATTAAACTAGGGCATGATCATGCAAAGTGACCACACCATTTTATTGCATAATCAATTAGTGTAAGTCAAATGTGAGCTATTAGAGTTGGAATTAACTTAATATCTATTTTGGTTGATTTTTAATAATTATTTGAATATGGAAAAGTCCCTGCCTTCTTCTTTTTATCAAATTAATTATACAACTAATCTGGTCATGGGACTAGTGGCATTGTGAAGATATTTTCATTATCTTTCCAACAACATAAAATTCATTGAATTTGGTTAAGCCAATTTGAATCTATTTAATTTCAAAGTTTGGGCAGTATTGAAATTATTTGGAATTGTTTAAATGGAATTTGAATTAAAAGGGCCGGCGGGAAAGCTAAGTGGGCTGAAACGATTTAAAACGGCCCAAGGCCAGCCCACCACGCGTCTGTGCCCGCGTGGGCTGCCTGACAAGGGGGCTCCACCCGTCAGCGGCGTTTAAACGCCGAAGCGGTATGGATTAACCAGAGGCGTAGGATTAGAACAAGATCGGACGGTGCCAGTGCATCGTCTTCTCCGGCGAGAGGGGGTTGCTGGCGCGGCGAGCCTAGGGGGTCGGAGAGCTCACCGTGGCTCCAGCTAGGGTGGGCAGTGTGCTCGGTGAAGTTGTGGATGACGGCGAGTCTCCTGGTAGCAGTGGCGTCGCCTGAGGTGGTCGGGATCGTCGGCGATTGCGGCAGGCCTTCCGCGGCGGTGATCTTCCGATTGGCCTTGCTCCGGTGACGATTCGATGGGTGGAGTGGTGGTGGAGAGTCAAGGATGGGAGGAGAGGGTGATGGTGTGCCTGGATTGCTTAGGGGAGCTCGGTATTTATAGGCGCGAGAGGGTGCTGCGGGGCAGTGGGGTGGTCGACATGCTCGCGGCGTCTCCGGCGAGCTAGCGAGCTAGGCAAGGGCGTGGCGCTGTTCTGCGGTTCCTGGCGAAGCGTTTGGCGGCGACAGCGGGGTCGGGCGGTGGCTAGGATGGTCGTGTTGCTTCCACGACTGCCGCGGTGTTCACGGGAACATGTCGTCGTCTCCGGCGCTGGCGGTCACGGGTCTGGGCTGCGCGCGTGTCTGGCGGCGTCGCGGTGTCACGCAGGTGCTCAACTCGCTCACAGGGGGTCCAGGGCGTGCTCGAGGTGGTGGCGCGGCGCGTGGCAAGTGGGCATCTGTGGCGCGCCACGCGCGACGCGAGGGGCATGCTGGGTGATTTTGGGCGCGCGATCTCCGGCGTCTACCTCGACAATGGCGGTTGCTAGGTGGTGTAGGGGGGCACGGTGGTGAGCTTGGGCACCAGGGCCAGTAAGGGAGAGGAAGGAGAGAAGAGGGAGAAGAACATGGCCGGCATGGGCCGGCATGGCCATGTCTTTGCCTCCCTAGGGTTCCTCCTAGGGTTCCTATGCAGTGGTGAGAGAGAGAGGGAACCAGTAGAGTGCAATTGGGATGGTTAGGGTTAGATTAGATCACTATTTGCAATAGTGTCAAATAGTGCCATATTGATTATGTGTGAATTTATCCAAATTTTATTTAATTCAAATGATTGCAAGTTTTGAATTGTAAGTATTTCAATGAGTTAGAAATGACCAGAGGTGATGGAGTGTGGTGGTGGCATTGTTGAATTCAAGTTTTTGCCAAATTGGCCAAGTGTAAGATTGTTACATATGTTAAAAAGTTGCAACTTTGATTGAGCATAGCTAATGATCAAGAAAGAATTTGGCATGGTGATCTTTACAAAAAGTGTTCACCTAGATGTTGAATTGGATGTGGTGCAAAGAGTTAGCAAGGTTTGGTTTGAGAAAATTGAATTGCAATGGCTCAAAGTAGTGATCAGACTATAATTGGCAGTTTTGACCATTATCATATGTGAGCAAGTTTTGTATTTGAAATCCATTTGATTTGTGATTCTTTGATTCCAAAAGTTGTAATAAGTGTTTTGTAACATTATTCAACTAATGGTGAAGACCAAATTGGTCTAGGGTCAAAATTTATAAAAAATGCCATAGAGCATATGTGAGGGTTTTTAGGGTTTTGCATTTATTTGATTTTCTTCCTCTTTGTGATTTAATTGGTTTGTGATCTTCTCATGATCACTTTAGGGTTTTAGGGTTTATCATATATACAAAATAACAATCATCATGGCATATCAATCAAATGCACAAGTCCTATGCATGGTACTATATGCAATTTAAAAAGTTTTTGTTGGTTTGAAATTTTGCTCTCTGGAAATTCTTCTAACTTTCTTTTATTGAAATTTGGGATGTTACAAACCATTCCCCCTTACAAAAGATCTCGTCCCGAGATCGAAAAGAAAGTTAGGTACTAAAGAGATCTGGGTACTCCTTCTTCATGAAGTCTTCGCGTTCCCATGTGGCTTCATCCTCGGCATGATTGCTCCATTGTATCTTCAGAAACTTGATGCTTCGGGTGCGGGTGGTTCGGTAAGCTTCCTCCAGGATGCGAATTGGCACTTCGCGGTAAGTCAAGTCCTGGTTGATATCCACCGATCGGTGATCGATGTTCTTGAACACTTCGGTCTTCTCAGGGACTTCAAGGCACTTCCGGAGGAGTGAGATATGAAACACGTCGTGCACAGCCGACATTTCTTCGGGCAACTCCAGTTGATAAGATACTTCGCCTCGGCGACTCAGAACTTTGAAAGGTCCGACATATCAGGGTGCGAGCTTTCCTTTCAGCTGGAATCTCTGCATTCCTTTCAAGGGGGATACCTTGAGATAGACGAAGTCTCCGATCTCGAAGGTCATCTCCCGACGTCTCTTATCGGCGTAGCTCTTCTGTCTTGATTGCGCCGTCTTGAGGTACTCTCGGATCTTGTGTACTTTCTCTTCGGCTTCACGAAGAACATCTGGGCCAAAACTTGGCTTTCTCCGACTTCCGACCAGTTCAGGGTGGTACGGCATTTCCTTCCGTACAAGGCTTCAAAGGGGGCCATCTGTAGGCTAGCTTGGTAGCTGTTGTTGTAAGAGAATTCTGCGTAAGGTAGGCAGTCTTCCCACTTGGATCCGTACTCCAGTACACATGCTCTCAGCATGTCCTCCAGTATCTGGTTGACTCTCTCAGTCTGTCCGTCGGTCTGAGGGTGATAGGCGGTGCTGAAATTCAGACGGGTTCCTAGTCCTTCATGCACTTTCTGCCAGAATCTTGAGGTGAACTGTGATCCTCTATCTGACACTATCGATTTCGGGGTTCCGTGCAGGGCAACTATTCTGGAGATGTATAGTTCAGCTAACTTTGGGCCTTGGTAGGTGGTTTTGACGGCGATGAAATGGGCAACTTTGGTCAATCTATCGACGACTACCCATATTGAGTCATTGCCTTTGCTGGATTTGGGCAGTCCGGTGATAAAGTCCATTCCTACGGAGTCCCATTTCCATTCTGGAATCTGGAGTGGCTGTAACAGTCCGGCGGGTCGTTGATGCTCTGCCTTGACTCTTTGACAGATGTCACACTTGGTGATGTAGCTGCCGATTTCTCTCTTCATTCCGTGCCACCAGAATTGCTCCTTCAGGTCTTGGTACATCTTGGTACCTCCGGGGTGGATTGAATAAAGGGTGTCATGGGCTTCTTGCAGGATGACTTGCTTCAAGTCTGAGTCCGATGGTACGCAGAGACGTTCTTTGTACCAAAGAAATCCGGCTTCGTCTACGGTGAATCCGGGGGCTTTTCCTGCGGCTATCTGTTTCTTGATTCCATCGATGCTAGCGTTGTCCTTCTGGGCTTCCTTGATCTGACTAACCAAGGTGGGTTGCAGTTCTATGCTGGCTAGGAATCCTTCACTAACAAGTTCAAGTCGAAACTGTTCAAACTCTTGATGCAAGCTGGGCTGTTCGGTTGCGAGCATAGAGTTCAACTGGCACGGCAGTCGACTCAAAGCATCCGCTACCACATTGGCCTTGCCGGGGTGGTAGTGAATATCCATGTCGTAATCCTTGATCAATTCGATCCATCGGCGTTGTCTCATGTTCAGCTCCTTCTGGGTGAATATGTATTTGAGGCTCTTGTGGTCGGAGTAGATCTCGCATCGATTACCCATGAGGTAATGACGCCAAACTTTCAAGGCTAAGACCACGGCGGCAAGCTCGAGGTCATGGGTTGGGTAGTTCTGTTCATGCTGCTTTAGCTGTCTTGAAAGGTAGGATACAACCTTGCCTTCTTGCATAAGTACACATCCAAGACCAGTCTTGGAGGCGTCGCAATATACGTCCAAGGGCTTTGCGATATCTGGCATGATCAGGATTGGGGCTGTGGTCAGTCTACTCTTGAGCTGTTGGAAGCTCTCTTCACATTTGTCGGTCCACTCAAACTTCCGATCCTTCTTCAGCAGTTGGGTCATTGGTCGAGCGATGCTCGAAAAGCCTTCTACAAATCTGCGGTAATATCCGGCTAATCCAAGAAAAGTGCGGACCTCGGTTTGGGTGGTTGGGGCTTGCCATTCCATAATGGTTTTGATCTTGGTGGGATCTACGGCAATTCCTCCTGCAGACAAGATGTGTCCCAGGAATCCAACTTCTTCCAACCAAAACTCACACTTGCTGAACTTGGCATACAACTTGTGATGTCTAAGGGTTTCTAGGACAGTCTCCAAATGTTGTTCATGTTCCTCTTCGGACTTGGAGTAGACGAGAATGTCGTCGATGAAGACAACGACAAACTTGTCCAAAAAGTTCATGAAGATCTTATTCATGAGATTCATGAAATAAGCGGGGGCATTGGTCAGTCCAAACGACATGACGTTGTACTCATACAACCCATATCTGGTGGTAAAGGCAGTTTTTGGAATGTCGGTGGCTCGGATCTTCAGTTGATGGTATCCCGTTCTAAGGTCGATCTTGGAGAAAACTTTGGCTCCGGTGAGTTGATCAAACAAGTCTTCTATCTTGGGTAGGGGGTATTTGTTTTTGATGGTGACATCGTTAAGCTTACGATAGTCCGTACATAAACGATTTGCACCATCCTTCTTGTCCACAAACAAGACGGGGGATCTCCAGGGGGATGCACTTGGTCTAATCAGACCTTTGGCCAACATATCATCTATGTGCTTGTTCAGCTCCACAAGCTCGGTTGCGTTCATGCTGTAGGCTCTCTGGGCTATGGGTCCAGTTCCGGGGATTAACTCGATGATGAACTCGATATCCCTATCCGGGGGCATACCGGGTAGATCATCCGGAAACACATCGGGGTAGCGACAAACGACCCTGATTTGATCCAGAGTTGGCTTGGATACACTTTGGTTGCAGGTTAATTTTCTGGGTAGTTTTTCAGAGACGTGCTCTACTACGATACCGGTGCTGCTAGTCATGGTTATGGCTTTCTTGGCACAGTCTATCAATCCATTGTGTTTTGACATCGAGTCCATTCCTAGGACGACTTCCAAACCTTTGGTTCCCAGAATGATTAGATTGGCATAGAAATCTACATCATGGATTTTGATTGGTACATTTTTGCAAAATTTTCTGGCTTTGGTGGTTGATCCGGGGATTTGAACTATCATAACATGCTTCAAACTGAGGGGTTGAATTTTACTTGTTGATGCAAAGTCTTCTGTGACAAAAGAATGAGATGCTCCGGAATCAAACAACACTCTGGCAGGGATGTGGTTGACAGAAAACATACCCAGTACAACATCTGGTGCTTCCTGGGCTTCTTCGGCGTTCATGTGGTAGAGGCGGCCGTTGCGGTTATTGGGGTTGTTGGGGGCGAACTTCTTGCCGGTGGAGACACGGCGTTGCTGCTGAGCAGGTGCAGCGGTGTTGCCGGCGAGCTTGGCGAGACGCTTGGGACACTCGTTGGAGTAGTGCCCCACTACGCCACACTCATAGCAAGTGATGGTGGTCTTGTCCTGCTTGTTCGCAACGGGGACGGCGTTGCTTCTGGTTCTGGGAGCGGTGTTGGTGTTGTTGTTGTTGTTGTTGTTGGGGGCTCTGGGCGGAGCGTGATTGTAGTTGTTGTTGTTGTAGTTATTGTTGTTGTAGCCTCCTGGCTTGGAGTTTCCTCCACTCCGGTTCTGATAACCGGGGCGCGAGTTCTGCATCGGTGGCTTGTTGTTTCTCGGAGTGAAACCTTCGCTTGAGCTAGGGCGATACTTCTGGGGGTGGCTTGATCCACTTTGATTCGCCATGCGGCGCTTGCGGTTCTCATTGGCTTGGTTCAGCTTGCCCTCCATCTGGATGGCGGAGTCAACAAGGGCTTCAAGGTCGGCGAAGGGGATGTTGACGAGGACAGTCTGCATCTCATCATGCAGTCCGTTCAGGAATCTCTCCTTCCTCTTCTCAATGGTGTCGGTCTCATCAGGGGCGTACCTCGACAGTGTAAGAAACTTGTCGCGGTATTCAACCACCGTCATGCGACCTTGTTTCAGTTCACGGAACTCATCCCTCATCTTTTTGATAAGACCCGGGGGTACATGGTACTTGCTAAACTTTAGCTTGAAATCCTCCCAAGTCATGAACTGACCTCCGTTCATGGCACGGGTGCTTGTCCACCAAGCGCGGGCTCGTCCAGCGAGATAGTGGGTTGCAAACAAGACCTTCTCGTTGGCTTCCACTCCGGCTACTTCCAGGTTGTTCTCCACCGTCTGGAGCCAGTCGTCGGCGTCGAGGGGTTCCTCGGTCTTGCTAAACACCGGGGGATTGGTGTTCTGGAAGTTCTTGAGCTTGGATCCTGGGTGATCATGATTTCCATGGCCTTGATTGGCAATGTTCTGCAAGGCAATGAGGTTGGCTTGGCGTTCGGCTCTTTCTGTTTCCCTGTCGGCAAGCATGGTTTGCAGCAGTTGCAGCATCGCGTCGTTGGTGCGATTGGGAGGGGCCATCTGAAGATATAGAAGATCATGAGATAAGAGGGAACATTCTATGGTTTATTTTGGTTAAGTTTGAAAACATTGAAAAACTTGTAATCTTTTCATGACAAACATAACATTCATTAATTCATTCCACACATAGTACAAACTAACACACACATACTCCAATGGTTTTAAGAACCATTCTCATGCTACGATACAAAGGACGGGATACAACTCACACCTACATAAGTGAAACTAGTGCAACTACTCCTCATCCTCGACATCGATCGGGACGTAGTCATCGGGTCCTGCCTCCAGGAACTCGTAGTCCTCCTCCTCGGTGAACTCGTCCTCCTCAAAGTCGTCGTCGTCGCTCAGGAAGGCTCCTCCTCCCTGAAGGTCGATGCCTCCGCCGTCATCCTCCAGCTCTCTGATCTGATCCTCCTGGGCCTTGAGAGTGGCCTCGAGTGACGCGATCTTGGCGCGAAGGCGCACAATCGTAGCGTCCTTCTTGGCACGCTGCTGGCGAAGACTCTTGCGGTCATTGTTGAGTAGCTTGATCACCTCACCCTGCTCGATGATGTGAGCATGGGTCTTGTTCGCGTAAGCGCGAGTGGCGTCGAGGTCCTTCTGAGTCTGGTAGAGCATGAAGTCCAGGTGCTCAGCGTGGTGCCTCAACTCCGGGTGCGGCTGCAGCTCCATGGGCACTCCCATGGCATCACGCCTCACGAGATGCGCGAAGCGAGAGGCGAGGATGCGCACCACGTTCTGTCCACAGAGGCGCGCAAGTGCCTCCTGAAGGCCACGTGTGAGTCCGTCGAGCCAGGTGCTCTCGCGGAAGGAGAAGAGGATCCTCTCCGAGGTGGGAGGCTCCATCTTGCCCCTCAAGTCGGCAGTGATCACCCACTGCAACTCTCCTCCGGGCGTGTCGTCCAACTGAACCCCGTGGAACTCGGGGTGTGGGCGCCCAAGGAAGTTAGAGACGGCGTTGAGGTCGTGCTCGAAGATCAAGCTCCCTCCGTTCCCAAGATGGTAAAACTTGGTGTTGATTGGTTCATTCGGCTCCATCTGAAAGAGAATTGGATGAGTAAGTTAGAGAGTGTAAGGTGTGGCAAACTTTTAAGTTGATTCAAATAAGATAGAACATGATTCATCAAATTTTGGCAAAGTCTCAAAGACAAGAGTGTAAGTAAATTTTCACAAATATTTTCTTTCATTTGATTTCAAAGTTAAGTTTTTCAGAACGCCCAATCTAACTAAGGTCTTCTAAGGTCAAACAATGGCTCTGATACCAACTTGTCAACACCCGGATTTTTAAGTCCGGATGCCTATTATGTCATACATCGAAATCCCAGGAATATTGTTGTTGCGAGGCATAATAGTTAAGTATCACAGTCATCATTCATTACAAACCATAAGTCTTACAAATTGGAATCACATGATCCATATTACACGAATAGTTGATCTAGTGATCAACGAACAAACACAAGTTCATAGCGGAAGCGTAAGATACAAGGACTCTCTAGTCCACAGGCCAACGCTTGACGTCGGAAGACTCCTAGTTGTCGTAGGCGTCCTGCTGGTCATCTCCTTGTTCATCTTCATACTCTGGCCATTTGAATAGCCAGGGACAAAGCCGTGAGTACTTCAAGTACTCGCAAACTAATACTAATGTAAGTGCTAGACATTTCTAGTATGGTTTGCTAAGCTCTAGTTTATTTGCATAAAGCCAATTTTAGTTCACAAGTATTTGAGAAAAGCTTATTCAAGTGCTAACTAACTCAAGTGGGAACATTAGTGTCATTCCCACCATTCAAGTGGTGATTTCAATTCAATTCACCACAAGTCATTTCACCATCTCAATTCAACATCATTTTCAAAGATATGACATCGGAAACTGTATGGCCTTTCCAACCGTCCGTAACCGTGGACGCGACTATTCGAATAGATTGCCACTCTGCAGAGGTTGCACACTTGTGCCACAACATTTGATTTCATCCGTCGGGATTACCCCGAATCATCGTAACACAGTACGCGGATCATCAACCATAACCTTTCACTTACAAATCCTAGTATGAGCACCTCTCCCCATGAGCTTGGCCTCCCAGTGAAGACCAACTGTCAACCTGGGAACTGTACAGGGCTTGGCCGTACAATTCACCTCAATTTCACATCATTTCTCAACGACGGAGGCAGCCTCAAGCGTAACCCCTATGACGTTTGTTCAGAGGGAACCCATACTAAGATGCATAAACTTCGAGTTAAGCCCTACCCATAATCAGGTATTGTGGGGGTACTTACTAATTGGAATGGTATCGCATTCAAACCAACATCATGTTTATCAAAAATCACCATCTTCTCTTGGTCATATTCACCTTCAAAAATCATTCAATGGAATGCTTCATCATTCCAAGGTTTCAAATTCATTTCAATTCACATTGTTCCCATCTAGAGTAGTCAAGTTTTATTCATTAGCACTAGCTCCAAATCATGAGGGGTGCTATCTTGCTTTGCTTGATTGAGACTACTTCACTACTCCAGTAAACTTATTTACTTTGACCAAAGTTAACTATAAAAGCAACTTCTTGAGAAAACAAGTAGAAAACTTGTAATGTATAAACTTGGGATAGGCTTATGTAAGAAAAGGTAAGATTCATGGTGCCTTGCCCCAAGGGGCTTTGGACTTTGCAAGAATATTAGCTTGCCTTGGTAGTTCTCAAAATTCTCCTCCTCCTCCTCTTGGTAGCAACCTTCTTCTTCAGTGTACTCTCCGGTGCTAGCGTCTAAATTTGAATACGAGTATAATTACTCACTAATTCAATGGCTATTCCATGTATCACATATAAACACACAAACTATTCTATGCACACAAATAATCTAATTAGAGTGCATGGGTTGTGTTGCTTGAGGAGAATTTACTTCTTTTTATTTAATATGTAAATGATAGTTTCCATAGGGTTCTTGAGAAATAATTTCCTCTCATTGAAATCTTCTTAAGATTTAATTTCTCAAACAATCATATATGAACTTATGACGTGGGCATTACCCTTCGGGTAACCGACGTTGCCCTATCCTGTATTGACTAATTGGAGGCCCATGAAGACACCCGAAGGCTAGATGGGCCACCTGGACAGCGCACCGGAAGAAACCTTGGCGGGCAAGACAAAAAAGCAGTCAACAAGGAAAGATTAGATCTAAAAAGTACTGTAAACCTAGTCGTACTCGGTTAGGACTCTTGAGACCTGGCCTCCTATATAAAGGCCAGGAGAGGGGCTGCCGAGGACACGAACAATCTTAGCAATCTTAGCCAGGAAAAGCTTAGAGCTAGGTAACCCTAGCAACAGCAATCCCGCCTAGATCTCAGCCGAACTATTCGGCACCCCATTGTAACCCATTGTTTTCATAATCAAAGAACAGACAGGCAGGACGTAAGGGTTTTACCTCATCGAGGGCCCTGAACCTGGGTAAATTGCTCTCCCCGCTTGTCTGTGAACCGATGTCTCGTGTCAGCCTATAGGATTCCATCAACCCTAAGCCCCTATCGGAGGGCATTGGCGAGGAGTACCCTCGACAATTGGCGCCGTCTGTGGGAAGTCTGTCGGCACAAGGCAGGTCATCGGCAGCACCAGTTACGTCCGCGGCATTCTTACTCGAGTCACCGACGCCAGCAAAGTCAAGAGACCCGATCCGCTGCGGATCCTTCGAATTTGTGCCGCACCGCGAAGAGCTTCACCCGAACTTTATGGCATCATCTCGCAACACGGAAGCTGTTTTCGGTGGCGTCCACTTCGTCGTCGACTCCGGAGGTTTTCTCCGCCTCCCCGGGGCCGGCGCGTCCCACTCAAAGGCTGAGCCTCAGGAGGGTGTCCCTTCAGCAGCAACCCTAAAGGCTTCGCCCAGGAGCATACGAGAGAGCAACCGGGAAAATCTCGACGCCGCGGCTGGACAAAGAAAGAGACGAAGGAGTTCGCACCGTGAAGAGGAAGGCGTAGTAGTCCACTCTCGATGCTATGACATGTCATCAATCAGAGGACGCACCCGTTCTCCACACCTCTCAGCTACAGAGCAACTTGAAGCGCCGTGTTATCTCCACTCTTATTTCGATCCTAAGGATGGTCGGGAGAAGTCCAGCCATCTGTTAAGGAACTGCCGACACTTCTTAGAGATTCGACAGTTCTGCGACGATCTTAGAGCTGAAGCCACATCAAGAGTTCGCATAATGGAAGAGAAAGCAAGGTCCTATGGTCATCAGCCAGAGCCATATGTACCAGAACCATACAAGCCAATGGAAAAAGACGAATATGAACCAGTCGAGGCATTCCCAGCACTGCGTGGACAGATCAACATGATCCACAAAACCAGCTTTTCGAAAAGAGAAATCAAAAAGTTCTCCCGAGAAGTAAAATACGCGGAAGTTGCCATGGTTGATACGCCGGATTTTATCGATTGGTGAGATCAGAGCATCACCTTCAGCAGGGCGGACCACCCGAAGGCCGTCCCAAGGCCCGGTCACGCGGCCCTTGTTCTGGAAGCACAGATTGGAGGATACAATATGGGCAAAGTATTTATGGACGGTGGAAGCGGCTTGAACCTGTTATTCGCCAGCACAATGATGGCAATGGGTTTAACAGTCGACATGCTAAAATAATCCGACACAGGGTTCCACGGCATTATACCGACTCGACCCGCCTACTCGCTGGGTAAAACATCATTGGACGTAGTCTTCGGCACGCCCAGTAATTTCAGGAAAGAAAGGATTGAGTTCGAGGTAGTCGACTGGGAATCCCAGTACCACGCCATCCTCGGCAGACCTGCGTTTGCCAAATTCATGGCCGTGCCTCATTATGCATACCTAAAACTAAAGATGCCAGGCAACAACGGGACCCCAATAACCGTTCACGGCAGCTTCGCTCGGTCAGACAACTGCGACAGGGAATTTTAGAAGATCGCCTCGAAGTTTGGAGCCAAGGAAGAACTCAACGCGATCGACGCCATTACAGATCACACACAGCCAACAGCCGACAATCGAAACGCAAGATCCGATGAGTTCGACACTGCGAAGGAAACCAAGAAGCTGCAGGTGCACCCTACTGATCCGAAGAAAACGGTCAACACCTCGGCTGACCTAGATGTCGCATAGGAAAGCGCGCTCATCGAGTTCCTCCGTGAGCGCTGGGAGATATTTGCATGGGAGCCATCCGACATGCCAGGTATCCCCAGGGAACTCGCTGAGCACGCCCTAAATGTTGACCCGACGGCCAAGCCAGTACAGCAGTCGATGCGGCGATTCTCCGAACCTAAAAGAAGAGCAATCGGCGAAGAAGTTAATCGACTCCGCAAGGCGGGATTTATCCGAGAGCTTAAGGAATCCGAATGGGTGGCTAATCCAGTCATGGTGCCAAAGAAGGACACAACCGCCCTCCGCATGTGCATCGATTACACTAGCCTCAACACGCATTGCCCGAAAGATCATTTTCCACTGCCTCGAATAGATCAGATAGTCGACTCTACAGCCGGGTGCGATCGTCTCTCTTTCCTCGATGCGTACTCCGGGTACAACCAGATCAAACTGAAGAAGGAGGACCAGGAGCTAACCGCATTCATCACTCCACACGGCGTTTTTCACATAACGTCATGACCTTCGGGTTAAAAAATGCAGGAGCTACCTACCAACGCTGCATGCAAGCCTGCCTCGCGGAGCAGATTGGAAGGAACATTGAAGTCTACATCGACGATTTCGTGGTGAAAACAAAGCACGCAGCCACGCTCATCGATGACTTGCGGGAGACCTTTGACAATCTGGACAGATACAGAATTAAGTTGAATCCGAAGAAATGTTTCTTCGGGGTACCCGGAGGACAAGTACTCGGGTACTTCATATCAGCCAGAGGAATCGAGGCTAATCCCTTGAAGATCAAAGCTATTCTCGACATGGAGCCGCCAAAGAATCTGCACCAAGTGCAGCAAGCTAAGGTGCCGATTAGCAGCGCTTAGCAGGTTCATCGCAAAGCTAGGGGAGAAAGCTTTGCCCTTCTACAACTTGATGAAAAAGTCAGAAAAGTTTGAGTGGACAAAGGAAGCACAAGACTCCTTCGACAACTTGAAGAAAATCCTATCGACCTCCCCGGTGCTCGTGACTCCGCGCGAAAAGGAGACACTGCTGATGTACATAGCCGCTACAGCTCAAGTCTTCAGTAGCGTTTTGGTTGTCGAACGAGAAGAAGCAGGAAGAATTCATGGTGTGCAGAGGCTTGTTTACTACCTCAGTGAAGTACTTACCCCCGCAAGACAGAGGTATCCTCATCACCAGAAGTTGGCATATGCAGTATGGAGGTCGGCTCGCAAGCTGAGGCACTACTTCACGGAGCACCCGATCAAAGTTGTGAGCGAAGCACCCCTGAAGAGCATAATGACCAATCCAGAAGCCACAGGTCGAGTGTCTCAATGGGCCATCGAGTTAGCGCCACACGACATAACTTACGTCAACCGAACGGCGGTAAAATCCCAAATCCTCCCAGATTTTGTGGCAGATTGGATCCAATCACAGACACCAGCAACACCCGACATGTCGGGGTCGTGGGTAATGTACTTTGATGGGTCAAAACGAAGTACAGGAGCAGGGGCAGGAGTGGTACTGATATCACCACAGGGAGATAAGATGAAGTATATACTACGTATGAATTTCTCCCTGCCAACAAACAACGAAGCAGAATACGAAGCACTGCTGCACAGAATGAAAATGGCGAAGGCGTGTGGCGCAACGCGCCTAGAGATCTACGGAGATTCGAACCTGGTGGTCCAGCAGTCAATGAACCTGTGCGATGCAGTCAGTGACAACATGGTTGCTTATCGGCAGCTGTATCAGAACATGGAGGCTAAATTCGAAGGATG
Source organism: Lolium perenne (assembly GCF_019359855.2). Lineage (NCBI taxonomy): Eukaryota > Viridiplantae > Streptophyta > Magnoliopsida > Poales > Poaceae > Lolium > Lolium perenne. Next base: position 121,577,332 of record NC_067249.2, on the reverse strand, counting down.
CGAGCTTAAGCACATCGGCAGAGCCAGTAACGAGGAAGCTGACACTTTGGCAAATATCGGGTCCACATGCTCCCCCATCCCTGATGGAGTTTTTTACGAAGTGATCGCCCAAAGATCAATCAAAGAAAAGCCATCTGCAAAACCATCGGCTGAAGATAAAAGCTCATTGCAAAAGCCTTTGACTGAAGAACCTCCAGGCCTCCCAACCGAACAAGTTCTCCTCCTCGAGCCATTATGGACCAAACCATTACTAGCGTACCTGTCAAAGCAAGAGCTGCCGGAAGACCCTGTGGAAGCTAAGCGAATCATCAGACGATCAAAGGCTTTCACGGTGATAAACGGCGAGCTTTACAAGCGTAGCATCTCAGGAATCTTCCAAAGGTGCATCGCCATCAATGATGGAAAGGCATTGTTGCGCGAGATACATGAAGGAACCTGTGGGCATCATGCAGGAAGCAGAGCCCTTGTGGCGAAGGCCTTTAGGGCAGGATTTTACTGGCCAACAGCAGCATCGGATGCCAGGGATCTAGTCATGAAGTGCGATGCATGCCAACGTTTCTCGTCGAAACCACACGCTCCCGCAACGGATTTAATGACAATACCCTTGGCATGGCCGTTCGCTCAATGGGGACTCGACCAAGTTGGACCGTTGCCAAGATCGTCACCCGGAGGACACACGTACTTACTGGTTGCAGTCGACAAATTCACTAAGTGGATCGAGGCAGTACCAGCAGTAACCAAAAAGCTGAAACGGCGGTTCAATTCTTCAAAGGAATAACCTGTCGATTCGGTATGCCCCACAGCATCGTCACAGACAACGGTTCCAATTTTGATTCCGAGGAGTTCAGGAAATTTTGTGATGATGGAGGAATAAAATTAAAGTTCGCATCAGTCTCTCACCCCCGGACCAATGGCCAGGTGGAAAGGATCAACGGTTTAATAGGGGACGGTTTAAAGAAACGCCTTAAAGTTGCAGCCGGAGCCTGGGTTGAAGAATTACCATCTGTGCTATGGAGTTTGCGTACCACCCCCAACAAGTCGACTCAATACACTCCATTCTTCTTGGTGTACGGAGCCGAAGCAGTTCTACCAGCCGACGTCCGATTTGAAGCGCCTCGAGTTACGGCGTATAAAGAGTCCTCCTCCAATATCGCGCTACAAGATGCTGTCGATCTCCTTGACGAAGCACGAGATATCGCCTTGGCAAGAACAACGGTCTACCAGCAAGCACTGAGAAATTATCACAGTCGGCGGATACGCAGTCGAAGTTTCAGTGTTGGAGATATGGTACTTCGGTTGAAGCAAAAAAGACCTTTGAAGCTAGAATCTCCATGGGAAGGACCATACATCATCACCGAAGTGATACCAGGAGGCGCTTATCGGCTCAAAAATCCAGCTTCAAGAAAAGATGTCGAGAATCCATGGAACATCGCGCAATTGCGACGGTTTTATACATAGGATACGATTGTTTTCATTTAACGGCCTACAAGGTTGCCTTACATTATGAATAAAGATCTAATCAGATTTTTGTTACCCTTTTTTCTTGCTTCAGGCTTTGGCACCCGAACGTAACGTTTGGAACCTTTTTCCATCGGCTCTAACTCCCATCGGGAGCGCTGGCCCACACGATGACATTAATCAAATACTCTCAGCGAGAGCTAAGATTAATGACACATAAAAACAACCAATCCAAGCCTCGAAAAATACGCGAGTGCTGCAGTCGATGGTTACATTAAGATAAGGCTCAAACCGGTGCACCGTGTGACGAAGAAGAACTTTTGCATAAATTACATATCGACTTTGCAATAACATTGCATAAAATACAACGAAGTCGTCGAGTAAGCAGGTTGAACTGATCACTCAGCCGCACTCGACAACAAAATATCAAATCAAAATAACATAAGCGTACAGCTTATGCAGTAAACAATCTTATGTGAATACAAGGTTATTCCATTTATAATCGGGATCCCCGGTCCCAATGGGCCTTCAGTTCCTTTTCGAGGCATGACTCCATCCGAGAAACAATGGTGTGAGCAGGACCTCGAGCAACGTCATAATATTGGCCTAAATCTCTTTCAGTGTTTGCCACAGCTCTTAAATCCAAAGATGGATGACATGCCAATATTGAAGCAAAGGCAAGCTCAGCACCAGCTAGAAGCTCTTTCCGCACCAGCAGCCGAATCCTCTCGGGAGACTTAAATCGGGTGAACAAACCAGACAAGGTTTCGGGTGCCTGATCCAGAGGAAACAAGGTGTGCCAAACCATCGTAAGAAGGGCATAGTATTTATCAAAATAGTAATGCGCCTTCATCACCCGGTACTTAAACTTCGCCATGATGACGGCCTTCGGACGATGCAGCCATAAGCCATGCGTTGGGTGCGCAACGTCGGTCATCGCCTCAACCTCTTCATGAATCTTCCTGTCCTCTTCAGCTGCATCCGAAGCTACGACTGGAAAAGGAACGAATGTTAGAACATTCAAGCTATAGCCGGAATTAGAAGATAGACTAAACACTCACAGCCTAGGCTTTCGGAAGCAACACGAAGACCATCGAGAGCGTATTGTTCGACAGCAGTCGCTATTTCTCCCTTCTTCTTCACCAAGGCAGCCATTGCACGAAGGGAAGTAATGTCTTTATTCAGACTAGACACCTGGTCACGTAACTGACGAACAAGGCCTGACTCGTCATTTCCCGAAGAATTTGAAAAAAGCTCGGCACGGGAAGAAGACGAAGGAATCTGCAGTACGTCCTCAGTTCAGACCAAGCATTAATATAAAAACTCCCATCGGGAGTATTGAGTGCACATCATACAGGCAAAAGGATGTTTGGCAACAGAGCCGAGTTTAAAAAGAGTTGCGGTAATCTTATGTACAACAAAGCAAATAATGGTTCAAGGATTCGCCGACGTTGAACCAGGGGCTGACTCAGGGATAGGCTCGGCTTGTGCTTCATCCACCAACTTCAGAAGCCGGTTGGCGCAAGTTATTGCTGGTCTCTTGTAAGGCTCAAGGTTGACTAGATGATTTTCATCATCAGTAGGCAGTGCCTTAGAGAACTCTTCCAATTCCGACCCCATCCCGTGGCCCATAAGCAACTGGAAAGTAAGAACTGCACCCATCAAGCGGCTGCGACGTTTCGAGACCTCTACTGTGCTCGGAATGGTCAACAAGGAAAGCTTCCGCCATTTCGTCGAGAGTATTGTACAGCTTCACCTTTGGGAAGATCATCGAGTATAACTTCGACAGAGCTCCCTTGGACTTGCAGAACTCCGAGAACTGGACGTTCGACTCAGCAGCAAGTGACAAAGCGTCGGCCGTGGAATCCTCCCGGCTGATGGCGTCGGGCCGACGCTTAAATTGGCGGCCTCTCGGAAAAGAGATGTATCAAGAATCAATGGAGAAAGCATCAAGAAAGGAGCGGAACACCATAAGAATTTTTACCCAAGAAATCCTTGATGGATTCGCGGAGGACACCTTCCTTCTCACAATTGCAGCCGCCGCTGCACGCCCGGCATCCACGATCATCCTTCATCTGACGCTTCAGCCTCTTTACCTCCTCCTTCAACAAGGCGTTTTCACTCTTGGCATCGGCAGCGATCCTGTTAGCTTCGACTGCTTGATCAGCCGAAGACTTGACGGCCTTCCGAAGTTGGGCGTTTTCGGCCTCTAGGCGAGTAAATTGTTCAGCAAAATCCGCCACAGCATCAACTGTAGCGTAAATTGGCTGCAGCCAGGGAAAATCAAGAGGAGTCAGGAGATGGAAATTCAGCAAAGCCAGACAGATTAAGTACTTACGTGATCGCGGCCAGCCGGCGGGGTGGGAGCATCATCAGGAGGAATAACTCTTGATAATGGGACCTTCTCTACACCCGTTTGGGATGGAGGTGTCGACTTGGCAGGAGAAGGGTTCGATTCCTTAGCCGATGCCGCTCTCTCAGAAGCTAGTTTAGCCCTCTTTGTGAGAGGAACATCGTCATCGTCATCGGCAGAGCTGTTTAAGTACAAAGGTAGCAGTTAGCATACAAGGTGACAAGAAATAAAAGTAACAAGAGTATAAATGCTCACAGGTCCAGATCATCTTCGTCCACAAAGAAACTCGTTGAACCCTTCTTAGCAGGAGGAGGCGAAGCAGCTTCGTCGGCATCATTATCTCCTCCTTTAGGACTTGATTCAGCCGAAGTGATAAGATCATCATGTACCTGCTTGCGACGTCTGCTCGTGAGAAAGGTGTCATCTTCAGCAGTTTCCTCCTCTTGGACATCGCTGTCCTCAAGGGCGTGCTGAGCATCCTCGGTTCCCTCAGAATCGTCATCGTCATCCTCTAGTACCACTCCGCTCTCGGGTGAGGGAGGATAACATTGGGCGACAGCAGGAACCTGCAGAAGGATAGAAAACGTGTAAGGCACAAACAGAAAGAAGAAGTAATTACAGTAAACGAAGAACAATAAGGTTACCTCGGACGGAGGATGCTTGGAATCATAAGGAGGGCGCGCCGATGTCAAGACAATGGTGTCCTTGGTGCTGAGGCATGTTAGGCGACGAACTTCGTTCTGGAGCTCATCTGCCGATAGGTCGGCAGAGTTGATCCTCGACTTGTCGTTCTTGCCAGTCAAAAGCCACAGCTGGTGAGGGCGAGACATCAGCGGCTGTGCTCGACGTTGCAGGAACACTGAAACTACTTCAGTACCGCGCATCGTCATGCCTCCTGAATTCTTCAAAGTGACAATTTGCTTGAATAGCTCATCGATTGTTGCCTTTTCTTCGGGAGAAAGGGCGTTGTTCCAAGACTTCTTCTTGTGAGCCACTAAGACATCGTCAAAAAGAGGGAGATTTGAATGCCGCCCAGGAACAACAGGGTCCCGAAGATAGAACCACTTGTTGCGCCAGCCCTGGACGGACTCCTTCATCGGATAGTCGAAGTAGTCGACCTCCTTCCTGACAACGAAGCCAACGCCGCCGACAACGGGGGGGCCGTTGCTATCATTATGACGCTTCACATAGAAGATCTTCCTCCAAAGGCCCCAGTGAGGCTCAATGCCGAGGAAGGCTTCGCAGACAGTGATAAAAATGGAAAGGTGGAGGATGGAATTTGGGGTCAGCTGCCAGAGCTGAATCCCGTAGAAGAAAAGGAGGGAGCGAAGGAACTCGTGCGCCGGAAGAGAGAGGCCACGAAACAGAAAAGCGACAAACATGACGGTGAAGCCCTTTGGGGGGCTTGGGCGAGAAACCTGACCTGGGAGACGAATGTCATCCTCAGATGCGGAGATGAAGCCGAGGGCGCGAAGTTTGTTGATGTCGCGGTTGGTAATGGCAGAGGCGCTCCAGTCGCGGCTAACTTTGGCCGCCTCCGATGTGCTGCCGCTCTTCCTTTTGCCCATAGCGAACGAAGCTTCTGATGAAGAGGCAGAGGAACAGGAGGCTTGAAGGAGAAGATGAGCAGTGAACGGGGTAAAAGGTAAAAAAGAAAGGAGGCTCCCTATTTATCCTGAAAGAATTTGAGCACAGACGTGGCCATAACTCCACAAAGCATCGTGGGGAGAGGAGCAGATCTGACTGTACACGTGGCGCTAGAAGAAGGAGTGGAACCGGTGGCCCATTATTCCCACATCGCGCAAAAAATGAGGAGACGCCTCGATCGCCGCACGTGCACTAATCAAGACCTAAAAACTGCCTGCGCAGAGCTAGGGTAGGCCCGTCAGGTCAAGTCCTATCAATTGGCCCACGGCAGTTACACGTCAAGTCAAATCCCGTCAATCGGCCCGCAACCATGACGTCATATATAAAAAAAAACTAACTCGAAGGAAATATGAAAAGTTGATGAGTCCACGCACGGATTGCAAGCATCCGAACCTGGACTCGGGGGCTACTCCCATCGGGAGCGCTGACGCGCACCCGATAAAAAGAGGACTCGACAGAATAAGCAGTCGAAGGAATAAGGTTTGAGTCTTTATCCAGACTCGACATTTACTCCCATCAGGAGGACGTGGTGCACACCCGTTGAAAGTTTTTTGCACTCCAGGATCATGCCCGGGGACTTGATTCTGTGTAGGGTAACGTTGTTTTGCCATCGGCAGTTAACGAACAAAAGTTGGGCACGTTGCTCATTATCCTTTGCATGAAGGAAATGTATCGGGTGACCTATGAAGACTTGCGAGAAAACTCGGCAGAGGAAAGTATTCAAGTAGTTCAACTTGAGTCTACGCACGGATTGCAAGCATCCGTACCTAGACTCGGGTGCTACTCCCATCGGGAGCGCTGACGCGCACCCGATAAAAAGAAGATGAAGCAGAATCAAGATGAACAAGAACAATGAAGGAGAAGAATATCATGAGAAGATATGCATTAGTCTCTACCCGAATTATCTTCGGCTAGACACTCGGGGGCTACTGACGTGGGCATTACCCTTCGGGTAACCGACGTTGCCCTATCCTGTATTGACCAATTGGAGGCCCATGAAGACACCCGAAGGCTAGATGGGCCACCTGGACAGCGCACCGGAAGAAACCTTGGCGGGCAAGACAAAAAAGCAGTCAATATGGAAAGATTAGATCTAAAAAGTACTGTAAACCTAGTCGTACTCGGTTAGGACTCTTGAGACCTGGCCTCCTATATAAAGGCCAGGAGAGGGGCTGCCGAGGACACGAACAATCTTAGCAATCTTAGCCAGGAAAAGCTTAGAGCTAGGTAACCCTAGCAACAGCGATCCCGCCTAGATCTCAGCCGAACTATTCGGCACCCCATTGTAACCAATTGTTTTCATAATCAAAGAACAGACAGGCAGGACGTAAGGGTTTTACCTCATCGAGGGCCCCGAACCTGGGTAAATTGCTCTCCCCGCTTGTCTGTGAACCGATGTCTCGTGTCAGCCTACAGGATTCCATCAACCCTAAGCCCCTATCGGAGGGCATTGGCGAGGAGTACCCTCGACAACTTACCTTGACATAAGTCAAACATTCATCATTATCATTTGAGAAAATGATTTAAATGAGGTAGACCACCTCATACTATTTAATAGTGCTACATATGATTTAAATCTCCAAGTAATTCATATAAGTGAGTTTGGCCAGGGGTCCAAACATCACATGAATTCATGTGAGACAAAGTTTAAATGAAGTATAAGACTTCATATCATTTACTTAATAGTTTTGGACAATATCAACTACATAAACTAGCCATATTGTCCATTAATTAAACTAGGGCATGATCATGCAAAGTGACCACACCATTTTATTGCATAATCAATTAGTGTAAGTCAAATGTGAGCTATTAGAGTTGGAATTAACTTAATATCTATTTTGGTTGATTTTTAATAATTATTTGATATGGAAAAGTCCCTGCCTTCTTCTTTTTATCAAATTAATTCTACAACTAATCTGGTCATGGGACCAGTGGCATTGTGTAGATATTTTCATTAGCTTTCCAAAAACATAAAATTCATTTAATTTGGTTAAGCCAATTTGAATCTATTTAATTTCAAAGTTTGGGCAGTATTGAAATTATTTGGAATTGTTTAAATGGAATTTGAATTAAAAGGGCCGGCGGGAAAGCTAAGTGGGCTGAAACGATTTAAAACGGCCCAAGGCCAGCCCACCACGCGTCTGTGCCCGCGTGGGCTGCCTGACAAGGGGGCTCCACCCGTCAGCGGCATTTAAACGCCGAAGCGGTATGGATTAACCAGAGGCGTAGGATTAGAACAGGATCGGACGGTGCCAGTGCATCGTCTTCTCCGGCGAGAGGGGGTTGCTGGCGCGGCGAGCCTAGGGGGTCGGAGAGCTCACCGTGGCTCCAGCTAGGGTGGGCAGTGTGCTCGGTGAAGTTGTGGACGACGGCGAGTCTCCTGGTAGCAGTGGCGTCGCCTGAGGTGGTCGGGATCGTCGGCGATTGCGGCAGGGCTTCCATGGCGGTGATCTTCCGATTGGCCTTGCTCCGGCGACGATTCGATGGGTGGAGTGGTGGTGGAGAGTCAAGGATGGGAGGAGAGGGTGATGGTGTGCCTGGATTGCTCAGGGGAGCTCGGTATTTATAGGCGCGAGAGGGTGCTACGGGGCAGTGGGGTGGTCGACATGCTCGCGGCGTCTTCGGCGAGCTAGCGAGCTAGGCGAGGGCGTGGCGCTGTTCTGCGGTTCCTGGCGAAGCGTTTGGCGGCGACAGCGGGGTCTGGCGGTGGCTAGGATGGTCGCGTTGCTTCCACGACTGCCGCGGCGTTCACGGGAACATGTCGTCGTCTCCGGCGGTCACGGGTCTGGGCTGCGTGCGTGTCTGGCGGCGTCGCGGTGTCACGCAGGTGCTCAACTCGCTCACAGGGCGTCCAGGGCGTGCTCGAGGTGGTGGCGCGGCGCGTGGCCAGTGGGTGTCTGTGGCGCGCCACGCGCGATGCGAGCGGCATGCTGGGTGATTTTGGGCGCGCGATCTCCGGTGAGCTACGGCGTCTACCTCGACAATGGAGGTTGCTAGGTGGTGTAGGGGGGCACGGTGGTGAGCTTGGGCACCAGGGCCAGTAAGGGAGAGGAAGCAGAGAAGAGGGAGAAGAACATTGCCAGCATGGGCCGGCATGGCCATGTCTTTGCCTCCCTAGGGTTCCTATGCAGTGGTGAGAGAGAGAGGGAACCAGGGAACCAGTAGAGTGCAATTGGGGTGGTTAGGGTTAGATTAGATCACTATTTGCAATAGTGTCAAATAGTGCCATATTGATTATGTGTGAATTTTATCCAAATTTGATTTAATTCAAATGATTGCAAATTTTGAATTTTAAGTATTTCAATGAGTTAGAAATGACCAGAGGTGATGGAGTGTGGTGGTGGCATTGTTGAATTCAAGTTTTTGCCAAATTGGCTAAGTGTAAGATTGTTACATATGTTAAAAAGTTGAACTTTGATTGAGCATAGCTAATGATCAAGAAAGAATTTGGCATGGTGATCTTTACAAAAAGTGTTCACCTTGATGTTGACTTGGATGTTGTGCAAAGAGTTAGCAAGGTTTGGTTTGAGAAAATTGAATTGCAATGGCTCAAAGTAGTGATCAGACTATAATTGGCAGTTTTGACCATTATCATATGTGAGCAAGTTTTGTATTTGAAATCCATTTGATTTGTGATTCTTTGATTCCAAAAGTTGTAATAAGTGTTTAGTAACATTATTCAACTAACGGTGAAGACCAAATTGGTCTAGGGTCAAAATTTATAAAAATGCCATAGAGCATATGTGAGGGTTTTTAGGGTTTTGCATTTATTTGATTTTCTTCCTCTTTGTGATTTAATTGGTTTGTGATCTTCTCATGATCACTTTAGGGTTTTAGGGTTTATCATATATACAAAATAACAATCATCATGGCATATCAATCAAATGCACAAGTCCTATGCATGGCACTATATGCAATTTAAAAAGTTTTTGTTGGTTTGAATTTTGCTCTCTGGAAATTCTTCTAACTTTCTTTTATTGAAATTTGGGATGTTACAGAGGCGATGGAGTTGAGACGGTTGAGCATGGGATTCTCCCTTCAACCAAGGAGGCGAATGGAGTTGAGAATGGTGAGCATGGGATGATCCCTTCACCAATGGAGGCGCATGGAGATGAGAAAATCGAGCCTACTCCAATATGCTTGAATAAGGAGATGGTACCAATCCCATGTGAGAATGAGAGCCACTTAGCCCACTTGAGAGAGAGTGATAGTGAGTTGAGTGACTCCCACCCCATATGTGAGTTTGAGTGCCTCACATTTGCCGAGCTAGAAGTTCTTGAAGCCAATATGACCCCTAAAGACAAAGCCGAGTGCAAATCCTACTTCAAACACTTTGAGAGCAAGAGTGACACACCAAATGAGTTGAGTGAGGACGTTTTGATTTCTAACACATTAACCTCTACTCCTCTTGTGTTGTCTTCCTCTTTGCTAGGTTTCTCAGACATCGACGACATCATTGCCATGAAGATTAGGGACTCCACTATATGTGAGATGAGCGACTCCACTATATGTGAGATAAGCGACTCCACTATTTGTGAGATGAGCGACTCCACTATATGTAAGATAAGCGACTCCACTATATGTGAGATGAGCGACTCCACTATATGTGAGATAAGCGACTCCACTATATGTGAGATGAGCGACTCCACTATATGTGAGATGAGTGAATCAACTATACATGAGCTTGAGTGCCTCCACCTTGAGGATATGAGTGATACACCGAGTGAGATGAGAGTGGTAGTTGATAGGTCATGTGAGGCCATTTCGAATTCTAACAACTTACCCTATACCTCTAGTGTGTTTCCTTGTGTCTCATTAGGTACCATGGATGACGAGTTCCCGATCATGGAGAAGATGTACATGGTGCATGAAGATGATGCTATCACACCATGCTTGATTGAAGATGAACATGGAGGCCACATGGATCCTACCTCTTCCACAACACCCACTTCAAATGAGTCGGACTACAAAGGTACCTATATGGGTGTTTATGATGCCATGATCCCACTAGTGGACATGATGATTTGTGAGTTCATGCATGATGATGATGATACAATTGCTATGTCATATGCTTCGTTCATTCCTCCATGTGATGTTTTGCTTGATAACATTGTTGATCATGTGGAATTACTTTCTTGTGACAATATGATCATGCCATGCCATGAGTGTTTCAATATATCTCCCATTGCATGCAACTTGTCGAACAATTTCTCTTTCCCATGTGTTGCTTGCAATGACGATAATGAGAATGCTAACGCTTGTGTTGTGACAACCTTGATGAACAATTGCTCTTTCCCTAGGTTTGTCGACAACAATGATAAAATGTTAAACATGTTTTGTGCTAGATGCTTGCAATACTCTCCCATTAATGCAACCAAAATGTTGAATACTTGCTCTTTCCAATGCTTGGTTTGCAATGATGTTAATATGCTTGTAAATGAGATTGCCCCCATAGCTCTCTCAAATTTTGGAGACTTTGCATATATCCATGTTGAGCATGTTCCCATGTTTACTCCCCATATTCACCATATCTATTATGATGCTTCGCTTAAAGCTAATGGTGATGTGCAAAAGACATGGACCATCATGATAGACGATGTGTTCATATACCATGCACACACGTTCTTTGCTTTACCTATTGTGTATGTACGTACAAGAATGCCAATGTCAACCTCGATTGAGCACGAGTTGACAAAGAGAGCTCTAGAGAGCATAATACAAGTGAGTTCAAGATCGAACCCGGCTCTAATACCTTTCCCATGCTTTGCATTGAACATGTCGAACTATTTCTCTTTCTCTTGGTTCCTTTGCAAGCATGATGATGTGATTCTTACCGTGGGTGTTGCCTCAAACAAGTTGACCAATTCCTATTTTATTTGGTTTGTTGGCACGCACGGTTGTGCAAATTTCTACTTGGTGAACGTTTTGGAAGATATGTTGTGTGTTGCACCAAATATGAGGACCAATTTCTCTTTCCAATGGTTTGTGTGCACACGTGTTGATGATATTTTGGACACTCTTCCGTATCTGTTTTTGCCAAATTCTCCACTTGTTGCTTCAAGGATGTTGAACAATTTCTCTTTCCGATGCCTTGAGAGCAACAATGACAATGAGTTTCTACATGAGATGGACACCACGATCGTCTTACAATTGGGAGTTTTTGTGTTTCCACATTTGGAAGATGTTCATACGGAGTTCTTACACATTGACCTTGCACATGCCTTATTCTTGATAAATTTGTGTTGTGCTAACGGTGTTGTGAACATGAATGGACATTTCGTTGATGATATGCTCCTCTATCACACACACATATACTTTGCTTGGTCTTTGTTGTGTGAAGGTACATGTGACTTTTGGATGAGCGTCAATGAGTGGTTCCGCCCACATACTTCGACGACCCAAGATCTATCGATGAGAGCACACCGACATTATGCAAAGGTGACCTCCTTCTACTTGCGCTCTCTTGCTAAACCCGTGGAACATTGGCTATGCTTTGAGTGTTGTTTGGATTTTCTTGTGCTATTGATAGGGCTCTTGACAAGTGAAGCGACATTCAAGCGTTGGTGTCATCTACCTCCTCTACACATTCATGAAGATTTATCGTCGAGGACGACTCTTTTTCAAGTGGGGGGAGATGATGCAGCCCGACCTTCGGTCTTCACCACATCATGTGCTTCATCGCCAAGACGGCACGCTAAGGTGAATCTTCTCCTTTACGCGTGCCTCGAATCGCCTACTTGGGACGATATACTACTTCATACTCCGTCATACCTTGATGATAGGAACTCGACGACAAGTACGGAGGGAAGAGAGGATGCCATGGAGACCCGAGGACGCAAGGCCGATGTCACGGAAACATGGAAGAGAATGAGAAAGAGGAGCTGGACGCTCCAGGCCGGAACTTCTGCCCGACACAGCCGGAACTTCCGCCCATATTCCATCCAAGACTGAAGATGCTCATGCTGAAGAGCTGCGGCCGGAACTTCCGCCCCTGATGGCCGGAACTTCCGCCCAGGATGGCCGGAACCTCCGCCTCGGAGGACCGGAACTTCCGCCCGCCGGAACTTCCGCCCAAGTTCCGCCCAAGTTCCGAAAGTCCATCAAAACCATACTGGATGTTACTGCGAGGAACTGGCCGAATTCCGGAACAAGGCCGGAACTTGACCGGAACTTCCGGCCCGACCGGAACTTCCGGCCTCCAGGACCGGAACTTCCGCCCAGATGCTTCGAAGATGCTGTCTAAAAGGAATCCAGCCGGAACTTCCACCCAGGACGACCGGAACTTCCGCCCGACCGGAACTTCCGCCCCTCAGGACCGGAACTTCTGCCCATACGCGTTTCAGCACCAAAACTGGCAGATTCAGCTTGTAACTTATCCCTTCGCCCCACCTACTATAAAAAGCCTAGTTGGCTCAGATCTGAGATTAGACTTGATGTGAAATTAAACATGAGCTTAGCTCACCCTTGTGGGAACCCTACCTAGATCTTTGATCTTGTACCACCCGGGCTCCTTATCGACTCGTGAAGATCTCTTTGGTGACTTCTACCGTTTGTTTGATCTTTTGCTTGCACTTCTACCTATTTGGTCTTTTGCTTGCACTTCTATCAACCTTCCGGTCTTTTCACCCTTCTAGATCTTGCGAGCTTCGATTTGTCGATCTCTTTGCGGGACTTCTACCGGAAGGTCTTTTCTCGCAACCTCTATCGAGTTGGTGGTTCGGGCCAACGAGGGAAAACCGATTTGTGTGTGTGTGTGTGTTGTATCCCCACGATTCCCCTACGTGTTCTTCGTGTTCATCGCGTTCATCCACCTCCCCCACGAATTCCACCCAAATCCGTGAAGATCGGGCACATCCTTGGGCTTAGCCCATATCACTGGACCTAAGGGACCAATTACAGTTAAAGGAAGCTTCGTGTTAGCCGATAAATGTGACAAGGATTTTCATCGACTATCAGAAACCTTCGGGATGCAAGCAGAGTACATGGCGTCAAGGCTCACGACTGATTATGATGTACTGCCAGATGTAGGAAGGCCCAACAAAGAATCAACCTTTAATACTGCATAAAATTCCAAGGAGGTGCAGATTCACCCGACAGATCCAAAGAAGACGATGTCCATCACAACAGACATGGACCCCACATAGGAAAGCGCGCTCGTCGAGTTCCTCCGTGTGCACTGGAAAATCTTCGCATGGTGTCCAGCTGACATGCCAGGAGTACCCAGGGAACTTGCCGAGCACCACCTAAACTTGGATCCAATCGCGAGACCAATTAAACAACCTTTGCGGCGTTTTTCGGAGCCAAACCGCAAAGCTATGCTAGCAGAGATTGATCGACTAAGAGAAGCTGGTTTCATTAAGGAGCTGCATACAGAGGCCACGTGGGTAGCAAACCCAGTGCTGGTTCCGAAGAAAAACACTAAAGTCCTTTGCCTGTGTGTCGACTTTACGTGTCTCAACAAACACTGTCCAAAGGATCACTTTCCCCTCCCGAGGATCGATCAAATTATCGACTCCACGGTAGGATGTGAACGTCTTTCCTTCCTGGATGCATACTCTGGTTATAACCAGATCAGATTGAAAGAAGAGGACGAGGTCAAAACAACATTCATTACACCTTACGGCGTGTTTTGCTACAGAACAATGCCTTTTGGTCTAAAAAAACGCGGGAGCAACATATCAGAGGATGATGCAGAAGTGCTTAGCAACACAGATTAGAAAAAACGTACAAGTGTACATTGATGATGTCGTCATAACGTCAAAAAAGGGGGCAACGCTAATCGAGGACCTGAAGGAAACTTTCGACAACCTCGACAAGTTCTGCCTCAAGCTGAACCCAACGAAGTGTTCTTTCGGCGTCCCTACAGGAGAACTTCTCGGGTTCCTAGTCTCAGCAAGAGGGATTGAAGCTAATCCCGAAAAAATCCAATCTATCGTAACAATGAGGAAGCCAACAAAGTTGAAAGAAATACAGCAGTTAACTGGGCGAGTCGCAGCTTTAAGCAGATTCGTCGCCAGGCTGGGAGAAAAGGCGTTACCGTTTTACGCTTTAATCAAGCAAGGAGAGAAGTTCCAGTGGAACGAAGAAGCAGATAGAGCTTTTGAGGATCTTAAACGTATAATTTCGACACCACCAATCTTGGTGGCGCCGAAAGAGAAGGAACCCCTCCTGTTATACATTGTAGCCACACCTCAGGTGGTCAGCACAGCGCTGGTTGTCGAAATAGAGGAAGAAGGAAAACTCCATGGAGTGCAGAGGCCGGTATATTTCATCAGTGAACTTCTATCGCCTTCAAAACAGCGGTACCCGCAGTACCAAAAGCTAGCATATGGAGTGATCACAACCACAAGAAAATTGCGCCACTATTTTTCAGCACACCCGATAATAGTGGTCAATGAAGCACCTCTATCAAATATACTAAACAATCCAGAAGCTACAGGTCGTGTCTCCCTTTGGGGAATAGAACTTTCCCCTCGGGACATCACGTATGAGAAAAGAAAAGTAATAAAGTCACAAATTCGGCCAGATTTCATCGCAGAGTGGATGGAGTTGCAAAACACAGGACCCCCAGATTTATCGAGAACTTGGACTATGAACTTTGACGGGTCCAAGAGGGTAGAAGGAGCTGGAGCAGGCGTGATACTTATATCACCTGAAGGCGACAAACTGAAGTATGTCTTGTGGATGACGTTCCCAAACGCATCTAACAATGAGGCAGAATATGAAGCTCTTATACACGGAATGAAGATGGCGAAAGCTTGTGGCGCAACTCGTTTGAAGATCTTTGGCGACTCACAATTGGTGGCTCAGCAAGTGATGAATCAATGTGATGCAGTCAATGATAGCATGATGGCGTACAAGGAAGTGTACAATGAGCTTGAGAAGTTATTTGATGGATGCAAAGTAAATCACATCAGCAGGTTGAGTAATGATGAAGCCGATGTTCTTGCAAACATCGGGTCGCAGTGCCTCGCAATTCCACCAGGTGTGTTTTGGGAAGAGATAACCGAGAGATCCACAAAGCCAAAGAAGGCGCAAAAAAAGCAGAAGGAAGAGAAAACCTCGACGACTCCCAAGGAAGCACCAGAAGAAGAAGAGGACCAGGAGCTAGTGATGATGGTACAGGTACCATGGATGCAAGCTTACATATCATATATCTTAAGGAAAGAGATACCCGACGACCCAGTTGAAGCAAGGCGAGTTATTCGACGATCCAAAGCCTATACAGTGGTCAAAGGGGAGTTGTACAAGCGCAGTATTTCGGGTGTGTTACAAAGGTGCGTCACACCCGAAGAAGGAAGGATAATCTTGAAGGATGTACACGAGGGAATATGTGGTCATCACGCGAGCAGTCGAGCTATTGCGGCCAAGGTTTTCCGGGCTGGATTTTACTGGTTGACAGCAATCGAGGACGCGAAGGAGATAGTACGAACTTGTGACGCGTGCCAGAGATTTGCCGCAAAACCTCACTCTCCGGCAGCAGAGCTGATGCCAATACCATTGTCTTGGCCCTTTGCTCAATGGGGCCTCGATATGGTGGGAAAGTTACACAAAGCCTCGCCAGGAGGATACGAGTATATGCTCGTCGCTGTCGACAAATTTACCAAGTGGATAGAAGCAAAGCCGATAAACTCACCAGATGTTGCGTCAGCAATAAAGTTCGTGAAAAGCATTGTTTTTTGGTTTGGAGTACCTCATAGCATCGTCACGGACAATGGCAGTAACTTCACATCCAAGGAATTCAAGGCATATTGTGCAGAAGTAGGCATCAAATTGCACTTCGCGTCAGTTGTGCACCCGCAAACCAACGGTCAAGTCGAGAAAGCCAATGGTATCATCTGCAACGGCATCAAGAAGCGTTTGTTGGGACCACTAGAAAAAGCTAGACATACTTGGCCAGAAGAGTTGCCAAGTGTATTGTGGAGTATTCGAACAACGCCAAATACAGCGACACAGGAAACTCCGTTTTTTCTGGTCCATGGAGCTGAGGCAGTATTACCGATAGAAATAGAGCATGATTCCCCAAGAGTCACACAGTATGATGAAGAAACTTCCAGAAGAGCATTAGAGGACGATGTCAATGCACTTGACGAAGCTCGAGATGAAGTACTATCATGGGTCACCAAGTACCAGCAAGACTTGAAAAACTACCACAGTCGACGATTGCGGCCAAGGTCTTTTTAGGTCGGAGATTTAGTTCTACGACTCAATCAACAGAGTACTGAAAAACTCGAGTCGCCATGGCTTGGCCCTTACATCGTCACGGAAGTAATTGAAGGAGGAGCGTACAGGATCAAGGACAAGAAGACGGGGGTTCCCGAGAAAAACCCCTGGAACGTGGCGCAACTCAGGTGGTTCTACGCTTAGAGTTGAAATATAGTCCTCCTTTGTAAAAATACAATATACCGAAACGCCCGCGAGTTTTCAGACGCACTCTTTTCCTTTTGAGGGCACCGAGTGGGGCTGGAAAGGTTTTTAATGAGGTGGGCTCGCGGTGCTGCAATATAGTAAAAGATATTGGTGATATACATCTTTTTTCGTCGACAGGCTCGGGGGCTCATAACCCACGACAACAAAATATATATACTCTCGCAAAGTAGTAAATTCATCGAGACGCAAAAAAATAGTATGAGCTCCGGCCAAAGGCTCTGTGGTGACCCAGCGTACCACTGCATGGTGTAGTACACAAGTCGTTGACATAACACAAGTGAAACACCGTTCCACTCATATTACATCCCTCAGAGTGGTACAACAGAAACATATGCGAGTCCAAGGTATGTCTATAGAAGTACACACGAGCTGTTTACATAAGATCAACACAGCCTCCTACTTTACAGTGAGGTACAAATAAAGCTCCAGAAGAACGACTCGTAGTCTATCTGATT
Source organism: Lolium perenne (assembly GCF_019359855.2). Taxonomy (NCBI): domain Eukaryota; kingdom Viridiplantae; phylum Streptophyta; class Magnoliopsida; order Poales; family Poaceae; genus Lolium; species Lolium perenne. The sequence continues at coordinate 121,559,989 of NC_067249.2, read as the reverse complement.
GCTAACTCAAGCTTAAGAGCTACTTGGCCTGCTATAGAAATCTAGCTACTTAGGTGCTAGGATTAGGGAAAGGTTCCCTTCTATTACTAGTCTAAGTTTTCATTATAGCTGATGCAGAAGTTGACTCCATTGACTTCTTTGATTGGATTCTTCATCTTGTTGCAGTTGACTCCTTTGTCTTCGAGTTCCACGGTAGTTTTTCCTTCGGTGCCTTGATCTAAGAAGGGGGTTCAAACGAGATAGAATGAGTACGAGCGTACTCAGCAAGTTCATATTAAGAAATAGGTGTATCATGCACTAGCTACAGCCATAGACCAGAAAGTCATAGGCCAATGCAAGTTTTCATAAACATTTCTTCAAAAGGTTTATTTTATTCTGAAAACTATGCCCGTCAGTCTTCACAGGTTGACTAGAACTTTGTGGAGTTCCTTTCCTGCTGTCGTTAGCTCCCTTCCTTCCCGGAACAGGGAGTGACAGCCACAATTTGATACACTCTGCAGAGGTGCGTTACTTTTCCCATAAGAGATTCCACCCCTTTTGCCATCCGCAGGGACTTCCTTTGGTGTGAGGCCAGGTATGAAAATCCAAGCCAACACCGCCTTCTCCGCGACTGCAAACCCACCCTTTTGTTCAACCCTACACCCCCAGTAGACTTCTTCCGATAATACGGCTTTACTCACGGTGTACTCTGGACAATCCATCATAGATCGTAGAGCTTATCATCACTAATGGATGGGGATTTAAAAGGCTATCCCAACCTATTGCGGTAGTGCCTCCAACACCCCGCCAGCTCTACCAATCCGTTGGCGTGCAGAAGGGAAAAGATACGGCTGGCTTCCCCAGAGCCATTATAGATCTCATGGTCAACGCGGTTTGTACGGCGCTAGAATCACTGGACGGCATTGGTAATTAATCCTAGGGTGATATAACCCATGCAATGGAACCTCCACCATATCAACGCATACCATGGTTCCATTGCCCACCACATAGTCATATTCATAATTGTAAAATAATACTTTGCTTTTCAATGCATGAGTGATAAGTATAGTACTTTGCATATAGTTTGATACAAATAATCAAATGACATGAGAAAGCGATGAACTTGCCTTTCTTGACTGCAAGATTATGCAGCCAAAGCTTCGATACGTGATAACTCCAAATTCTGAAATACCATCATCGTCCGGTAAGGACAATGTTTAAAGAACTGGCAAAGATGCTGTCAACACCCGGATTTTTAAGTCCGAATGCCTATTATGTCATACATCGCAATCCCAGGAATATTGTTGTTGCGAGGCATAATAGTTAAGTATCACAGTCATCATTCATTACAAACCATAAGTCTTACAAATTTGGAATCACATGATCCATATTACACGAATAGTTGATCTATTGATCAACGAACAAACACAAGTTCATAGTTCAACATAGCGGAAGCGTAAAATACAAGGACTCTCTAGTCCACAGGCCAACGCTTGACGTCGGAAGGCGCTTAGTTGTCGTAGGCATCCTGCTGGTCATCTCCTTGTTCCTCTTCATACTCTGGCCATTTGAATAGGCAGGGACAAAGTCGTGAGTACGTTGAGTACTCGCAAACTAATACTAATGTAAGTGCTAGACATTCTGGTATGGTTTGCTAAGCTCTAGTTTATTTGCATAAAGCTAGTTTTAGTTCACAAAGTTTGAGAAAAGCTTATTCAAGTGCTAACTAACTCAAGTGGGAACATTAGTGTCATTCCCACCATTCAAGTGGTGATTTCAATTCAATTCACCACAAGTCATTTCACCATCACCTTTCAACATCATTTTCAAAGATATGACATCGGAAACTGTATGGCCTTTCCAACCGTCCGTAACCGTGGACGCGGCTATTCGAATAGGTTTACACTCTGCAGAGGTTGCACACTTGTGCCACAACATTTGATTTCATCCGTCGGGATTACCCCGAATCATCGTAACACAGTACGCGGATCATCAACCATAACCTTTCACTTACGAATCCTAGTATGAGCACCTCTCCCCATGAGCTTGGCCTCCCAGTGAAGACCAACTGTCAACCTGGGAACTGCACAGGGCTTGGGCCGGACATTCACCTCATTTCGCATCATATCATATCATTTCTTTTGTGGTAGAGGCAGCTTTCGGCATAACCCCGATGACGCTTGTTTAGAGGGAACCCATACTAAGACGCATAAACTTCCAGTTAAGCCCTACCCATAATCAGGTATTGTGGGGGTACTTAATAATTGGAAAGGTATCGCATTCAAACCAACATCATTGTTTATCAAAAATCACCATCTTCTCTTGTTCACATTCACCTTCATAAATCATTCAATGGAATGCATCATCATTCCAAGGTTTCAAATCCATTTCAAAATCACATTGTTCCCATCTAGAGTAGTCAAGTTTTAATTCATTAGCACTAGCTCTAATTCATGAGGGGTGCTATCTTGCTTTGCTTGGAGAAGACTAACTCACTACTCTAGTATCCAACTTGTACTTTGACCAAAGTTAACTATAAAAGTAACTCATTTAGAAAACAAGTAAAAACTTGTAAGGTAAAAACTTGGGATAGGCTCATGTAAGAAAAGGTAAGAATCATGGTGCCTTGCCCCAAGGGGCTTTGCACTTTGCAAGAATAATAGCTTGCCTTGGTAGTTCTCAAACTGTTCCTCCTCTTCCTCTTGGTAGCAACCTTCTTCTTCGGCGTACTCTTCGGTGCTACCGTCTAAATTTGAATACGAGTATAATTACTCACTAATTCAATGGCTATTCCATACATCACATATAAACACACAAACTATTCTATGCACACAAAATAATCTACTTAGGTGCATGGGTTGTGTTGTTTGAATAGAATTCACTTCTTTGTACTTCATATGTAAATGATAGTTTCCATAGGGTTCTTGAGAAATAATTTCCTCTCATTGAAATCTTCTTAAGATTTAATTTCTCAAACAATCATAGATGAACTCATATTGACCTTAGTCACATGTTCATCAACATCATTTGGGAAACTGATTTAAATAAGGTAGATCACCTCATACCATTTTAGTAACACCACATATGATTTAAATCTCAAGTAATTCATATAAGAGAGTTTGAGACCAGGGGTTCAAACATCCCATGAATTCATATGAGACAAGTTTAAGTGAAGTATAAGACTTCACAACATTTTACTTTAATAGTTTTGGACAATATCAACTAGTTAAACTAGCCATAATATCCATTCATTAAACTATGGCATGATCATACAAAGTGACCACACCATTTTATTGCAGAAACAATTAGTGTAAGTCAAATGTGAGCTATTAGAGTTGGAACTAACTTAATATCTATTTTGGTTGATTTTTAAGAATTACTTGAATAGGGAAAAGTCCCTGTCTTGTTATTTTTATCACATTTATTCTACAAAGAATCTGGCCATGAGGCCAGTGGCATTGGCTAGATAATTTCTCTAGCTTTCCAACCATATAAAGTTCATCAAATTTGGTTTAGCCAATTTAAATCTATTGAATTTCAAAGTGCCAGCAGTATTGAAATTCATTTGTATTAATTAAATCGAGTTTGAAATAAAAGGGCCGGCGGGAAAAGCTAGTTGGGCTCAAAGGTTTAAAAACGGCCCAAGGCCAGCCCAGCCACGGTCCAGTGCCGCGCGGGCTGCCTGACAGAGGGTCCCGCCTATCAGCGAGTGTTAAACGCCGAAGCGGTATGGGCGAGTCTGAGGCGTTGGATTAGAACGCGATCAGACGGCTGTGGTTCATCGTCCCGCCGGCGAGAGGGGAGTTCACCGGCGGCTCAGGTAGGGGGTCGGAGAGCTCACCGTGGCTCCAGCTAGGGTTGGCAATATGCTCGGTGAAGTTGTGGACGACGGCGAGTTGACAGGTAGCGGTGGCTCGTCCTGGGGTGGCTCCAATCGACGGCGGCGTCCACCAGGTACTGGCGGCTCCGATCTCCAAATTGGAGCAGCTCCGGCGACGATCGAGTGAGTGGAGTGGTGGTGGCGAAGCAGTGAGAGGTGGGGAGTGAGCTGGTGTGGTTGGTTTGGTCCAGGGAACCTCCTATTTATAGAATCGCATGAGGGTTGCGGGGCAGTGAGGTGGTCGACATGGGCGCGGCGTCTCTGGCGGCTGGTCGAGCTAGGCGAGGCTATGGCGATGCTCTACGGGTCCAGGCGGTGCTACTGGCAACGACAGCGTGGTCGGGGAGCGTCGGAATCGCTCGCATTGCTTCCGTGTCTGGCGCGCCCGCGGCGGAGCAGGGTCTCCTTCTCCGGCGGCGGTGGGCACGGGTCGTGGTCTGGCGGTTGTCTGGCGGTGTCCAGGTGTCGTGTGCGTGCTCAAGGCGTTGAGAGCTGGCCCAGGGCGAGTGCAGGTTGGCGGCGCGGCGCGTGTACTGGGCGTGTCCGCGTCGTGCATGCGTGCGACGTGAGCGGCGTCCAGGGCGTGTGCTGGCGCGCGTCGTCCGGCGTGTGGTCGCCGTTCCTTCGACCATGGCGGTGCTAGGGCGTGCTAGGGGACGCGGTGGCGCACGGTGGCGAGGTGGTCCTGGCAGAGGAGCAAGGGGAGAGAGGGAGGTGGTCGGGTTGGGCGACATGGCCGGCATGGCCATGTCTAGCCTTGCCCTCTCTCTCCCTAGGTTTCTATTTGGCATTAAAATGGATTAAGGGGACCAGGGGACCAATTGGGGTAGTGTAGTGTAGATTAGGTTGAGTAGAATCACTATTTGCAATAGTTGCAAATAGTGCCCGAATTTGGAAAATTCAAAAATAGCCCAATTTGAAATAATTCAAATGGTGAAAGTGTTTGAAAAGTGAGTGTTGATATTAGTTGTAAATGACCAGAGGTGATTTGAGGTGGTGGTGGAATTTTTAGAATTCAAAAATTTGCCAAAATGGCTAAGTGTAGATTGTTCCCTATGTTAAAAAGTTGGGACTTTGGATGAGCCTTGCTCATGATCAAAGATGATTTTGGCATGGTGATCTTCACCAAAGTTGTTCACCTTGATGTTGACTTTGAAATGGTGCAAAGAGTTAGCAAGAGTTGGTTTGGGAAAAATGAATGGCAAGGGCTCAAAGTGGTGATCAGACTAGAATTGTCAAAATTGACCATTATCATATGTGAGTGGGATTTGTGTTTGAAATCCATTTGAATTGTGAATCTTTGATTCCAAAAGTTGTAATAAGTGTTTAATAACATTACTCAACTAATGGTGAAGACCAAATAGGTCTAGGGTCAAAATTTATAAAAATGCCATAGGGCATATGTGAGGGTTTTTAGGGTTTTGCATTTTATGGAATTTCTTCCTCTTTGATTTATTTGGTTGGTGATCCTCATATGATCACACTAGGGTTTTAGAGCATATCAAATACAAGTAATAACAATCATCATGGCATATCACTCAAATGCACAAGTCCTATGCATGGTACTATATGCAAATAGAAAAGTTTTTGTTGGTTTGAAATTTTGCTTTCTGGATTTCTCTAACTTTCTTTTTATTGAAATTTGGGGTGTTACAAACCCTTCCCCCTTACAAAAGATCTCGTCCCGAGATCGAAAAGAAAGTTAGGTACTAAAGAGATCTGGGTACTCCTTCTTCATGAAGTCTTCGCGTTCCCACGTGGCTTCATCCTCGGTATGATTGCTCCATTGGATCTTCAGAAACTTGATGCTTCGGGTGCGGGTGGTTCGGTAAGCTTCTTCCAGAATGCGAATCGGCACTTCGCGGTAAGTCAGATCCTTGTTGATATCCACCGATCGGTGATCGATGTTCTTGAACACTTCGGTCTTCTCCGGGACTTCAAGGCATTTCCGGAGAAGTGAGATGTGAAACACGTCGTGCACAGCCGACATCTCTTCAGGCAACTCCAGTTGATAAGATACTTCACCTCTGCGGCTGAGGACTTTGAAAGGTCCGACATAGAGGGGTGCAAGCTTTCCCTTTCAGTTGGAACCTTTGCATTCCTTTCAAGGGGGATACTTTGAGATAGACGAAGTCTCCGATCTCAAAGGTCATCTCCCGACGTCTCTTGTCGGCGTAGCTCTTCTGTCTGGATTGCGCAGTCTTGAGGTACTCTCGGATCTTGTGGACTTTCTCTTCGGCTTCACGAAGAACATCAGGGCCGAAAACTTGGCTCTCTCCGACTTCTGACCAGTTCAGGGGGGTACGGCACTTCCTTCCGTACAAGGCTTCAAAGGGGGCCATCTGTAGGCTGGCTTGGTAACTATTGTTGTAAGAGAATTCTGCGTAAGGTAGGCAGTCTTCCCACTTGGATCCGTATTCCAGTACACATGCTCTAAGCATGTCTTCCAGTATCTGGTTTACTCTCTCAGTCTGTCCGTCGGTCTGAGGGTGATAGGCAGTGCTGAAATTTAGGCGAGTGCCTAGTCCTTCATGCACTTTCTGCCAGAACCTTGAGGTGAACTGTGATCCTCTATCTGACACTATCGATTTGGGGGTTCCGTGCAGAGCGACTATTCTGGAGATGTAAAGTTCAGCTAACTTTGGGCCTTGATAGGTGGTTTTGACGGCGATGAAATGGGCGACTTTGGTCAATCTATCGACCACTACCCATATTGAATCATTGCCTTTGCTGGATTTGGGCAGTCCGGTGATAAAGTCCATTCCTACGGAGTCCCATTTCCATTCCGGAATCTGGAGGGGTTGTAACAGTCCGGCGGGTCGTTGATGTTCTGCCTTGACTCTCTGACAGATGTCACACTTAGCGATATAGCTACCGATCTCTCTTTTCATTCCGTGCCACCAAAATTGTTCTTTTAGGTCCTGGTACATCTTGGTACCTCCGGGGTGGATTGAGTAAAGGGTGTCATGGGCTTCTTGCAGAATGACTTGTTTCAAGTCAGAGTCCGATGGTACGCAGAGACGTTCTTTGTACCAAAGCACTCCGGCTTCATCTACGGTGAATCCGGGGGCTTTTCCTGCGGCTATCTGTTTCTTAATTCCGTCAATGCTAGCGTTGTCTTTCTGGGCTTCCTTGATTTGACCAACCAAGGTGGGTTGCAGTTCTATGCTGGCTAGGAATCCTTCACTAACAAGTTCAAGTCTGAACTGTTCAAACTCTTGATGCAAGCTGGGCTGTTCAGTTGCGAGCATGGAGTTCTTGACACGGCAGTCGACTCAAAGCATCCGCTACCACATTGGCCTTGCCGGGGTGGTAGTGAATCTCCATGTCGTAATCCTTGATCAATTCGATCCATCGGCGTTGTCTCATGTTCAGCTCCTTCTGGGTGAATATGTATTTGAGGCTTTTGTGGTCGGAGTAGATCTCGCATCGATTACCCATGAGGTAATGACGCCAAACTTTCAAGGCTAAGACCACGGCTGCAAGCTCGAGGTCGTGGGTTGGGTAGTTCTGTTCATGTTGCTTGAGTTGTCTTGAAAGGTAGGATACAACCTTGCCTTCTTGCATAAGCACGCATCCAAGTCCAGTCTTGGAGGCGTCGCAATATACATCAAAGGGCTTTGCGATATCTGGCATGATCAGGATTGGGGCTGTTGTCAGTCTACTCTTGAGCTGTTGAAAGCTCTCTTCACATTTGTCGGTCCACTCAAACTTTCTGTCCTTTTTCAGCAGTTGGGTCATTGGTCGAGCGATGCTCGAAAAACCTTCTACAAATCTGCGGTAGTATCCGGCTAATCCAAGAAAAGCGCGGACCTCGGTTTGTGTGGTTGGGGCTTGCCATTCCATCACAATTTTGATTTTGGCGGGATCTACGGCAATTCCTCCTGCAGACAAGATGTGTCCCAGGAATCCAACTTCTTCCAGCCAAAACTCACACTTGCTAAACTTGGCATATAACTTGTGCTGTCTAAGGGTTTCTAAGACAATCTCCAAATGCTGTTCATGTTCCTCTTCGGACTTGGAGTAGACGAGGATGTCGTCGATGAAAACAACGACAAACTTGTCCAAAAAGTTCATGAAGATCTTATTCATGAGATTCATGAAATAAGCGGGGGCATTGGTCAGTCCAAATGACATGACGTTGTACTCATACAACCCATATCTGGTGGTAAAGGCAGTTTTTGGAATGTCGGTGGCTCGGATCTTCAGTTGGTGGTATCCGGTTCTAAGATCTATCTTGGAGAAAACTCGGGATCCGGTGAGTTGGTCAAACAAGTCTTCGATCTTGGGTAAGGGGTATTTGTTTTTGATGGTGACATCGTTAAGCTTACGATAGTCCGTGCATAAACGATTTGCACCATCCTTCTTGTCGACAAACAAGACGGGGGATCTCCAGGGGGATGCACTTGGTCTAATCAAACCTTTGGCTAACATGTCATCTATTTGCTTCTTCAGCTCCACAAGCTCGGTTGCGTTCATGCTGTAAGCTCTCTGGGCGATGGGTCCAGTTCCGGGGATTAACTCTATAATAAACTCGATATCCCGATCCGGGGGCATACCAGGTAGATCATCCGGAAACACATCAGGGTAGCGACAAACGACCCTGATTTGATCCAGATTTGGCTTGGATACACTTTGGTTGTAGGTAAATTTTCTGGGTAGTTTTTCAGAGACGTGCTCAACTACGATACCGGTGCTGCTAGTCATGGTTATGGCTTTCTTGGCGCAGTCTATCAATCCATTGTACTTGGACATCCAGTCCATTCCTAGGAAAACTTCCAAACCCTTGGTTCCAAGTATGATTAGATTTGCAAAGAAATCTACATCATGGATTTTGATTGGCACATTTTTGCAAAATTTTCTGGCTTTGGTGGTTGATCCGGGGATTTGGACTATCATAACATGTTTCAAACTGAGAGGTTGAATTTTACTTGTTGATGCAAAGTCTTCGGTGACAAAAGAATGAGATGCTCCGGAATCAAACAACACTCTGGCAGGGATGTGGTTGACAGAAAACATACCCAGTACCACATCCGGTGTTTCCTGGGCTTCTTCAGCGTTCATGTGGTAGAGGCGGCCGTTGCGATTGTTGGGGTTGTTGGGGGCGAACTTCTTGCCGGTGGAGACACGGCGTTGTTGCTGAGCAGGTGCAGCGGTGTTGCCAGCGAGCTTGGCAAGACGCTTGGGACACTCGTTGGAGTAGTGCCTGATGACCCACAAGTATAGGGGGTGTATCGTAGTATCTTCGATAAGTAAGAATGTCGATCCCAACGAGGAGCAGAAGGTGTTGACAAGCAGTTTCGATGAAGGATTCACTGTAAATGCTCACAGACAAGTATTCAGGGGGGTTTGATGTAACAGTTGAATAAAGTACGAGTATGTAAAGTGCGAGAGTAATAATTGCAGCGAGTGGCCCAATCCTTTTTAGCACAAAGGACAAGCCGGTTTGTTTACTTATAATGACCAAACGTTCTCGAGGACACACGGGATTTTAGTCTAGTGCTTTCGCTACATACGGCTAAATAATCTTCATTGTTGTGATAAGTGTTGTGTGGGTGAACCTATGCTAATGTACCGCCCTTCCTAGGACTAATACATACTTGTGATTATACCCCTTGCAAGCATCCGCAACTACAAGAAAGTAATTAAGAATTAAATCTAACCACAGCCTTAAACTCTGAGATCCTGCGATCCCTCCTGCATCGATATACCAACGGGGGTTTAGGTTTCTGTCACTCCGGCAACCCCGCAATTGGCAAACGAGTACAAGATGCATTCCCCTAGGCCCATAAATGGTGAAGTGTCATGTAGTCGACATTCACATGACACCACTAGAAGAATAACACCACAACTTAAATATCACACCATTGAATATTACTCAACCATAATTCACTACTAACATTTAGACTTCACCCATGTCCTCAAGAACTAAACGAACTACTCACAAGACATCATACGGAACATGATCAGAGGTGATATGATGATGAATAACAATCTGAACATAAACTTGGTTCAATGGTTTCACTCAATAGCATCAACAACAAGTAGAAATCGATACCGGGAGAGTTTCCCCTATCAAACAATCAAGATCAAACCCAAATTGCTACGGCGGTGGCGGTGTCCAGCGGTGATGACGGCGGTGATGATGGTGGAGATGATGATGATGGTGATGGCGATGATGTCCAGCTCGATGACGGTGACGATGGCGTCGATTTCCCTCCCGAGGGGAATTTCCCGGCGGATTCCTGCCCGCCGGAGAGCTCTTTCTCTCTCGTGTTCTCCGCCCCGCAGAGGCGGTCAGCAACTCTTCGCGAGGTACCCTCTGTGGCTTAGGTCTTCGGGACGAAGGGTTTGGCGAAGAAAAGGAGGCGAAAGGGTCGTGGCCCCCAGACCATAGGCCGGCGCGGCCAGGGCCTGGGCCGCGCCGCCCTAGGGTGTGGGCCCACCCCGGCTCCTCCCCGGCTCCTCCTTCTGGCTTCCTTCGTCATCTTGAAAAATAGGATTTTTGGTATAATTTCCTTCCGTAGTTGATCTTCCGAAATATTGCGTTCGACGGTGCTTTTTCCAGCAGAATCCCGGCTCCGTGTTCGATCCTCCAATAATGATGAAACATGCAAAATAGATGAAATAACATAAGTATTGTGTCCCAATATGAAATATATCAATGAATAACAGCAAATTATGATATAAAATAGTGATGCAAATTGGACGTATCAACTCCCCCCAAGCTTAGACTTCGCTTGTCCCTGCGAAACCGAGCTCGATAGACATGACCACATGTTTATGGAGTGAAGAGTCGATGAATAAAATACGGACAAGAAGCATCATATTCATTCACATAGGACATTATAGTAAACAATCTCTTATAACTCATATTGAAACAAGTATAAGGTAATCACAAGTAAAGGTGCATAAGAAATCATAATTGGTGATGGCAAACTTCATTCTTGGTCAGAGAACAATTAACAGATTATATCTCATTGAGCAGCGCTCCCATGTTAAAGTTTATAAGGCACAACTTGCATACTCAATCATAATGGTTTTCTCATGATCATTGATAACTTGCAAAGCTATATTCATTCAGATAAAACTTGTACTAAACAAAGAAGAATAAAAGACATGATATAGCAAATCACAATATAATGGTTTGATCACAACTACTCAAATGCTTGCTTGAGATGGAGGGAAATAGGTTTACTGCCTCAGCATAAAGTAAAAGACAGGCCCTTCGCAGAGGGAAGCAGGGATTAAATCATGTGCTAGAGCTTTTTCAATTTTTGCAATCATATAAAGAGAATAAAAGTAACATTTTGAGAGGTGTTTGTTGTTGTCAACGATCGGTAGCGGGTACTCTAACCCCCTTGCCGTACAACCTCCTAAGAGCGGCTCCCATATTATTTTCATTTTGTGTGGCACTCCTTCCAACCTTTCTTTCACAAACCATGGCTAACCGAATCCTCGGGTGCCTGCCAACAATCTCATACCATGAAGGAGTGCCTTTTTATTTTAGCTTTATTATGATGATGACACTCCCCCCAACCTTTGCTTACACAAGCCATGGCTAACCGAATCCTTCGGGTGCCGTCCATCAATCACATACCATGGAGGAGTGTCTATTTAGTTTAATCAATTTGGGACTGGGAATCCCATTGCCAGCTCTTTTTGCAAAATTATTGGATAAGCGGGTGAAGCCACTAGTCCATTGGTGGAAGTTGCCCAACAAGATTGAAAGATAAAACACCACATACTTCCTCATGAGCTATGAAACATTGACACAAATAAGAGATACTAAGTTTTGAATTGTTTAAAGGTAGCACATGAAGTATTTACTTGGAATGGCAGAAAATACCATGTAGTAGGTAGGTATGGTGGACACAAATGGCATAGGTTTGGGTCAAGGTTTGGATGCACGAGAAGTATTCCCTCTCAAGACAGTGTCTTTGGCTAGCAAGGTTAATTAGCAAGCATAAGAGTCGAGGGAAACAAACAAATATACATGTGATAGAAACAATCATGCATCTTCCTTGTAAGTACAAACAATTTTAACTTCAGAATAATAAGCTATGAGCTAACAAGAAAGACAATGAAACATCTACATGTATTTCTCTTTTCTATTTAAACCTCAAAGTGTTGTTGCTATTGACCAATGCTAAGTTTGCCAAAACCAAATAGATTTATTCAATGCTCCCAAAGTGATACCAATACTAACAACAAGGTGAATCATATAGTAGAGATTGCAAACTAAAATAAGATGTGCAATATGTAAATGATAAGACTTCTCATTAATATTCCATAACGATAACTCACACCAAGGGATACATAGACAACCAACTAAAGGAGAGATACTTCCAAACGCAACCCATCTTATATGATAACTTCCCTACTCATGATATGATACTACTTGACAATAAAAGTAAAAGGTAGTGATAATGTGATACCGCGGCACTCCCCCAAGCTTGGAACAAACCAAGGGGATGCCAATACCGATGATGAATTACTCCTTCGGTGATGGTGGTGATGAATTCCTGACAAGCTTCTCAATAAGCTCCTGAAGCTCGTCAATCATGTATATGAGATTGCGAATCATCTCTGAATTGTGCTCGACGCGGTTAAAGAGTCTGTCTGATGGCGAGTCCCAGCTCTTTGAGTTATTTCCCCACTCTTCAGCCTCAGGCTCCTTCTCTCCTGCAGTGTTAGAGCGATCTATATCCCATTGGCTAGGCAATGCTGCCTTGGGAGTCCCTTCAATTTGATTATTGAAAATTAGATTGTGGAAGGGGTGATGAGTGCCTGATGGAGATGTTTTCGGAGCTAGGTAATGACGTGGGACTGCTCCTCCAGTGCGAATTCTTGCGCTCTTGTTTGCACAAAAAGGGTTGTCCACCACCTTGATGCTTGCGATGGTAGCACGCGGGCGTGCGCGCGAGTCTTCCTCCACCTCTTCTTCATCTTCTTCCTTGACGTCCTTGTCTTCCTCTTTCCACCCGAGATCTCGATCATCTTCATCCGGAAACTCCTTGCCCTTGTTCTTGGAGACCATGGTGCTTCTAAACCAAAAACAGATCCTGGCAGAAACAGCTCGAAACAAAACACGTCGAGAAAACGATATACGGACCTCCAGGGGTCCGGGGGATTATATAGCAAAATTTTTCTCGTCAAAAGGAAAGCACCAGATCGAACCAGAGTCGGAAAGGGGCGACGGGGCGGCCAAACCATAGGCCGGCGCGGGCCCAGGTCAGGCTGCGCCGCCCTATGGTGGCACCCCCTCGTGCGTCCTTTCCACTCCGTTTCGAACTCGTAATTTCTCATATTTTCCAAAAACAGCAAAAATATAGTTCGGAAAGTAAATTACGTACTTTTCATTACCGATGATCGTTACCTATTCACAGTCGAGTTCTGGCGGACTGTCAATTTGCCCTTTGATGTAGGCCTCCGGTGTTTCCACTTGAATAATATCAACATCAACATTATAAGAATCACCCGAGATATAATGCTTGAGTCTTTGTCCATTCACCACTTGCGTAGCATTGCCTTGGAGAGAGCTAATTTTGATTGCTCCTGAACGATACACCTCCTCGACAACATATGGTCCTTCCCATTTCGAGAGTAATTTCCCTGCAAAGAATCTGAGACGAGACCGATACAATAGGACTTTATCCCCAATATTAAATTCTCTTTTGATAATCCTCCTATCATGCCATTTTTTAACTTTCTCTTTAAAGAGCTTAGCATTTTCATAAGCTTCATTCCTCCATTCATCTAGAGAACTCAATTGCAACAACCTCTTATCACCGGCAAGTTTAGGATCTTTATTTAATTCTCTAACAGCCCAATAAGCTTTGTGCTCTAGTTCTAAAGGTAAATGACAAGCTTTCCCATAAACCATTTTATAAGGTGACATTCCCATGGGATTTTTATAAGCAGTTCTATAAGCCCATAGTGCATCCTTCAATTTACTAGCCCAATTCTTTCTAGTTTTATTAACAGTCTTTTGCAAGATAGATTTAATCTCTCTATTTGATAATTCTACTTGACCACTAGTTTGAGGATGATAAGCGGAAGCAATTCTATGATTAATACCATACTTAGCAAGAGTTTTTCTAAAACCTCCATGAATAAAATGAGAACCTCCATCACCATAATATATCTAGGTACTCCAAATCTAGGAAAAATAATATCTAAAAGCATTCTTAAAGAGGTCTCACCATCAAGACTTTTTGTAGGTATAGCTTCCACCCATTTAGTAACATAATCAACAGCAACAAGTATATGAGTGTTACCTTCCGAAGACGGAAAAGGTCCCATGAAGTCAAATCCCCAACAATCAAACGGTTCAATAACAAGAGTATAATTCATAGGCATTTCATTGCGTCTGGAGATATTACCAACCCTTTGGCATTCATCACAAGATAAAATAAACTTTCTCGCATCCTTGAAGAGAGTTGGCCAATAAAAACCTGATTGTAGGACCTTTTGCGCGGTTCTTTCTCCGGCGTGATGTCCTCCATAAGCACTACCATGACATTTACTCAATATCTCCTGTTGTTCATATTCAGGGACACATCTTCGCATAATACCATCCACTCCTTCTTTATATAAGTGTGGGTCATCCCAGAAATAATGCCTCAAATCATAAAAGAATTTCCTCCTTTGCTGAGCTGAAAAGGTTGGAGGCAAGTACTTGGAAACAATAAAGTTAGCATAATCAAGATACCAAGGACCTGTCTCGCGAGCTCACCTTTATTACAGCCAATTGTTCATTTGGAAAACTATCATTAACAGGAACAGGATCATAAGCAATATTTTCCAATCTAGACAAATTATCAGCAACAGGATTATCAACACCTTTGCTATCTACAATATGTAGATCAAATTCTTGCAAAAGAAGTACCCATCTAATAAGCCTCGGCTTAGCATCTTTCTTTGTCATTAGGTATCTAATTGCAGCATGATCAGTATGAATAGTAACTTTTGAATCAACAATATAAGATCTAAATTTATCACAAGCAAAGACTACAGCTAATAATTCCTTTTCAGTTGTAGCATAATTTCTTTGAGCAAGCATCAAGAGTTTTACTAGCATAATGAATAACATTCAGTTTTTTATCTACTCGCTGTCCAAGAACAGCGCCTACAAGAAAATCACTAGCATCACACATAATTTCAAAGGGTAAGTTCCAATCAGGAGGTTCAACTATAGGAGCAGTTGTTAAGGCTTTCTTAAGAGTTTCAAAAGCTTCCTTACAATCATCATCAAAAACAAATGGTACATCTTTTTGAAGAAGATTAGTAAGAGGCTTTGAAATCTTGGAGAAATCTTTAATAAATCTCCTATAAAACCCAGCATGACCAAGGACACTACGAATACCTTTAACATCCCTCGGATAGGGCATCTTCTCAATTGCTTCAACTTTAGCTCTATCAACTTCAATACCTCTCTCAGAAATTTTATGTCCCAATACAATTCCTTCATTAACCATAAAGTGGCATTTCTCCCAATTAAGAACAAGGTTAGTTTCTTCACATCTCTGCAAAACTTTATCAAGGTTTCTAAGCAACTATCAAAAGAATTCCCATAGACGGAAAAATCATCCATGAATACCTCTACAATACTTTCACAAAAACCATGAAAAATAGCAGACATGCATCTTTGAAAAGTAGCAGGAGCATTACATAAAACAAAAGGCATGCGTCTATAAGCATAAGTTCCATAAGGACAAGTAAAGGTGGTTTTCTCTTGATCTTTAGCTTTAACAGCAATTTGTGAAAACCTGTAATAACCATCAAGAAAGCAAAAATGAGTATTTTTAGACAATCTTTCTAGCATTTGATCAATAAATGGTAAAGGGTAATGATCTTTCTTAGTAACTTTATTAACTTTTCAAAATCAATGCACATTCTATACCCTACAACTACTCTTTGAGGAATGAGCTCATCATTATCATTAGGCACAACACCATACCTCCTTTCTTGGGAACGCAATGCACAGGTCTAACCCATCTACTATCATCAATAGGATATATAATACCAGCTTCAAGAAGTCGTAATACCTCATTCCTTACCACTTCCTTCATCTTCGTAATTAGACGACGCTGAGGTTCAACAACAGGCTTTGCATCATCTTCCATATTAATAGCATGTTGGCATATAGACGGAGAAATCCCCTTCAAATCATCAAGAGTGTAGCCAATAGCGCCTCGATGCTTCTTCAATATTTCCAATAACCTTTCTTCCTCAATCTCTGAAAGCTTAGAACTAATAATAACAGGATATATTTTCTTATCATCAATATGAGCATATTTAAGATTATCAGGTAAAGGGTTTAAATCAAAAACAGGATCTTCCTTTGGTGGCGGTGTTGTACCCAAATCTTCCACCGGTAAATCATGCTTGAGAATAGGTTGGCGAAGAAAAATTTCCTCAAGCTCATCTCTTTCTTTCCTAAAAATTTCGCTCTCGCTATCCTCCAAATGTTGCTGCAAAGGATTATTAGGAACAAGAACAATAGATGCACATTGCTCCATTTTAAAATCATTACTAGGCAAATCAGCTTTATAAGGAGTTTTAGTAAATTTAGAGAAGTTAAACTCATAAGATTCACCAGCAAATTTAGTCAAAATTTTCTCTTTCTTGCGATCTATAATAGCTCCACAAGTATTTAGAAAAGGTCTACCAAAAATAATAGGACAATAATCACTTGCAAAGTAACCAAGTACCAAAAAGTCGGCAGGATATTTAATCTTACCGCATAAAACTTCCACATCTCGAACAATACCAATTGGAGAAATAGTTTCTCTATTAGCCAGCTGAATAACCACATCAATATCTTCAAGTTCACAAGAATCAATTTCGTGCATAATCTCCGTGTAAAGCTCATACGGAATAGCACTAACACTTGCACCAATATCACATAATCCATAATAACAATGATCACCAATTTTAACAGATAGCATAGGAACACTAGCTTGTTTGGGTTTATTAGGATGTGAGACAATATTAGAAGCATCTTCACAGAAAATAATATGACCATCCTCCACATTTTCAAATACAAGATCTTTAACTATTGCAACAAAGCAGGTTCAACTTTTATTTGTTCTTCAGGTTCTACAGGTTTCTTTTCACTTTTATGAACCGCACTATTTATAACAGAGTACTCTTTCATTTTAGCAGGGAAAGGAGTTTTTTCAATATAAGCTTCAGGAATAACACGATCAGCTAGCTTTCAACTACACCACATTTTTTATTAGAGGAATCAACTATATCTTTATACGGTTCATGATACTTATCAAAATTCTTCTTTGGCAATTCATAATGAGAGGCAAAAGCTTTATAAAGATTTACAAAAGAACTTGAGAATCAAGACCATATATAGCACTCATATTACGAAATTTATCAAGAACCATACAAAGCTTCAATGCATTTATAATCATAAATTATACCTCGATTCTCTATCCTTGTCGTTCTCCCAACCTTCAGTATTTTCTTGGATCCGATCAAGAAGGTCCCTTTTAAACTCTTCTTTGTTGCGTGTAAATGATCCCAACAAGAAGTATCCAAGAAGGTCTTGTCTTGAAAAGAAAGTCTTGCATAGAAATTATCAATAATAACATTACCAGGAAGCTCATGAATGGGGCATTTGAGCATTAAAGACTTCAATCTCCCCAAGCTTGGGCAATACTCTCTCCATCATGAGGCCAAAAATTATATATGCGATTCCGATCCTTATGAATTTCACTTGGAGGATAGAACTTAGAATAAAACCGGGGCACAATATCATTCCATTCAAGAGAATCCCCATTATCCAAGAATTTATACCAATGCGCCGCCTTACCGGACAGCGACAAAGAGAATAGTTTCTTCCTCACTTCATCCATAGCAATACCTGCACATTTGAATAACCCGCATAATTCATGCAAAAACAGTAAATGATCACCAGATGGACAGTTCCATCCCCTTCATAGCGGTTATCCATAACACGTTCAATAATTTTCACAGGTATTTTATATGGTATCACTTCCTCACCTGGTGCCTCATCCACTACCGTTGCAGTAGTAGTAGATTTCCCAAATAGAAATTGAAGAGAAGATCTCTCCATAATGACTTATAGCAGCAGGCAGTAAATAAAATCAGCACAACAAAGAAGGTTTTCCTTACCAATTCCACTTACCAATAGCGCTTCACTCCCCGGCAACGGCGCTTTAAAATAGTCTTGATGACCCACAAGTATAGGGGGTGTATCGTAGTATCTTCGATAAGTAAGAATGTCGATCCCAACGAGGAGCAGAAGGTGTTGACAAGCAGTTTCGATGAAGGATTCACCGTAAATGCTCGCTGCATAAGTATTCGTGGGGGTTTGATGTAACAGTTGAATAAAGTACGAGTATGTAAAGTGCGAGAGTAATAATTGCAGCGAGTGGCCCAATCCTTTTTAGCACAAAGGACAAGCCGGTTTGTTTACTTATAATGACCAAACGTTCTCGAGGACACACGGGATTTTAGTCTAGTGCTTTCGCTACATACGGCTAAATAATCTTCATTGTTGTGATAAGTGTTGTGTGGGTGAACCTATGCTAATGTACCGCCCTTCCTAGGACTAATACATACTTGTGATTATACCCCTTGCAAGCATCCGCAACTACAAGAAAGTAATTAAGAATTAAATCTAACCACAGCCTTACACTCGAGATCCTGCGATCCCTCCCGCATCGATATACCAACGGGGGTTTAGGTTTCGTCACTCCGGCAACCCCGCAATTGGCAAACGAGTACAAGATGCATTCCCCTAGGCCCATAAATGGTGAAGTGTCATGTAGTCGACGTTCACATGACACCACTAGAAGAATAACACCACAACTTAAATATCACACCATTGAATATTACTCAACCATAATTCACTACTAACATTTAGACTTCACCCATGTCCTCAAGAACTAAACGAACTACTCACAAGACATCATACGGAACATGATCAGAGGTGATATGATGATGAATAACAATCTGAACATAAACTTGGTTCAATGGTTTCACTCAATAGCATCAACAACAAGTAGAAATCGATACCGGGAGAGTTTCCCCTATCAAACAATCAAGATCAAACCCAAATTGCTACGGCGGTGGCAGTGTCCAGCGATGATGACGGCGGTGATGATGGTGGAGATGATGATGATGGTGATGGCGATGATGTCCAGCTCGATGACGGTGACGATGGCGTCGATTTCCCCCTCCCGGAGGGAATTTCCCCGGCGGATTCCTGCCCGCCGGAGAGCTCTTTTCTCTCTGGTGTTCTCCGCCCCGCAGAGGCGGTCAGAACTCTTCGCGAGGTACCCTCTGTGGCTTAGGTCTTCGGGACGAAGGGTTTGGCGAAGAAAAGGAGGCGAAAAGGGTCGTGGGCCCCCCAGACCATAGGCCGGCGCGGCCAGGGCCTGGGCCGCGCCGCCCTAGGGTGTGGGCCCACCCTGGCTCCTCCTGGCTCCTCCTTCTGGCTTCCTTCGTCATCTTGAAAAATAGGATTTTTGGTATAATTTCCTTCCAGAATTGATCTTCCGAAATATTGCGTTCTGACGGTGCTTTTTCCAGCAGAATCCTGGCTCCGGTGTTCGATCCTCCAATAATGATGAAACATGCAAAATACATGAAATAACATAAGTATTGTGTCCCAATATGAAATATATCAATGAATAACAGCAAATTATGATATAAAATAGTGATGCAAATTGGACGTATCAGTGCCCCACTACACCACACTCATAACAAGTGATAGTGGTCTTGTCCTGCTTGTTCGCAACGGGAACGGCATTGCTTCCGGTTCTGGGAGCGGTGTTGGTGTTGGTGTTGTTAGGGGCTCGGGGTGGAGCGCGGCTGTAGTTGTTGTTGTTGTAGTTGTGGTTGTAGCCTCCTGGCTTGGAGTTTCCTCCACTCCGGTTCTGATAACCGGGGCGAGAGTTCTGCATCTGGGGTTTGTTGTTTCTCGGAGTGAAACCTCCGCTTGAGCTAGGGCGAAACTTCTGGGGGTGGCTGGATCCACTCTGATTCGCCATGCGGCGCTTGCGGTTCTCATTGGCTTGGTTCAACTTGCCCTCCATCTGGATGGCGGAGTCGACAAGGGCTTCAAGGTCGGCGAAGGGGATGTTGACGAGGACAGTCTGCATCTCATCATGCAGTCCATTCAGGAATCTCTCCTTCCTCTTTTCAACGGTGTCGGTCTCATCAGGGGCATACCTTGACAAGGTGAGAAACTTGTCGCGGTATTCAACCACCGTCATGCGACCTTGTTTCAGCTCACGGAATTCATCCCTCATCTTCTTGATAAGACCCGGGGGTACATGGTACTTGCTGAACTTGAGTTTGAAATCCTCCCAAGTCATGAATTGACCTCCGTTCATGGCACGGGTGCTTGTCCACCAAGCGCGGGCTGGTCCAGCGAGATAGTGAGTGGCAAACAAGACCTTCTCGTTGGCTTCCACTCTAGCTACCTCCAGATTGTTCTCCATAGTCTGGAGCCAATCGTCGGTGTCGAGGGGCTCCTCGGTCTTGCTAAACACCGGAGGGTTGGTGTTTTGGAAGTTCTTGAGCTTGGATCCGGGGTGGTCATGATTTCTATGGCCTTGGTTGGCGATGTTCTGCAAAGCGATGAGGTTGGCTTGGCGTTCGGCTCTTTCGGTTTCCCGGTCTGCAAGCATGGTTTGCAGCAGTTGCAGCATCGCGTCGTTGGTGCAATTCGGAGGGGCCATCTGAAGATGTAGAAGATTATGAGATAAGAGGGAACATTCTATGGTTCATTTTGGTTAAGTTTGAAAAACATTTGAAAACTTGTAATCTTTTCATGACAAACATAACATTCATTCATTCATGCAACACATAGTACAAACTACACACATACTCCAATGGTTTTAAGAACCATTCTCATGCTACGATACAAGGGACGGGATACAACTCACACCTACTATAAGTGGAACTAGTGCAACTACTCCTCATCATCGACATCGATCGGGACGTAGTCGTCGGGTCCTGCCTCCAGGAACTCGTAGTCCTCCTCCTCGGTGTTCTCGTCCTCCTCAAAGTCGTTGTCGTCGTTCAGGAAGGCGTCTCCTCCCTGAATGTCGATGCCTCCATCGTCATCCTCCAGCTGACGAATCTGATCCTCCTGGGCCTTGACAGTGGCCTCAAGTGACGCGATCCGGGCGTGAAGGCGACGAATCGTAGCGTCCTTCTTGGCACGCTGCTGGCGAAGGCTCTTGCGATCGTTGTTGAGTAGCTTGATCGCCTCACCCTGCTCGGTGATGTGAGCGTGGGTCTGGTTCGCGTCAGCGCGAGTGGCGTCGAGGTCCCTCTGAGTCTGGTAGAGCATGAAGTCCAGGTGCTCAGCATGGTGCCTCAACTCCGGGTGCGGCTGCAGCTCCATGGGCACTCCCGCGGCATCACGCCTCACAAGGTGGGCGTAGCGAGAGGCGAGGATGCTCACCACGTTCTGTCCACAGAGGCGCGCAAGTGCCTCCTGAAGACCACGTGCGAGTCCGTCGAGCCAGTTGCTCTCGCGGAAGGAGAAGAGGATCCTCTCCGAGGTGGGAGGCTCCATCTTGCCCCTCAAGTCGGCAGTGATCACCCACTGCAACTCTCCTCCGGGCGTGTCGTCCAGCTGAACCCCGTGAAACTCGGGGTGTGGGCGCCCAAGGAAGTCAGAGAGGGCATTGAGGTCGTGCTCGAAGATCAAGCTTCCTCCGTTCCCAAGCTGGTAAAACTTGGTGTTGATGGGTTCATTCAGCGCCATCTGAAAGAGAATTGGATGAGTAAGTTAGAGAGTGCAAAGTGTGGCAAAGTTTTAAGTTGATTCAAATGAGATAGACATGATTCATCAAATTTTGGCAAAGTCTCAAAGACAAGAGTGTAGTAAATTTTCACAAATAGTTTCTTTCATTTGATTTCAAAGCTAAGGTTTTCAGAACGCCCATTCTAACTAAGGTCTTCTAAGGTCAAATAATGGCTCTGATACCAACTTGTCAACACCCGGATTTTTAAGTCCGAATGCCTATTATGTCATACATTGCAATCCCAGGAATATTGTTGTTGCGAGGCATAATAGTTAAGTATCACAGTCATCATTCATTACAAACCATAAGTCTTACAAATTTGGAATCACATGATCCATATTACACGAATAGTTGATCTATTGATCAACGAACAAACACAAGTTCATAGTTCAACATAGCGGAAGCGTAAGATACAAGGACTCTCTAGTCCATAGGCCAACGCTTGACGTCGGAAGGCGCTTAGTTGTCGTAGGCATCCTGCTGGTCATCTCCTTGTTCCTCTTCATACTCTGGCCATTTGAATAGCCAGGGACAAAGCCTTGAGTACGTTGAGTACTCGCAAACTAATACTAATGTAAGTGCTAGACATTCTGGTATGGTTTGCTACGCTCTAGTTTATTTGCATAAAGCTAGTTTTAGTTCACAAAGTTTGAGAAAAGCTTATTCAAGTGCTAACTAACTCAAGTGGGAACATTAGTGTCATTCCCACCATTCAAGTGGTGATTTCAATTCAATTCACCACAAGTCATTTCACCATCACCTTTCAACATCATTTTCAAAGATATGACATCGGAAACTGTATGGCCTTTCCAACCGTCCGTAACCGTGGACGCGGCTATTCGAATAGGTTTACACTCTGCAGAGGTTGCACACTTGTGCCACAACATTTGATTTCATCCGTCGGGATTACCCCGAATCATCGTAATACAGTACGCGGATCATCAACCATAACCTTTCACTTACGAATCCTAGTATGAGCACCTCTCCCCATGAGCTTGGCCTCCCAGTGAAGACCAACTGTCAACCTGGGAACTGCACAGGGCTTGGGCCGAACATTCACCTCATTTCGCATCATATCATATCATTTCTTTTGTGGTAGAGGCAGCTTTCGGCATAACCCCGATGACGCTTGTTTAGAGGGAACCCATACTAAGACGCATAAACTTCCAGTTAAGCCCTACCCATAATCAGGTATTGTGGGGGTACTTAATAATTGGAAAGGTATCGCATTCAAACCAACGTCATTGTTTATCAAAAATCACCATCTTCTCTTGTTCACATTCACCTTCATAAATCATTCAATGGAATGCATCATCATTCCAAGGTTTCAAATCCATTTCAAAATCACATTGTTCCCATCTAGAGTAGTCAAGTTTTAATTCATTAGCACTAGCTCTAATTCATGAGGGGTGCTATCTTGCTTTGCTTGGAGAAGACTAACTCACTACTCTAGTATCCAACTTGTACTTTGACCAAAGTTAACTATAAAAGTAACTCATTTAGAAAACAAGTAAAAACTTGTAAGGTAAAAACTTGGGATAGGCTCATGTAAGAAAAGGTAAGAATCATGGTGCCTTGCCCCAAGGGGCTTTGCACTTTGCAAGAATAATAGCTTGCCTTGGTAGTTCTCAAACTGTTCCTCCTCTTCCTCTTGGTAGCAACCTTCTTCTTCGGCGTACTCTTCGGTGCTACCGTCTAAATTTGAATACGAGTATAATTACTCACTAATTCAATGGCTATTCCATACATCACATATAAACACACAAACTATTCTATGCACACAAAATAATCTACTTAGGTGCATGGGTTGTGTTGTTTGAATAGAATTCACTTCTTTGTACTTCATATGTAAATGATAGTTTCCATAGGGTTCTTGAGAAATAATTTCCTCTCATTGAAATCTTCTTAAGATTTAATTTCTCAAACAATCATAGATGAACTCATATTGACCTTATTCACATGTTCATCAACATCATTTGGGAAAATGATTTAAATAAGGTAGATCACCTCATACCATTTTAGTAACACCACATATGATTTAAATCTCAAGTAATTCATATAAGAGAGTTTGAGACCAGGGGTTCAAACATCCCATGAATTCATATGAGACAAGTTTAAGTGAAGTATAAGACTTCACAACATTTTACTTTAATAGTTTTGGACAATATCAACTAGTTAAACTAGCCATAATATCCATTCATTAAACTATGGCATGATCATACAAAGTGACCACACCATTTTATTGCAGAAACAATTAGTGTAAGTCAAATGTGAGCTATTAGAGTTGGAACTAACTTAATATCTATTTTGGTTGATTTTTAAGAATTACTTGAATAGGGAAAAGTCCCTGTCTTGTTATTTTTATCACATTTATTCTACAAAGAATCTGGCCATGAGGCCAGTGGCATTGGCTAGATAATTTCTCTAGCTTTCCAACCATATAAAGTTCATCAAATTTGGTTTAGCCAATTTAAATCTATTGAATTTCAAAATGGCAGCAGTATTGAAATTCATTTGTATTAATTAAATCGAGTTTGAAATAAAAGGGCCGGCGGGAAAAGCTAGTTGGGCTCAAAGGTTTAAAAACGGCCCAAGGCCAGCCCAGCCACGGTCCAGTGCCGCGCGGGCTGCCTGACAGAGGGTCCCGCCTGTCAGCGAGTGTTAAACGCCGAAGCGGTATGGGCGAGTCTGAGGCGTTGGATTAGAACGCGATCAGACGGCTGTGGTTCATCGTCCCGCCGGCGAGAGGGGAGTTCACCGGCGGCTCAGGTAGGGGGTCGGAGAGCTCACCGTGGCTCCAGCTAGGGTTGGCAATATGCTCGGTGAAGTTGTGGACGACGGCGAGTCGACAGGTAGCGGTGGCTCGTCCTGGGGTGGCTCCAATCGACGGCGGCGTCCACCAGGTACTGGCGGCTCCGATCTCCAAATTGGAGCAGCTCCGGCGACGATCGAGTGAGTGGAGTGGTGGTGGCGAAGCAGTGAGAGGTGGGGAGTGAGCTGGTGTGGTTGGTTTGGTCCAGGGAACCTCCTATTTATAGAATCGCATGAGGGTTGCGGGGCAGTGAGGTGGTCGACATGGGCGCGGCGTCTCCGGCGGCTGGTCGAGCTAGGCGAGGCTATGGCAATGCTCTACGGGTCCAGGCGGTGCTACTGGCAGCGACAGCGTGGTCGGGGAGCGTCGGAATCGCTCGCATTGCTTCCGTGTCTGGCGCGCCCGCGGCGGAGCAGGGTCTCCTTCTCCGGCGGCGGTGGGCACGGGTCGCGGTCTGGCGGTTGTCTGGCGGCGTCCAGGTGTCGAGTGCGTGCTCAAGGCGTTGAGAGCTGGCCCAGGGCGAGTGCAGGTTGGCGGCGCGGCGCGTGTACTGGGCGTGTCCGCGTCGTGCATGCGTGCGACGTGAGCAGCATCCAGGGCGTGTGCTGGCGCGCGTCGTCCGGCGTGTGGTCGTCGTTCCTTCGACCATGGCGGTGCTAGGGCGTGCTAGGGGACGCGGTGGCGCACGGTGGTGAGGTGGTCCTGGCAGAGGAGCAAGGGGAGAGAGGGAGGTGGTCGGGTTGGGCGACATGGCCGGCATGGCCATGTCTAGCCTTGCCCTCTCTCTCCCTAGGTTTCTATTTGGCATTAAAATGGATTAAGGGGACCAGGGGACCAATTGGGGTAGTGTAGTGTAGATTAGGTTGAGTAGAATCACTATTTGCAATAGTTGCAAATAGTGCCCGAATTTGGAAAATTCAAAAATAGCCCAATTTGAAATAATTCAAATGGTGAAAGTGTTTGAAAAGTGAGTGTTGATATTAGTTGTAAATGAACAGAGGTGATTTGAGGTGGTGGTGGAATTTTTAGAATTCAAAAATTTGCCAAAATGGCTAAGTGTAGATTGTTCCCTATGTTAAAAAGTTGGGACTTTGGATGAGCCTTGCTCATGATCAAAGATGATTTTGGCATGGTGATCTTCACCAAAGTTGTTCACCTTGATGTTGACTTTGAAATGGTGCAAAGAGTTAGCAAGAGTTGGTTTGGGAAAAATGAATGGCAAGGGCTCAAAGTGGTGATCAGACTAGAATTGTCAAAATTGACCATTATCATATGTGAGTGGGATTTGTGTTTGAAATCCATTTGAATTGTGAATCTTTGATTCCAAAAGTTGTAATAAGTGTTTAATAACATTACTCAACTAATGGTGAAGACCAAATAGGTCTAGGGTCAAAATTTATAAAAATGCCATAGGGCATATGTGAGGGTTTTTAGGGTTTTGCATTTTATGGAATTTCTTCCTCTTTGATTTATTTGGTTGGTGATCCTCATATGATCACACTAGGGTTTTAGAGCATATCAAATACAAGTAATAACAATCATCATGGCATATCACTCAAATGCACAAGTCCTATGCATGGTACTATATGCAAATAGAAAAGTTTTTGTTGGTTTGAAATTTTGCTTTCTGGATTTCTCTAACTTTCTTTTTATTGAAATTTGGGGTGTTACAGATGCTATAATGCATAGTATGAGATGCAATCATCCCGAGCGTAACTTAACCTCAATTATTAAGGATGTATGAGTTGTAAAGATTTCTTTAGGTTTGGTTGCACTTTTAGAATGGTTCTCAAACAAGGTTCTTATTAGGGTTTGGTTATATTAGTATCATAACCCTGTGATATACGACATCATAACAATCATACACATACAGAATAGTGATGGAATAATATGTAAAGAACAGTTGTCAATTTTAAGTTCTACAGATCATGGTTGATGATTACTTATACTATACTTCAAAAGAATAACTTTTGAAGAACATGTTAATTAAGAATTAATGAGTATTTCAAAGAAGGATTAGGCTTCTAAGGTTTGATTGTCATTGTACTTCAAAAGAATAACTTTTGAAGAACAGGTTAAAATAAGAATATGAACTACTATATATAGGTGCTATGGCTTTCTAGGTTTACTATAGGATTCATTTAGTTCACTAATAGGAACTAGTTGGGTTCTTAAGTTGAATTGGTTCTACATACAACAAGTATTGGCAGGTTTATTGCTATGGTTTCTTCTAAGCATTATATCAAAGGATAATTATCAAAGTGTTGCTATGAGTTAGGTTTACTATTAGCTTCACAATTGCTTAACTAAGTAATCTCTAATGGTTTCCAAGCTAAGTGACTTATCATTTCCTAAGTAGGGTTGAGTGGAATAGGAGCATGTGTTGTGAATTGCTACACAAGATTGGTACTAGGGTTTATCATTATGGTTCTACTAGGGTTTGATGGTTGAGGTTGATCCTAATGGTGTGGTATATAGAATAGTGGTCAATGATACTAATTCAATTAACAAGTTAGGGTTTATACTTAGGTGATACTAGTGAATCATATAGGTTTTAATTAAGAACAGGAACATGAAATGACAAGCTCATGTGAATTGGTTTTATGTTGATGGATCATGATTAAGCATTCATTGGTTACTTATCAAGGTTCTACAAGTAAAGTTGAAGTGGCTATGATCACATGGGCTAAACCACTAGGGTTTTAGAATTGAAACAATTTTGGGATGATCACATGAAATAATGGAATTAAAGTCTTACTAAATTGAAACTAGGGTTTCTAAGTTATGGTACAACTCCTAAAATAATAATTGATAAATAGAGTTGTGGTTACTAATTACTTTGAATCAAAATTAGTAATGGTTTAACATTTTATTAATTTTTACAAGATTTAATAAAGTAACTCCTATTTTGGTTTAATTAAGAATCAGGGTTTAATAATTGTTATTAGGTTTAAAATAATTAACTTGTTAACTAAAGATGTTTAATTAAATAAGTTTTGAATTACCAAAATAACATTGGCTTTTAATATTTTCTTGAGTTATTACTATTTAAAGAAAATAGAAAATAGTAATTTGCAAACTAGGGTTTATGAATTACCACTAATAATTAAGTTAATGCAATTATGGTAAATAAAATTAATTTTAACATTTTACTTAGTTACTGAATAGTTAAAATTTTATTTTTATAACTTCACTAATTATTGAATTCAAATTGTATTTTAAATAATTGGAATGGCATAATTAATAAGGTTAAAAATAAGTGAATTTTTATTTTGACACACATTTTTGTTTTATATTTTATTTGAATAGAGTTTATTTTTGTGAGCATTTTGATATATTATTTGCATTTTTTCTGAGTTGAAATGAATTTTATATGATTTTGCAAAGTTTCAGCAATTTACTGGTTTTTAAATTAAACAGAAAATACTAACTGTACCAATCTGGATCTAACCCTAGTGACCGACAGGTGGGTCCTTTGACCAGGTCAAATGCCACGAGGGTGAAGACCAGTCAAATACACCCTGAGGTCCCACCTGCCACGTCAACCACGCCGGAGACGCGCCGGTGAACGACGGCGTCGGTGTTCTGGCCATCCCGCGAGTGCGCGGAGATCGCCAAACGAACCGCCCCGACCTACTGAGCAGGATAGTGAGAACGCCGCCACGAAAAGGTCACCGGAGCTAGCTCCGGCGAGTGTCTCCACGGTGGTGCGAGTCGGTATGATCTCGAAATCGAGCTACACGCGATGCCGAGAAGGATTGGAGGATACTAGAGGTGCGCAATCTCACCAGGAGGCGATTGGAGTGGTCAATGGTGTTGATGGTGGACTGGAGCTGGCCCTATTTCGCCATTCCCGGCGATGGCCGGAGAAAGGGAAATAGAAATTGACGTTGCTCCGAGCTCCCCTTCTCGATTCCTTCCGCCAGAAGGTTCTACGGCATCGGGCGCATCCAACGAGCTACTCCACGGACTCCGGGATGCTCTCAATCGACGGCGCCATGGAGTTCGCCGACGACAGAAACTGATGCAGTGTGGAAGAAAGAGAGAACGAGAAAGGATAAGGACGGTCTAGGATGAACAAAGGCTTCACGGAGGTTCTCCTCGAGGCTTTATACGTCGGGGGAACCACTGTGGCTGCGACACGGCGAGGACGACGGTCGGGATGTGGCGGTGCCTGGAGAGTTCTTCTGGGCGCCGATCCTTTTCTTCTGGATATGCTCGGATGTGAATCGATTAGTGCAAAATCTTGAGCGTGTTGTTGGCGTCTGAATCCGTGCTTATCATCGACGAGGGCGTCATCGACTGGCAAGGTTGCGCTGTCGTCGCCGGGGAAGAAGAAGAACGAGGCTTTTCTCTTCGCACGAACATTAAAGCAACCGAAACGAATTTGGTTTGGGCTGGACTGCTCCTGGGCCGAGTCTTTGGGCTGCTGCGGAGATGGGTGTTGGGCTGCTGCGATGGCTGAGGTCCACCAGGGTAAGTTTCCCTCTCTTTCTCCTTTTCAAATTCTGTTTTTATATTTTCTGGTTTGAATTCAAATTTGAATTCTATTTTGTTTTGCAGATTCTAAAATATTTGAACATTAATATAATCTGATAATGATGCTTACTGTATCATTCTGTTGTTTAAATAAACATTGAATTTTAATTGGATTGATATGTTGTGAGGTGTAATTAACATAGAAATAAGTTTTAGATTTTTATCTCAATCTCCTTTTTCATTTGAGAACAAAATGTATTTAAGTGGTTTGAAAATTTATAACTTGTGCATAATGAACATCTGATTAGGTTGAGCTAGTACTTAACAATATGATGTGTTCCCATATTTATAATTATGACTAATATTTAAAGTAGTGGTGAAAATTTGGATGGAATTGGATTCATCATTTTATGTGGAGAATTTATTTTTAAGAGTTTAAGAAAATGGTTGAATCAACACTATATTCACTAATCTTGCTTAGCAAATTCTGGCATGAACTTCTTAATATAATTCCCAAGCTTATCATTGGTCACTTTACTTACTAAGGTGGTACTATTTATAAATACAATTCATTTGGTCCATTTAGGCAAAGTATTTGGATAACAAAGTAAAATAAGGTATTGGTTTCATTCTACTCATCAAATGGCATTTAGTACTTAGGTATATTGGCCTTGGTTTTATACTTGTGATCCATGATACACAAGTTAGGACATAATATTTTATGTGGGGTGGATCCTATATGAAAGGGTTTAGGGTTTTGATGATGCTTCACCATTTGAAGTATAAAATAGGCATGAGGCATGGCAGGGTTCTATTTATAATCTGAAGTGATACTTGAATTGGTATTCTAATGTGGTCTAGGGTTTTAGTAGTGATCACCCAAGTGATACACAACTATAATTAAAATATGAGCATAAGCTAGGGTATGTTTAATTGGCTAAGGTTCCTCCTCCTCGCTTAGGTAGAATTAGTGTATCAAGGCAATGCTAGGTTTGTATCAAGTGTTTGGATAGGCAGGGTTTAAATACCATATCAATACTACACAAAGCATGAGTATTGGTCTAGTTAACTACTAATGATTTACTTATCATTTCATGTGAAGAATGAGATCTATGTATCACTTATATAGGTTTAACTTATTATCTCAATTTATAAAGTAAGATCATGCATCAGACATGATCCACTTATTCCTCACTAATCTCTCTTCTTTAATACTTCTCTCAACACACTCACTTAGATTCTTAGGGTTTATGATCATCACCCAATTTGTAATGATCAAAGTATTGGTCTCATAACAATTCAGTTGTGAATTATGGTTCTCTCTCCAAGATCAAGTATAAGTCCATATACTTGAGTATACCTCCTTAAGTTGAGCTCTTTAGGGTTCCTCTAGGGTTTATGATCATTACCAAGTTGGAATGATCACAACACTTGTCTCTCTCTTGGATCACTAGTAAAAGAGGTTCTTACTTACTATCAATTGTTAGCTAGGTCAAGCAGGGTTTAATACTTGACTTGTACTCCTTATAGCATTGATTAGTATTAATGGTTTACCTCACATAGATAGGTTGAATATTAAACTAGGTTCTACCCAATGGATAGTATAAGCATAATCATGATTCTCTCCTTTCTCTAAGGTTTAATAGAATGAGTTGGGAAACAAGGTTGGAATTGTCAAAGTTAATGAAGAATGAATATGCAAGTTCTTGACTTGGTCCAAGTATTATAGTTGAAAAGATATACCATGTGACTCATGGTAGGAACATTTATTTAGTAGAAGACATGGATAAGATAAGTATAGAATAGTGTCTGAATTAATTGTGTTCTATGATTTAGGATTGAATAATTATTCATGCGTTGCTGTTAGAATTATCATGTTGAGATCCTTTATAAGATCTTGTAGTTGATCCTTACTTAAGGTGTTGTTTGTTATGAAACTAATTCTATTTGATCTAGCCCATAGATCAAATCATCTCTACCCAAAACAAGGTTTTAGCAAAGGTCACAGTGAAGTTTATAGCGCTTGGCTTGATGATCTACTTCCATTCCAGCAAGTCAAGTGAAACTTCAGTTACTGTGGTAAGTTTTATTTGAAAGCGCGAAAATTCCCCGGATTTTCTATGCATGAATGCAATGCACACTTTGGTGTTCTCTCATTTTATTGCCTCTAAACCTGGGATATTACAGCCTCTCCCCCTTAAACTGAACTCCGTCCCGAAGTTCGAACGCTCTCACGTTTCGGAACGTTGAAATGTCTTGAACAGATCACCATCCTTCAACTCCATGGTGATCACATTAGATATAATTGGATATATCCCTTGTCTCGATCCTTCATGAAGTCTTCTGATGTCTGGCACTGATACTTTCCTCAATTCTATGATTTCTTCCAACACTCTAAGCTTATAGGCTTACTCTCAAAGATTCTTGGATTAGGACATCTTATTGTGTTAATGGCCTTTACTAATGGTTGTGGTGACATCTTCCTATTTGGGTACTCAAAGCTTGGTTCTACCAGCTGCGGTAATCCAGCTGTGGTGTAATATGGAACTACGATTACCAGCTGCGATACTCAAACCTTAATTCTAAAGGATTTGTGTAAAGTAAGGTTTTGTTGTCCCTTACTACCATAACGAAAGTAATGGTACTTAGTAAGGCATTTACAATAGGCATGGTCCTAGTGGTTTATCCCTACGAATGGATTAGACTCATTGTCCATCCAATCATGGCTTCTAGTTTATGCTAGTTATCTTCCTTTTGGTTTCTTTAGGTTCCATGAAAGGAATCTTTCTAATAGGCTTATGTCTTGGGTATGGTCAAACCCTTCGGTCTTTTGTTTTCTTTGGCCTTGATTGTCCTCCGATATCTTCTTCCTCCAACTTCATTATCAAAGGCTTACTTAAGTTCTCTTGGTTTCGAGTAATTGCAATTACCCACTCAAGTTAGGATCTAACTCTTACTTCTTCGAGATATGAACCTCGGCTTCTGGTCTGACATCCTCCTGAGAGTACTATTATATGGGTACTTCCCAACAACCTTATAAAAATAAGATCGGACTTCCTTTCAGTTCAGACCTTTTTCTCCATCTATCACACTACCAATAGTATCTTAATACTTCTCCTTCAACCTTCCTCTCCCCCTTGGAGTTTACTAATGATCTTCAAACTTCCTTTCTTATAATCATTAAACTCCAAGGTTAGAAGATTAGTTTTGGTCTGGCTTATAGTTTGTACTTTTCAAGAGTCTCGTGAAGAATTCTTTCCGGTGTATCCACACAGTTGTGGGTATCCGATGTGAATCCTCCAACTAAATATTTACCAGCTACGGGATACCAGCTGTGGAATCCCTCTTTCCTTTAGAGTGAAAGAACGATTAAGCTGTGGACTATCTGTTACCAGCTGTAGATTATCTAACACGAGATATGGCTTACTTGATATCAGCTGTGGGCTATCTGGTACCAGCTGCAGATTATCTAGCACGAGATGTTGCTTATTGGATACCAGCTGTGGCTATATTATGGTTCTAGTCAACATCTACCTACCAGCTGTGGCTACTTTTATAGTTTTAGTTAAGATATACCTCACTTCACATACTTTCTCTTCATGATTATCCTATATCAGCTGCGGTCTTATTATACCAGTTGCGACTTCACTTGTCTATTTTCCTTCTTCTAGGATTTGTTTTGCAAGATAACCACTTGTTGATACTATGAAAATAGTATTGTAAGTGACTTCACTTGCATTTCCTTCTTCCAGAATGAATATGGCTCTACTTCTACTGCGCCATATTCACTATTTTTCTCACTTTCATGGTACTTCCATATTGAAGTACTCCTTGATTAAGGATAAAAATGAGTTTTAATTGGTCCTTCCTTCAGATTGTTGTGGTTGCTTCCCACAACTTTACTTCCTTCTTCTAGTGAACCTTCATCTTGTCTTCCAAAAATCTTCATAATTCATCAATTCCTCACACGAATACCTTTACCCTCTAGACCTATAACATCAAGTAAGAGCTTGATATTGCAACATGCATTTGCATATCAAAGTCAAACTTCATGTATGGATCTAATCAATCAATGAAGATTCAAGAAAATCCAAGAAAATCCAGCTTTGTGCTTATAATACACATCCTTATATGCCTGAATATAATAATTGGGTAAGACATCCCTAAACATCAGGATCAGATGTGTAGTATATAACACCACATAAGAGAGGTTTAGGTTGTGATACTTAGCACAATACGTGAATTTCTACTAGTGGTCTCAACATTTATCTTAATTGCACATTTGCAATGAGACAAACTTGAAACAAAATGGTCTGGAATAGTTGGAGTTAACCTAGTTTTCTTTGGAAGTACTAACAAAATAGTATACCATATATATGTGCTATTGAGGACTACTTCCTATAATACAATTAGTTCTAACATGTCTACTCTAAACACATGATTGTTTAGAATATACCACCTATAACTCTAGGATTTCTCTATGTGATATGCTCTAAATAAGCCTTCTTTAAATTAAGGTCTATGGTTCTAACATTCTTGACACAGTTTCCAGGATTTTAAGGCCTAAGCTTTCGAACTATTCCCTAAATCCTACTCCTTATCATACTTCTGTTGACTTACTTATGATGTTCTACTCCCTCACATCATGATTCTCAAGTGAATCATATATGATTACCAACTTTACCATGAAAAGTAAACTTGTATAACTCCTATCACTCTTCCTTACCTCCTATGATTGACTCATCATAGGTACATACTACCTCATAGTACTTATCTACATTACTTAACATCAGTCATTTGACATTTTAAATGACTCTTACTTAACTATAACTTGCATTGGTATACTTCTTCCACTAGGATATCTTCCTTATGGTTGTATCCTCTCTTTGGACTACCATGGATTGTATACCAACTGTGGTCTACTACCACCCATTATCTTAAGCTTCAACGGTGTTCTAATTATTTGGAATGAAGCAAGATAACTAATTAACCTTATTTAAGAAATATAGATAAGAAAGACTGACTCAAGTGTGTCAGGATTATTCTCAGGTGAATACCCATCTCAAGTCAAAAGAATAGTTGGTTTAGCATAGTTGGTTTAGCTAAGACACTTCCTATAGACACTACCAAACCTATAGGTCTCCTTTAAAGGGTTTTAATCCTAGGGTCAAAGCATTTGCTCTGATACCACCAGAGTGACCCAAATAAGCCACTGCATGGTGTAGTACACAAGTCGTTGACATAACACAAGTGAAACACCGTTCCACTCATATTACATCCCTCAGAGTGGTACAACAGAAACATATGCGAGTCCAAGGTATGTCTATAGAAGTACACACGAGCTGTTTACATAAGATCAACACAGCCTCCTACTTTACAGTGAGGTACAAATAAAGCTCCAGAAGAACGACTCGTAGTCTATCTGATTGCTAACTCAAGCTTAAGAGCTACTTGGCCTGCTATAGAAATCTAGCTACTTAGGTGCTAGGATTAGGGAAAGGTTCCCTTCTATTACTAGTCTAAGTTTTCATTATAGCTGATGCAGAAGTTGACTCCATTGACTTCTTTGATTGGATTCTTCATCTTGTTGCAGTTGACTCCTTTGTCTTCGAGTTCCACGGTAGTTTTTCCTTCGGTGCCTTGATCTAAGAAGGGGGTTCAAACGAGATAGAATGAGTACGAGCGTACTCAGCAAGTTCATATTAAGAAATAGGTGTATCATGCACTATCTACTGCCATAGACCAGAAAGTCATAGGCCAATGCAAGTTTTCATAAACATTTCTTCAAAAGGTTTATTTTATTCTGAAAACTATGTCCGTCAGTCTTCACAGGTTGACTAGAACTTCGTGGAGTTCCTTTCTCGCTGCTGTCATAGCTTCCCTTCCCGGAACAGGGAGTGACAGCCACAATTTGATACACTCTGCAGAGGTGCGTTACTTTTCCCATAAGAGATTCCACCCCTTTTGCCATCCGCAGGGACTTGCCCCCGTTCACACTTCCTTTGGTGTGAGGCCAGGTATGAAAATCCAAGCCCACACCGCCTTCTCCACGACTGCAAACCCACCCTTTTGTCCGACCCTACACCCCCAGTAGACTTCTTCCGATAATACGGCTTTACTCACGGTGTACTCCGGACAATCCATCATAGATCGTAGAGCTTATCATCACTAATGGATGGGGATTTAAAAGGCTATCCCAACCTATTGCGGCAGTGCCTCCAACACCCCGCCAGCTCTACCAATCCGTTGGCAAGTGTAAGGGAAAAGATACTACTGGCTTCCTGCAGCCATTATAGATCTCATGGTCAACGCGGTTTGTACGGCGCTAGAATCACTGGACGGCATTGGTAATTAATCCTAGGGTGATATAACCCATGCAATGGAACCTCCACCATATCAACACATACCATGGTTCCATTGCCCACCACATAGTCATATTCATAATTGTAAAATAATACTTTGCTTTTCAATGCATGAGTGATAAGTATAGTACTTTGCATATAGTTTGATACAAATAATCAAATGACATGAGCAAGCGATGAACTTGCCTTTCTTGATTGCAAGATTATGCAGGCAAAAGCTTCGATACGTGATAACTCCAAATTCTGAAATACCATCATCGTCCGGTAAGGACAATGTTTAAAGAACTGGCAAAGATTCTATAATGCATAGTATGAGATGCAATCGTCCCGAGCGTAACTTAACCTCGATGATTAAGGATGTATGAGTTGTAAAGATTTCTTTAGGGTTGGTTGCACTTTTAGAATGGTTCTCAAACAAGGTTCTTATTAGGGTTTGGTTATATTAGTATCATAACCCAGTGATATAAGACATCATAACAATCATACACATACAGAATAGTGATGGAATAATATGTAAAGAATAGTTGTCAATTTTAAGTTCTACAGATCATGGTTGATGATTACTTATACTATACTTCAAAACAATAACTTTTGAAGAACATGTTAATTAAGAATTAATGAGTATTTCAAAGAAGGATTAGGCTTCTAAGGTTTGATTGTCATTGTACTTCAAAAGAATAACTTTTGAAGAACAGGTTAAAATAAGAATATGAACTACTATATATAGGTGCTATGGCTTTCTAGGTTTACTATTGGATTCATTTAGTTCACTAATAGGAACTAGTTGGGTTCTTAAGTTGAATTGGTTCTACATACAACAAGTATTGGCAGGTTTATTGCGATGGTTTCTTCTAAGCATTATATCAAAGGATAATTATCAAAGTGTTGCTATGAGTTAGGTTTACTATTAGCTTCACAATTGCTTAACTAAGTAATCTCTAATGGTTTCCAAGCTAAGTGACTTATTATTTCCTAAGTAGGGTTGAGTGGAATAGGAGCATGTGTTGTGAATTGCTACACAAGATTGGTACTAGGGTTTATCATTATGGTTCTACTAGGGTTTGATGGTTGAGGTTGATCCTAATGGTGTGGTATATAGAATAGTGGTCAATGATACTAATTCAATTAACAAGTTAGGGTTTATACTTAGGTGATCACTACAAAAAAAGTTGCCATGGCCGACGAAGATGAAGTCGCGCCGTGGTTGCTGGTGTACCATGGCCGACGATTTTGGGTCTGTCCGTTGTGCATGTCAAAACGTTTTTTTTTTCTCGTTTTTGAGGCCACATAGCCCGACGAAACCGGCCAAAATGTTGCGTATGGTGGCCCGGGACGTGGTGCATCTCGAATTCTCGGGTTCGCCGGCCGAGTCAACGCAAATCCGCACCACCGAGGGATGTAGGGCCCAGATGGCAGCCTCTCTGGCATTGTTTTTTTTCTCGATCGCGCCATCTCGTTCAACGCTCTCCGATCGAGCCGTTTACGATGCAGGATCATGGGTCCCGCATGTCATCCTCTATGAACCGAAATTCTTTCTATTCTTGGATTTTCTTTGACACCCTGATTTCTGGCTACTTCCTTTTTCTTTTGATCCCTTGCCGCCTTGGAAACGTTGAGACCGCTGCTGCTAATTGGGACCCGCATGTCATCCTCTATGAGCAATCAACTTTCTTTTCTTGGAGTTTTTTTTGGCACCTCAAATTTGGTCACTTGCCTTTTTCTTTCAATCCCCTGCCGCCTCTCAAACGGTGATACCGCTGCTGCTAAATGGGACCCGCATGTCATCCTCTATGTACTATAAAACTTTCTTTTCTTGGATTTTTTTTGGCACCTCATATTTGGTCACTTGCCTTTTTCTTTCGATCCCCTACCGCCTCTCAAACGGTGATACCGCTGCTGCTAAATGGGACCCGCATGTCATCCTCTATGTACTATAAAACTTTCTTTTCTTGGATTTTTTTTGGAACCTCATATTTGGTCACTTGCCTTTTTCTTTCGATCCCGTGCAGCCTCTCAAACGGTGATACCGCTGCTGCTAAATGGGGCCCGCATGTCATCCTCTATGTACAATCAAGTTTCTTTTCTTGAATTATTTTTGGCTCCTGATATTTGGTCACTTGCATTTTTCTTTTGATCTCATGCCACGTTGAGGACCCTGCAGGCTCATGGGACCCACATGTCATCCTCTATGTACTATAAAACTTTCTTTTCTTGGAATTTTTTGGCACCTCATATTTGGTCACTTGCCTTTTTCTTTCGATCCCCTGCCGCTTCTCAAACGGTGATACCGCTGCTGCTAAATGGGACCCGCATGTCATCCTCTATGTACACTCAAGTTTCTTTTCTTGAATTATTTTTGGCTCCTGATATTTGGTCACTTGCATTTTTCTTTCGATCTCATGCCACGTTTGAAACGTTGAGGAACCTGCTGGCTCATGGGACCCGCATGTCATCCTCTATGTGCTATAAAAGTTTATTTGCTTGGGTTTTTTTCACCCTCTGATTTTTGGCTATTTCCTTTTCCTTTTGATCCCCTGCCGCCTTGGAAACGTTGAGTAAGCTGCTGACTCATGGGACCCGCATGTCATCCTCTATGTACAATAAAGTTTTTTTTGTTGGATTATCTTTGGCTCCTGATATTTTGTCACTTGCCTTTTTCTTTCGATCTCATGCCGCCTTTGAAATGTTGAGTAAGCTGCTGGCTCATGGGTCCCGCATGTCATCCTCTACGAACAATAAAAGTTTCCTTTCTTGGAGTTATTTTTGACCCCTAATTTTTGGCTATTTGCCTTTTTCTTTTGATCTCCTGCCCCCTTTGAAACGATGAGGACGCTGTTGGCAGGTCGGTCCCACATGTCATCCTCTGTAAACAATAAAAGTTTCCTTTGATGGATTTATTTTGAACCCCTAATTAATTTCGGGATATTTCCTTTTTTTTTCCTTTGATCCCCTGCCGCCTTGGAATCGTTGAGGATGCTGCTGCCTCATGGGTCCGCATGTCATCCTCTCAGAACGGTAAATGTTTTTTTTCTTGGATTTTGTTTACCAAATGATTTTTGGCTAATTTTTCTTTCGATCTCCTGCCGCCTTTAAAACATTGAGGACGCTGCTGGCTCACGGGTCCCACATGTCAGCCTCTATGAACAATAAACGCTCATGGGTCCCACATGTCATCCTCTTAGAATGAAAATGTTTCTTTTCTTGGATTTTGTACCAACATATTTTTCATTTATTTTTTCTTTCCATCCCCTGCCGCCTTTAAAACATTGACGACGCTGCTGGCTCATGGGTCCCCGATGTCAGCCTCCCCGTACTAGAAACATATGATATCTTGATTATTTTGCAGACAATAAACAGTGTATTGCGCTCTGAGCTATTTCAAACGGAAAATTAAATCTTTATTTTTACATAAACAAACTTATATGTTGAATCTCCTTGTTTTTTTGTCTTTGCGAAGCATAGGACTTTCCTGTTTTTTTTAGAAAATTCGGAACTTTCCTGTTTTGGAGTGGGCTGAAATTGTACGAGTCAAAAGGCCAAGCAGGATAGTTCGAAGGCCCGTATGTCCAGATGCAGCCCAATTGAAATCTTTCTTCTTGGATTTTTTTCACCCCCTGATTTCTGGCTACTTCATTTTTC
The DNA here is from genome assembly GCF_019359855.2 of Lolium perenne. Taxonomy (NCBI): domain Eukaryota; kingdom Viridiplantae; phylum Streptophyta; class Magnoliopsida; order Poales; family Poaceae; genus Lolium; species Lolium perenne. Next base: position 121,521,031 of record NC_067249.2, on the reverse strand, counting down.
TTTTGGTTCTGTGCCGCCTTGGAAACATTGAGACCGCTGCTGCAAAATGGGACCTGCATGTCATCCTCTACGTACAATAAAATTTCTTTTCTTGGATTTTTTTTGGCTCCTGATATTTGGTCACTTGCCTTTTTCTTTCGATCCCGTGCAGCCTCTCAAACGGTGATACCGCTGCTGCTAAATGGGACCCGCATGTCATCCTCTATGTACAATCAAGTTTCTTTTCTTGAATTATTTTTGGCTCCTGATATTTGGTCACTTGCCTTTTTCTTTCGATCTCATGCCACGTTTGAAACGTTGAGGAACCTGCAGGATCATGGGACCCGCATGTCATCCTCTATGTACTATAAAACTTTCTTTTCTTGAATTATTTTTGGCTCCTCATATTTGGTCACTTGCCTTTTTCTTTCGATCTCATGCCACGTTTGAAACGTTGAGGAACCTGCTGGCTCATGGGACCCGTATGTCATCCTATATGTACTATAAAAGTTCATTTTCTTTGTTTTTTTTCACCCTCTGATTTTTGGCTATTTCCTTTTTCTTTTGATCCCCTGCCGCCTTGGAAACGTTGAGTAAGCTGCTAGCTCATGGGACCCGCATGTCATCCTCTATGTCCATCAACTTTATTTTCTTGGATTTTTTTTGACCCCCTAATTTCTGGCTACTTTCTTTTTGTTTTGATCTCAAGCCGCATTTGAAACGTTGGGACCGCTGCTGCAAAATGAGACCCGCATGTCATCCTCTATGTAAATAAAGTTTCTTTTCTTGGATTATCTTTGGCTCCTGATATTTTGTCACTTGCCTTTTTCTTTCGATCTCATGCCGCCTTTGAAACTTTAAGTAAGCTGCTGGCTCATGGGTCCCGCATGTCATCCTCTACGAACAATAAAAGTTTCCTTTCTTGGAGTTATTTTTTACCCCTAATTTCTGGCTACTTGCCTTTTTCTTTTGATCTCATGCCCCCTTTGAAACGATGAGAACGCTGTTGGTAGGTCGGTCCCACATGCCATCCTCTATGAATAATAAAACTTTCCTTTGATGGATTTATTTTGAACCCCTAATTAATTTCTGGATATTTCCTTTTTTTCTTTTGATCCCCTGCAGCCTTGGAATCGTTGAGGATGCTGCTGCCTCATGGGTCCCGCATGTCATCCTCTCAGAACGGTAAATGTTTATTTTCTTGGATTTTGAATAGCAAATGATTTTTGGCTAATTTTTTCTTTCGATCTCCTGCCGCCTTTAAAACGTTGAGGACGCTGTTGGCTCACAGGTCCCACATGTCAGCCTCTAACATTAAACGATGAGGATGCTGCTGCCTCATGGGTCCCGCATGTTATCCTCTCAGAACGAAATTTTTTCTTTTCTTGGATTTTGTACCAACAGATTTTTGGTTTATTTTTTCTTTCCATCCCTGCCGCCTTTAAAACGTTGACGACACTGCTGGCGCATGGGTCCCCGATGTCAGCCTCCCCGTATAAGAAACATGTGATATCTTGATTATTTTGCAGACAATAAACAGTGTATTTTGCTCTGAGCTATTGCAAAGGGATAAATTAAATCTTTATTTTTACATAAACAAACTTATATGTTGAACTCCTTGTTTTTTTTGTTTTTGCGAGGCATAGGACTTTCCTGTTTTGGAATGGGCTGAAATTGTACGAATCAAAAGGCGTCCAAATGATAGTTTGAAGGCCCGTATGGCCGTAAGCAGCCCAATTGAAATATTCCTTTTCTTGGATTTTTTGACACCCTTATTTCTGGCTACTTCCTTTTTCTTTTGGTCATGTGCCGCCTTGGAAACATTGAGACCGCGGCTGCAAAATGGGACCCGCATGTCATCCTCTATGTACAATAGAAGTTTCTTTTCTTAGATTATTTTTCGCTCCTGATATTTGGCACTTGTCTTTTTCATTCGATCTAATGCCAACTTTGAAACCTTCAGACCGGTGCTGCAAAATGGGACCCGCATGTCATTCTCTATGCACAATAAAGTTTCTTTCCTTAGATTATTTTTGGCTCCTGATATTTGGTCACTTTCCTTTTCATTTCGATCTCATGCCTCCTTAGAAACGTTGAGGAAGCTACTGGCTCATGGGTCCCGCATGTCATACTCTATGAACAATAAAAGTGTCCTAAATTGGATTTATTTTTTACCCCTAATTTCTGGCTATTTGCCGTTTTCTTTTGATCCCCTGCCCCCTTTGAAACGATGAGGACGCTACTGGCTGGTCGGTCCCACATCCTCTATGAACAATAAAAGTTTCCTATGATGGATTTATTTTTGACCCCTTTTGATCCCCTGCCACCTTGGAATCGTTGAGGATGCTGCTGCCTCATGGGTCCCGCATGTCGGCCTCTCAGAACGGTAAATGTTTCTTTTCTTGGATTTTTTTACCAACTGATTTTTGGCCTTTGTCTTTCGATCTCCTGCCGCCTTTAACACGTTGGGGACGCTGCCGGCTCATGGGCCCCGCATGTCAGCCTCTATGAACGATAAACAATTCTTTTCTTGGAGTTATTTTGACCCCTAATTTCTAGCTATTTTGCCTTTTTTTTGGATCCCGTGCCACCTTGGAAACGTTGAGGATGCTGCTGCCACATGGGTCCCGCATGTCAATCCCCTTAGAACGATAAATGTTTCTTTTCTTCGATTTTTTACCAACTGATTTTTGATTTATTTTTTCTTTCGATCCCCTGCCGCCTTTAAAACTTTGACGACGCTGCTAGCTCATGGGTCCCGATGTCAGCCTCCCCGTACGAGAAACATGTGATATCTTGTTTATTTTGCAGACAATAAAAAGTGTATTTCGCTCTGAGCTATTGCAAACGGATAAATTATATCTTTATTTTTATGTAAACAAACTAATATGTTGAATCTCCTTATTTTTGTTTTGTTTTTGCGAAGCATAGGACTTTCCTGTTTTTAGAGTGGGCTGAAATTGTACGAGTCAAAAGGCGTCCAGCAGGTTAGAAAGCCCAGATGGCCATGCAGCCCCAGCAGGGATACATTCTTTTTCTTTTGGTCCTGTGCCGCCTTGGAAACGTTGAGGACGCTGCTGCCTCGTGGGACCCGCATGTCATCCTCTATGAACTATAAAAGTTTCTTTTCTTGGATTTTTTTTCACCCTCTGATTTTTGGCTATTTCCTTTTTCTTTTGTTCCCCTGCCGCCTTGGAAACGTCGAGTAAGCTGCCGCCTTGGGACCCGCATGTCATCCTCTATGTACAATAAACTTTCTTTTCTTGGAGTTTTTCCCCCTAATTTCTGGCTACTTTATTTTTGACCCCTAATTTCTGGCTATTTGCCTTTTTTCGATCGCCTGCCGCCTTAGAAACGTTGAGGACGCTGCTGGCTCATGGGTCCCACATGTCAGCCTCTTTGTACGATAAAAGTTTCTTTTGCTGGATTTACTTTTGACCCCTAATTTCTGGCTATTTGCCTTTTTCTTTCGAGCTCCACCGCCTTTGAAACGTTGATGACGCTGCTGCAAATTGGGTCCAATATGTCAGCATCTATGTGCGATAAACCTTTCCTTTCTTGGATTTTTTTTTTGGACACCTGATTTTGAGCTACTTGCCTTTTTCTTTCGATCTCCTGCCCCCTTTGAGAAACGTCGAGAACGATGCTGGTTCGTGGGTCCCACATGTCATCCTCTCTGAATGATAAATGTTGTGGCCGCGGCTGCAAGATAGGTCCCACATGTCAGCCTGACTGTTGAATAAATGTTTCCTTTCTCGAATTTATATTTGACCCCTGATTTCGGGCTACTTTGCCGTTTCTTTCGATCCCCTGCCGCCTTGTCAACGTTGAGGACACTGCTGCAAAATAGGTCCCACATGTCATCCTCTATGTAGAATAAATGTTTCCTTTCTTGGATTTTTTTTTCTTTCGATCTTTGGCCGCATTTCAATGATGAGGACGCAGGTATTGGGCCGTTATCTCCTGAGCTAGTAGGCCCACGTAAATTACCATGTAGATTGCCGTACAGTACGAGTACTTTTTTTCTATCCTGAAATCTAACCGGCGGGCGCGTGCCAGACGTACGTCCCGGGCACAACTGATGCGTAAGCTATCTGATATCAGGTGCCGTTTTCTGAAAAAATGTAACTTTTAAACCATGCGGTGGAATTACAATCCGTTTTCACTTCTACAATCCCCACGACGAGAGCTTCGAAACTAGACCACATTTTCATATGTTTCGACGAATTTTTTAAACAAGCAACTTTGATGCGCGACAAAGCAATTTTGTTATGCAGCAAAATAAGTTTGGTATGTGACAAAGCAACTTTGATATGCAACTAACATATGCACTTTTGGGTACACGAAGTCACAACTTTGATGCCCGACAACAATTTTGGTGTCAATCGGAGCATTTTCAATGTGTGACGAAGGAACTTAAGTGCCCTGCATAGCAAATTTGGCGCCCGGCGACGTAGTTTTTTAACCTTGCAGAGCAACTTTGGCGTCCGACCGAGCAAATTTAGTGTCCTGCAGAGCAACTTTGGTACTCGAGAGAGCAAATTTGGTTTGTGATGGTCTAATTTTGGCATCCATCAAAGCAACTTTGGTGTCCACCGAATAAATTTTGATGTATGGATGAGCAACTTTGGCATCCAGCGATGCAACTTTCATTGTGAATATAGATTTACGCTGTGCAGCAAAGTTGCTTCATCCCGCACTAAAGTTGCATCGCCTTGCATTATAATTGCCTTGTCACACGTAGAAGTTGCTTTAGAAAAAACTTTATCAAAATACATAGAAATGAGATCTAGTTTTGAAGAGCTCACTGCAAGAAATTCAAAAGTGAAAGCGGATCTTAATTTCGACATCTTGTGCAAAATTATATGATTTTGAACATTTTCACGCCTTTCCTTCGGGTACACTTACCACCGTGTACATAATCTTTTCTTTTATATCTTTTGGAGGATGGGGCATGAATTTTCCTTATTTAAGGGTGTGCCAAGATTAACCAACGAGCACGCGCGTGCTCGCTAGACGTGCCCTTTTTCTATTGGTAAGGTTTTTTTTTTAGAACTTTTTATTGGTAAGGTTTTTTTTGAGAACTTTTTATTGGTAAGGTGGTACATAGGGGTACCCTTACCAAAAAAATATGTGGTACATGGAGCAGCGCTGGAACCCTGATCGTTACTGAAGTCATTTGCGCCTAATAGCGCGAGCTTAGCTAATTTTTGAAGAAAAAAAAGATGTCCGGCGTGGTATTCAAAACAATGATCTTCATGTCTGCTACTCCACCAAAAAACAGACCAGCATGTATTCATCACAATACGGGTAGCTAATTTAGGAAAAATGTGTTCATCACGGGATTCAAACAAAGATCTTCATCTCTGCTAAATTTTGATTTCACCAAAAACCGAATAGTGTGTGTTCATGACGTTAACTTCATGAACACTATGGTTTCTCTATAAAATAAGGTCACCATCCGTTCCTTTACTAAAGGCATTTGCGAAAAGTGTCTTTGGCTCATGGGCACCAGTGCTCCTGCTGTTTAAAAAAAATCAAACATCATACATAGTTGTTTCAAAAAAATCTGGAAATAAATGCAGACATAATAAATAAAGTAACCTACAAGCGTGTAAAATTTTAATATGAAATTCTTTATATTGTAGACTACACAAAAAAGACAAAATCTGTTGAAATTTGGAGATCTGAAATATGCATACCCAGATCCACACGTTTGTTATTTTTGGGTAACCCAGAATTTTTTGTATTTGAAACTGAAATTTTGCACGCTTATGGGACAATTCATTAGCTACACCATGATTTTTTTTCTAATTTTTTTAAACACATAAATATGTTTTTTATTTTTTCTAAAATAGCAGGAGCACTAGTGCCCAAGAGCACCAAATCTCTTAGGCATTTGCGCCTAATAGCGCGAGCTTAGCTAATTTTTGAAGAAAAAAAGATGTACATTGTGGTATTCAGGACAAAGATCTTCATGTCTGCTACTCCACCAAACAACAGACTAGCATGTATTCATCACAATACGGGTAGCTAATTTGTGAAAAATATGTTCAGCACGGGATTCAAACAAAGATCTTCATCTCTGCAAAATTTTGATTTCACCAAAAACCGAACAGCGAATGTTCATGAGGTTAAGCTCACGAACACTATGTTTTCTCTATAAAATAAGGTCACCATCCGTCTCTTATTTCTCAAGGAAAAACAGGTGGAAGTGTTGGGACGAACCACATGGGTGCTTCAGCTCTATGTTCAATCTTCTCTTTTTTGTACTGCAATCTTGAGCCTATGGCAGGACCTCCATTGATGTGCATTCTGCACCAATTTGGCCTTGGACGTATCCATGTATCACGGGCGTGATTGTGGGTAGCAAAGACATAGTCAGGTTTGAACAACTGGAAATCTGGTTCTGCAGCCTCTGCGTCGATTGGCGGGGGTAGCATGAAAATTGGGTGATTGAGTCCAAGAAATAAAGAATGCCCCTTCAAATTGTTCAATCTTTCCCACCTTGCCTCTTCTACAGTGTCCAAGGTATGGGCAGATCTCAAGAAAACGTAGCACCGTACCAAAGGATAAGACCTCAGCTTGTTACCCATATGTAATATTGGAGGACCGAGGATGGGCCGATAACCCTTAACCTGAATCCACGCGAGATCAGATTCACCAGTAATGGACTCTGCTCTCATTGGTGCCAGGAACCAAGTGCGCTGGTCAGAAAATCCATCATTATCTAATTCTTCATCTTCCTCATTATGATTATCACCATCATTATCTAATTCTTCATCATCTAATTCTTCTTCATCTAATTCGTCATCTTCTAATTCTTCTTCTTCTAATTCTTCTTCTTCTAATTCTTCTACATCAGCATCATTATCTTCATCGGCACCTCCATCGCCTTGAGCCACATTTTCTTCATCATCTTCCATGACAGCATCTCCCTCGATTTGAGCCAAAATTGCAGCTGCTTCTGCTTCTTCATCTTCAATGACAGGGGCGTCAATGAGACGCGGGGCTGCATGTGTCCCTGCAATGCACAAAGATCAACCACAATGCAGCAAGTAGGAACTACACTGTAAATTATCTCTTCTCTTCTATCTTCTATCTTCTATCTTCTACTACTATAAGGCACCAGTTTTGAACAAGACATGTAGCAGCAATTCCAACTGTTGGTGTTCAAAATCTAACGGTTGGGATTAGAGGTATTCGCGTGAAAAAAATACCACACCAGTGTCCACGTGTTTCTAGAACCGTCATGTTTCCATTATGAAGAAAAATCAGAGCAGTCTCACACCGAATCACACGTCCCACTTGATAGTGATTAAGAAAGGTTCCAATTTTTTGTTCATATTTCTAAACTGTATGCTCACACTTATTTTGATGGTATAACCAAATTACTAGTTGTATTGAAAGTTTGAACAACATTTAGAACGCAACTTACATCAGTATTGTGAATCATAATTGGTCCAACATGTGCAGCATGCCATTTACTAGTTAAGACATAAAACAAAGACTCACCCCAGGTATATGGATCCCAAACTAGAACATCTCCATACGGATATGTAACTGCGTATACACGATGCAGGTGTGAACTTGTACCATATCCAGGAATACCCATGGCATCGACATAGCTGGTTCCTTCAAAGAATTTGGGGTTTCCCAGGATCTTCCACTCCTTTTCTAGGGGCGCTTGTAGGATAGCGATCAAGTAGTCAAATACAACGATTAGCTCGTAATGCCATGGCCCTGCTAGATCATCTTTGTACGGCCTCTTGACGATCCGTACTTTGAGCAGTTCCAAACTTTTATCTATTTTGTATTTGAAGAGGAATGGTGGGCTGGCATTCCACCATTCACGAGTAGGGCCCAAAGAAATTCCTGCATCTTGCAGAGATGGAAGAGGTATAATAGTATCTGATATGTATATGTTGCGGATCGTCAAGTGCCCGTCCTGCTGGACAAATGCCACCCAGTCGCCATTACAACCCACCCAATGCATGGGTCCATGTCCATCCAGTTCCTCCTTGGTATAGATAAATGCTGGAACTGTCGGCTTGTCTAATGGCATCAGCAACGCGTGAATGCCCTGCAAATAGGATTTGTTTTAAAATTGTCTATGCATGCAAGGTATTCGACAGAATGAAGAGCGGATTGTGCTGAACTGACGCACAGATGCAATGGATAAATAAAGCAATTCCGAAGAGTACATGTGCATAGTGAAGGCAGAATACCTTACATTACTCCCAAATTTGGTGATGATGTTGAGTCTAAATATATGCATGATGTTTGGCAAGAAGAAAAATTGATTGAAAAAACACAAGCTGAAACGAGATGAGTAAATAAATAAATACTCTTACGATATTGTCGCGGTCGCCCGGCCATGTCTCGTGGTCGCAAGTGGAGCAAGGCTCGGTACAACCGAACGGAACCTTATGCGCTCCGCGGATGGCATGCCGCATGCCGATCATGCTCGAGCGAGGCGACCAAAGGCCTTTGAGGATATCCGCCCGCTCGGCTATGTTCTCCACCAGTGGGTAGTGGAGGTTGCCCCACCCCATGGACTGGTGGTAGCAATCAGGAATCTCCTCAACCTTACGCTTCTGCTTCATTGGAGTCGGTAATCTAATGCAAGGGAGAGAGGGGTGAATGGGAGAAAGAGACATAAGAGGGTTTTTGGAGAAGATGCAGTAGTACTACGATACTAGGAGGTGGAGATGCGGGGCATATGTTTCCGGGGGAGAGGAACCACTATTTCCCTTCTACGGAGTAAAAAAAATAACCGCACTTGCTCATTAGAACTTGGGGCGGGGATATAGTGGTAACAGATTCCGAGGTATTGACCAACTTTCCCTCACCTTGACCCCACGTGGTTGTGACCCGAGATAATTTTCTTTTTGATGAACCCAATATACTTATTATAGTACTAAAATAGTACAAGTATATACCTTGTATATACCAATATTATTATTTTAAGGACTTTTGTTCCATGAGCAACAACTTCCCCCACTCCGCTCATCCGAAATCCTAGCCCCTCCAACTTGAAGGACCAATCGACATAGCTATGACCTTCTAATTTGGCTCAAGTCGTCGCACACATAGCCCTCCCGCCGACAAGGAATAGGAGCATCAGCCCTTTCGTCACTTGTTGCTATACATAATCATATGCAGTACCATATATATTTCAAATTTCCATATCAAAAAATAGTTCAAATCTGACTTTTAACATCTCAAGCTAAACCCTCGCTTGGTCTTAAACATAAGAATACCATAGTTCTACTTTTGTCTTCACCAAACAACAGAACACAATGTGTTCATCACAACATAGCCAACCGGAGTACCTAGTAGTGTAACTAGAGAAGTGAACCTATAGTTGATCAAGCCTTCAACTTTAACACAATAATACCTCCACATTATGTGTTGAGGAGCCACACCCATATATTTAAGAGTACCATCATGTAGACCACAAATGCATCAATGAAGAGAGGGGTATTACTTATAGACCACCTCTTTACAAAACAGTTGTAATTAGTAGACCACAAGTGCCTCGTTCATTAGCTATGAAATTACATACTATCGCAGCTACAATGGTCTGCAGACCTGTTTCATAATTAAACATCACACTTGTTCCAATCCGGGGCGTTGGTGAAGTTTGGGATGAACCAAAGCGGTGTCTTTACCAGGTACCTATCTTTTTTTGTTTTGCATGTTTTCTCCAAGGCGTTGGTTTGGAAACCAACGGCGCAATCATCACGATTCGATCGAATCGGCATATTTCAGGCAGCTGCGAATTGCGAAGCCATGCTTCATTCGGCAAGGTGTAGACACAATTTCTTCTCGTCAGACATCCTGGGACAACATCTGCACCACCTAATGGCAGCATAATCGGATAGTTCACTCCAAGGAAAAGAGAATATTCTCCAAGGTCATCCATCTTTTCCCATGGAATACCTTCATTTAACTTACTAGTGTCCTTCGTGAACACCAGGCAACCAAACCCAGAAGCATAGTTGCCAACAGTGCGACCATGATGAACATGACGATCAGAAGCAGTATGGCACACTTTACATGAATATTCCCTTTCATTAGCAATGCCCAGTGTATGGATCAGAAGAAGTCTAGAACCATCTATAGATCTTGCTAACCACCACACACCATAATCGACCTCGTGATCATGGCCAAAAGCATCATCAAGTGCACACCGCCATTCAAACACAATGGATGGTGGCTCTACGATCAGCGGAGGACCTGCTTGAAAACGAAATTACTGTTAAGAAGGGCATATTTGGTTTGCACAAATCTGAAAACGTAAGAATTGGGAAAACGCATTAGGATTCAGATGGGATGATATAATGTCATTTCCATTCAATAATACAGCATATTGGTGTATTTGAGTACATCACATGGGAAACCAAAGGATTCATTTCAAGAAGTTCAAGTAGAGGTCAAAATCCAACATAATTCAATATGAGAATAAAACTCCTAATTATACAATCCTCAAATTTTTCTATGGTAATCATCTCGAATAAAAAGTCTAAATACCAATGAAATTTCATCCAAAGCAAATATGCCCCCAGTCAGATCAGTCGGGTTCGAAAATTAATAAGTTTGTGCATTAAAATTATCTTTACAGCCATGAATAATGAAGCTCATCATACACCACGTCCGGAGGAAAATTACCAGCTTGCTGAGGTTTCCATGCGTGAACAGTGCCAGTATGAGTTGTGGCAAACACAAGCCCATTGTGGAGAATTGCATCGCTGTAATTGTAAAAGATGTGGGACTTGGGCTCTGTAAGAACTGTCCATTCAGAATCAGCGCCGTAAAGGAGGGCAACTCTGATGTCAAAAACAGCAACAAGAGAGAAATTTGTGTACCCCCCCAGCAGCTGTGGGAACTTGGCAAATATATATCTTGTGAAATATAATAGCACGAAGGTTGTGGTGGTATATATTTGGAATGTGGGTGGTTTCAAACGGCACAGGGAGAGGAATTTCACGGCGAGTGTAGACGTTGACAAGTTTCCATTTGCAAGCAGGAAAGCCAGTGTCAACCATGGCAATCCAATCTCCATTGGCACCTACCCACTGCTTACCCGTACCGTATGGCATCACAGCATCGTAGGAGAACCTGTCGAGCGGCGTGAGCTTGCAATCCCGTGCTACCTTCGTCGGGTGAGAATGAAGAACACATGGGAGCCCAAACGGGAGAGAAACAGATAGAGTTGCACTATCATTTGCAGAGTCGAAAAATAGTTTGGACGAACCGACGAGGCTCGCGGCGGTGATGATGTCGCATCTTGTTACGAGTTCTTCAAGGGGACCTTCGGAAAAGACCTTCGAAACTGTTCGTAGTCATCATTTTCCTTGTTCGATGCCGCCATCGCAGTAGGGTGGGTCTATGAGGTTTGGGTTCAACTGATTGGAGTTTAATTTGGGTTCGATGGCGGCAGTGGGGGGAAGATGAAGAACGGAGGCTCTCAAACCGGGCGGTGGAATTGATTCTAAAGCTGCATGGCGGCAGACCGGCGCGTGCTATGGAAGGTGGTCGATTGGAGAGTGGGTGTGGGCGGGGCGGAGGTAGACGATGGAGGTGAACCGAAATAGGGCAGGTGGGGGCGGGCGCTTGACTTCGCCTCCTCTACACTCTACAAAGATCTCCTCCTGTTTCTTGGAAAGTGTATAGACCCATAATAAAAAGTCACTGTTCCCTCTGAAAAGGTGAAGAACAAGTCACTGTTCTAACGTGCAAATTTGGACATCCCAAGCTCTATGTTGTCATGTCAATTCAATGTCCATGGCAGTATTTTGAATTTTGCGTGACCAAAAGAAGTACGCCTTGGCCTTTCACAATCGGGGTTTCTTAGAGCATCCACAACGTGTAGCCAAAAATGGGGTGCGGGCGCAACTAGTTGCGGAATATCCCCTCTCGATGGTTAGCTGAATGGATTCTTTATCAAATGTGGGCTCACTTCCTTTCTGACAAGCGATGCTCTACGTTGTGACCTCGGTGCCTCAAAACTTTTATTTGGGATCGGTGGTGACGTGTTAGCTTTTTCAGCAATTGGGCACCGGCTACATTGTGGAAGGCAGAGCAAGAACAATAGAAGAGCCAACAGCTGGCAAAAGTGCCACGTAGGCGGGCTATACTATACATTGTGGATGCTCAAGCGCCCACTATTGTCCTACTTCCTCTTGGCGTGATACTCCCTCCGTCCACAAATAAGTGGACGTGCGGGATTTTCAAGGTAAATTAGTAAAAGGAAAGAAAAAATGCATTGGAGCACTTGTATCTTAAGAAACACATGTACTCAACCACGGTTGTAGATTTTCTCGGCGCAAGACTTTTCCCCAGCAGTTGTGGCTTTCAGTTGTTCGTGGGTGTGGGGAGGAGCTCCGCCGCATCGGTAGAAAGCAAAGAGGAACGGCGGCTCTCGATCGTGCGGTGCACTCGTAAATCACGTGCGACCCGGATTGAGCTTCGGTGACTTTGCCAGCCCACAAAGTCACTGACTTTGTGTCACTTACAAGTGGGGCAATGTGGAACCCTTCATTATATGTGCCCCACATTGTCCCACTTGTAAGTGACACAAAGTCAGTGACTTTGTGGGCTGGCAAAGTCACTGAAGCTCAATCCGTGCGACCCATGCCCTAATAATTAACAATGCATTGATGAGGGCTATCACTTCATCATCCAATAAAATGTAGTAACTATCGTAATAATATTGTCTCTTAAGCCATGTAGTATAGTGCAAGAAGCTTTAGAGAAATAAACATCTATTTTATTGCTAATACACATGGTTATTTATTCTAGGCAAATGCCTACCGAAAGATGTAGGAATAGGAAAAATGTAGGATTGCAATGTCATGTCCACTCCAATCCTATAGGAATTCATAGAAACCAAACTTTGTTTGATTCCACCATAGGAAAAGTAAAGGATTCTTAAAAACAGAAATGAGTAGATGTTTAATTTCCTATGGAATCTGTGCAAAGGAATCCTTAGGAAAAATTCCTATCGGAAACAATCCTACAAATCAAACAGCCAAGGATTCAATTCTACCAATTTCCTATGCAAATCCTTGGTGTTCACCCAATCCTCTCGAATACTCATCCAAAAAATGCACTAATACTTTGATGGGGAGTTTTTTTATTCTAGGCAAGAATAGAGGGTTTGCTTGAGAAGTGTATTAACCAAAGAAGGCATAAGTAATACACCAACACACACTAACATGCCCTTAATGGATGTATCTCCATAAACTCCCTCTGTTCTTTATTACTACTACTAGTTTATGTACTTCTTAACTAATATGGGATAATCATGAAATATATTTTCTAACATTCAGCCAAAATATAGTGCTTCGACTTTCTAAAATACTGAAAAAGCTATTAATTAAAAATATTTGAGCTAACAAATCTATGAAGTTTTAAATATTTTGTATTCCGTCTGAAAGTTGTGTCACTTGGTGTGAGATTCACACAAAAATGATGAAAATATCAAACCTTCAAAATAATTGTAGTAATTCGACCGTTAAGTGCATTTCATAATTTTGGAAAATCGATTCTATTTGCAATTAAAACTAGTAGTTGGTGATCCCCGATCATCTGATTTGCTCTTAAACAGCTCAATCCTAAATTTGAACCTCCCTGCAACAGAACATGATAGTTGGTGGTTTGTGCGAAAAAAATAACAGTTTAAATAAGTGTTTACGCAACGAAGGCAGCAATAAGCGGTAGTTTGAGCAATTTCCTCGTGTAAACAACATGTAGCGTCGAAGTAGTAGTACTAGGAGTACTGAAATCTTGTGTAATTTCTAGTTCTACACATTACTAGTGTCCACTGTTTGAGAGTTGATGGATCTTTTTTGTGTAATTCCAAATGTGAAGCAAGTCTCCGTATCTGTGAATGGGTCTAATTTCCGATCGAATGAGAATTAGCAAATTGATTTCTATGACAAAAGCATACAAAGCGATTAAAACCAACATACCCGCATTCGCCGCTGCTACCAGCATGCGATGCCTCCACGAGTGCATTGACGGCTGCTGCAAACCCTCGGAAGGCATCTAGGTCTTGCAGATCGTCGATTGCCGCTGTCCGGCTAAGCTTAACCAGCATAGCTGCCGCCAAAATATCTCGGATTTGGACCACGTGCGTAAGCTGATTGGGGTCGAAGGATTGCCTGATTCGGAATTTGAAGTACCAAGCCCTCGGCTCCGATGGTGGAAGTTTGGAACTCGGCCCGGCCAGAACCTCCCAAATCTGTGTGTGGCAGTGGATGCCCATCGGCATCCCCAATGCTGCCGACGCCGTGATGTGGTCGGTCGCACTTTGGTCCCCACTAAAGGCTGGGGCTGCAAGACGCCGCCGCCCCCGACGTCCCCACGACGGCATCGCCATGGAACGAGGAGCTGAGTTTGTTGGCGAACCCGAAGCCCTGGATGGCACGTGCTTCTTCACAATGGAAGCATCCTCACCCGGCGAGGTTCGCCCCCGGCGCATGCCTCTGCTCCGACCAGCCCACTTTGCGGCTGCTGCCTGGGCTGCCGCCGATACCTGGGCCACCACCGCTTCATGGGACCCCCCTCCCTCCTCTCCCTCTCCTAGATCAAAGGGCGCCAGGAGTCTAGCCACAGCAAGACACAGAGCCGCCTGCTTCATCGCACACCAGTGGCACACAGATATTTGCGAGCTTTTAGCGCACACCCCTCCGAGGCTGAGTCGTGGAGCCTGGGTGCACGGGGCTAAGGCTGGAGGAGTCGCCATGGGACGAGGGGTGTCGAGTGCTCGGGCAAGTACGGGAAAGGGGAAGTTTTGCATTCTCAAGGAGCCAAATACTGTATGAGAAATCGGAAAAGTTTGAACGTTTGAAAACTTTGCCAGCATAATGCATCCTTCCAATGCACGCCTACGTACCCAACGTATACGCCAGCTAAGGTAGAAAGCCAACTCAGTTGCTACTTTGTTGGCAAAATGTACCATGGCTCAATCTCAGGTCACACACCCATGAAGCCAAGTTAACTCATCTATCAATTGTCACCCTCTTCATCCCACTATAGGTAAGTAAGGTTGCTTCGAGTTTGATCTTTTGTACAGTATTATTTCTTGTAAGGTTCGTGAATAATCTAATTAAAAAAAGTCGTGTGCATCCTTTGGATGCAGAAGCTCGGGCGATTTTTCCCCCATTTCGAAAAAAATCAATTGGTATATTTTGGTTATATTCAAAATTTTACTTTGTAGGTCATGCCATTCTACTACTCGCCTAACACTTTTTCTACGCGGGAAGGATACGAGCGATGCAACAAAAAGTAAAACATTCGTCCCCCTCCCCCAGTGATTTCTCCAAGATATGAAATCAAACTACAAGTGGTTCAAAAAGGCAATCGAAAAACATGGATTGTTCATCAGTTTGTACATAGCTAGGGAAAATACCAGAATGTCATATTAGTGTTTTAGAGAAGAGCCCTTCAAGTAGTTTGGCACCATGTTGGACACCGTCCAGCTTAATTCCACCCAAACATGATTTTTTTTCGTTTGAATATGTCTAGACTTTGTTTATCATCTTCAATGCGTATTGTATGACATAAGAAGACTATGTGCTTTGGTTTTAATTTTTTGAATTTTTAATGCCCAATTGAATCTTGGTCAAATCCTAGGTTTGACCAAGATTTAAACAAGTTCAAAACATGAAAATGAAAAAGTAAGCCTGGATCCTTCTTAGTCACTCCAAAATGAATCTTTTGGAAGGTTTTTTAAATTTCCATGTTTGAAACCCAAAACCACTTCCGTTCATGCTTGACTTCATAAGACAGAGTTTAGGGTTAGGGTACGTAGATACATGATTTTTGTGGTTTGAATATGTCTAAAACTTGTTTAATTTATCAACTTGAATACTTATATGACATACGAAGACTATGTGCTTTGGTTTTTCATTTTCTTTATTTTTTTGATTTTTTATGCCGATTTGTATCTTGGTCAAATCCGAGATTTGATAAAGATTTTAAAAAGTTTAAAACATGGAAATGAAAAAGTAAGCATGGGTCCTTTTTAGTCACTCCAAAATGAAGCTTTTGGGAGGTTTTTTTGAAATTTCCATGTTTGAAACCCAAAACCACTTCTCTTCATCCTTGACTTCCTAAGACAGAGTTTAGGGTTGTTAGGGGGTACGTAGATACATGCTTTTCTGCTATGAATATATATGTGTGGACCTTGTTAATCAACCTGAATGCTTACTATATGACATAAGAAGACTATGTGCTTTGGTTTTTCATTATTTTAATTTTTTTAATTTTTATGCCCATTTGTACGTATCTCTTGGTGAAATCCTAGGTTTGACCAAGATTTAAAACATGAAAACGTAAAAGTAAGCTTGGATCCTTCTTAATTAGTAACTTCAAAATGAAGCTTTAAGAAGGTTTTTGAAATTTCCATGTTTGAAACCCAAAACACCCTCTTCATGATTGACTTCATAAGACAAATCGAGTTTAGGGTTACCGGTAGATACATGATTTTCTAGTTTGAATATGTCTAGACCTTTGCTTTTATCAACTTGAATGCTTAATTAGTATATGACATAAGAAGATGTACTATGTGCATTGGATTTTCATTTTTTTGATTTGTTTTGAATTTTTATGCCCATTCGAATTTTGGTCAAATCATAGGTTTAACCAAGATTTAAACAAGTTTAAAACTTGAAAATGAAAAATTAAGCATGGATCCTTCTTATTAGTCACTCCAAAATGAAGCTTTTGGGAGGCTTTTCAAATGTCCATGTTTGAAACCCAAAAACCACTTCTCTTCATGCTTGACTTCATAAGACATATGAGTTTAGGGTTAGGGGGTGTAGATACATGATTTTTCTGGTTTGAATAGGTCTATAACTTGTTTATCAAGTTGAATGGCTTACTATGTGACATAAGAAGACTATGTGCTTTGGTTTTTCATTTTATAATTTTTTCGAATTTTTTAATGCCCATTTGAATCTTGGTCAAATCCTAGGTTTGAATAAGATTTAAACAAGTTTAAAACATGAAAATGAAAAATTAAGCTTGAATCCTTCTTAGTCACTCCGAAATGAAGCTTTTGGGAGGTTTTCGAAATTTCCATGTTTGAAAACCCAAACCACTTCTCTTCATGCTTGAGCTTGACTTCATAAGACAAAGTTTAGGGTTAGGGGGTATACATGTTTTTTCTGTTTTGAATATGGCTAGACATTGTTTATCAACTAGAATGCTTACTATATGACATAAGAAGACTATGTGCTTTGGTTTTTCATTTTTTCTGATTTTGTTCTGGATTTTTATGCCCATTTGAATCTTGGTCAAATCCTAGGTTTAACCAAGATTTAAACAAGTTCAAAACATGAAAATGAAAAGGTAAGCATGGATCCTTCTTAGTCACTCTAAAATGAATCTTTTGGGAGGTTCTTGAAATTTCCATGTTTGAAACCCAAAACCGCTTCTCTTCATGATTGAGTTCATAAGACAGAGTTTAGTGTTAGGGGTAGATACATGATTTGTCTAGTTTGAATATGTCTAGACCTTGTTTATCAACTTGAATTCTTACTTTATGACATAAGAAGGCTATGTGCTTTGGTTTTTCATTTTTCTGATTTTTTTGAATTTTATGCCCATTAGAATCTTGGTCAAATACTAGCTAGGTTATTTTGACCAAGATTTAAACAAGTTTAAAACATGAAAATGAAAAGGTAAGGCTCGATCCTTCTTACTCGCTCTAAAATTAAGCTTTTGGGAAGTTTTTGAAATTTCCATGTTTGAAACCAAAACCACTTCTCTTCATGCTTGACTTCATAAGACATA
The DNA here is from genome assembly GCF_019359855.2 of Lolium perenne. Lineage (NCBI taxonomy): Eukaryota > Viridiplantae > Streptophyta > Magnoliopsida > Poales > Poaceae > Lolium > Lolium perenne. Next base: position 121,503,244 of record NC_067249.2, on the reverse strand, counting down.
GTTAAGGGTTAGGGGGTAGATACATGATTTTTCTGTTGTGAATATGTCTAGACCTTGTTCATCAACTTGAAGGCTTACTATATATACATGACATAAGAAGGCTATGTGCTTTAGTTTTTTTTGTTTTTTCATTTTTTTTGAATTTTATGCCCATTTGAATCTTGGTCAAATACTAGCTAGGTTTGACCAAGATTTAAATAATTTTAATACATGAAAATGAAAAGGCAAGCCTGGATCTTTTCCAGACACTCTAAAATGAAGCTTTTGTGAGGTTCTTGAAATTTCCATGTTTGAAACCCATACGACTTCTCTTCATGCTAGACTTCATAAGATCGACCGATTTTATGGTTAGGGGGTAGATACATGATTTGTCTGGTTTGAACACATGTATAAACCTTGTTTATCAACTTGAATGCTTACTATATGACATAAGAAGACTATGTGCTTTTGTTTTTCATTCTTCTAATTTTTTGAATTTTATGCCCATTTGAATCTTGGTCAAATCCCAGGTTTGACCGGTATTTAAACAAGTATAAAATATGAAAACGAAAAGGTAAGCCTGGATCCTTCTTAGTCACTCTAAAATGAAGCAGCTTTTGGGATGTTCTTGAAATTTTCATGTTTGAAACCCAAAACCACTTCTCTTCATGATTGACTTCATAATTAAGACAAAGTTTAAGGTTAGGGGCAGATATATACATGATTTTCTGGTTTGAATATGTCTAGACCTTGTTTATCAACTTTAATGCCTTATTATACGACATAAATAATGCTATGTGCTTTGGTTTATCATTCTTTTTGTTTTTTCCTGAATTTTTATGCCCATTTGAGTCTTGGTCAAATCCCAGGTTTGACAAAGATTTAAACAAGTTTAAAATATGAAAATGAAAAGGTAACCATGGATCCTTCTTAGTCACTCTAAAATGAATCTTTTGGGAGGTTCTTGAAATTTCCATGTTTGAAACCCAAAACCACTTCTCTCTTCATGATTGACTTCATAAGACAGAGTTTAGTGTTAGGGTTAGATACATGATTTGTCTAGTTTGAATATGTCTAGACCTTGTTTATCAACTTGAATTCTTACTTTATGACATAAGAAGGCTATGTGCTTTGGTTTTTCATTTTTCTGATTTTTTTTAATTTTATGCCCATTAGAATCTTGGTCAAATACTAGCTAGGTTTGACCAAGATTTAAACAAGTATAAAATATGAAAACGAAAAGGTAAGCCTGGATCCTTCTTAGTCACTCTAAAATGAAGCAGCTTTTGGGATGTTCTTGAAATTTCCATGTTTGAAACCCAAAACCACTTCTCTTCATGCCTTACTTCATAAGACGGAGTTTACGGTCATTAGGGCGTAGATACATGATTTGCCTTGTTTGAATATGTCTAGACCTTGTTTATCATCTTGAATGCTTACTATATGACATAAGAAGACTATATGCATTGGTATTTCATTATTTATTTTTTTATATTCATGCCCATTTGAATCTTGGTCAAATCCTAGGTTTGAGCAAGATTTAAACAAGTTTAACACGTGAAAACGAATAAGTAAGCATGGATCCTTCTTAGTCACTCCAAAATGTACCAATTGATAGATGTGTTAACTTTGCTTCATGGAAAAAATAATGTCATGTAAATGAGTTAACTTGGATTTCCTACCCTTGAATCCATAGGAAACTTTATTCTAATGCACTATAATAATCAACCGAGTTTTTACACCAACAGGTCTGTCACTTACGTGTGGTGCCCACGCGTGAGGTCCCACACATCAGTGAGCACAAGTCACGTGCAATAATAGGTACGCAAACTCCAAGCCATCTTCTTTGTCAAGAGAAGACGCATCAGTATGCGTATTGGAAGTCTCTGGGTCCTTCAGGATCCTTCGGTTGTCCCTCTCACACAAAAAAAACAAATCTCTCTCATTCTCGGCCTCGCTCGACTCGCTCGCTCGCTCGCACCTCCTCCTGCTCACTGACAAACCCTGCACAATAGTCAACATCATCACCCGAAAAAGGGGAGACACCATAATGCTCTCCCTTCTTCTGTCCTTCCGAGTGATCCCTCTTCCTCCGAGTTTCACTAGCTAGACGGGAAAACACACATGTGCTGCATAGTAATAATAAAAAGGTAGAAAAATCGATATACGAATCTATAATTAAATAGGTTAAACTAGGGTTTTGCCCAGTACTACAGATCAAGGTTCAAAAAAATCCAACTACGGGGTTCGAACAACACGATTCTAATCCAAGAATTTTTTCTACCTCATCCAAATGGCCTCAAACTATAGGGTTAGCATCTATCTAGTGCAGTATGTGTGAAAATGTATGCACTATGTGTTCTATAACTTGTATGTCTTTCAAATTTGAACCAAATTTGAATAAGTTTGAAGTATTTGAAAAAGGGGCTTTTGGCTTAAACGTTTGAAACCCAAAACGACTTCTCTTCATGCTAGACTTCACAAGACCGAGTTTAGGGTTAGGGGGTAGATACATGATTTGTCTGGTTTGAATATGTCTAAACTTTGTTCATCAACTTTAATGCTAACTATATGACATAAGAAGACTATGTGCTTTGGTTTTTCATTTTTTTTTTTTAATTTTATGCCCATATATTAGAATCTTGGTCAAATCCTAGGTTTGACAAAGATTTAAACACGTTTAAAACATGAAAACGAAAAGGGAAGCTTGTATCCCTCTTAATTAGTCACTCTAATATGAAGTTTTTGGGAGGTTTTTGAAATTTCCATGTTTGAAACCCAAAACCACTTCTCTTCAAGCTTGACTTCATAAGACAGAGCTTACGGTTAGGGGGTAGATACATGATTTGTATGGTTTGAATAAGTCCAAACCTTGTTAATGCATCAACTTGAATGCTTACTATATGACATAAGAAGACTATGTACTTTGGTTTTTCATTTTTCTGCTTTTTTTGAATTTTGTGCCCATTTGAATCTTTTGGTCAAATCCTAGGTTTGACAAAGATTTAAACAAGTTTAAATCATGAAAATGAAAAGGTAAGCATGGATCCTTCTTAGTCACTCTAAAATAAAGCTTTTGGGAGGTTCTTCAAATTTCCATGTTTGAAACCCAAAACCACTTCTCTTCATGATTGACTTCATAAGACAAAGTTTAGGGTTAGGGGTAGATATATACATGAGTTGTCTGGTTTGAATATGTTTAGACCTTGTTTATCAACTTTAATGCTTACTATATATATGACATAGAATGCTATGTGCATTGGTTTTTGATTTTTTTTCTGAATTTGTATGCCCATTTGAATCTTGGTCAAATACTAGGCGGTTTGACCAAGATTTAAACAAGTTTAAAACATGAAAATGAAAAGGGAAGTTTGTATCCTTATTAGTCACCCTAAAATGAAGGTTTTGGGATGTTCTTGAAATTTCCATGTTTGAAACCCAAAACGACTTCTCTTCATGCTAGACTTCATAAGATCGACCGAGTTTATGCATGGTTAGGGGATAGATACATGATTTGTCTGGTTTGAACACATGTATAAACCTTCTTACTCACTCTAAAATTAAGCTTTCGGGAGGTTTTTGAAATTTCCATGTTTGAAACCCAAAACCACTTCTCTTCATGCTTGACTTCGTAAGACAGAGTTTAGGGTTAGGGGTAGATACATGCTTTTTCTGGTTTGAATATGTATAGACCTTGTTTAGCAACTTGAATGGTTACTATATGACATAAGAAGGCTATATATGTGCTTTGGTTTTTCATTTTTTGAATTTTATGCCCATTAGAATCTTGGTCAAATACTAGCTAGGTTAATTTGACCAAGATTTAAACAAGTTTAAAACATGAAAATGAAAAGGTAAGCCTCGATCCTTCTTACTCACTCTAAAATTAAGCTTTTGGGAAGTTTTTGAAATTTCCATGTTTGAAACCAAAACCACTTCTCTTCATGCTTGACTTCATAAGACATAGTTAATTAAGGGTTATAAGGGGTAGATACATGCTTTTTATGTTTTGAATATGTCTAGACCTTGTTCATCAACTTGAAGGCTTACTATATATATATGACATAAGAAGGATATGTGCTTTAGTTTTTTCATTTTTTCATTTTTTTTGAATTTTATGCCCATTTCAATCTTGGTCAAATACTAGCTAGGTTTGACCAAGATTTAAACAATTTTAAAACATGAAAATGAAAAGGCAAGCCTGGATCTTTTCCAGTCACTCTAAAATGAAGCTTTTGTGAGGTTCTTGAAATTTCCATGTTTGAAACCCATACGACTTCTCTTCATACTAGACTTCATAAGATCGACCGAGTTTATGGTTAGGGGGTAGATACATGATTTGTCTGGTTTGAACACATGTATAAACCTTGTTTATCAACTTGAATGCTTACTATATATGACATAAGAAGACTATGTGCTTTTGTTTTTCATTCTTCTAATTTTTTGAATTTTATGCCCATTTGAATCTTGGTCAAATCCTAGGTTTGACCGGTATTTAAACAAGTATAAAATATGAAAACGAAAAGGTAAGCCTGGATCCTTCTTAGTCACTCTAAAATGAAGCAGCTTTTGGGATGTTCTTGAAATTTTCATGTTTGAAACCCAAAACCACTTCTCTTCATGATTGACTTCATAATTAAGACAGAGTTTAAGGTTAGGGGCAGATATATACATGATTTTCTGGTTTGAATATGTCTAGACCTTGTTTATCAACTTTAATGCCTTACTATACGACATAAATAATGCTATGTGCTTTGGTTTATTATTCTTTTTGTTTTTTCCTGAATTTTTATGCCCATTTGAGTCTTGGTCAAATCCCAGGTTTAACAAAGATTTAAACAAGTTTAAAATATGAAAATGAAAAGGTAACCATGGATCCTTCTTAGTCACTCTAAAATGAATCTTTTGGGAGGTTCTTGAAATTTCCATGTTTGAAACCCAAAACCACTTCTCTCTTCATGATTGACTTCATAAGACAGAGTTTAGTGTTAGGGTTAGATACATGATTTGTCTAGTTTGAATATGTCTAGACCTTGTTTATCAACTTGAATTCTTACTTTATGACATAAGAAGGCTATGTGCTTTGGTTTTTCATTTTTCTGATTTTTTTGAATTTTATGCCCATTAGAATCTTGGTCAAATACTAGCTAGGTTTGACCAAGACTTAAACAAGTATAAAATATGAAAACGGAAAGGTAAGCCTGGATTATTCTTAATTATTCACTCTAAAATGAAGCTTTTGGGAGGTACTTGAATTTTTATGTTTGAAACCCAAAACCACTTCTCTTCATGCATGTTTGACTTCATAAGACAGAGTTTATGGTTAAGGGTAGATAGATGATTTTTCTAGTTTGAATTTGTCTAGACCTTGTTTATCAATTTGAATGCTTACTATGTGACATAAGAATACTATGTGCTTTGCTTTTTCATTTTTCTAATTTTTTTAATTGTTAAACCCATTTGAATCTTGGTCAAATCCTAGGTTTGACCAAGATTGAAACAAGTTTAAAACATCAAAATGGAAAGGTAAGCATGAATCATTCTTAACTATTCACTCTAAAATGAAGCTTTTGGGAGGTACTTGAAATTTTATGTTTGAAACCCAAAACCACTTCTCTTCATGTTTGACTTCATAAGAAAGAGTTTATGGTTAAGGGTAGATAGATGATTTTCCTTGTTTGAATATGTCTAGACCTTGTTTATCAACTTGAATGCTTACTATAAGACAAAGTTTAGGGTTAGGGTAGATACATTTTTTTGGTTTGAATATGTCGTCTAGACCTTGTTTAGCAACTAATGCTTACTATATTACATAAGAAGGCTATGTTATTTGGTTTTTCATTTTTTCTGTTTTTTCTAATTTTTTATGCCCATTTGAATCTTGGTCAAATCCTAGGTTTGAACAAGATTTAAACAAGTTTAAAACATGAAAATGAAAAGGTAAGCCTGGATCCTGCTTAAGTAGTCACTGTAAAATGAAGCTTTTGGGAGGTTTGTGAAATTTCCATGTTTGAAACCCAAAACCACTTAAGACAGAGTTTAGGGTTAGGGGTAGATACATGCTTTTTCTGGTTTGAATATGTATAGACCTTGTTTATCAACTTGAATGGTTACTATATGACATAAGAAGGCTATATATGTGCTTTGGGTTTTCATTTTTTCATTTTTTTCGATTTTTATGCCCATTTAAATCTTGGTCAAATCCTAGGTTTGACCAAGGTTTAAACAAGTTTAAAACATGAAAATGAAAAGGCAAGCATGCATCATTTCTTAATTAGTCACTAGCTCTAAAATGAAGGTACTTGAATTTTTTATGTTTGAAACCCAAAACCCCAGTTCTCTTCATATGTTTGACTTCATAAGACAAAGTTTAGGGTTAGGGGTAGATATGATACATGATATTTCTGGTTTGAATATGTTTAGACCTTGTTTATCAACTTGAATGCTTACTATATGACATAAGAAGACTATATATGTGCTTTGGTTTTTCATTTTTTGATTTTTATGAATTTTTTACGCCCATTTGAATCTTGGTCAAATCCTAGGTTTAACCAAGGTTTAAACAAGTTTAAAACATGAAAATGAAAAGGTAAGCATGGATCCTTCTTAGTCACTCTAAAATGAATCTTTTGGGAGGTTTTTAAAATCTCAATGTTTGAAATTAACCCAAAACCACTTCTCTTCATGCTTGGCTTCATAAGACAGAGTTTATTGTTAGGGGTAGATACATGCTTTTTTCTGGTTTGAATATGTCTAGACCTTGTTTATCAACTTGAATGCTTACTATATATATGACATAAGAAGGCTATGTTATTTGGTTTTTCATTTTTCTGATTTTTTATGCCCATTTGAATCTTGGTCAAATCCTAGGATTGACCAAGATTTAAACAAGTTTAAAACATGGAAATGAAAAGGTAAGCCTGGATCCTCCTTAGTCACTGTTTAATGAAGCTTTTGGGAGGTTTGTGAAATTTCCATGTTTGAAACCCAAAACCACTTAAGACAGAGTTTATGGTTAGGTGTAGATACATGATTTTTTGGTTTGAATGTGTCTAGACCTTGTTTATCAAATTGAATGCTTACTATATATTAAATAAGAAGGCTATGTTCTTTGGTTTTTCATTCTTCCTGATTTTTTTAAGTCCATTTGAATCTTGGTCAAATCCTAGGTTTGACCAAGATTTAAACAAGTTTAAAACATGAAAATGAAAAGGTAAGTCTGGATCCTTCTTAATCACTCTAAAATGAAGCTTTTGGGAGGTATTTGAAATTTCCATGTTTGAAACCCAAAACCACTTCTCTTCATATTTGACTTCATAAGACATAGTTTAGGGGTTAGGGCTAGATACATGATTTTTCTGGTTAGAATATGTCTAGACCTTGTTTATCAACTTGAATGCTTACTATATGACATATGCAAATCTTGATAATCCATATCAATCATTTTAGAAGTGATAAGGTAGGAGTAGTTAAATTTAATCCATCAAATATGTACCATGGTGATTTTATATGCAGCTGGGCACCAGACATCACGTGCAAACTATATCAATGCGCAGCAGTACTTGCTCCAGAAAACCCACATTTTTGTACCTGGACGTTACGCTAAAATGAACTGCGAAAACAACGAATAGCACTTTTGTAGTACTGTACTCGGTACTCCGTACTTGCTCCAGATAATCCCCATTGCTTCACTACTACAGTACTACCCTGGCGTTCATTGTTTCCACTGACTATTCAGAGCTTTGGACGTCCATCAGAGTAGTACTACTAGTCAGTAGTACAGCTGCTAGCTCGATTAATGGCGTGCTATAAAATTCTATACTAGCCGACAGATGTCCATTCCTCGGGTTGCGCGCCAGAGCCTTCGAAGAGAAGGTAGCCGCTCTATCCCGTTGATTTACGGTGGACGGATAGGATAGAACGTCTCTGTGTTGAAGCATACGTACTACTCCGGACCGCTCTCGATTCATTTGCTTCTTCTCCCGAGTCCTGACCAGGGACTGAGATCCAAAGGACTCCAAAGAAGAGAAGTCACCATGCAACTTCGTCTTAACGTAAAGTTTTTTTTTCGATAAAGGGATTTTTTTCTGAGCAACATAAATATTAGTTTCAAATTTTAGATCAACCATGTGCGTTGGATCTTAATCTGATGGCTCGTATAGGTAAAGTTCATGGTAACTTCTGTTGGGTAAGTCACTGGATCTGAGTTCGCAAGGGAGCCCCCTCTCGGCCGTTGATTTAGGATGGGCGGACCAGGTTGCTCGAAGCGAGGGCAGGAGACGGCTGTCTGGTTTTAATAGGGGGGAGTACTTCTTCCATTCCCTTCTTGCTTCACTTCCAGTCTCCTTCCACTTCCCGCGATGCCTCCGAAGTCAAGGCCACCATCTCGCTTGAAGAAGCACCATCTAGTGTTGACCAGGGACGCGGAGAGTTCCCGCCGGCGGTCTATCCAGATGCTGGCCGCGAGAAAGGACCCGCCAGAAAACGAAGGCCCTGCTTCGCGCTCGTCTCGGAACGGCGTCCGTCGTGCGGTCGAAGATTCCTGGTTAGTTTCCATCGCCATGTTTCTTGATTCTTCCTGGCCCGGAGGTCCCAACTCTTTATTCCGTATTAATCCTTTTTATACATATCTCAGTGCCCCACGATGCACCCTGCCATCTTCTCATGACGACTTCAACCCGTGTCTCGTGCGCTTAGAGGTTACCACTGATTGGACATTTTCGTCTTCCTCTCGTCACTTTGTTTGGTACTGATGATATTGCCATGCAGGAAGCGTCGGCGTGTTTCAGAGATGAGCTTAAAACTCTCGTGAAACTCGCCTCCAACTTTCGCGATGATCTCGATACTTTGAAGGACGAGGTCACCGGCCGGGGCAAGCTGCATGATGTGAGCATTCCATCAAGTGAGGAAACGAACACTGTCATCAAGAAGCTTAAGGGCGAGAATTTGATGCTTAAGATCGAGTGCGGCTTTCTTCGCGAAAGAAAACGTCGAGCTATCAAACATGTGCGTTCAAGCTCTCAACGGGAGCCTCAACACCCAACATGATGCGGTGAAGAAGATGATGGATGGCAGCATCTTGAAGAAAAACAATATGGTGGAGGACACGCGCGGGATGGTCGATCCAATCCAGGCACCGCAGAAGGAAGTCGATGTGCTCCGAGTCCAGCCACCTTTGCGTAGGTCACCGAGGCGCCCTCGCGGAGGTAGCTGAGGAGCGCACGTCGCCGAGTAGGCTGGGGGATAAGGAGTTCCAGGGAGAGAAGCGGAATCACCACCTGACCTGATGGAGGGCCGCTCCGCCAGGTAGGCTGGGGGAGAGAAGCACTGACTCTCATTGTTCTTTAGCTAGTCCTCCGATCCATATTACTTGATGTTAAAATGGATGTATCTACAACTGAAATATGTCAAGATACATATATTTCAACGTTTATATTGCCTAAGTCATATTATCCATCCCTAAGCTGGGTCGCTTTTGTAACTACTGATTTGCAGATTCGACTCTTCTGACGAAAGATTTGTGGCCATGTGTCTTACAAGTCTAGTTCCAACTGACATTATTTGTACTCGATAAAAACGTATTATTCAGTACCCCCTCTGAATAATACTTTCGTAGTATGTGCTTCTAAAATTGTAGATGTTGATATTTTTTATGTAGAGTTCCTCAATCTTTTGAATTTTGACTTGGCTGAAAAAATATATGTATCGTAATTAGGGAAGGAGATAGTAGCAAGTTGGGATGCATCTGGATTTGGATGTTTGGCGTCACTCGAACCTCTGTTAATAGGATTTTTCTTTTGTGAGAGGGACAACCGATACGCATCCTGATGCGTCTTCTCTTGACAAAGAAGATGGCTGGGAGTTTGCGTACCTATTGCACGTGACTTGTGCTCACTGAAGTGTGGGACCTCATAAGTGGGCACCACACGTAAGTGACAGACCTGTTGGTGTAAAAACTCGATTGATTATTATAGTGCATTAGAAAAAAGTTTCCTATGGATTCAAGGGTAGGAAATCCAAGTTAACTCATTTACATGACATTATTTTTTCATGAAGCAAACTTAACACATCTATCAATTGGTACATTTTGTAGTGACTAAGAAGGATCCAAGCTTACTTATTCGTTTTCATGTGTTAAACTTGTCTAAATCTTGGTCAAACCTAGGATTTGACCAAGATTCAAAAGGGAAGAACAAAACACATAAAAATGAAAAACCAAATCACATACTCTGTCTTATGAAGTCAAGCATGAAGAGAAGTGGTTTTGGGTTTCAAACATGGAAATTTCAAAAACCTCCCAAAAACTTCATTTTAGAGTGATTAAGAAGGATACATGCTTCCCTTTTCATTTCATGTTTTAAACTTATTTAAATTATCTTGGTCAAGCCTAGGATTTGACAAGATTCAATTGGGCATCAAATTTTAAAAAAAAAACAGAAAAATGAAAAACAAAAGCAAATAGTTTTCTTATGTCATATAGTAAGCATTAAAGTTGATAAACAAGGTCTAGACATAATTAAACCAGACAAATCATGTATATGTCTACCCTAACCCTAGACTCCGTCTTATGAAGTCAACCATGGAAATTTCAAGAACATCCCAAAAGCTTCATTTTAGAGTGACTAAGAAGGATACAGACTTCCCGTTTCATTTTCATGTTTTAAACTTGTTTAAATCTTGGTCAAACCTAGGATTTGACCGAGATTCAAATAAGTTTAAAACATGACAATGAAAAGGTAAGCATCGACCCTTCTTAGTCACTCTAAAATGTAGCTTTTGGGATGTTCTTGAAATTTCCATGGTTTAAACCCAAAAGCACTTCTCTTCATGCTTGACTTCATAAGACAGAGTTTAGGGTTAGGCCTTAGGGGTAGATACATGATTTTTCTGGTTTGAATATGTCTAGACCTTGTTTATCAATTTGAATGCTTACTATATGACATATGAAGGCTATGTGCTTTGGTTTTTCATTCTTTTGATTTTTTTTTCTGAATTTTTATGCCCATTTGAATCTTGGTCAAATCCCAGGTTTGACCAAGATTTAAACAAGTTTAAAACATGACAATGAAAATGTAATTAATCCTGGATCCTTCTTAATTTAAAAGTAAGTCTAATTAAAATGAAGCTTTTGGGAGGTTTTTGAAATTTACATGTTTGAAACCCAAAACCACACTTCTCTTCATGCTTGACTTCATATATGAGATAGAGTTTAGGGTTAGGGGGTACATGATTTGTCTGGTTTGAATATGTCTAGACCCTGTTTATGAACTTGAATGATTACTACATGACATAAGAAGACTATGTACTTTGGTTTGTTATTTTTTATTTTATGCCCATTTGAATATTGGTCAAATCCTAGGTTTGACCAAGATTTAAACAAGTTTAAAACATGAAAATGAAAAGGTAAGCGTGGATCCTTCGTAATTAGTCACTCTAAAATGAAGCTTTTGGGAGGTTTTTGAAATTTCCGTGTTTGAAACCAAAAACCACTTGTCTTCATGCTTGACTTCATATATAAGACAGAGTTTAGGGTTAGGGGTAGATACACGATTTGTATTATTTGAATATGTCTAGACCTTGTTTATCAACTTTTGAATGCTTACTATATATATGACATAAGAATACTATGTGCTTTTGTTTTTCATTTTTCTGATCTTTTTTAATTTTATGCCCATTTGAATCTTGGTCAAATCCTAGGCTTGACAATGATTTAAATACGTTTAAAATATGAAAATGAAAAGGTAAGCATGGATCCTTCTTAGTCACTCTAAAATAAAGCTTTTGGGAGGTTTTTGAAATTTCCATGTTTGAAACCCAAAACCACTTCTCTTCATGCTTAACTACATAAGACAAAGTTTAGGGGTAGGGGTAGATACATGATTTTTCTTGTTTGAAAATGTCTAGTCCTTGTTTATCAACTTTAATGCTTACTATATGACATAAGAAAACTATGTGCTTTGGTTTTTCAGTTATCTTTTTTTTTTGGAATTTTGATGCACATTTGAATCTTGTAAAATCCTAGGTTTGACCAAGATTTAAACAAGTATAAACATGAAAATGAAAAGGGGAGAATGTATCCTTCTTAGTCACTCTAAAATGAAGTTTTTGGGATTTTTTTTAAATTTCCATGTTTGAAACCCAAACTATGCACTTCTCTTCATGCTTGACTTCATAAGACAGAGTTTAGGGGTTAGGGGGTGGATACATGATTTGTCTAGTCTGAATATGTCTAGACCTTGTTTATCAACGTTAATGTTTACTATATGACATAAAAAGACTATGTGCTTTGGTTTTTCATTTTTTCCATTTTTTTATTTTATGTCCATATGAATCTTGGTCAAATCCTTGATTTGACCAGGATTTAAACAAGTTTAGAACATGAAAATGAAAAGGTAAGCCTTGATCCTTCTTAGTCACTCTAAAATGAAGCTTTTGACATGTTCATGAAATTTCCATGTTTGAAACCCAAAACGGCTTCTCTTCATGCTAGACTTCATAAGATCGACATGGGGTAGATACATGATTTGTCTGGTTTGGATATATCTAGACCTTGTTTATCAATTTGAATGCTTACGATATGACACAAGAAGACTATGTGCTTTTGTTTTTCATTTTTCCGATTTTTTTAATTTTGTGCCCATTTGTATGTTGGTCAAATCCTAGGGTTGACAATGATTTAAACTAGTTTAAAATATGAAAATGCAAAGGTAAGCATGGATCCTTCTTAGTCACTCTAAAATGAAGCTTGTTGGGAGGTTTTTGAATTTCTATGTTTGAAACCCAAAACCAATTCTCTTCATGCTTGACTTCATAAGACAGAGTTTAGGGGTTAGGGGTATAGATACATGATTTGTCTGGTTTCAATATGTATAGACCTTGTTTATCAAATTGAATGCTTACTATATGACATAAGAAAAACTATGTGCATTGGTTTTTCATTTTTGTGATTTTTTTAAATTTTGATGCCCATTTGAATCTTGGTTAAATACTAGGATTGACCAAGATTTAAACAAGTTTAAAACATGAAAATGAAAAGGGAAGCATGTATCCTTCTTAGTCACTCTAAAATGAAGTTTTTGGGAGGTGTTTGAAATTTCCATGTTTGAAACCCAAAACCACTTCTCTTCATGCTTGACTTCATAAGACATAGTTTAGGGGTTAGAGGGTAGATACATGATTTGTATGGTTTGAATATGTCTAGACCTTGTTTATCAAATGTAATGCTTACTATATGACATAACAAGACTATGTGCTTTGGTTTTTCATTTTTCCGTTTTTTTTGGAATTTTCTGCCCTTTTGAATCTTGATCAAATCCTAGGTTTGACCAAGATTTAGACAAGTTTAACACGTGAAAACGAATAAGTAAGCTTGATAATCCCATTTGTTGACTCATTTAACTAGTTAATCCCATTTGTTGACTCTCTGTTGACCATCCACTTGAGGTAAAACTGAGTATACTGCACTAGCGAGTATTAGACTCGAGTACGCGTGTTGCGGTGCAGAAGTGGAAGACGTGCAATTGTTGACGCGTAGACGGGGGTCGCGGTGCAAAAGTCGAAGACGTGCAATCGTGGACGCGTGTCGCGTTGCAGAAGCCCAAGACGTGCAGACGATCAATGGTGGACGCGTAGGACGCGGGTTGCATTAACCACCCCTCGCCTTTATAGACGCCTCCTCGCACTCTCTCTGTCTCTCTCACTAGCTCATGCAACGCCTCCTCTCACGTCCCATCATCATCTTCTCCAAAGAGAAAAACCCTCTCCCTCTCTGCCGGCGAGATGTGCAAGGAGAATGCGAATCCCATCGTCCATGACGCCGTCGGCTCCAAGCGCGACGCCTCTCTCTTCGATGCCGTCCCCTCAACGGCCGTCGCCGCCGCCGGTGGCGGTCGGATCCCGCCGGGATGGGACCCCTATGAGGAGGTGCCGTACATCCCGCCTCCGAACCCCTACGACACCTGCATGGACGACCCATGGAACGAGGTAACTATGGTTTGCTCCCTTTTTTTGTTCCCCATTCCTCTTTGAACCCTATTTTTGCTGGTTCCCTAGTAACTATTAGTGCCGATCTGTAGACGGATGAGTATTGGGTTAATATTTGCGCCGATTTTATTCCATTTTGCTTTGACCCCTTCTTGATTTCGTCGAAGATTTGGAGTTCGGCCGTTCGGTTAATTTATGCAAGTAATAATGAGATCTCAATCAGTTAATTTATGCAAGTAATTATGGGATCTCGATCAGTTATTTTATGCACGAATCAAAAGATATCAACCGTTCAAATAATCTGGAATCTGTTCAAATTCAGATCTGGAATCTGTTTCTTTGCCTATGATGAATCGTTGGGCACAAATTTTTACAGAGTGGGTTCAGCAAACCATTGCTGTGTACAAATCTGTTGTGCATGAGCTTTGGTTCGCTAACACCATCCCTGTAGACATATAATCGTCTCCACTCTAACTGAGGCTGGCTCTGTTTTTCCTTACTTTGTTATCATGAACGTTAGACATCGTTGCAACTCCTTCACTCAAGTTCCAGTTTGATATGGATCAGGTGTCTGGCAGCGACGTCGGCAGCGACAACGAGGACCATGACACCAAGACTCGCCAGGTGCTGCGGAGGCTGCAGGTCAGCCAGTACGTCTCCTACCTCGACGTCGCCAAGGGTGTCTACAGGTGCCCCTTCTGCACTAGGAGACTCGGCGGCACTGACTTCAACTGCCTCCTCACGCATGCCGAGAACATCGGCAACACCAACCCCAAGGTCGACGCGTCGGTGAACCCCCACTCCTTCCGCGCCAAGCACATGGCGCTCGGCATGCACCTCCGCAGCGTCCAGCGGGTGGAGATCTCCGCCGGGCGCATGCCTCCGCTCAAGCCCAAGGCTCCCAAGGGGAGCAACAAGTGGAGGCAAAGGCGGATGGGATAGGCGGAGTCCTGGACGTGTGCTGCTGCTGCAAAGCAGCTTCTATTTTGTTGTTAGCTAGAGATCCCTTGTTGTTATGTTGTTAGTATGATGGTGTTGTGAAGAACCTCGAACCTGTTACTATGTTGGCTGCTGTGTATGAAGCTTATTATCTAGGGAGGGATCCCTATTATCTATCCCTATTCTACTATATTTTGTTGGCCCTACTTTGTTTTCTCGATTTACTATGACTGTGAATTTGTCGTTCATTACCCTGGAGATTTGCTTCTAGATTTAACTACATACATATGGACCAGAGGGAGTACTAGATTTGCTGCCATATTGGGCAAACAACGAGGGCCAAAAGGCACAAATAATTGAAGAAAGACAGAAATGCAAGCTTCTCTAGATTTGATACTAATTTGGTTTAAAAAGACAAAGAGACAGAGGGGGAAAAGGTGCTCTTAAAAATGCAAATTCGCGCCGAGAGAGACAGAACCCAGCTCCTGCTGACGTACAACCGAACGCGGTCGTCCTGTCCCACGCGGTCCCTTTCTACTAGCCCCACACGTCAGCACGGAACGGTCAACTAAACTGGAATCCTCCCGTCTGAGCTCCTTCTGCGGGTTGCAAATAAGGGCTTGGCGAAAACTGAGGAAAAACATAAGGCAATCTTATTGACTAATATAGCTGCTTAATTAATAAAAGGATTAGCTACAACGTGCTCAGTTTGCCCATTTATTAAGGTATAAGACTGGCAGGAGAGAAAGTAATCGCTAGTTTCCTCATTTTGCCCCTGCATGCTCGCACGATTAAAGCACCTTCCGCACGCGCTGGACTCCTCGTTTCCTTAAACCTCCTCGTTTCTCGGGATAGACCAACAGTTTTTCAGGATCTTGGGTTAATGTGGCCAGGTTTCGACTTTCGACTAGTGGAAACGGGAAAGCAGGTGCAAATTAGGGAGATAACTGAACCACAACCACCCGCGCCTTAAGCATCGAGTAATATCGGGAAAAAATACGCCGTAAGTAGTGAGATGGAGGGAGTAGTTCACAATTCCAATACGGAGTATAATTTTACCTGCCATATTTTCTTAATTTTTGTGCAGTCTACAATATATACTAAGATTTTCACATTGAGATTTTGCACGTAGCAGGATATTTTTCATTGGTTTGGAAACTTAAAACTATGATTACGATTTGACAAGGGCTCCCATCAGTATGGGGTGAACAAGCCCTCCCATCAGTATATCAGAGGAATTTGACAAGGGCTACAGGACGACTAGATACATCACCAAAAAAGGTGATGCATGTCTCCTTCACCAAAACAGCTGAAACAAGTACATGAACGCAAGTACACCACCATAATAATACTACTACATCAACACAAGTACGAGAAATATAATAAAGTAAGAGTACTACTCCCTCTAATCTAATTTAAACCAAAATAAAACTTAAACTTCATCCTAAATTTGAACTAGTGCCTCGTCCTCGTTCTTCGCTCATTTTCTGATCCAAGACGGCGCAGAGTGCCAGAGTGCATGGCACGGAACTCTTCATCGGCGGTCAAAAAATTTGAATTTAGGCCGCATGTCACATGTTGACATGCAAAAGGTGCATGTCACCTGGTGGTGGTAGGCAACTACCCTCATTTACGGCGGCGTAGGCGACTGGACGCCGCGTGGCCAGCCGCTGCCTCGTGGCCGCCTCGGTTTCCACGCGGGAGACCATTAAACGCCGACGACCAACCTTCCCGCGTCACGGTTAGCGACTATGACTATAAGGGCAACGCTAAACTCTCTCGTTCCATTCACTTTCTTCCTCTCTCCACCTAACAAACATTTGTTCGTCGCTCTCTCCTCCAGCAATGTCTTCAAAATTCAGGTCGTCGGCGGTCAAGTACGCGGAGAAAAAACGCCGGCTCGAAATTTCGAGAGACGCTTCCAGAAACCAAGTGGGCTCGCCGTCGCCGCCGCCGCCGCCGCCGAAACGCGTCCGTGCTGTGCTCACCGGGTTAGTTTCCTTCGTCATGTACTTTTGTTTCTTCTTCCCGGGCTCAAGCTCTTTAAGAGTCTCTATGGTTATACATCTTAAAGGGTTGGAAGTTCCAACGACGCCCGTACTGCACCAACTTCCACGACCAAGGAATCATCGTCGTCCGATGATTTCAACCCGGCCCTACCCCGGCAAAATGAGGTAGCACCAAGCACTGTGTAGTTATCTTCTTCTTCTTCTTCCTTTGCGCTTACTTGCTACCGATGATTTCGCCCTGAAGGAAGCGGCGCCGACTATCGACACCACTGTCGCCATCTTGATGGAAAAAAACAAGGAGCTCAGCTTAGAGTGTGATCGCCTCCGAGACGATTTGGCTGCCAAGAAGAAGAATTCGAAAACTCTTGTGGAGCTCATTTGCAGCCTTCGCAATGAGCGCGACATGTTGAAGAACGAGCTGATTAAGCAGAAAGAGAGGAACATTGCATCAGTGGAGGAAGCCAGCAGCATACTCAAGACTGTGTGCCTCGGAAGAGACAAGTCTGATATAGAGTACAAAATCCTTCTTCAGGATAAAGTAGAGCTCCAAAAGTTGATCCTTGAATATGCTGACATCGCCATCCTTGCCCTTCTCGATAAGCAGAAGGCACAAGATAAGTTGATGCACCTGATGTTGGAGAGCTGCAGTGAAAGAGAAGAGACATTGAAAGAAATGAGCAGTTTGGTGGGATACATGAGTGACGTCGGGCGAACTTCGCAGAATCCGCCCCGGCTGAGCTCAAATTCCAGCGGAACCAGCTTTCAGCAATGCATGTTATGCGCACCTACAACTTCTACTCATTGATTAGAGGTCGCACGACATGGCATTTTCCCTCGAAATAGTAGTACTGTACTACTTAGTATGTACCTTTTTGTAAAATAATTTCTTACATGTATTAGAAACTACCCCTCTCCTTTCTGGATGCACCCGGGACATTGTCATCCGGCCCTCTTCTGGACAAACCCCCTCGGGAAGGACAGTATATTTTGCACATTTCGCTACTAGTACTTCTAATTCCACCGCTTATTTTCTAATCCGTTAAATCGTTAATTAGATGACCAACTGATGGAAGCTGCGATAGATTAGACCAACAAGTGGTGAATTGTGCAAAAGATATGTCCGTGTTTTATGCAAAAGAGTGATATGGGGATCTGGTGGAATCTTGAATTTCCTCTTCAGTGGTAGGCATGCTTCACTTATAGCTGGAGTACATTGCGGACCTGGTGCATTTCATCAGTACCGATCAGCTATTTTTGCTTATCCGGGAAGAAAAGGTAGTACTAGCCTTTTCAGTGAGATGTCTTTTCAGTGCTACGGAGTTGTCTGTTCACTGGTTGCTTTGTCTGTCGGTGACTTTGCCAAGCTGACTTTGCCATGACTTTTGGGTGACTGATATGTGGACCATTCTCTCAAAAAAAAGATATGTGGACCACAGTTGTAAGTGACTCAAAGTCACTGACTTGGGGGACTCCTGAATGCTTCGTATATTTCTGACGGTTTCTGAATTATGTACTCCGTACAACTTTTGTAATATTGGTCAAACTAGTTTTGACCAGGGTTTGTGTAGGGTTGTTTTTTTTGGTTGGTCCAAATGGTGTTGTGTGGTCCAAATGTGATGTATCATCACACCACCATGTGCCCCCCCCACCCCCACCCCACCCCTAGGTTTTGGTAATGCCATTCTGATACATGCTTCTTAGAAGGAGTACATTTTTTCAGTGAGATGCCTTTTCAGTGAGATGTCTTTTCAGTGCTACGGAGTTGTCTGTTCACTGGTTGCTTTGTCTGTCGGTGACTTTGCCAAGCTGACTTTGCCATGACTTTTGGGTGACTGATATGTGGACCATTCTCTCAAAAAAAAGATATGTGGACCACAGTTGTAAGTGACTCAAAGTCACTGACTTGGGGGAC
Organism: Lolium perenne; assembly: GCF_019359855.2. Classification (NCBI taxonomy): domain Eukaryota; kingdom Viridiplantae; phylum Streptophyta; class Magnoliopsida; order Poales; family Poaceae; genus Lolium; species Lolium perenne. Next base: position 121,484,422 of record NC_067249.2, on the reverse strand, counting down.
TCCTAAATGCTTCGTATATTTCTGACGGTTTCTGAATTATGTACTCCGTACAACTTTTGTAATATTGGTCAAACTAGTTTTGTCCAGGGTTTGTGTAGGGTGTTTTTTTTTTGGTTGGTCCAAATGGTGTTGTGTGGTCCAAATGTGATGTATCATCACACCACCATGTGCCCCCCCCACCCCCACCCCACCCCTAGGTTTTGGTAATGCCATTCTGATACATGCTTCTTAGAAGGAGTACATTTTTTCCGTTAGGGCATGACAATTTTGAAAAAATCAAACAAAAATGGGAAGACAGAATGGTATCATCATTTTCCATGTGATGATGCACCCCTGTGCCGATTTTTGGTTCATTTTAAGAATATAAGGTGCCAAATTACTTGAGGAAGCTAGTTGGAGTAGACGGGCATGATCGGATTGGCATAGGGGATTTATTTTTTGAAGGATGTTATTTTTCATAGACAATATCTGACACAAAAAAATGTTAAGGTCTCATATTATTCTGAATGATTTTGAATTACTTATGACGTTTGGAAGTATTGGTGTACATGAGCCCCACATGAAGTTAAATGGTCCAAAAAAAAAGTTTCATACACGTTTCCCAGAAAGTGGAAAGTCGAGTACATGCACGACTTCACGCGTCCACTACTGGATATAGAGAGTCAGAGGCTATAAAATAATCGGCCTCATCATCTCTCGCGAGCTCGTCCTCTCCACTCCCCCAACTTGCCTCCCCCACACTGTGAAAAAACCCCGTCCACTCACCGCACCTCTGATACATCGACTTCCCCGTTTCCAACCGCAGCAGCATGAAGACAGGTATTGCATACGAGGCGGAGCAATCGGCGGCCGCCCGCGCAGAGGATGCCTCTACGGTAGTGGCCGTCGCGGTGGGTGAGGCTTCACCGGGCACCCAGGCCGCTCGTCTCCTCTGCTTGTCTGATTTTCCGACCTCGGTCGAAATGGGCGTCCTGGCCGTCACGACGGGTGAGAGCATCTCCACTCGTGCCCCCGTCGAGGCCCCCGGCGAGTGTTTTTTCCATCCTGACGGCGTAATTCGGCCCAGTCGCGCCCCCGGTTCCTCGTTTTCGTCCGGATTTGGGCCTAAATCCATCCGGCGATCCCACGCCATCCCCGGCCCCCCGGGGAGCGCTCGGGGACTCCGGACGAAACGAAAGCGCGCGAAACGTTCCCGCGCATCTGGTGGCCCCAACTTATCGGCGAGAGACACCGATCGTCGTCCTCATCGCATCGTCTTCCGCGCGCTGTAAAAGCCTGCCGCCGGTCAGCATTCGCCGGACGCGTAGCTTCCACGCGGCGAGTTAATGCCGTCGCCTCGGTTTCATGCGCGCCTACCGCTATTTATCGCCGAACTACCCCGGCTGCCCCGCATTCACCTCCTCGCTCATCTTCCCCCAAATCATCCCCGAACTCGAAGGAACCACCAATGGCGAACGACGGTGCGGCCAACAACGGCTTCGGCCGCCGCTCTCTCCACCAATGGGAGGGGCGACTCCTGCACGCGGCGGGCTACCCTGCGCCGCCGGACTTCTGCGCGCCGGGAGGCTGGAGGCTGAGCGCAGGCGGCGTGCCGATCCCGCCGCCGCCAACGGGCGGCGGCGCACTCGAAACGGCGATCGAGGAGGTGCTCGCCACTCTCAGTGACGAGCAGCGCGTGGATCCACGCTTCTTCCCCGACAACCACGAAGCGTGGATCGCGTTCTTCCGGCGAAGGTACGAACGCGAACTCGCCGCTTACGACGGCCCTCCTCCTCCTTCGGCAAGGAACAACGCCGCCGGCCGCCGCCGATGGTGGAGCGCGCCCAACCGCACCCTCGAGAATGTGCTCGCGCACATCGAGGACGGGAACTCCCCTGTCCTGGGGATGCCGCCGCCGGTGGCGGCTACCATGTCGCGCCGGCGCGGTAGTTCCTGGATACCGAGGAGGATGGCGCCGTCCTCCTCGTCGTCGGGATCGAGATCGGCGTCTAGGTCCGGCGGGTCGACGCCGGCCACCGTCAAGAAGGAGTGGCCGTCTCCGGCCACCGTGAAGAAGGAGCCGGCGTCTCCACCGCCGACCAGAGGGCGCAGCAGCGGCGCGCTCGTCATCCGCGACCAGCCCTCCTCGCCGCAACGCGGGCGGAAGAGGAAGACGGCGAAGAATCAGGCCGCCACCGCCGCCGCCAACCAGCTCGCCGAGGAGGAGGCGAAGCGCGTGGAGGACGCCGCGGTGGTGGAGGCGATCGCCAGGTCGCTGAAGGACCTGGTGCCCGCCGACAACAGCCTCCCCATCGACGCCGCGGCTGAGTGGTCCAGCGCGGCCCCGGGAGCGCCAGGAGGCGGAGCAGCGGCGGCGGATCTTGGATCTGGCCGCCGCGCGACAACTCGCCGCCCGCGCCGCCGCACCGTCGTCCTCGCGGAACGCCGCGCACAGGGAGGTGATCAAGCTCGAGGAGAGCAGCGACGACGACATCTACCGGCCGTCGCCTCCACGCGCCGGCGACGCTGGCCAGGGCACGAGCCGCTGGTACGAGGCGCCGCCGCCCCAGGACGACGCCGGCTCCAGCGACGACGACGACGACGGCGGCGACTACACGACCTTCTACCGCCATTTCGGCATGTAGGAGGCCGCTTAGTTTTAGTATTAGTTTGCCAATCGCCGAATTCAAATATATGTACGAATTCGGCCTATTTATGTACGAACTCGCCTCTATATGTTAAATATCATTAAATTTCGCTTATGTTTGAACGAATTCGCCTATTTTGTCTGAATTCGTCGTAGTATTGCGTTGCATCCATCCTGGGCTCGCGGCTGGGAAAATGGACCTCCCCACGCCAAATCTTCCTCCAATCTGGACGAAAATTTCGCCGGATTTGGGCGTGGGGAGCCCAAACGAGTGGGTATGCTCTGAGGCTTCACCGGGCACCCATGCCGCTCGTCTCCTCTGCTTGTCTGATTCTTCGACCTCGGTCGAAACGGGCGTCCTGGCCGTCGAGAAGAAGGTGGATACCAACGTTGTTGATCCCGCCGAAGATGTGCACGGCGTTGCAGGTCACCACGGCGAGGTCTTCCTAGGCCTGGTGCTGGACGCGAACCTCGACCCCTTCGACGATTTTGGCCCAAACGTTCAGTTCCAGGAGGATGTTGAGGGCGATGACGAGGAGGTACTACTCTTTTACCGAAACTGTCCCAATCCTCTTTGTGTCATATTGTTGTTCACATGGTTTGCACGAGCCTGGTTCTTGATTGATTTGATATCCTACCTTGTTCTTGTAGATGTAATTGATTCTATGATTCGTAAGATCAGATTCTAGTTTAATTTCGACTAATCTGCCATGTAGTCATATAATCAATTTATGTGTTCATACTTAGTGGACTTGCAATTGTTGTGGCTTATGTTCATGGTTGTTCATAGGGTTTCTCATGATTTATTACGATTTCTTCTGCCATTTACTTGTTCTACACATTTAATTTTAGGGTTTCTAAGGTTTGATTATGTTAGTGGAGTATTTATTCGATCTGTCATAAAAAACCTGATTATGTAGTACTTAATAATTCACAGGAGTATTCTGATGACATGGACAACAACAAGGTGCGCAGGGACCGGAAAAGCCGCTATGTTCTCAAGCGGCTGAAGGGTGGTGAAATTCGTTTCTGCATGCGCGGGGAGCTATTTTGCCCATTATGTGGCAAAATTCTCCAGAAGGACATCCGCAGCCTGATCCAACATGCGATGGGTGTAGGCCTAAGTACACCGGGGGGAGCACCGCCCTGCAACCAAGGCCAAGCACGCATCATATGGCTTCTTCCTCCAGAATTACGTCTTGCCTAGCTTATTCCACGTCAACGCCCCTGCTGCTGGCCCTCATGCCCCTGGTCATGTTTAAAGTTCATATGTGTAATCTTAATCCCTTTGGAAGTTCAGCATTAAACTCTACTAGTACAACCGTGGTGGTCTTGTGATGTAGTACTCTTTTGATGCATTTGTGATGTAGTAGTACTTTTTTTGAAATGATATAGTACTATCTAAGAAAAGTACTCCCTCCGATTCACATTCATTTCACACCAAGAAATATGGATCAGAGCGAGGGAGTAAATTAAACATGGCATCTCGTGCATGAAGCTTGACATATCGATCAGGTTGGCTAGAATAGCAATACAATGCTGCTCATTAGGCAAATGCATGCCATGTACGATAGTATACATCAAGTAAAGAAGTCTATACTGACATAAAAAACTACTTTGGGGATGAGAGTCAATTGGGGCATCTACAGTATAGAAAATCTTGCTCGTAGATGATTTTGGCTAAGAGGGTTTTACTCACATTACACGTGCCACTTTCCTTGTCTGCAAAACAAGTTCCAATAAAGGGAGATGAAAGAAGAGGGTATTGTGGGCGAGATTGAACACCTTTTTTATGTGTTAAGCTGAGGACTCGTTTAGATGAGGATTTTGACTTATGCCTAACAGCTCAACACACCCACAAATAATTCTCCTTGCGCGCACCACCGTTCATTAAAAATAACAATATTAGCTTGCAAGATTAAGAACGAAGTGAATTTAAGTAACTTGGTAAAATTTTCAAGCAATATATTCAGAGAAAGAGCACACATGTTCGGCTCGAAATAATCATAAGAGAAGAACAATAAATCTAAGGCACCCACTTCATCGGTAGAAGGGGCGCGACACCACATGGATTCATACCTTGAGTCGACGCTGGCTCGTAGAAGGGCGGCCGCAATGGGTGTGCAAATAAAATCATTGTTGTTGGTGCTAATAAAATCACACAACTTAGTATTCTCAGGAGTAGCCATTTACTAAAAATAATGCAAGCAACAGAAATAAAAGCTATACTAATTTTTTTTGGATGCGCCTCGAGGATGCCGGGGATGTCTCCACCTTGGTCTCACATGTGACTGCTTATCAGCGGGTGGTGCGCCGCGCCATGTAGAAGATCTATCAAGAGAGGAGAGCCCAATGACGCTACCGACGCCTCAACCTTGATAGCACCGACCTGTTGCTCCGCACCGAGATGCGCCACGTGCAAGATTTAACGGATGCACCAATTTTAGAGATATGTCATGATCATTGTAACAAATTTCAACGTGATGATGATTTGATCTTGTACTCGGCCTTGAACATAAGAACTAGTACAATCTCACAATTTTTTTTATCATTATCCTTTGCGAGATTTAGCGGATGCGCCAAATTCAGAGAAATATCATGATCATGGTAACACAATTTTCAATGTAATGATGATTTGATGTTGCACTCGACCTTGAACATAAGTACTAGTACGGTCTCACAAATTTGTATCATTATACTTTGCAAGTTTTAGCGGATGCGCCCATTTTCAGAGGTAGATCATGATCATGGTAAGTTGGTAAAAAAATTCAACGTGATGATGATTTGATGTTGTACTCGGCCTAGAAGAGAAGTACTAGTACGGTCTCACAATTCTTTTTATCATTACACTTTGCAAGATCTAGCGGATACACTAATTTCAGAGATAGATCATGATCATGGTACTGACCGATATTCAAGGTGATGATGATTTGATTTTGCACTCGGCCTTGAACAGAGGTACTAGTACGGTCTCACAATTTTTTATCATTATACTTGGACCTTAGCCAAATTCAAAATCTCATAGCGGCAAAACTTCCCGCCCACAAAATACCAAAAATTCACACGCTTCCAAATTCCCATTCTACCTCTGTGGAGATGACAGCAAAGTCGGTTGGTGGGGGGGTCTGCCCGTCATTTTTTGGATCACCACCTCCCTAGCCCGGAAACCCTCCCAAAAAATATTCATTTCCCTCAGACCACCCACCGGAACTTCCCAAGTCCCTCTCTCCCACCTCCACGACCACCACACCGGAACATCCCCACCGGACGGACTTCCCTAGCCTACCCGAGGCCTCGCGATCCTTGTCATCCGGCTGCCTGCCGGAGCCACTTCATCGACGCTGTCATCAACCGGACCGGATCATCCCCGCCGAACCTCGAAACCATATGCTCATCCAGCAGTCTACCGTAGTCGCTTCAGTTGCGGTATCGTCCACCCCACCGGAGCCGCTTCGCCGGATCCGTCGTCCACCGCATCGGATCTTGCTCACCGACACCGCTGTGCATGAACCGGATCTGCTTCACCGGCGCCGTGCATGATCTAAACTCTTCTACTGTCGCTTTTCTATTGCTTGCCTGCAAGTTCTTGTTTAATCTTGGGGGAACCTGTTTGTGCTAACGACGCGCCGTTACGTTTTTGCAGATGAGATGAGTAACCATGAAGTGTAATGGCCGTCTCTCCAACCCCAAGTAGCACATGTTGCGTACTTCATCACCGGATCTATCAACCCCAGGAAGATCTGCTGTGACTCCCACAGAGTGCTTCTCCTAATGTAAGTCCCTTGTTTTAGCGCCATGTTCTGGGTTCAGATGCTTGTTTGTCTGAAGCTCTTTTAGTTCATTCCTAGCTATGACCGTAACACCTTGCTATTTTCTAGTTCATTGCTAACTTTAAGCGATTGAACATTTTGGTTTGCATTCCCTGCTCTGTAGATGTAGCCATCATAACTTCTATCTTGCTCAGTCGTTGTTACAAAAATTATAGGTATTATAGTAACATCCTGCTATTATTTAGTTCATGGCCAATTTTAAGTAATTGCACATGTTGGTTCGCATTCCCTGCTCTATAGCTTTTGGCATCGTAACTTCTATATTTGGTTTACATTGCCTGCTCTGTAGATCTAGCCATCATAAATTTATCTTGCTCAGTCGTTGTTACAAAAATTATGGCCTGCTACTATGTTGTTTGCGCCAATTTTTTACTCCATGAACATGTTGGCTTGCATTCCCTGTACTACAGGTGATGCCGTTGTTTTGTATCTAGTTCATTGTAAGCTAACAAAGTAAGGACTTAGTTTGGCATGCTATCACTCTGCTATCTAGCCTGTAGTACAAATAAACTTATCATACTACTAGATAATAATTTTGCGTGCCATCTTGTTCTTCAAAAGCTGCATTATTGACTTGTTTCTCTGACTTGGCATGACGCTCACATATGGAATGTTGAACATATTGGTTTGCATTCCCTCTTATACAAGTTCACAAGTGATCCCACTATATTCTGTATCTGGTCCATCCTAAGCTCCAGCATTAACTATCCTCTATGTGTTACTCATTACAAGTTTATATCCCGAAACATCTTGATTTGCATCCCCTTCACGTTCAGGAGTATTATTTAGTTCACGGCCAAAATGAAGTAATTGCACTTGGCACATGTTGGTTCACATTCTCTCCTCTTTAGCTTTTGACATCGTAACTTCTATTTTTGGTTTACATTCCCTGCTCTGTAGATGTAGCCATCATAACTTCATCTTGCTCAGTCGTTGTTACAAACTTTATAGCCTGCTACTATGTTGTTCATGCCAATTTTGTACTCCCTGAACATGTTGGTTTGCATGGGACTCGACAGTAGTAAGTCTGCTGTTTCATTCTAACATGCTCTGTTATATTGGCTGTTGGTATGCGGCATGCACTCTTTGTTTGCTTATTGTGCGCATTACAATGATCTTGTTATAACGACGAAATGATGAGTTCCAAATTCTTTGGCAAACAATATTGTAGTGTCTTTGCCTTTCCATTGTTGCTGTCTTAACTTGTAATGTCTTTGTTTCAGATATAGGTGTTGCATGGACAACTTAAAAGATTGTCGGATCGCTTCATTGTATTGCTAGGTTTAATTACCATTCAATTTCTCTGGGTTCTGTAATATTTTTTCAAAGCCGTGCAGCTGATGTAATATTTAGTTAGTTTTTATAGTTCATTCGCGCATTTTTCTTTTTTGCTTGTGGTAAGTGAGGCTATCCGACAGAAATCATTGCTGCGTAAATATTCTCAATATCTAAAACACGAATTCCCATCCCTTAAACGGCCCAATTAACCGAAATCACATATGTGCCGGCCCGCAAAATTCTAAAGCGCCTATTATGCCGGCATATAAACAGCAACTAAACGGGCTGGCCCACTTACTTATTGGGCCAGCCCACTTGATTTACGGTGGACCCCACACTCTAATTGGGCCGGCCCACTTGCTTTAAGGTGGACCCCACCCACTACTGGGCCGGCCCACTAACTAGTTGGGCCGGCCCATTGCTTTTGTGGTGGATCCCACATACTAAATGGGCCGGCCCTTTAAGAGGACAGTGGGACCCACCTGTGTTTTTGGCCCGGCACACTATCTTGTTGGGCCGGCCCACTTGCTGTAAGATGGACCCTACATACTAAATGGGCCTGCCCTTTAACAGGAAAGTGGGACCCACCTTTGCTTTTGGCCCGGCCCACTATCTTGTTGGGCCGGCCCACTTGCAACATGGTGGACCCCACATACTAAATGGGCCGGCCCTTTAAGAGGGAAGTGGGACCCACCTGTGGTTTTGGCCCGGCCCACTAGCGTGTTGGGCCGGCCCACTTGCTATATGGTGGACCCCACATACTAAATGGGTCGGCCCTTTAACTGGGAAGTGGGACCCACCTGTGTTTTTGGCCCGGCCCACTATCTTGTTGGGCCGGCCCACTTGCTATATGGTGGACCCCACATACTAAATGGGCTGGCCCATTAACAGGAGAGTGGGACCCACTTGTGCTTTTGGCCCGGCCCACTGGCTTGGTGGGCCGGCCCATTTGATCTAATGTGGACCCCACGTACTAAATGGGCCGGCCCGATAGCAGGAAAGTGGGGCCCACATGCTAATTGGGCCGGCCCAATAATTTCTTGGGCCGGCCCACTTGCTTTAAGGTGGACCCCACTTGGTAAATGGACCGGCCCGATAACATGAAAGTGGGTCCACATGTTTTGTGGGCCGGCCCTTTTGCCTGTTGACCGGTCAAACGAGTGCATTCGGCCCGGCCCACATGCTTAGTGGGCCGGCCCATTAATGTTTTGACCAGTCAACCTTAGAGGTTAGGCCCGACCCACGTAACTAATGGACCAGCCTAGCTATATAGTTGACCGGTCAAACTAAGTCAGCTGGCCCGGCCCGCAAACTTAATGGGCCGGCCCGCTTAAGACGTGGCAGGCCTCGTGTGGGCCTACCATCTACCACGGGGTTTCAGCGGTTAACGCCGTTAATCGCGATTAACGGCGTCTGCCACGTGGCAGTTTGCATGACGTCAGCAGTCAACGGGCTCCCGGAAACACTTCTGCAACGGTCCGATTTTCCGTGGCGGAAGGGCACCCAAGCGCGACGGACCGAAAAATACGTGGTAGGACTTTGCCTGACGCAGTTTCGACAACAGAACCCATATCGTCGGGTTAGACCCATAGGCGACGAAAAACACCCCTTAGCGGACGATTTTGAGACGTTGCGTATCAGAACTTTTCTTGTAGTGGATACTAGTGAATCATATAGGTTTTAATTAAGAACAGGAACATGAAATGACAAGCTCATGTGAATTGGTTTTATGTTGATGGATCATGATTAAGCATTCATTGGTTACTTATCAAGGTTCTACAAGTAAAGTTGAAGTGGCTATGATCACATGAGCTAAACCCCTAGGGTTTTAGAATTGAAACAATTTTGGGATGATCACATGAAATAATGGAATTAAAGTCTTACTAAATTGAAACTAGGGTTTCTAAGTTATGGTACAACACCTAAAATAATAACTGATAAATAGAGTTGTGGTTACTAATTACTTTGAATCAAAATTAGTAATGGTTTAACATTTTATTAATTTTTACAAGATTTAATAATTAGAGTAACTCCTATTTTGGTTTAATTAAGAATCATGGTTTAATAATTGTTATTAGGTTTAAAATAATTAACTTGTTAACTAAAGATGTTTAATTAAATAAGTTTTGAATTACCAAAATAACATTGGCTTTTTATATTTTCTTGAGTTATTACTATTTAAAGAAAATAGAAAATAGTAATTTGCAAACTAGGGTTTATGAATTACCACTAATAATTAAGTTAATACAATTATGGTAAATAAAATTAATTTTAACATTTTACTTAGTTACTGAATAGTTAAAATTTTATTTTTATAACTTTACTAATTATTGAATTCAAATTGTATTTTAAATAATTGGAATGGCATAATTAATAAGGTTAAAAATAAGTGAATTTTTATTTTGACACACATTTTTGTTTTATATTTTATTTGAATAGAGTTTATTTTTGTGAGCATTTTGATATATTATTTGCATTTTTTCTGAGTTGAAATGAATTTTATATGATTTTGCAAAGTTTCAGCAATTTACTGGTTTTTAAATTAAACAGAAAATACTAACTGTACCGATCTGGATCTAACCCTAGTGACCGACAGGTGGGTCCTTTGACCAGGTCAAATGCCACGAGGACGAAGACCAGTCAAATACATCCTGAGGTCCCACCTGCCACGTCAACCACGCCGGAGACGCGCCGGTGAACGACGGCGTCGGCGTTCTGGCCATCCCGCGAGTGCGCGGAGATCGCCAAACGAACCGCCCCGACCTACTGAGCAGGATAGTGAGAACGCCGCCACAAAAAGGTCACCGGAGCTAGCTCCGGCGAGTGTCTCCGCGGCGGTGCGAGTCGGTATGATCTCGAAATCGAGCTACACGCGATGCCGAGAAGGATTGGAGGATACTAGAGGTGCGCAATGTGACGCCCCAAAACCGGTACCATGAGGATCCCAGCGAATCCGCCGAAATCCGCACGATATCGATTCTAGGAGACGCACCACCAAGCGCCTCGCACACGCCGAAGCATGCACGCGATGCGGGTGGAATCAATCACGAGTGGTAACATTACAACAAGATTACAATAGAGCCCACAATAAACATATATTACAACAACGACTCCAACGAGTCAAGAATACAAATAGATACATACAAAGATCCAAATCATACAGAAGATCAAATACATCCGAGTACGGACAAGATACAAATTTGGACTAAGAGTCCTGAAGATAACCAGTGGCGTCCATAACCCCCGCCTGTGCCAAGCGGAAGGGTAACCTTGCTAACGTTGTCTTCATCAAACATATCTTCATACCTGCTCGGTTATATCCCGTAGAAGCAGCAATAAGTACGGGTTCGTACTTAACAAGACTTCAAGACGTATAAGTGTTCGTCAACCAGTCGTCCTTTGTACTTGAGGCACGCAGGGGACTTAGAGGACGCAAGAGGAACGTCATAGGCAATATGGTGGGGTTAAGCGGCAGCGCGCAAGCACTAAAAACCTATAGAGACACTCTACAACAGTCGTCTAGTCAGAGAAGGTGAGAGAACGCATTAACTAACAATTCTATACTCTGCAAACATAACACAGCCGATGCGTTCCCCCCTCGCAAGGAAGTACTTACAAAGGCACTCACACGGTTGTCAAGTTTTAACCATTTATTATTGAAGTTGTGCTAACTTACTACGCAAGTTATTATCAATGAACAACATGTGTAAGTTGTCTATGGTCGAGTCATACAGCTCCAAGTCGTCCATAACCGCGGACACGGCTTATCGATAAGATTTAACCCTGCAGGGGTGCCCAAATGTGCCCACACGCACGATCAACCCACTTGCGACAGGTGGATATCACGACTCGCACTCTCCTTCACGACAACAATGTCCAGGAAGCCACCTAACTAAGTTGAACCCGTATCGAAGTCCGGCCGTATCTCCGAAGCGGACCTAGCTGTTTGCGACAGCGTACTAGGTGGTTTAAACACACACTGGGGCGATAAACCACTTCGCAGCGGCTCCGCGACCTATACGTGCATACCAGAAACATGGGGTACAAGGCACCCAGGGGCTTCCCAAAGTAAATAAGTAGCAGGCTGGCATGCACGCAACAACAAATGGTAAAACATTGCAAACTAGTTGTGGCCACTGGACAAAGCTGTAGATTCCGGCAGTGGTCGAGGGGAGACCCAGAAACATACCCACGTGTGGTTAGAGCGGTCAGTCTCAGAACAGATAACAGGAACTCGGGTCCTAAGTTATAAAGAAACACAAGTGAGCCGTCACAAAACGAGCAGCTGACCCACCGATGCCTCCGCTTAACAATTATTAACAAGTAACCATGATACCCTCAACAGATATAACCATGTAGTATGTGTCATGATCCCCAACAAATAACCTGATAAGATAGAAATAATGGTAACAAGATAACACAGCACTAGCATGCACTACGACTCGCAAGGCAGACCCGATAACCAAACAATAGATGTAGGTGGTTGGTGGATGCAATATATGCTGCTTGAGGTAACAAGTGGAAAGGACACGTGACAAGAACGCAACTTAAGGATAGCATGAGGGAGAAGGCAAAATAAAATAGGTGAGCGACTTCTGCAGGGGCAGAAGTATAGGGGAAATGCTTGCCTGTTAAAGCTTGCCGAGAAACATCCGGAGAACTTGTCGTATCTCACAACACCACTTCGCAATCCTATCCGGGAAGAAGCAAATGCTGAAACACACAACGTATGCAAGTCTTACTAATACGGATAAAGAAGATCCAGCATGATCAAGATGATATGCATGACATGGCAATTATGATGCGATGCAACTTATCCAAATTAAGCGGGATCGGAACCCGGACAAACAAATTAGGTTGGAGTTGCATTTCTACCGGTAAAGTTAAGTGTTGATTAGCATGGCAAGACATGGCAGGGGTGCGCTACTTCAATATTAAACGGAGCAGGAAAATCCTTGTCGGGAATTTCCAAATACTCCGCGTTTAATTATTAGGTGCGATGCAAACTATAACGGAACGACATGCTGCGGAATGCAAATAAACATATGGATGTCATTTTCAGATTCTTCATAATTTTCTAATAAAAGTATACATCTTATTTGCATTATTTGAACTTGTAAAACAAAAGATATAAAATAAACAAGATGTTCAAGAAAAATAGATAAAAGAGAGTTCAGCCGAGAGGGAAACTGGGCCAGACCGGGCATGGAATGCAAATGGCCACCGAGGGTTAGAACTCATGATCTACTAGTCTAGAATCAGACCAACAGGCAGAGGTTCAGTTGATGTACAAGGAGGAGCGCATATTATTGCGAATGCCAAAACACATAATTTGTATCGATAGAAGATAAACAAAAGGGGTGGAACTTAGGATGGCTGGGTAGTGGAGCAAGGAACGAGATAACTAGATTGGCAACAGTACAGAATTAGAACGTGAATGATCTCTGTACCTGAAGCATGTGTCTACTGAAGTGAGGCAACATACAGAGAAGAAGATTGGACGCTGATTTCCCTGGGAATTGGATGGTGGTTTACTGGATGTGGATCAAACGCACAACCGACTAAGCCAGCAACGACTGGAGATGATTAGCAACACGGGAGCATCTAGGATATGCACGGTCGAGTACATCCAGTTGGGCTACCTTGGAAACGTGATAAGGAGTGTGCGCGAGGTAAAAAGATCCAAGTCTAAAGCATGTCGGCCTGGAACTGACGAAACTGAAACGAGAGAACACAGACAGGCCGGTGGCCGATGAATAGCAAGCAGCTAAGCACACAGGCAGGCAGCTGGATCAATCCATGAGCTAGCTAGCTAGCTTAAACAACCAACCTTGCAGGTGGATGGATACGGGATTGCAAGATGTGCTAGCTGAAATTGGGAAAGAACGAGGCGCTCTTTGAAGTTGGACCCAAACTGGACGGCCCTGATCTGGTGCACACACGGCACATACAAGCGACGGCGACGGGAAGATGTAGAGAAGAGGTAGAGGGGAAGCGATGCTCACCCAGGAGGCCAGACCAGGAAGCAGACGTGCTTGGAGTCCTTGGCGTGCGCGCGGACATGGTCGAAGATGTAGACGACGGACATGGTTGCGACCTCGGACGGAAGAAGAAAAAGAGCCGTCAGTTTCGTCAGTCTAGGGCGTTGGCGTGCAGTGATGCAAAGAGACGACGAAGAGGGGGAAAAGGTGCGCTAGCTCACCAGGAAGTCGAGGGCAGTGTCCATGGCGCCGGAAGATGACTGTAGCAGCCAGAAACTTTGCCGGAGCGTGGCACCCAGAGATGAAGAAGACGATGAAGTCGACGATTCCTTGCTCGAATCGTTGCGCGCGTGTGCCTAGGAAAATCAGTGTCGCACGGCGGAGCTAGAGATGGCTTCATATGGGATCAGGGACGACCGGCGCGACGGCGGCCTGTGACATCAAAGGGGAAAAAGATGGGGAGAACGGAAAGGTTGCGGCGGCCAGAGGGGAGGAAAAGAGGGCTAGGGTTTGATGGGGCTTTGGAGGATTAAAAAGGAGGAGGATGGAGCGTAGTGGTGCGCTGTGACGTCGACCGCGTGGGGAGGAGGAGCGCACGTCGGGTGCGTGCTTGCTTGGACGAAGACCACACAGGGATTTCTAGGGAGCGTTCCCAGACTTGAGGAAACCCACCAGGTAGAAAGAGATAGGCTAGGCTGGGCTCTCTCTCTCTATTTTTCTGAAACATTTTTTGAAATAAGGAGAGAAATAAAGAAAGAGATCTGGAACGAAAATGTAGAACAAGATTCGAAACAGTTTTGCAGACTTTGAAAATATTTGAACCAGATTTTAAATTAGTTCTTCACATACCCAAGATAATAATTTTGTTTTATTATTACTTGGGAAAATATATAAGATGAGGGAGAGGGTTTTATATTAAGCCATAGGAATATTCTCAATTTAAAATAGGGTTTTAAATAGAAATAATTTTCTTGAGGCTTTTATTAAAACATGCAAGGTGATATGATGCCATGATTATGCATAAAAGAGAAACAACAAACAAAATCTAATAGGGGTATTTTTCTAGGTCGCTACACGCAATCTCACTAGGAGGCGATTGGAGTGGTCAATGGTGTTGATGGTGGACTGGAGCTGGCCCTATTTCGCCATTCCCGGCGATGGCCGGAGAAAGGGAAATAGAAATTGACGTTGCTCCGAGCTCCCCTTCTCGATTCCTTCCGCCAGAAGGTTCTACGGCATCGGGCGCATCCAACGAGCTACTCCACGGACTCCGGGGTGCTCTCAATCGACGGCGCCATGGTGTTCGCCGGCGACAGAAACTGATGCAGTGTGGAAGAAAGAGAGAACGAGAAAGGATAAGGACGGTCTAGGATGAACAAAGGCTTCACGGAGGTTCTCCTCGAGGCTTTATACGTCGGGGGAACCACTGTGGCTGCGACACGGCGAGGACGACGGTCGGGAGGTGGCGGTGCCTGGAGAGTTCTTCTGGGCGCCGATCCTTTTCTTCTGGATATGCTCGGACGTGAATCGATTAGTGCAAAATCTTGAGCGTGTTGTTGGCGTTCGAATCCGTGCTTATCATCGACGAGGGCGTCATCGACTGGCAAGGTTGCGCTGTCGTCGCCGGGGAAGAAGAAGAACGAGGCTTTTCTCTTCGCACGAACATTAAAGCAACCGAAACGAATTTGGTTTGGGCTGGGCTGCTCCTGGGCCGAGTCTTTGGGCTGCTGCGGAGATGG
The DNA here is from genome assembly GCF_019359855.2 of Lolium perenne. Taxonomy (NCBI): domain Eukaryota; kingdom Viridiplantae; phylum Streptophyta; class Magnoliopsida; order Poales; family Poaceae; genus Lolium; species Lolium perenne. Next base: position 121,468,968 of record NC_067249.2, on the reverse strand, counting down.
GTGTTGGGCTGCTGCGATGGTTGAGGTCCACCAGGGTAAGTTTCCCTCTCTTTCTCCTTTTCAAATTCTGTTTTTATATTTTCTGGTTTGAATTCAAATTTGAATTCTATTTTGTTTTGCAGATTCTAAAATATTTGAACATTAATATAATCTGATAATGATGCTTACTGTATCATTCTGTTTAAATAAACATTGAATTTTTAATTGGATTGATATGTTGTGAGGTGTAATTAACATAGAAATAAGTTTTAGATTTTTATCTCAATCTCCTTTTTCATTTGAGAACAAAATCTATTTAAGTGGTTTGAAAATTTATAACTTGTGCGTAATGAACATATGATTAGGTTGAGCTAGTACTTAACAATATGATGTGTTCCCATATTTATAATTATGACTAATATTTAAAGTAGTGGTGAAAATTTGGATGGAATTGGATTCATCATTTTATGTGGAGAATTTATTTTTAAGAGTTAAAAAATGGTTGAATCAACACTATATTCACTAATCTTGCTTAGCAAATTCTGGCTTGAACTTCTTAATATAATTCCCAAGCTTATCATTGGTCACTTTACTTACTAAGGTGGTACTATTTATAAATACAATTCATTTGGTCCATTTAGGCAAAGTATTTGGATAACAAAGTAAAATAAGGTATTGGTTTCATTCTACTCATCAAATGGCATTTAGTACTTAGGTATATAGGCCTTGGTTTTATACTTGTGATCCATGATACACAAGTTAGGACATAATATTTTATGTGGGGTGGATCCTATATGAAAGGGTTTAGGGTTTTGATGATGCTTCACCATTTGAAGTATAAAATAGGCATGAGGCATGGCAGGGTTCTATTTATAATCTGAAGTGATACTTGAATTGGTATTCTAATGTGATCTAGGGTTTTAGTAGTGATCACCCAAGTGATACACAACTATAATTAAAATATGAGCATAAGCTAGGGTATGTTTAATTGGCTAAGGTTCCTCCTCCTCACTTAGGTAGAATTAGTGTATCAAGGCAATGCTAGGTTTGTATCAAGTGTTTGGATAGGCAGGGTTTAAATACCATATCAATACTACACAAGGCATGAGTATTGGTCTGGTTAACTACTAATGATTTACTTATCATTTCATGTGAAGAATGAGATCTATGGATCACTTATATAGGTTTAACTTATTATCTCAATTTATAAAGTAAGATCATGCATCAGACATGATCCACTTATCCTCACTAATATCTCTTCTTTAATACTTCTCTCAACACACTCACTTAGATTCTTAGGGTTTATGATCATCACCCAATTTGTAATGATCAAAGTTTTGGTCTCATAACAATTTAGTTGTGAATTATGGTTCTCTCTCCAAGATCAAGTATAAGTCCATATACTTGAGTATACCTCCTTAAGTTGAGCTCTTTAGGGTTCCTCTAGGGTTTATGATCATTACCAAGTTGGAATGATCACAACACTTGTCTCTCTCTTGGATCACTAGTAAAAGAGGTTCTTACTTACTATCAATTGTTAGCTAGGTCAAGCAGGGTTTAATACTTGACTTGTACTCCTTATAGCATTGATTAGTATTAATGGTTTACCTCAAATAGATAGGTTGAATATTAAACTAGGTTCTACCCAATGGATAGTATAAGCATAATCATGATTCTCTCCTTTCTGTAAGGTTTAATAGAATGAGTTGGGAAACAAGGTTGGAATTGTCAAAGTTAATGAAGAATGAATATGCAAGTTCTTGACTTGGTCAAAGTATTATAGTTGAAAAAATATACCATGTGACTCATGGTAGGAACATTTATTTAGTAGAAGACATGGATAAGATAAGTATAGAATAGTGTCTGAATTAATTGTGTTCTATGATTTAGGATTGAATAATTATTCATGTGTTGCTGTTAGAATTATCATGTTGAGATCCTTTATAAGATCTTGTAGTTGATCCTTACTTAAGGTGTTGTTTGTTATGAAACTAATTCTATTTGATCTAGCCCATAGATCAAATCATCTCTACCCAAACAAGGTTTTAGCAAAGGTCACAGTGAAGTTTATAGCGCTTGGCTTGATGATCTACTTCAATTCCAGCAAGTCAAGTGAAACTTCAGTTACTGTGGTAAGTTTTATTTGAAAGCGCGAAAATTCCCCGGATTTTCTATGCATGTTCTCTCATTTTATTGCCTCTAAACCTGGGATATTACAGGCTCGGGGGCTTCGCAATATAGATTACACTTCACAATATAGACAACTTCATCATCACAAAGAATTCGACAAAAAATACAGACATGATTTCTTACAATATAGTACAAATCAGTTAATGCCTAATATACTATCTATGGATAGACCTTTGTTATTTGCAACAGTTGTCGTATGTTCAGCATAGTTCCCTTTGACAAAGAATTCAGAGTCCATCCGAACAAATAGTTGAGCTCGCACAAAGTTATGGATACGAGGGGCATCCCGGAATTTTTCCATCAGACCAAGTAGAGTGTCCGGTGTCTCGTTCCGAGGAAACATTGTGCTGTAAACCAAGGACAAGGTTCTGGTACAGAAATCAAGGAACTCACGAACCTGACAGGCGCGGTCTTGAAACCTGACAATCTGTCGGGTACGCTCTGGAGTGGCCCAGAACAGAGAACCATGGTCAAGGGAGAGGTTAACCAGGAGATTTTTCCTTGCATCTACCCTTTGGTTTTCAGCAGCAACGTCGAGAAAGGAACCTATTTTGCGACAGCACAAGAATCTCAAAGGAGGAAATAAAGGGAAAATAGAAGAAGTTTTGATTTGAAAAAGCATACCTGACATATCCAGACTGGCTTCGTTCAATAACTCGAGCATAAAATTTTCTCAAGTAGTAGCTTTTGCAGCTTCAGAAACAGCGGCTTCCTTGGCAGCTATGGCTTCTTGAGCTTGCTGCAATGAATCTTCTCTTTTTTCGGATGACTTTCGAGCTTGCTCCATCATCACAAGTGTTTGTTTCTTCGCATACTGAAGCTGCTGACGAAGTTCTTCCAAGTCTTGCGCTAAACCCTTACTCGAGGAATCTTCACCAAGCTCACTATTAATAGGCGTTTTCTTCGAGCAAGAGGAAGTAGGAAAAACATCGGAAGGATGAGGACTTGAAGCACGGTTATCAAATGTCAACTGAAACAAAAGGTTCGACATCAATCGTCAAGCAAAATAGAATTCCATTGATTTTCAGAATATTTACAAGACATTACAATGGAGGTCGCCCTAACAAACTAGTGGGGTAAGTGTCTCCAAAGCAACTTTGGTGACAGCATCAAAAGGAAAAAGAAAAAGAAAGACAGGGTGGTCTACTTGACCTCCGGCTTGGATGCACTTGGAGCAAGAGTTGGTTTGACACCAAGGAAGGCAAGGATCGGCTTTGAGGGAGGCTTCGCAGCTCTAATTAGAGATTGCCACTTCTTCGTCTCCATCTCCTTTATGTCGCCAACTTTAGCCCAGTCGATGTTTTGCTGGCTATCAGCAATCAGAGCGATGGTGCCTTCAACACCAATCTTCAGGCCTTCTTGGCGAAGTTTGAGCCCAAGATCTTCCAGCACGTTCAAGCTTTTGGTGAGAGCAGTAAAAGTGTCGGGCTCCTCTTTCTTCGGGAAGAAATAGGGGAAAAGCTTCGACAGACCTGCTTCAGCGTCAGCAAGGCCTTCACGTGCTTCATCCCCATGGATTTAAAGAAGAGAAAGCGCGTCGATAAGCTGATCGCCTTCAGGATCCTCCACTTCGTATTCTTGATGAGTTCTCCCTGAAAACAAGCAAAAGGAAGCTCGTCAATAAGAATGCTCGAGACAGTGAAGCAATTCGAAGAAATAAACAAGGATTTGAGTACTTACTAACAAAACGTCGACTTTGCGATTGCAAGCGACTGAGGATCTCTTTTTCATGAGCAGCTTGCTCGGCCAAATTGTCGTCCAGGGCAATTTCTGCTTCGTGAAGCCTCTTGCGAAGATCTTCGATAGTAGCAGCATCTTCCTTGGCCTTCTTAGCGTCTGCTTCAGCCTTCTTACAAGCTTTTTCACTTTGCTCTAGTTTACGAGCAAGTGCATCAGCACGTTTGTTGGTTTCCACAAGGTTTTCTGACAAAATAGTCGACAGCAGTCAAAATCTTGACAAGAGAGGAGGAGGAGCTCATTGACTAGAAGAAGTAACAAAATAGTACCTTCGGCCTTTTTAGAATGGTCACGGTACCCGACGAATTGGGTACCGAGACGGATGAATTCCTTCATCAAAGGCTGACAAAAGGAAAAAGCAAAGAAAGCATTAGCAAAAAAAAAGTCGACGGCAAAGAGTATAAGAGGCGAAAAACAAAAACGAAAGAAGCAAATGACTTACATCGTCCAGAGGAGGAGTCGTGGAGTCACCAAGTTGCAGAGCAGGCTCCTTGGATAGCTCGACCCTTGCCCTCTTTGGCGAAGGGGCACGGGGGCTCGCAGGCGGAGTAGGAAGCTCGGTGTTTTGCTGAGGAGGCGAAGATTCATCTCCATCAGCCTGAGCTTCAGAAACAACTAAAGTACGCGACGTACTCGTTCGAGCAGTCGCTTCAATAGGATGTGCTTCTTCCTCGTCACCACTGCAATAAAATGGCGACAATGAAAAGAATCAAGATAGGAAAAAACGTCGACAGCAAAACAACAAGAAGCAATATGGAACTTACGAGCTGACGAGGGCATCATCGTATGGATTGAAAGCCGCCTTCTTATCTGAAGGACCAGCTTCTTCGGCATTGGAGGTGCCGGAATCTTCAACTTCTTCATCCCTTTTCCTCTTGTTCCTTGGAGAAACAGCGGAAGGAAGGGAGTGTGTCGAGGCAGTGGCCTCAGACTCAGCTTCTTTTTCAGAGGAAGCCGCGGATTTTTGGGAACCCGCGACTTCACTCTCAGGGAGCGAGGTACCCTGGTTGTGATCATCGACAACAGTACGATCTTCAACTTCTCCACCCTCAAGAAGAGGAGGAAGAGAAGTAAGAGCGGGATGATTCTGAGAAAAAGAAAGAATGTCGATAAAAAAAGAAGTTGTGCAAGAAATGCTAGCAATGATAGTAGTCGACAAATAATAAAACTCGAGAAGACAATATAGCAACTATAGAGGATAAAATTACCTCGGGAAGGGGGTTGGCGCCACTATATGGCGTAATGCGGCAAGAGGATGGAATTGTATCCTTCTTGCTGAGCGATGAGATCTTTCGGATCAGTTTCTCCAAGTCCTTCACAGGAAGGTCTTTGGAGAGCCTATCGACGTCTTCTTCACCAGCATACATCCAAAGGGGATTTTTGCGAGCCTGAAGAGGCTGCACTCTAATCCTAAGGAAATAAGCGGTGATCTGAATACCCGATAGTTCCTTGCCACGAGTGTTCTGGAGCTCGTGGATGCGAGTCATCAGCGCCGCTGTCGCCAATTTCTCATCTTCGGTAGCTTCAGCATCCCAGGAACGGCGGCGAAGGATTTTGGCACCTCCGTCGAAAGGGGCGATGTTGTTCTCCACTAAGTCGGAGCTTTCTTCGTGAACATAGAGCCATTTCTTGCTCCATCCTTGGACGGAGTCGGGGAACTTGACGTCGAAGTATTCGACGTCAGAACGAACACAGATGACAACGCCGCCAATGTTGTAGGCGGCGTTGTGGGAGCCATTGCGGCGAACGCAGAAAATGCGCTTCCATAGAGCCCAATTGGGATGGACTCCAAGGAAGCACTCACGCAATGTGATAAAAATAGACACGTGGAGGATGGAATTGGGCATCAGCTGATGCAGCTGAAGCCCATAGACAAAAAGAAGACCCCGAAGAAATTCGTGGATGGGGGGAGAAAGACCGCGGATGAGGTGGTCAACAAAACTGACCCGATACTCGATTGGAGGCGATGGATAGCTCTCCTCCTTGGGGAAGCGCAGCGTGCCCTCCTTCTTGGTGAACCCCAGCTTTTTCAGCAGGTTCAGGTCCTGGTTTGAGATCTTGGATCTCTCCCACTCCAGATCTTCGGTGGCCATCTTGGACTCCGGACGCGCCGTTGGATGAAGAGATTGCGGGATAGATGGTGTACACGTGGACAAGGGGTAAAAAGTAATTTCAGCTGGATGAGATAGGATAGAAGCTACAGTACGTGCGCCAGGAAAAGCGGAGGACGTGTGTCCCCCACTTGCACGACGTGTCAATGCGATGAGTAATTTGGGCCCGCAAGGCCGCGAGAGAGAAGTTCTCGCGTTTTCCCGGTACAGCGGTCGTGGCTATCGTCAGCAGTGATGTCACCTTGGCAAGAGAAAAATTCGGCTAAGCAGCTTCATAAGAACGGCGACATCAGAGATTGTGGATTATTTCGAGAGCCTTTGATAAAATACAAGTTTTTGATCAAATGCTCGGTGGCTACTTTGGAAAAATGAAAAACTCGAGAAAGACAAAATAGAAATGGTGAGAGCCTATGATCAAATACAAGTATTTCCTCATAGCCTCGGGGGCTACTCCCATCGGGAGCGCTGTTCGCGCACCCGAGAGATTTGAAAACTTCGAGAGAGAAGAAAAATATAGCAACATAAGGCTTGGAGCCTACACCCAATCACAAGTCCTTGGCTGTAGCCTCGGGGGCTACTCCCATCGGGAACGCTGTTCGCGTGCCTGATGAAATTATAAAAAAGAGAGAAAGAAGAACAAGAGAGCATATTTGGAGTTATATAAATAACTCTATATATACTCCCATCGGGAGTGCAATATAAGTCATCCGTTGACTCAATAAAATGTGCTATTCCAACAGCCGAAAAAGCACTCGACAATATATTCTCAGAGCGCCGAAGTTGCGATCAATCTCAGAATGCCGCAAAACTTTGCGAAGGTAAGACCCCAGATCCGTTCTGCGTGGCGTGGCGCCGTATCTGACGTCGGTTTGCTACTTTTTTTCCGTATCAACAGATACGAAGAAAAATCCTAACGGATGCATTAGGTACCCGATAAATATGACTGGGACTCGACAGAATGGTAAGACCTTAAGCGGCACCTGTCGAAGTTTACACCAGTATCCCGAGATCATGTCCATGTACGTGATCTTGAAGTAGGTTTTTGTGGATTGCTACTAGAGCAGTTAACTAGTACCTGATCCGCCAGATGAAGTAGCCCCAACTACCATTATCCCTGTACAATATATAAATTCGTATGCAAAGATATGTGGTAAAGTTCAGAGTTATCGAATAAATATAAAGGTGGAGATTTTCCCTGACTCTGCAATTCAAGCAAAATCTCGGGGGCTACTGACATAGGCATCCTCAATGGGCCTGCCGAAGATGGTACCCGGGGTTTACTGAAGGCCCACGACCCGAAGGATAAGATGAATCGGAAGCCCAAGTTGCTAGTTAAGGAAAGCTAGAGTTGTATTAGGAGAGAACACTTGTAATATTGCGGGGTGAGTTGAAAACCCTCCCGGACTCTCTAACTTGTGTATCACGAATCCCTCGGCTCCACCTCCTATATAAGGGGGAGCCGAGGGACAAAGAAAGCATCGATTCATTGTCTCACAAACCCTAGTTTTCATATCGTCGAGTACTTTTCGGCTGAAACCTTCGAGATCTACTTGCCCTCTACTTCTAGCTAAAACCCTAGTCTACAACCCGTAGGCATTGACAAGTTAATCCCTTGTCAGCGAGCACCATGCTTAAAGCCATGGTGATGCCCACTCGACACGAGGAGCGGCGCAGCCAGCCCACCACCGCCGGGACGTCGGAGACGGCCTTGAAAACCGATGAAGCGTCGGGCGGGATCCTCTCTCGCGGGCTCAGATACTGGAGCACCGCCAGTATGTCCCCCGCACACTTGATGATGCGCATCGTCGCGGTCTCCAAGCACTCAAGGGGGGTCGCCGTGTCCACGAAGTCGCACGTCCCTGCCAGACAAACACAAAGTCAGCACTCGTCAAAACAAACTCTCCACGCTCGGGGACTGGACCCCCAAGCGGACTCGCCACGCTCGAGGACTGGACCTCCAAGCGGACTCGCCACGCTCGGGGACTGGACCCCCAAATGGACTCGCCACGCTCGGGGACTCGATCCCCAAGCGTGAAGGAGATATGCCCTAGAGGCAATAATAAAGTGGTTATTATTTATATCTTTATGTTTATGATAAATGTTTATATATCATGCTATAATTGTATTAACCGAAACATTAGTACATGTGTGATATGTAGACAAACAAAGAGTCCCTAGTATGCCTCTTAACTAGCTTGTTGATTAATAGATGATTAGTTTCATAATCATGAACATTGGATGTTATTAATAACAAGGTTATGTCATTATATGAATGATGTAATGGACACACCCAATTAAGCGTAGCATAAGATCTCGTCATTAAGTTATTTGCTATAAGCTTTCGATACATAGTTACCTAGTCCTTATGACCATGAGATCATGTAAATCACTTATACCGGAAAGGTACTTTGATTACACCAAACGCCACTGCGTAAATGGGTGGTTATAAAGGTGGGATTAAGTATCCGGAAAGTATGAGTTGAGGCATATGGATCAACAGTGGGATTTGTCCATCCCGATGACGGGTAGATATACTCTGGGCCCTCTCGGTGGAATGTCGTCTAATGTCTTGCAAGCATATGAATAAGTTCATAAGAGACCACATACCACGGTACGAGTAAAGAGTACTTGTCAGGAGACGAGGTTGAACAAGGTATAGAGTGATACCGAAGATCAAACCTCGGACAAGTAAAATATCGCGTGACAAAGGGAACTGGTATTGTATGTGAATGGTTCATTCGATCACTAAAGTCATCGTTGAATATGTGGGAGCCATTATGGATCTCCAGATCCCGCTATTGGTTATTGCTCGGAGTGAGTACTCAACCATGTCCGCATAGTTCGCGAACCGTAGGGTGACACACTTAAGGTTGGATGTTGAAATGGTAGAACTTGAATATTGAATGGAGTTCGAATATTTGTTCGGAGTCCCGGATGAGATCCCGAACATCACGAGGAGTTCTGGAATGGTCCGGAGAATAAGATTCATATATAGGATGTCATTTTATGTGAATTAAAATGATGCGGAAGGTTCTATGGAAGGTTCTAGAAGGTTCTAGAAAAGTCCGGAAGAAACCACCAAGGAAGGTGGAGTCCCGGAGGGACTCCACCTCCATGGCCGGCCAACCCTAGAGGGGGAGGAGTCCCAAGTGGACTCCCCCAAGGGGGGCCGGCCACCCCCTCCATGGAAGGTGGAACTCCCACCTCTAGTGGGAGTCCTAGCTTGGGTAGGTTTCCCTATCACATGGAAGGTTTTGGGTTCGGGTCTTATTCGGAGACTTGTAGTCCAACACTTGGGGTTCCACCTATATAATGAGGGGCCAAGGGAGGGGGCCGGCCACCCCAAGACCACAAGCTGGCCGCCCCCCTTGAGTGGCCGGCCACCCCCTCCCAAACCCTAGCCGCCCCCTTCTCCTCCATAGCTCCCGCGTGCTTTAGCGAAGCTCCGCCGGAGTTCTCCACCACCACCGACACCACGCCATCGTGCTGTCGGATTCAAGAGGAGCTACTACTTCCGCTGCCCGCTGGAACGGGAGGTGGACGTCGTCTTCATCAACAACCGAACGTGTGACCGAGTACGGAGGTGCTGCCCGTTCGTGGCGCCGGAGGGATCGTGATCAAGATCTTCTACGCGCTTTTGCAAGCGGCAAGTGAACGTCTACTGCAGCAACAAGAGCCTCCTCTTGTAGGCTTTGGAATCTCTTCAAGGGTGAGACTCGATAAACCCCTCGTTGCTACCGTCTTCTAGATTGCATCTTGGCTTGGATTGCGTGTTCGCGGTAGGAAATTTTTTTGTTTTCTATGCAGCGTTATCCTACAGTGGTATCAGAGCCGTGTCTATGCATAGATGGTTGCACGAGTAGAAAACAATGGTTTTGTGCGCGTTGATGCTCTTGTTATCTTTAGTTTGAGTACTTTGCATCTTTGTGGCATAGTGGGATGAAGCGGCTCGGACTAACTTTACATGACCGTGTTCATGAGACTTGTTCCTCGTTCGACATGCAACTTGTATTGCATAAGAGGCTTTGCGGGTGTCTGTCTCTCCTACTATAGTGAAGATTCAATTTACTCTTCTATTGAAAACATTAGTATCAACGTTGTGGTTCATGTTCGTAGGTAGATTAGATCTCTATCGAAAACCCTAAACCACGTAAAATATGCAAACCAAATTAGAGACGTCTAACTTGTTTTCGCAGGGTTTGGTGATGTGATATGGCCATAATGTGATGATGAATATGTATGAGATGATCATTATTGTATTGTGGCAACCGGCAGGAGCCTTATGGTTGTCTTTAAATTTCATGTTGAGTAGTATTTCAAAGTAGTTGTAATAGTTGCTACATGGAGGACAATCATGAAGACGGCGCCATTGACCTTGACGCTACGCCGACGATGATGGAGATCATGCCCGAAGATGATGGAGATCATGTCCGTGCTTTGGAGATGAAGATCAAAGGCGCAAAGACAAAAGGGCCATATCATATCACATATGAACTGCATGTGATGTTAATCCTTTTATGCATCTTATTTTGCTTAGATCGCGACGGTAGCATTATAAGATGATCCCTCACTAAAATCTCAAGATAATAAAGTGTTCATCCTTAGTAGCACCGTTGCCAAGACTTGTCATTTCGAAGCATCTCGTGATGATCGGGTGTGATAGAATCAACAAGTGCATACAACGGGTGCAAGACAGTTTTGCACATGCGGATACTAAGGTGGCCTTGACGAGCCTAGCATGTACAGACATGGTCTCGGAACATGTGATACCGAAAGGTAGAGCATGAATCATATGGTTGATATGATGAACACTTTGAGTGTTCGCCATTGAAATCACACCTTGTCTCGTGATGATCGGACATAGGTGCGGTGGATTTGGTTCGTGTGATCACTAAGACAATGCGAGGGATATTGTTTTGAGTGGGAGTTCACCTAGATTTTTAATTATGTTGAATTAAAATTTGAACTCAATTTGTCATAAACTTAGTCTAAACTTTTGCAAATATATGTTGTAGAGATGGCGTCCCCAATCAATTTTAACTAGTTCCTAGAGAAAGAAAAACTTAAGAGCAACGGTAGCAACTTCACCGACTGGTTCCGTCATGTGAGGATCTTCCTCTCTGGCGGAAATCTGCAATATGTGCTTGATGCACCGCTAGGTGACCCTCCTGCAGAAACTGAAACCGATGAAGTAAAAGCTGTTTACAAGACTCAGAAAATTCGGTACTCTCAAGTTCAGTGTGCCATCCTGTGCAGTCTAGAATCCGATCTTCAAAAACATTTTGAGCACCACGATCCTCATGAGTTGATGAAAGAGCTGAAAGCTATTTTTGAGACTCATGCGGCCGTGGAGTGCTATGAAGCATCGAAACAATTCTTCAGCTGCATGATGGAAGAAGGCAGCTCCGTTAGTGAGCACATGCTCGCCATGACCGGGCATGCGAAGAAACTCAGTGACTTGGGAATAGTGATTCCTAACAGACTGGGGATTAATCGTGTCCTTCAATCACTGCCACCAAGTTACAAGAACTTTGTGATGAACTACAATATGCAGAACATGAACAAGGAGTTACCTGAACTCTTTGGCATGCTAAAAGCTGTTGAGATTAAGATCAAGAAAGAGCACCAAGTGTTGATGGTCAACAAGACCACCAGTTTCAAGAAACAGGGCAAATCTAAGGGAAAATTCAAGAAGGGTGGCAAGAAAGCTGCCACGCCTCCTATGAAACCTAAGAACGGCCCTAAGCCTGATGCTGAGTGCTATTACTGCAAGGAGAAGGGACACTGGAAGCGTAATTGCTCCAAGTATCTGGCTGATCTGAAGAGCGGCCTTGTCAAGAAGAAGAAAGAAGGTATATCTGATATACATGTTATAGATGTTTATCTCACTGGTTCTCGTTCTAGTACCTGGGTATTTGATACTGGTTCGGTTGCTCATATTTGTAACTCGATACAGGAACTAAAGAATAAACGAAGACTACTGAAAGATGAAGTGACGATGTGCGTTGGAAACAGATCCAAAGTCGATGTGATCGCTGTCGGCACACTTCCTCTACATCTACCTTCGGGATTAGTTTTAAGCCTAAATAATTGTTATTTTGTACCCGCGTTGAGCATGAACATTATATCTGGATCTTGTTTAATGCAAGACGGTTATTCATTCAAGTCTGAGAATAATGGTTGTTCTATTTTTATGAATAATAACTTTTATGGTCGAGCACCAGAAAAGAATGGCTTATTTCTGTTAGATCTCGATAGTAGTGATACGCATATACATACCATTGATGCTAAGCGAATTAAATTGAATGATAATTCTACTTATATGTGGCACTGTCGTCTTGGTCATATTGGAGTGAAACGCATGAAGAAACTCCATACCGATGGATTACTTGAATCACTTGACTTTGAGTCACTTGATAGATGCGAAGCATGTCTAATGGGAAAAATGACCAAGACTCCATTTTCTGGTATGATGGAGCGAGCTACTGACTTATTGGAAATCATACATACCGATGTGTGCGGACCAATGAGCGTAGCATCGCGTGGTGGTTATCGTTATGTTCTAACCTTCACAGATGATCTGAGTAGATATGGGTATATCTATTTCATGAAACATAAATCTGAAACTTTCGAGAAGTTTAAGGAATTTCAAAGTGAAGTAGAAAATCAACGTAACAAGAAGATTAAATTTCTACGATCTGATCGTGGAGGTGAATATCTGAGTTATGAGTTTGGCATGCATTTAAAGAAATGCGGAATACTTTCACAATTGACACCGCCGGGAACACCACAACGAAACGGTGTGTCCGAACGTCGTAATCGAACTCTCTTAGATATGGTTCGTTCTATGATGTCTCTTACTGATTTGCCGTTATCATTTTGGAGTTATCCATTAGAGACAGCCGCATTCACTTTAAATAGAGCACCATCAAAATCCGTAGAAACGACACCGTATGAATTATGGTTTAATAAGAAACCTAAGTCATCGTTCTGAAAGTTTGGGGTTGCGAAGCCTATGTAAAGAAGTTACAACCGGACAAGCTAGAACCCAAAGCGGAAAAATGCGTCTTCATAGGATACCCTAAGGAAACTATAGGGTACACTTTCTATCACAAATCCGAAGGCAAAATCTTTGTTGCTAAGAACAGAACCTTTCTTGAGAAAGAATTTCTCACTAAAGAAGTGACTGGAAGAAAAGTAGAACTCGATGAGATTGATGAATCTATACTCGTTGATCAGAGTAGCGCAGTGCCGGTAGTTGTACCTGTACCGCCTACACCGGCAACAGAGGAAGCAAATGATAATGATCATGAAACTTCGAACGAGGAAACTACTGAACCTCGCAGATTGACAAGGGAGCGTGCCACACCTGATTGGTATGATCCTTGTCTAAATGTCATGATTGTGGATAACAATGATGAGGACCCTGCGATGTATGAAGAAGCGATGATGAGCCCAGATTCCAACAAATGGCAAGAAGCCATGAAATCCGAAATGGGATCCATGTATGATAACAAAGTATGGACTTTGGTAGACTTACCTGATAGCCGAAAGGCTGTCGAGAATAAATGGATCTTCAAGAGAAAAACAGATGCTGATGGTAATATTACTGTCTATAAAGCTCAACTTGTCGCAAATGGTTTCCGACAAATTCAAGGAGTTGACTACGATGAGACTTTCTCACCTGTAGCGAAGCTAAAATCTGTGAGGATTTTGTTAGCAATAGCTGCATTTTTCGATTATGAGATTTGGCAGATGGATGTCAAAACGGCGTTCCTTAATGGAGACATTGAGGAAGAGTTGTATATGGTACAACCCAAAGGTTTTGTCGATCCTAAAAATGCTGACAAAGTATTCAAACTTCAGCGTTCAATCTATGGACTGAAGCAAGCATCAAGAAGTTGGAACCGACGCTTTGATAAGGTGATCAAAGACTTCGGGTTTATACAGTGTCATGGAGAGGCCTGTATTTACAAGAAAGTGAGTGGGAGCTCTGTAGCATTCCTGATATTATATGTAGATGACATATTATTGATCGGGAATGATATAGAACTATTAAGCAGTGTAAAAGGTTATTTGAATAATAGTTTTTCAATGAAAGACCTTGGTGAAGCATCGTATATATTAGGCATCAAGATTTATAGAGATAGATCAAGACGCGTAATAGGGCTATCACAGAGTACATACCTGGACAAGATTCTAAAGAAGTTTAGAATGGACGAAAGTAAGAAAGGATTCTTACCTATGTTACCAGGCAAGGTCTTGAGTAAGACTCAAGGACCGGCTACGGCAGAAGAAAGAGAAAGGATGAGTAATATCCCCTATGCCTCGGCAGTAGGATCTATCATGTATGCCATGCTATGTACTAGACCGGATATAGCACATGCTATTAGTTTGACTAGCAGATATCAAAGTGATCCAGGAATGGAACACTGGACAGCGGTCAAGAATATCCTGAAGTACTTGAAAAGAACTAAGGATATGTTTCTTTGTTATGGAGGTGACCAAGAGCTCGTTGTAAGTGGTTACACCGATGCAAGTTGGAACACTGATCCTGATGACTCTAAGTCACAATCTGGGTACGTGTTTATATTGAATGGTGCTGCAGTAAGCTGGGCAAGCTCGAAGCAGTGCACGGTGGCAAAGTCTTCAACGGGTAATCGAGTACATAGCGGCTTCAGAGGCTTCATCAGAAGCGGTATGGATGAAGAGGTTCATTGTAGAGCTCGGTGTGGTTCCTAGTGCATTGGACCCATTAATCATTTACTGTGATAACATGGGTGCCATCGCCAATGCACAAGAGCCAAGGTCACACAAGAGGCTGAAGCATATCAAGCTGCGTTACCACTCGATTCGCGAGTACATCGAAGATGGAGAAGTAAAGATTTGCAAAGTACACACTGATCTGAATGTAGCAGATCCGTTGACTAAAGCTCTCCCTAGGGCAAAGCATGACCAACACCAGAATGCCATGGGTGTTAGGTATATTACAATGTAATCTAGATTATTGACTCTAGTGCAAGTGGGAGACTGAAGGAGATATGCCCTAGAGGCAATAATAAAGTGGTTATTATTTATATCTTTATGTTTATGATAAATGTTTATATATCATGCTATAATTGTATTAACCGAAACATTAGTACATGTGTGATATGTAGACAAACAAAGAGTCCCTAGTATGCCTCTTAACTAGCTTGTTGATTAATAGATGATTAGTTTCATAATCATGAACATTGGATGTTATTAATAACAAGGTTATGTCATTATATGAATGATGTAATGGACACACCCAATTAAGCGTAGCATAAGATCTCGTCATTAAGTTATTTGCTATAAGCTTTCGATACATAGTTACCTAGTCCTTATGACCATGAGATCATGTAAATCACTTATACTGGAAAGGTACATTGATTATACCAAACGCCACTGCGTAAATGGGTGGTTATAAAGGTGGGATTAAGTATCCGGAAAGTATGAGTTGAGGCATATGGATCAACAGTGGGATTTGTCCATCCCGATGACGGATAGATATACTCTGGGTCCTCTCGGTGGAATGTCGTCTAATGTCTTGCAAGCATATGAATAAGTTCATAAGAGACCACCTACCACGGCATAATGAGTAAAGAGTACTTGTCAGGAGACGAGGTTGAACAAGGTATAGAGTGATACCGAAGATCAAACCTCGGACAAGTAAAATATCGCGTGACAAAGGGAATTGGTATTGTATGTGAATGGTTCATTCGATCACTAAAGTCATCGTTGAATATGTGGGAGCCATTATGGATCTCCAGATCCCGCTATTGGTTATTGGTCGGAGTGAGTACTCAACCATGTCCGCATAGTTCGCGAACCGTAGGGTGACACACTTAAGGTTGGATGTTGAAATGGTAGAACTTGAATATGGAATGGAGTTCGAATATTTGTTCGGAGTCCCGGATGAGATCCCGGACATCACGAGGAGTTCCGGAATGGTCCGGAGAATAAGATTCATATATAGGATGTCATTTTATGTGAATTAAAATGATGCGGAAGGTTCTATGGAAGGTTCTAGAAGGTTCTAGAAAAGTCCGGAAGAAACCACCAAGGAAGGTGGAGTCCCGGAGGGACTCCACCTCCATGGCCGGCCAACCCTAGAGGGGGAGGAGTCCCAAGTGGACTCCCCCAAGGGGGGCCGGCCACCCCCTCCATGGAAGGTGGAACTCCCACCTCTAGTGGGAGTCCTAGCTTGGGTAGGTTTCCCTATCACATGGAAGGTTTTCGGTTCGGGTCTTATTCGGAGACTTGTAGTCCAACACTTGGGGTTCCACCTATATAATGAGGGGCCAAGGGAGGGGGCCGGCCACCCCAAGACCACAAGCTGGCCGCCCCCCTTGAGTGGCCGGCCACCCCCTCCCAAACCCTAGCCGCCCCCCTTCTCCTCCATAGCTCCCGCGTGCTTTAGCGAAGCTCCGCCGAAGTTCTCCACCACCACCGACACCACGCCGTCGTGCTGTCGGATTCAAGAGGAGCTACTACTTCCGCTGCCCGCTGGAACGGGAGGTGGACGTCGTCTTCATCAACAACCGAACGTGTGACCGAGTACGGAGGTGCTGCCCGTTCGTGGCGCCGGAGGGATCGTGATCAAGATCTTCTACGCGCTTTTGCAAGCGGCAAGTGAACGTCTACCGCAGCAACAAGAGCCTCCTCTTGTAGGCTTTGGAATCTCTTCAAGGGTGAGACTCGATAAACCCCTCGTTGCTACCGTCTTCTAGATTGCATCTTGGCTTGGATTGCGTGTTCGCGGTAGGAAATTTTTTGTTTTCTATGCAACGTTATCCTACAAAGCGGACTCGCCACGCTCGGGGACTCGACCCCCAAGCGGACTTGCCACACTCGGGGACTCGATCCCCAAGCGGACTCGCCACGCTCGGGGACTCGACCTCCAAGCGGACTCGCCACGCTCGGGGACTGCCAACTCTGCAACGAAAGGGGAAGAATGCTTACCAAGGAGCTGTCGCGACATCTCCCGGACGAATGCCTCGAAGCTGGTCTTCTCCTATTGCACCGCAAGGATGGTGGCAGATGACGCCTCCTTCTCCGCGGCGAGCTCCTTGGCATGCTGCCCTTTCAGCACCGCGAGCTCCTCTCGCAACACGGCAGCCGCCGCGCGCACAGTGTCTCTATCCTGCTGCGTGGTTGTGACCTTGCCCTGGTGTTTAGCGATCACGTCCTCCAGCTCCTTGCAATTGTGTTCGAGGACCTTAGTGAGGTCGGTAGCCTCCGCCTTCGCCCGATTTGCCGCAGCATCAGCTTCCTTCGGCGAAGGCCTTCTCGCGCGCCTTTGCTACAGAAGAAAGACGACCCTGAGACACTCCCAAAACAACAACACAACAGTCAAGGGTCTAGGAGAGGGAAACTCACTACCCATGCCGATCAGCTGACGATTTTTCTTCGCAGCCTCCTCCACCAGGGAAGTCAAGCGTCTCACTTCAGCCTGAAAGGACTATCAAATTAAGCACGCATCAATCGTCCGGTCACCAACAATGGAAGGCTCGACTCGCCCCTTCGGCCCAAGCCGACCCTCGGGGACTGGGGGGGAACTGTACTACATGACACACGATGCTCACCACATGGACGTCATTGAGGCCCGCATGCAACTCAGTAAACGACAAGGTCGAAAGTGGCGGTTGGCGGGACTCGTGCACCTCATCTCCACGCACAACCGCATCTCTCTACGGCGCCTGCTCCGTCGGCGTGACGGGCTCGTCATGACGATCGGGGTATCTCGCCACCTTCGTTCGCCGCTCCTTCAGTCGTGCCGTTGGAGAACTACCTTCATCGGTGGTGCTTGCCTCCTTCTCCACATCCGGGGCCGCGACTGCGTGCTCATCCTCCGGACCCTTCCCAACCACGGGCTCGGCGTTGTCTTCATGGCCGCGGCCCCAGTCGCACCCGCCGAGGCCTCGTCCCCGGCGGCTGGCCCTGCCGAGCTGGCGGTCACGCCAGCGGGCTTCTTCACAGACGCGGTCTGCCCGCACAATGATGCCATGTCCACGGGGCTGACCACTGCCTTCTTCGTTTCGGCGACCTTCTTTGCCTCGGCCGCCCTCGTGGCCGCTGCTCCGCGCGCCGGGGCGACCTTCTTCAGGACCTTCTGCCTGGCCCTACAAGAATCCACTATGAGCTTTCCGACAGTTCAACAGATAACGAATGGGTGAGACAAAACTGGAGACACTTACTTCACCGTCGGGAGCGTCTCACGCTGGGGCCGACCCGTGCTCCCGCGTCGAGTGCGGCCTGGAGGGGCCGCCGGAGCTCCATGGCACCCTCCGGGACGGTCTGGCGCAGTCGCTTAGCTCGCGGCGCATCGATCTCCTTGGCGGGCCCCTTCCCTCCCGGAGGCGAGTTCGTCTCATCCTCCTCCTCCTCCGGTGCGCCCTCCTCTGGAGGGCTTTGTGATGAGGAAGTCGTTCCTCTATTCGAGCCGCGGGGGAGCCAAACATAGTCCCGCACCTCGGAGTTCGACACCGTGTGGTCCCCGTCGTCCTCGACCTCGTCTTCGTCGGCCTCCTCGCCCTCGGTCATCTCCGGGGGTTCCTTCCCGGTGAGTGGGGGGAGGTGGTTGGTGATCTTCTGCCACCTCTGTGTCATAACCAAAAGAAACGCGTCAGAAGCCTCGCCGACCCCGTCTACCCGATTCAAAGACAGGAGAAGTCATTTTGTACATGGGGAGCCGGCTTGTCCTCGGAGAAGGGCTGCAACCCGGCATCGAAGGAGGTGAAGGTGGCTGTGGTGATCTTGGTGAGTGCCTTTCGGTACTCGTCCTCGCCACACTCGACCGTTGTGGAGCGAGTGCAGTCGTTCTGCCCTTTTACTCCCACATGTAGTGCCCTCGGCACCGCAGAGGAATCAGGCGCCGGGCGAGCCAGCAGTTGTACATGTTGGCAGCCGTCAATCCCGCGTCCTTCAGCGCTTGGATCGACGTCCGCATCGTCTTCACAACCTCTTCCTGGTCGCGCGGCAGCGACCGCACAATGAGGCGCCGGGGGACACTCGGCTCAGGTGAATTATTGGGGGATATGAACTTCCCCCGGTCGGGTGTGTTCCTGGGCGTAAAACCAGAACTTGTGCCATTGCGCTTGCGCCTTCTTCGGGAGCGCCATGTCAATGAAGATTTCCCCAGACTTCACCTAGAATGTGATCCCGCCGTTGGGGATGAGCGATTGGTCGCTCTTGCTCACCCGGGTCGCCCGCCCATGGAAGATCGTCACCCATAGCGGGAAGTACACTAGTAGGAAAAGACTCATTAGTGGCGCACCAAAAATAGATTCTGTGGCGCATGGATGGTGCGCCACAGAAACTTCGCCACAAAAATAAGGTTTCTGTGGCGCACCTTCTCATGCGCCACAGAATTAAGGTTTCTGTGGCGCACCATTACTTCGGTGCGCCACAGAAAAAGATGCGCCACAGAAGTTCGTTTCAGTGCGCCACAGAAATTGCTCGTATTATACAAGATTTTGAGATCCCTGCCATACACATATAGGTTATACACAACAATATACATATATTATACAGATTATATACTGTTGCAGATATAATATAAATAACATGTACATTGCACAGATAACATAGAAATCATCATCACATTACTTAGAGCCCGATCAAGATACATATATAGTGACAACTGTCAAATGTTTTACATACAACTCTTAATTCCTACAAATTTCACCATTTCGAGATACAAAGCTGTCTTCATTCGGTTCCTCCTTTGCTCCCTCCTCTCTACCCGCCAGGCTCGCTTGCATCGGGGACTTCATCCGGTTCCTCCTCTGATGAAAATAGAAGAAAGTGAGACCAAGTCCAAGTCCGATGCACAAGAGAAATGGAATAAATGCCTCATACATTGTTGGTCAACACAAAATATTAACATTTAGGGATGGCGTTAGTGAGACCAAATCCGATGCACAAGAGATTGATATTTGTGATATCTTACCAGGCTCACTAACGCCATCCCCAAGTTTACGGTGACCAAACAATTTAATCATCGGCACTAAAATGGAAGAAAGGCCAACAAATCCGATGCACAAGACAAAATGGAATAAATGCCTCATACATTGTTGGTCAACACAAATACTATGGTCAGAAACCATAGTTGCAGTATACGCCGTAGTATACTTTGCAGAAGGGCCCCCATTTCCCCGGCCGCCGTTCCGTGAACGGGTCCTTGACGAGACAGCAACGCCGACCTGCCTCTCCGGCGCAGAACCACGGCAGTCCCAGCCGCCTCCCTTGTGGCTGCGTATCCTGCGCTCTTTTCCATGGCCGGACCACGATTGGACTCACTGGGGGCATAATGATAATCGCCATCACCACTATTGTCAGACTCCACAGGTGCGGAGTACACAGCAGCAGATGCCACTTTTCTTCCCTCGCCGTCCAGTGAACGAGTCTTTGATGCAAAGACCGTGCCGGCCCCTGTTGCCGCGCTTCAGGCCGTGTCTCCCATGCCCTGCACTCTTCTCCTTCTTGTCCGGTGAACCAATAGACTGATCGTTGGAATAAGGAAACCGATGACAGCCGATTGAGATCGGCCGTCATCGGTTTTCTTATTCCAACGATCAATCTATTGGTTCACCGGGCAAGAAGGCGAAGAGTGCATGGCGCAGAAGACACGGCCTGAAGCGGGGCAACAGGGGCCGACATGACGCTGGGCAGGCCGGCACAGTCTTTGCATCAAGGACTCGTTCACTGGACGGCGAGGGAAGAAAAATGGGATCTGCTGCAAAGTACTCGTCACCTGTGGAGTCTGACCATAGTGGTGATGGCGATTATCATTATTCCCGGCCCCGGTGAGTCCAATCGTGGTCCGGCCATGGAGAAGAGTGCAGGAGACGCGGCCACAAGGGAGGCGGCTGGGATTGTCGTGGTTCTGCGCCGGAGAGGCAAGTCGGCGTTGTTGTCTCGTCAAGGACTCGTTCACGGAACGGCGGCCGGGGAAAGGGGGGCCTTCTACAAAGTATATTGTGACGTATATGTGACCTAACATTTTAATCATCGGCACTAAAATGGAAGAAAGAGCCAAGTGGTATCTCAACTAGATATCATATATGCCTCATACTTTGTTGGTCGAAACAAATATTAACATTCAGGGATGGAGTAAGTGAGGCCAGGTAGGATGCACAAGAGATTGATATTTGTGCCATCACACCAGGCTCACTTGCTCCACCCCCGAGTGTACGAGTGACCAAACATTCTAATCATCGGCACTGAAAAGGAAGAAAGAGCCAAGTGGTATCAACTAGATAGCATATGCCTCATACTTTGTTGGTCCAAACAAATATTAACATTCAGGGATGGGGTCAGCGAGACCAGGTAGGATGCACAAGAGATTGATATTTGTGCCATCACACCAGGCTCACTGGCCCCACCCCAGAGTGCACAAGTGACCAAACATTCTAATCATCGGCAAGTAAAAATAAAATTAAAGACCAAATCATTTATAAAGAGAACCATTTAGCATGGAGCAGATGCTCCGTAGGGATTATTCATGACTTGGTATAGACCAAGTGATGCTGGCAAAGGAGAGGCCAAGAAAGAACCAGTAAATCCAGTAAGTGATAGAGATGCCTAAACAAGCAAGAACACATAGCATATCCCAGCTAACCAGATGAGACAAGTCTCGGTAGCCAACTGAATCACCTAGCACCACCTAGACTTTTAGAACCATCAGAAACAGTCCATTTTCTTCAAAGGATACCACAGTGGCATTCATTTACATGATACCATATTGTGGATATCTCTATTTTCATCAAATCCAAAAACTAATAGAAATTTATCATTACTCAATTGAGTTCAAAAAAAATCTGGGGTACCATAAGGGATTAATCATCACTTGATAGTAACCAAGTGATGCTGGCAAGAGAGAGGCCAAGCCTGAGCTAGTAAATCCAGTAGAGATGGATATGCATAAGTAAGTAAGAACACATAGCCTATCCAAGTTAACCAGATAAAACCAACCTTGAGAGCCAACTTAATAACCTAGCATCACCTAGTCTTTTAAACCATCAGAAACTTCCCATTTTCTTCAAAGGATACCACAGTGGCATTCATTTACATGATTCCCTACTGTGAATATCTCTATTTTAGTATACCATCATAAGCATTCCATTTAAATCACACATTTTAGTATCTGTTCTTATCCAAGTTTTTGCCTCAGCCTTTGCATCATTGGCTGAGCTAAGACATCAAGCATCTGGCCAGGGAGCATTCTTTCTTTTTAGGGAACTATATGAACTACATGCACATGATCTAGTAAGCATCCCCACTAATCAGAGCATTATAAGCATACCATAAGCTCACAAGAATCCATCAAGTAAGATCATTAGGGGTCCAGAAAACTAATCCCAACATAGAATTACTTGGGGTCCAGAAAACTAATCCCAGGCCAACCAAGAGCAACTATAAATATGTATGTATACAAGCCCACAGTAGCATTTCATGCATTTAAATTCCTATGAACCAGTTAACCTCACTGAGCACAACAAGCATTTAAATGAACCAGTAGCATCAAATTCCTATGAACCCATCAAGAAAATTGTTAACAGTTAACCTCACTGAGCACAACAAATGAACCAGTAGTATTAAGCCATCAAGATTAACAGTTAACCTCACTGAGCACAACAAATGAACCAGTAGCATTTCATGCATTTAAATGAACCAGTAGCATCAAATGAACCAGTAGCATCAAATGAACCAGTAGCATTTCATTTTTTGCTATGAACCCTAAACCAGGGCATCAAATTCCTATGAACCCTAAACCTGCAGGGCATCAAATTCAAAGAGGGGATCGAACCAGGGCATCACCGACGACGACGGAATTTCGTCGAGCACGTTGTGCTCGCACGGGAGAGGAAGAGGGAGGGGAGGGGAGGGGAGAAAGCTCACCGACGATGACAGCAGTTGTGGAGGAGCTCACCGACGACGACGGCAGGGGTGGAGGTCGCAGCGGCTCCTCCACCTTGACGCTGCGCCCGCCCCTCCTCCTCCATGCTACAGCGGCTGGTGCTGCTGGTGGCGGGGATGGGTGGAGCGTGGCGGCATGCGGCCCTCGCGGAGGAAGGCGGCGGCAGCGACGGTGGCGACGGCATCGCTCGCCATGGAAGGCGGCGGCGCGCGGCAGTAGGGAGAGGGGAGAGAGTGGTACGGGCAAGGGAGCGGTACGGCATGATATAGGAGAAGTTATATTTGTGGCGCACCCGCGCCAGTGCGCCACAAAACACGTTATTTTTCTGGCGCACCGAGGCTAGTGCGCCACAGAATACGTTATTTCTGTGGCGCACCAAGTGCAGTGCGCCATAGAAAAAGTAAAACCAATGATTGGGCATGATAGGGTGTGGGCTCCACCAAGTTTTTGTGGCGCATGGTTCCCTGGTGCGCCACAAAATTAAGCTATTTTTGTGGCGCACCGTGCCTGGTGCGCCACAAATTAACTTTCTGTGGCGCATTTTTAGTGGTGCGCCACAGAACTAAGCTCCACCTATAAGCGTTTCCCTACTAGTGGTAGTACGGGTAACCCAGGTAGCACTCACACAGGGCCACGAACAGGGCGATCTACTGGACGCTGTGCGGCCCGAGGTCTGAGATCTTGATGTCGTAGAATGCCATGATTTGGCGTAGGAAGTCGGAGGTGGGGAGCGCGAAGCCGCGATCGAGGAGGCTCGTGAAGATCACAAACTCCCCCGGCCTTGGCCGCGGCTCCGTTTCGTTCACCGCCGGAACCCTCCACCGCTCATGCTGGAACTCAGGGATGATCCGCGCGGAAATATATGGGAGAAGAGACTCGCGACTGACTTTGGACTTGCCCCATCCCTGGGCAGCCACTGATGCGCTCTGAGGTCGAATGAAGAGAAAAGCAGAGGGAGATGAAGGAAAGAAGGAGGGGGAAATGCGGCGGAGTGAAGAGCCCTAACCCTCGGAGAAACCCTTTATACCGTCGCACTCGCCCGATTTAGGGAACAAGATCCACCCTTCAATATAGTTCCGAAATCGCCGCCCGAAAATCAACGACCGAGATTTGCGCCGGATTGGACTGCATAGCCGTTAACTAGCCATTAGTGGTCTTGTCAAGTCCAACGTTCAACAACGCAGTAACGGCTCGCACCTTGGTCAACATGAATCTAGCCGTTGGAGCCTCCACGTGTCTCCTCAGGACCATAGACGCCAACTGGCAAACGACGACTGGCCAACGCCGACTGTCGTACGCCGACTGGCCAACACCGACTGGCCCATGACGACTGAAGACTGGGACCCTGGTCTTAACCTTGTTTTTTCAGGAGCCCGACAATGATTCGCTTCAATCTATCGGCAGACCTCTTCAAGTTCTACCTCAAGCCCTCACTTCTTCATCGCCGCGCTCGGGGACTACTGATGGGGATATGCCTTAGGGGGTGTATCACCAGTCTCACTCGCCATGGAGTAAAGGTGCCAAGGAGGCTTCCAGTCGCCCGAACGACTGGGTGCCTAGGCCCTGGTGCGACTGGCCCGAAACTCCCAGGCCCCGGAGCGACTGGGCTAAAACCCTTGGATGGGCTGACTGGACGCCAGGCCCATGCGACTGGAGGAGGAGATTACTTGCAAGAAGAGTGACGGATCTCGGATTAGTAGCAACTGATGTGATTCAGACTTATCCTCATGTAACCCTAGATCGGAGGTGCCTATATAAACCCCCGAGCTAGACCCTAGAAGACAGACCATCTTGGATCCAATCTCCCCTCATTGCTCTTGGCGTAGCTGCCGACTAAGCCCCCCCATTGTAATTCTCCAGAGAGTAATAGATCTAGCAGGACGTAGGCCTTTTACTCTCTGGAGGGGCTGAACCTGGGTAAAACCTTGCGTCTTGTGCACCTCGCTCCGCAGATGGTTGTGTCTCCTTGCCCCCGCATCAACGAAGTGCTGCACCCTGTAGCACCTATCGTGGTCATATCCACGACAGTCTATCCACAATAACCCATATCATATCCTTCCTTTTACTGGTCGTTGGTAATCCGGTAACAAAATCCATTCCAATCTCATCCCATTTCCATTCCAGAATATCCAAAGGTTTAAGTAGTCCAACAGGACTATGATGTTCTGCCTTCACTCGCTGACACGTGTGGCATTCCGAGACATACTTGGCTATCTACCTTTTCATGTTGTTCCACAGAACATCTCTTTCAGATCCATATACATCTTTGTACTTTCCGGATGTATTGAATAAGGTGTCTCATGAGCTTCCTTAACTATGATTGCCTTAACTTCTAGATCATCTGGTAAACATATCCTATTTTGAAAATATAATGAGTCAAAATCTCCCACATGGAATTCTGATGGTTTTCCTTCCTATATCCTCTTAATTTTCTCTTGGATGAATGGATCATCAACTTGTTTCCGAATGATCTCATACTTCAAATCAGAATACATCTCATCCATAATCCTCAAGGTTGCTACACTTCCTACTGCATCACCTTGAATGAGTAAGATCTGAGCTTCTTCTAGTTCTTTCCGAAGTTCCTTTGGAATTTCCCATTCCGTAGGTTGATTCTCAGTACTTTTTCTACTCAAAGCATCTGCTACTACATTAGCTTTGCCTGGTGTATAGTTGATTGTCAATTCATAATCTTTGACCAACTCTAACCATCTTTTCTGAGTCATATTTAATTCTTTCTGAGTAAAGAAATACTTCAAACTTTTATGATCTGTATATAGCTCACACTTGGATCCATAAAGAAATTGCCTCCAACTCTTCAAAGCATGGACAACTGCCGCCAACTCTATGTCATGTACTGGGTAGTTGTGTTCATGTGGCTTCAGTTGTCTTGATCCATAAGCTATCACTTTACGGTCTTGCATTAAAACACATCCAAGTCCATTCTTGGAAGCGTCACAATATATTGTATAATCCTTTCCTGGTTCTGGAACCGCTAGTACTGGTGTTGTAGTTAACTTCTCTTTAAGCTTCTGGAAAGTTGCTTCACACTCTTCAGTCCACACAAATGGGGTGTTTTTCTTTAATAACTTGGTCATTGGTCCTGCAATCTTCAAAAATCCCTCAATGAATCTTTGATAGTAACCGGCCATTCCAAGGAATCCTCTTATTTCCTTATCCTTCTTGGGTGAATTCCACTCCAATACGGACTAAAATTTACTTGGATGCACCGCTATACCCTCTTTGGTTATGCCATGTCCAAGAAGTTCTACACTATCCAACCAAAACTTGCACTTGCTGAACTTAGCATACAGCTGATGTTCCCTCAAAATCTGCAAAACTATCTTCAAATGCTTTATATGTTCTTCTTTGTCTTTGGAATATATCAGAATGTCATCAATAAACACTATCACAAACTTTTCCAAGTACTTCATAAATATCTTGTTCATCAAATTCAAGAAAATAGCTGGTGCATTTGTTAGTCCAAATAGTACAACCAAGTATTCATGGTGTCCATATCTCGATACAAAAGCTATTTTCAGAACATCTTCCTTCTTAATCTTGATTGGTGATATCCTGACCTCAAATCTATCTTCGAGAAGACTCCAGCTCCTTGAACTTGATCAAACAGATCTTGAATTCTGGGTAAAGGGTACTTGTTCTTGATCGTTACATTGTTGAGATTCCTATAATCTCCACACATTCTCTTGCCTCCATCTCTCTTATCCACAAAGATAACTGGAGTTCCCCATGGTGATACACTTTCTTGAATAAATCATTTCTGTTCCAGTTCATAAATCCGTGCTTTCAACTCAACTAACTCCTTTGGTCCCATCTTATATGGTGGTTGAGCTATGGGTGCTGTGTCTGGAATCAGGTCTATTGTGAATTCTATCTCCCTACCGGGTGGCATACCCGGTAATTCCTTGGGAAATACATCTTGAAACTCATTCACCACTGGAATTTCTTCAATCTTTACCTCCTTCAAACTATTAAGCTCCAATCCTATCTCCAACTGAGTGTATTTGTCTCCCTGAAACACTATCTGGCCTCCAATGGAATTGCGGAGTGATACTGTTTTGTCTCCACAATTTATCACTACTCCATTCTGTGTCAACTAGTCCATCCCTAGGATGAATGATATATCCTTCATGGGAATGATGAAAAGGTCCACGAAAATACACACAGTCACATATGGTTATGACTTGTGCCTCTTTCACATGGGTTACTGAGATCTCCCCCCCCCCCCGGATAAGACCATTATGGGATATTCTAGTTTTGAACATCTAATCCCGTATTTTTCCACAAATTCCCGTGCAAGGAATGAAGTAGTTGCTCCCGTATCAAATAGTACTTTGTCAGGATGAGTAAGAATGCTGAGCGTACCTAGGACTGCTTGGTCCGACTCTCCAGCTTGCTCTAAGGTTGTGCAATTCAGCTTTCCATACACCACTTTTCTCATCAATATGACCCCTAGTAAGGTTATTAAGCTTGAAACACTGCTTTTTTGCACAACCCTCGTCCCTATAATGCGCGTAAACTAAACTTTTGCTCCAAGCAACGTGTTTTCATTGGTTATAGTCCTCTACACAAGGGTGTCAAATGTCTCGATGTGTCCACTGGTCATGTATATATATATGGATGTTGATTTTGGTGAGAACGCGTTACCGTTTTCCTCTCTCCATCCAAATGTAGGGGCTCAACTTCGCTCCGAAATTCTCCTTTTACCTAATGATGTCTTACATGAACATGGGAATGCATCTACCAATGATCAAATGCCCAATGTTCTTTATATACCTATGTATAACCATGCACCACAATTGCTCCTATTCATACTATAGATCCCAACACCTAAAATTCGAGTTCAAATGCTGCTACCAGCTCTTCACATAGTGCATAAATATCCATGTCTGCACAAAATGACACGCATGGCGCTCAGGAGATGGTTCTCCCGCATCACCGCCCCCGCACGAGTCGCGTGCCACCACGTACGTCTCCTACCCGGTACCCTTCTCCACCTAATTCTCTGCGCGGTCCCCCGTCGCCGACAGGGTCCATCAACGCCTCTAGCTCTCCCAGGTCGCCCCACGAGCGCGTGCCTGCTAATGACAACGATAGTTCGCTGTCCCCATCCTCTGCAGCCGGATCTTCTGTGGCTGCCTCCTCAGCTGGTCATGACCCTGTTTTGCCTCAAGCTCCACCACCGCCTCTTCCTCTTGGTCCTTGGACCCGGCTACATCAAGGTATTCTTCAACCTAAACAATATACTGATGGTACCATTTGGTATGCCATGTTCCCATCTACAGGTGAGCCAAGCAACCTTTCTGATGCGCTTGCGGGTGCACATTGGCGCAAAGCTATGGAAGAGGAATATATGCTCTCCTTGAAAATAAAACCTGGCACTTGGTTCCTCCCAACTCCACCAAAACTCTAACAGACTGCAAATGGGTCTATCCTATCAAGAAACATGGTGATGGCACTATTGATTGTTACAAAGCTCGTTTGGTTGCAAAATGTTTTAAACAACGCTATGGAATTCATTATAAGGATACTTTAGTCCAGTTGTCAATGCAACTATTATCGGGCTTGTTCTGGTAGTTGTTGTCTCTCGTAGCTGGAAATTTTGACAGCTAGGTATCAAGAGCGCGTTTCTTCGTGGCGTTCTGGAAGAGTAAGTGTACATGAAACAACCTCCATGTTTTGAGAACTCTCTCACTCCCCATACATATGCAAACTTGATAAAGCTATTTGTGGTCTCAAGCAAGCTCCTCGCGCATGGTATTCTCGTTGCGCCATCTACGCAACGGTGAACCCGCACATCGTTGTCCTCCTTGCGGGCACCGGTGTTGTCCTGCAGCTTCTTCTGCGACTCGATCGACTCGACGATCGCCCACTGCTGCGCCGCCTGCTCCTCTGGGTCTGGCCCATCATCATCGAACCAGTCAAAGTCGTCGTCGTCATCTTCCTCCTCCTCCTCCTCCTCCTCCTCCACTTGCGCTGCCGCCAACGCCTCTGCCTCCCAGGCCACCGCTTCTGCTGCCGCCACCTCCTGCTCATGTCCTCCTGCCGTTGCCGTTGATGGAGCTCCCAATGCACCATCGCTCGTGCAGCTCGTTCGCATGCAACTGCCGCTGCAGCTGCTCTGCACGTCACCACTCGCCCATCTCCTCCGCCCGACGGATGCACGTATCTTCCATCGTGGCAGCATCGAACGCCGCTATGGTGGTTGCTTGCGCCGCCTCCTCCGACGCTTCATTGTCCGCCAGCTCTGGGTCAATGTAGAACTCCGGTGGTGGTGGAGATGGAGGTGGAGGTGGAGATGGTGGTGGAGGCAACTGGCCGCCGCCAGCGCGGCTCATCATTGCGCAGGTGGTGAGCAGGCGACGAGGCATGTGTTGCGGTGGAGAAAGGGATGCCGGCGGCTGTGGTGGCATCCATTGAGCGGAGGAGGCCTTTTATAGGGGCCGGAGACGCGAGAAGAGGCGGGAAGAAAGCGCAGGAAGAGGCAAGAAGCCGCCGGAAGAAAGAGCGGGAACGCGCGGTGGCGTGCGAACTGCAGCGACGCATAGAGGAGGCGCAGAGCCGCGTCGGGGAGGCGCAACACCGACGGGATGTCTCGCCTGCCCCTTTGTCGCCATTAAGGCAAAGCTACGATGCTTTGTTTGTGTGTCAATGACGCGTCGGGCCCGCCACTCCTCGCCACGCTTAACGCTCTGTCCGGCGCGCTCGAAGCATCCCCTATGGAGCAGGGACGGGCTCGGGATGCCGGACAGCGTATTGGGCCACGCCTGGTGGAAAGGGCCTTTGGGGCGCGCGGCTGGGGCCGATAAAAAGCCCGGCATGCCCCAAAAGCCTTTGGGGGACGCGAATAGAGATGCTCTAATGTGCCCACCGTAGTTCTCCGGGAGCACACCATCCCTTACGGTGAGTTTGAGTTTGATGATGCATCCAAGATCAAGAGAAGCCTGCATCCCAACAGCGACAAAGATTCATGCCCCTGGGTTTGCTGCGGAAACTAGACAACCGCCTCGCATTGTCGCCGATTCTGCTTCCGATGAAGAGCCGTCGGCAAGCGCGAGATTGACCGGCGGCGGGGGCACCTCGGGAAACTTCGATTAAACTCCTCCACGCTCTTGCCGTTGACGAAGAAAGGGGATATAAGGGAGATAGGGCGGTGATCTCGGTGGAGGTTAGGGCGGCCCGTAGTGCCGCAGGGCGCTGAGGTAAGAAAGGAGAGACCACGGAACTGCCCGGTTGGTACGGTGCGTTTCGTTATCTTTTTAAGGGTGCACAGACATGAAAGTGAAGTCGTGGATTTTGAGGGCTTAAATTGCAAAAATGTGGGCGACGTACCACAGTCGTATCGGTGTTTTATTAGTAAATATTGAGATTGATTATCATTTTGTTCGGGAACAAGTTACAAATAAGTTACCGGATATCAAATTTATCTCCAGCAAGGATTAGGCTGCAGATGTATTCACAAAAGCTTTGCCTGTCAAGAACCTTGATGACTTCAGGCGTAATCTCAACCTTTCTCAAGGCAATATCTGTTCAATATCTATTCTTCTAGGTCTCATTTCTCTGTATGTATATGGATATGGAGTAGTACTCCAATCCTATACGAATACCTCTCAATGTATTGCCATAGTGGGGTTTTTCCACTCATATATTAACACGTACCCGAGCCTCCAAAGGGGTATGGTTTTCTGCGCAAATTACAGGGTGGATAGATCGGTATAACTTGGACACTTCGGAGACGTCGCAGTAAGAAAGTGGCATTTGTTTTTCACAGTCCCATGGAAAGAAATATTTCGCTCCATACAAATTACAAAGATTTTCTTGTGATGTACAGGGTGATAGACAGAGAAAATTAAGACAACACATTAGTGCAACTGCAAATTCAGTAGCATCTGTCACTCAACATCATAAATTATAAAATTGTTCATCATCAATTATAAAATTGTTGAAAGCGATAGTGCTTTGCTGATAAATGGGCTGAACATGAATGTGAGAACCAAGTCTTGCATTGCTGACACCGTCCAAGAAATCAAAAACTCCCTCTGGTCCTTCCAGGAAGCAAAATTCTCCAAGGTTAACAGAGAGGCAAATAAGGGTGTTGATGGTTTAGGCATAGTGCGTTGAGTGATGTGGTGTGGTTGGGGCGTGCCCCACTCTGTGTGGTGGACTTGCTGTATCAAGATTGTAAGGTTACTGACAATGGTTCTGATTAAATGAAATGCCCTATATTCAAAAAAAGAAAACATCAGAAATTATAAAACATGAACAGTCACTTTTGGAACTTCTGTGCCTATGTTGTGCGGGTCCAATGCTGGTCATGTTTTTATTTGCAGGGGAATCTCAGGAATAGAGGCAGCATTGCACTCATCACAAGTACATGAAAAATGGCTCCATATGACATAACATAAACGTTTTTCCATTCTAGAAAATGGAAGTCTTATTACAACCGGGGAACTGCATCGACGATGCGTATAGCCAATTATTCTGCACGTCCTCTTCGACGTCGGGAACATAAAGTTATTATATGATCCTTAAAACACAAGGACCAATTTAAAATAAAGGCTGAAGTAAAGTAGAAGCCCACACCGCTTCTAACTACCTACTACAATTCGGCGTTTTTTTTGCACAACTCCGCAATACAATGTGCAAGAACCATGGACTGATGATCATCATCTGGCCTGCACAAAATGCGGAGAGATCTTTGGCGCAGGTGGGGCGAACAAAGGAACTAATATTCTTCACCTAACAAAGTAGCATCTGGATTGAAATCCTGCAGTAAGAAAAGAAGTTCAGATTCAGATGCACCTGACGTGCTCAGCAAATTCATATACAGAGCCTAAAAAGTAGGCAGAGTGAATGAGAATAGTTGTTACCTGACTATCCATGTTAGCAAAAATAGCCTCCAGAAAGTTAGAAGTGCTGTAGGTTAGCTGATCATTAGAAGCTTGCTGCCCAGCTGGGTCACCTTGCACAGGTAGAATGCCAGATGCACCCTCCCCGCCATTAAGCATCTGAGTCTGCGGTGCGACAGAGCTGTCCAGATGGCCAGGTAATGCAGAGTTGCTACTTCCACCACCATTAACCATCTGAGATGGCGGCACGAGAGAGCTATCCATATAGCCAGGCAACGCGGAGCTGCTGCTTCCACCACCATTCACCATCTGAGCCGGCGGCGCGACAGGGTTGCCCGCCTGAAGGTTAGGCGATGGAGAGCTCGTGCTTCCGTCATTGACCATCATCTGATTCATCGATGAGAAGTTGGCATTGGCCATCTCCATTGGGGCTGTGTTGCTTGCCATGTTGAATAATGGCATCATCTGCTCACTGTAGACACCCACCAATGTGGTGTTGTTGATGTTGACCCCTTCCATCTGATTCTGCAGCTGCTCATTCTGAAACATGGCCATCTGGCCAGATGAGGGTGAAAAGATTGTCAGTTGATGGTTGATCTGGGGGAGGTTCACGTTTACCTGTGATGATGGGAGGAGAGGTGTCGTGCCCATCAGTTCTGGAGGCTGCACCGGGAACTGGTTTGCAGGTTCTAACAGCCCACCATTTGGCATTTCCGCTGGGAAGGAGGAGCTGCCAGGATGGGAGGAAGGCACCATGCTTGTGTTCACCTCCAATAGTTTCCCACGCAGGACACTCACGTAGGCTTTGCGAGAACGGATACGAGCAGGGCCATGGATACGAGGAAATGCATCCTGCATTGGGTGATCTGATGTCTTTGCCAATGGGCCAGAAGCGTCGCGGCTTCCTGGCATGAGGCCAACATTACCGACTGTGCCCGTGGCCCATTTCCTTGGCTGAACATAAAGACCTTGAGGTGCTGCGTATAGATTTTGTGAACCACAGGAATACAGGGGTGACGACGGCGGGAGTGGGACTATCTGTTGTCCCATGTCCATGTACGAGTTCCTCCGCTCGAACAAATCACCCAGAGGATTAGGCTTCGTGGGGTCATCGATTACTCTTTTCAGATAGAGCCGATACTTCTGAAATGAAAATATATATGCAAGAACATATATATGAGATACATGCTCATGGGAAAGAAATGGAAGGCATGCGCGAAGCAAAAAATATATGAAGGTGTTTCAAAAGCGCTAGACATGTTGGGGCATGCAACATATCAGATATGTCCCATATTTTCACAAATGAAACGCTATTTTCTTACACACATCTACATAAAAGATGCATCACTAAAGGTTGGACTAATAAACGAAAATCTGGAAATTTGGAAATAATATGAACAAAAGCATAAGGATATATAGAAGTTAAACCTGTAAGTGGCTCGAAACACTCTCCCTACTAAGGTTATGGACATTCATCATTTCTAATATTGCCTTTGGAACCGCCCCTGCATTTACGTAATCATAACATTTTGTTACTTAAAAAAATCCAAGAACCATAAAATTAATTTTGGTGAATAAGCAATGAAAAAATTGTGAGATCTTACGATCGAGGCCAAGTCGGTTAACAGCTTCTAGGAACCTGTTGTGCAGGTCACCAGTCCATGACACCCTTGGTTTCTTCCTGGTGGTTCGCACACTCCTGCTTGAGACTTCTCTACCAGTTCTCTTCTGCTTTGAACACTTCTTACTCTTTGCACCACCCTCAGCAATCACTGGTTGCCCCACCCTCTGGGCAGCATCATCACTATCACTGATGTTGTAGTTCACAGCGACGTGGTTTTTCCTTACAACATGTTGCCATATGTTTCTGATATCATTGATATCCACGGGTTTCACAATATAGTCACACGCCCCATGCTTTATCCCCTTGTACACGGTTGCCTTTTCTCCGTTCACAGATAGCACTGCGTGACATAGGGCCAGAGACTAAGCTTTGGAATTTGGAAATTTAAAAACTATAAAACTTGACATCGAATTATCCTCATGAGTCCAGATCAAATATTTGAGTTCAATATTTTTAATTACAACCCAATTGTAGAAGCCAATATGTTACACTTGATGAGAAAAATTGCATCACGACAACAGTTAGTTTGATGCATCAAAGTAAAACAAACGGGGTAAAGTTTACACATCCAACGGAAAGAATCAGAAATAATGGCCACATACCTAACCGTAACTCAGTGCATATATAGAAACCATCACACCATGTTCATAACTTCTAATTATTGCTGAACTTCAAGATCAAGTACTGTTATTGACCACTTTTTTTCCCTAGCCTATTAGTAGTAGCTACCGTCCCAGGAAATTTTCTTATACATGTAAAGTGGTAATCTAAAATTTCAGGTTTCGTATGATTATTATCCGCATGGAAAACAGTTTTATTATTAAAATTTAGTCAAATAAATATGTGTTTTAGTTACACTTTCTCTAAAATTGATGGAACTACAAATTTATATGCCATCCATATGCTAGGTCCAGTCAATACATGTGTCTGCATAAAAGGGGCTCTCCTACTTTATATGCTATTGTCAGGAGTAAATAGGTTTGAAGACTGTCAACTGATCTCAAGTGAGGTATAAAAATTGTCTCTTTTTTAAGCATGAAGAGAACTTAGTTGAAGCGGAGACTTTAATAAATAATTACTGGAAGACCCATCATGAGTTCAACTAATACACACATGTATCTATTTATTTCGATTTTCGTATCTCTAGTAATAGAACTGCAGAGTTCATGCATACGTATAAAATTAATAAAATAAAATTATCTAGAATTATATATCTTGTACCACAAACCCGCATGAACCGACACCCCACCCCCACGTAACTCATGTGTCGCTCCACCTCCGCTCCACTGGCCGTCCGATTTGACTGATGCACGGTGAGATGGGACCACATTGGTTTGGCCTAAAATTGGATTCTTTCAAAAAAAAAAAAAACTAGGATTCTAGTAATAATAATGACCGAGAGGCTCCTCATATGAGTCGCCATCTCCCAATACTCCTAATAGTAACCATCACCACAATCTTTTCGCCAGTCGTCTCTTCTACCACCCCGCCTACATGAACCGCCACCACAGCCGGTCCCGCCATCCCCACCTAACATATGTGTCTCTCCACCTTCGCTCGGCTCCTCGCTAGCCATCCGAGCTAAAAGACGAACACTTAGATGGGACCGCATTGCTCCATGCCGATACAGATGATGCATTAGATGTGACTGTGTTGCTCCATGATGATAAACATGATGCATTAGTTTGGTAATAACTTAACAAAAAGTTGCATGTCCCCAATTCGAGAATTTTTTTTTTGATTTTCTCTACAAAACTAGGAAGTGTGTGCGCAACAACACATATATGCACGCCCTTCTATACAACTCAATGCATGTACTCGTACCATATATAGAAACATTGCTAACCTCATGAGTGAGGACTAATAAACGTTCCCAATGACCATGAGCTAGACAACAAATAGTTAGTAAAACACGAGCTAGCAAAGCTGGACAGTGCAAGAGAGATTAGTTATACTGATGACTGGTAGATCCATCTCGAGGCCGATGATCTCTAGGAGCTGGAAGCCATCCATGTTTGGCATGTGCACGTCGGTGATCACCAGGTCGAACTGCTCCTCCCGTTCCTCCCTCAACATCTTCAGCGCCGTCATTCCGTCCATCACAATCGTCGCTGCATCAAACCCAATGAATCAAGCATGACAAGGATTACTCCTAGCTTCGACTGGTTCTAATGGGTTAGGGCATAGGGAGAGGAGGAGGAGGAGGCAGATCGAGAGCGCTCACGCTTGTAGTTGCACTGGCGTAGGACGGCCGCTAGGACCCTCAGGCAGACGCGGTCATCGTCGACGGCAAGCACGCGCAGCCCATTCGGGAAGTTGTCCTCCGCCACCACCGCCGGTTCCTTTCCATGCCTTCGGTCACCGCTAGCCATGCCTAACATATAAAATGAAACAACACCCACAATTAAACATACATATAAAAGGAAACAACACCCAAAATCGCCCCTAAAACCCCCACCTTTCCAACCTTCCTCTAATGGCTCCCTTGATGGAATAAGAACAATCTACTTGGACAGAGAGCGGAGATCATGGTGGATGGTCTGTAGGACGCGCGGGAAGTGCAATTTATAGGGCGGGGAGCCCTGGAAAGGTGCAGTGGGAATCGCGATGTGGTCCCCTACCAGAGAGGGAAGGCGCACACTCACGCGCCACGTGCTGCCACCAATCTTCTACTCATTAATTTCTATATATATTTTGTGGCGTTACAATTAAATTTTTATCACTAGCGTTTGTCCGTTTGTGATGTTGCCCGTGGAAGGGGCAGCGAAACCACGGGCATGCTGCTGGTTTCTCGCTTTAAGCCAAAATTGGGAGCGGTAGTGAGATCACCCGCTGCAACGGAGGGCTCATATTCATTCATGGCAGCAGATAT
The DNA here is from genome assembly GCF_019359855.2 of Lolium perenne. Taxonomy (NCBI): domain Eukaryota; kingdom Viridiplantae; phylum Streptophyta; class Magnoliopsida; order Poales; family Poaceae; genus Lolium; species Lolium perenne. Next base: position 121,432,643 of record NC_067249.2, on the reverse strand, counting down.
ATAGAGGGAGAAAGTCAGACCTTCATCCAGTCTACCATCATCAATGCAGAGAATTAACACCCCTAAGTGTGCCTAATTAAATTACACATAGTTTTTGTTTGTTTTACGTTTCTTGTTCTTTTGGTAAATGGGGAGGTCCCCTTGAACTCGTACTTGTCCATAATTAAACTTGCACCTTTTTTAGCTAGTGTTTATCAGGCATAAGATCAATAATTCTAAGACTTACATACCTTTTGGTTGGCTCAAATAATTTCACCTCCCGTGAATTTTGGGCCATAGTTGCTCAACCTGACCTCCACTTCATTGCGTAAGTGCTTCCCTGCCAGTCAACGGTAAAAATTCATAAGATGATTTTTTGGGTGAATCAGATCCATTGTATTGATAAATGATCAATCCAATCTTTCTTAAGTAAGCGGTATGTGCCACAGCTTATCCGGTGATATAAATGATTGCATGGAGTCAACGTATCGCGTGAAAATGGAGAAACGACTAAAACTCCGTACTGGGTGAAACACCGCTGGAAAATGCGAGGTTGCTCCAGGCGATAGATGCTCTCGATTGATGCCATGTTTTCATTGGTTGAAAATATGGTGGGTCCATAGGGTTCATATGACATTTTAATAGCACACTGCCAAATACCGAATACACGTGTTATACGACCAGCATCTCGGGCCATGTTTATTTTGCAGCGGCGACCCAACCTAGACCAAGCAGCGGCGTGACCTGATGCGATGCATAGTGAGCATGATCTGAGGGGCGGCGCATGCACCGGGAGCTACGGCGACGGCGCATGCATCGTGAGATGAAGGAGACCCACGCAGGCAGTGGAGCCGATGTGAGCTAAACAGAGCGGCACGACCTGAAGCAGCGCGTGGAGCGACCTAACGCGGCAGTGGCGGTACACATAAGCGATGGACATGCTCGAGAACTAGGAGCGGAGCACGACTATGGACAAGGCGATGACGGTCATGGTGAAGGATGGAGTGAGGACGATGATGAATGAGGTCGGCATTAGTGAGGAAGGTGCACCTGGTGCTGATCGTGGAAATACGCATATAGGTGGTTGGTGAGGGAGCACCTGGAGGAACTGTATGTAGCCCTACCGAGGAAGACGTCGCAGAGGGAACCTGGAGGAGGGGATCAGATCACTGTAGATTTTTTTTTCCATATAACATGCTATTGCCGGCTATATATAAAGTTCCAGGACATCCAACAAGATTTTACACCAACGAGTTTTAGCGAGGTTCCATCACACATAAACCTGAACAAACCGAGTTTTGAAAACAATTGTGCAAGAAATAAAAGGAGCAGACATCGCAGGAGCTGCCAGACCTGCTAGGAGGGAGAAATTTCTCTTCCCTTCGAAGGCACCATGTATATTATATTGTACTCATTAAATATGACAATTTAACGTGAAGAATACCCTGCCACCACATTGGTGCTACAAGTACCGTGGACCAAAAGATTTTGGAGTTCCTTCACGAGATAACTCTGTGTTGAAAACGCCCACTCTCATCCGCTAATACTACAATATTTGATAATATATAAACATATGTTCTCATTTTTTCAAATATCTTCCAGATCAGTGATATTTGATGAATTACCAATAATTTTGCATTGCTATTTAGGTGGGTCGAGACCTGCATAGTCCAAATCAAAGATTCCAAGTTATGCGCATGGATAACTCTTTTATGAAATATGATACATCAAATTCTAATATTAAAGAATATGTTAAGGTTTACCATCTTTGAGGTGACATGTTCATGAAAACATTCAATGTTCAAGAGAAAAAAAAGGAAAGGACCGTTAGCTAGAAATGGAACTTCAGTTTATCTCTCTCACCCACCATCCGTTCCGACTGATCACCCCGTCTTCTTCCTTTTCTTCCCCTCTTAATTGCATGGATCCTCGTAGAACTGAATAACCAGTAGCATGCCGGGTCATAAGCCTACTAAACAAAGTTTGGTGGAAGTTTTATAAGTTGAAAATAATTGACATGTCTTAAGTCCATACCTTCCGAGTGACAAAGTACAATTAACTTGTTTCAAGGCATCGTTGAACATAACTATCTTTTATTTACGGTTAATGGATATCGGGGCGAAAGTCAAAATCAATGTTGGAAGTTTGTAGCAGAAAACAAAAAATTCTAACTAATGCAACCAGGTTGCCCAGATCTATATAGGAGTAATGCAGGAATATAGATGATATCGGTGACATACCCTCGTAGACCGATAGCGGTTAACGTTTCACCAGAACATGATCGATGTAGTCTACTTCGTCGCCAACCTCGGGGTCGTGTGGACATCCTCCCATACCACAATGATTACCGAAAGTGCAACACCTCGTAGTTTCGCACATATACAGTGCTCAACGACCCTCCCGGCCTCAAATCCAGCTAAGGTTGCATAAGAAGATCTTCTGGATCCGATTCCGGCAGCGCTCCCATGTACCGGGTGGAGTACTCCCTCTGTGCGCAGCTCTTCGAGGAACCACGGGAGGAGATAGAACTAGAGAGAGGGAAGAGGAGAGGGAGGTGACATATGCATCCCCAATGGGCCTGCCGAAGATGGTACCCGGGGTTTACTGAAAGCCCACGACCCGAAGTTTATGAAGCTTGGAAGCCCAGTTAAGAGGTAGTTTGGAAAGATAGAGTTGTATTAGGAATAATGACTTGTATCTATTACGAGACGAACTCAAAGAGTCTCCCGGCTTTGTAACTTGTACATCACGAAACATTCGGCTCCGCCTCCTATATAAGGGGGAGTCGAAGGAGAAAGAGAGGATCGATTTCATTGTCAACATAACCCTAGTTTTCTAGTAGTCTAGTACTTTTCCGGCTGAACCTTCGAGATCTACTTACCCTCTACTTCCTACGAAAACCCTAGTCTACAATCCGTAGGCATTGACAAGTCGATACCTTGTCAGGAGGTGCCCAAGGGGTTTGTTGAGGGAGCTCCTCAGCAATGCCCACCATGACGGGCTTAGGGTTGATCGAATCCTGCAGGCTAACACGAGACATCGGATACCAAACAAACGGGGAGAGAGATTTTACACAGGTTCGGGACCCTCGGCGAGGTAAGCCCCTTACTTCATGCTTGTGTGATCTTGATTTATCGAGTAATACGGGTTACAATGGGGTAGCCAATAGACTACTATGGTCGACTCGCCGGGATGCAAGGATTTTAGGGTTTGTGTACTAAGTTGCCGTGGTTTGCGTATTGTTCTTCTTCTGAGTTCGGTAGGTCCTCTCCTGACCTTTATATAGTAGGCCAGGTCTCGAGAGTCCTATCCGAACTTGAGTAGATTACATTGAGATCTAATCTAAACCCCCCTTAAACGATGCCTTCTTCCCTTGTTCATCAAGAATTCGTCTCCTGGTAGGTCTTCTTCGTTGCAACCAATGTTCGGGCCCACCTTGACCTTGGATAAGCTTTGTGGGCCCCTAGTTGGGCCAAGGATGGTAGACTAATGTTCGGTACCCGAAGGGTAATGCCCACATCAGTAGCCCCCGAGTGACTGGCCAAAGCGAAGGCTTTGGGCAGATACTATTGGTGTTTCATCCGAATATTTTGATTAGTCGAAGGAAATTGAGTCTTCATGATTGTCGTAGATTTGAAGTCGTTTGATATCGGGTGCACGTCCCGATGGGATTAGCCTCGAGTCTAGATGCAGATGTTTACAACCGTGCGTAGAGTCAAGTTGTACTACTCGAAGATCTCAGTGCCGATGTTTTTGAGCTTCTTCTATCACCCGCTACTTTTAGTATATCGGGTCTTCTAAAACTTCGGGTGAAAGCGAATAATTGATCATATGTAAGGGATGTTTGATGATATTTTGTCATGGTTTTATAGATTAAATGAATTCAAATCACAAATGGAGTGTATGCAAAATATGAAGATTTCTCATCACGTAGAAGAAAGAGGATATCTGCGTACATGAGAAAGACAAAAATATTTCAGTTCAGATAGAAGCAATAGCGTTGTAAACATTGAGGAGACGCACACACGTGAGCTATGTTTTACATGACTTAAAAATATGTAGCAGCTCTCTTAAGGGAAATGATTATGAGTGGGAACCACTATCAAAAGGAGGCAGTATTTGACTGATCGATCAAAGGATGAATCGGTCCATCGACCAGTACGTACATGTATGGGACTTATTCTCTCTGAGCTGCAGGTAACTTCGCCGGTGGCTTGATTAGTTGAGACCTTTGGAGTGTATTGGGTGATTAGATAAGCATCATGTGCAGCGATATGTATTTGGATGAGGGCCTCCACCGAGCTCTGCGGAGAGGTAGTTTCATGACTGGAAGCACAACTCCCCGGAATACGCAGTCCTAAAGGGCAGGTATAAAAGAGTTTCATGAGGAGAGGCGTAGAGATGGAATTGGATCCCTTTCCGGCCGCACGCGACGCCAGAGCTTCCTTTTCCACAGAAACCAATCTACATCATAACACTCAACGGAACCACCGATCGACCTAGAAAATCCATCAATCCCACCACTTCTACTTAGGACCAGACCCAAGGTGCATATCTCGCGATGATGGGCGGGGATGTTCTCTTCTCAACCCGCCGCCAATGAAGCAATCCTAGTATGGTGGGTGAGGCGGGTAAACAAGATGCAAGATCCCACGGCGTATAGGTTCACGTGTGTCAGATGATATCATCTTCGATTCCGACTCAAGGTTGTGAGCCATACAGGTTACTAGACCATGATGGCGCGCGTTGCCACGTCCGTCCATTTTTTTATATAATGTATACATTTTAATAAAATATTGAGGAAAAAGATAGACGTTCAAATTTTCTAAACAATTATAACCTATATAAAAGCTGACCTTCTTTGCTGTTACCATAATTAATTGAGTACTGTTCACGTTCTCTTTTTGTCCAATAGAGAGTTGGCACGTCCGGATTTTTTACTGTAGATCCAAAGAAACTGCAGCGCCCTTAATTTTCGTTCGTTTTATTTTTGCGCGTTTAATGGATGTAGCCGGTTGATTCCCGTATTAGTTCCGGTTACCATCTTCCTTTCCTTTTTCTAGGCCCCATTAGTCTCCGGTTTTCCGGTTTTTACTCTGGAAATCTCTAGCGTCTCCACCGCTTACTCTGGTTCTCAATCACCGCACGGCTTTGACTGTGGACGAGGAGCACGGAAAATTCTCGAGCGCTCCTCCCGCCACCAAGCACTCGCCGGGGCACACCTTCTCTCCCATGTCCCGTTTCTGCTACCCATCTCCACCCCATCGCCACCCTTGATCCCAGCCCTTGGGCCTTCCATCCGTGCGAGAGGTGAGGTTGCTGCCAACCAGGGCATAGGCATCCTGCGCCAGCGGTCGGCGAGGTCGACCTCCGCCCTGGCGTCTGGCTCCGGCGAGATATAGCGGGCGGTCGGCCGAGCGGGGAAAACTGCTGCTGGTGGTGTGCAACGGCGACCATGTGATTCTGCTGCTGGGCCTACCGATTTGCTCGACCGCGCCCAAATTGACCTCCTCCGATCTGCCTCTATTCTCCCTTTACAAGCCGCTGCCTCTCTTCTCCCTTTACAGGCCGGCCAACACGGGTGAGGAGAATCTTGAAGGGCATCTTGGGGGCACCGTAAAAAAAGATAAAGAATTTATTATGATTGGTTATTTCTCATTGTCGGTGTCAGCAAATCCATGACAATAGCGAGAGAAAAAAAAGTCCTAGCTTGCCAACATTTGCCGTTAGGATTTTTTAGGGAGGTTAATGGTGGATAAATTCTGCCTCTTCGGTGTCCGTACATCCTTGTAATTGCTTATTTCCATCTAGGCATACTTGAGTTGGATTCGACTTTTCTCAATTTGAGATCGTACTTTCTACACATGTTGCATCGGTAAATCATCCATCGGTCCGTATGGAAGGGAATTTTCATTCCTTCGGAGCAAACACACTACCTGAAAAAGCATCCATGCGATCTAATAATTACTCAAGAAAACGTACAGTTGAGACCAACAAAAAAATGGACTTGATTACTTCATTAAGTTACTTATCAATATGAGAAATAAATTAGCTTAATTCATTAAGTTAATTATCACTTCATTTAGCATCCAGCTGTTGACACAACTATGTAATGTAGAGGGTGTGCTAACAAAAAAGACTGGATTGCTTAACAACAATAGTTCTCCATTTTCCGGAAATAAAACAATAGAGAGAGTTCAGATTCAATTTATCCCTTGATGGAAATGATATAGAGAAAGTTACAAGCCACTTACTCTGAACATAGCCCACCAATGAATAAGAAACACAAGAGCTTAGGCCATAGAAAACTGTAAGTATCTTAAATCTGATTCGTATGCACACAAGGAGTATAATAGCAGAGCCAAAAAGGTGTTGTCCCTAAATTTTCATAAACTCCAGCCGTGAAATAAGCACGCTCCAATTTATAATGGCAAATGTCAGGAAAAAAACATTTGATGGTATTCACATAGCTGCTTCATTTAAGTGTGGGAGCACATAAGTAGAACAAGTGTCCTCACCTATCAAAATATTTCATTTGATATGTAAATGTTTAGTGAAGAACAAATAAATTGGCAATACAGCTTCTAGGTATCGAGGGCAGACAATTATTTGCAAGCCTAGCTCTAGTTCTATTCAAATGGCAAACATTGTGTTTCCAAATAATATGAATTATTTGTACAGAGTGAATTAGCAGCTAGAATTTTCGCTCATAAGTAATCTATATATCTAAGAAATGCCTTTAAGAAACCTTAACCAAGTGACAAGTCTTTAACTGGTTGCTGAAAAATGCTTTCGGAAATTATTCTGCATTACCTGGCCATAAATAAACAGTGACGATGGTACAATGAAAGCTAAAAACTCGGCCTCTGAAACTGAAAACAGTAGTATAAGAAATGAAAAAAAACATTAGATAATTAGTAGTACTAATATGAACACAACAGTGGCAGTTGAAAAGAACCTTTTGTAGTGAACACAAAAAAAACATTTTTTGGACCAATGTTCATCGAATATCTCAATCTAAGTCATAGGTCAATGAGAGCAAGAAAACCTCCATGTAAGCTAAGTGCACTAAGAGCATCTCCAGTCGCGTCCCCCAAAGCGTCCCCCAAAGGGATTTGGGGCGCGCCGGACAAAAAAAGCGTTCCAGCCGCGTCCCCCAAAGCCCATTTTTGTCCGGCGCGGCCCGATACGGTGTCCGGCGCCCCGAGCCCGTCCCCGTCCCACAGGGGATGCTCCGGGGACGCCGGACACAACGAAAAGCGAGGCGGGCTCCCACATGTCGGCGACTATTTGCATAAACCGTTGGTTCGCGCCTCTTTTCTCGTCGCTCCTTCCTTCCCGCGCCTCCCACCCCACCGCCGCCGCTGGATTTCCCGGCCGTTTGGGCGTCTGATCTGTGCTGCGAGTCAGCACCGTTGTCGCGGCTGGGGCTCCCGCCGGTCGTGCCGCCGCCGCGTCGCCAGCGCCTCCCAGAACGCGCCGTCAAATCCGCCCCACCTCCGCGCACAGAAGGTGCTCGACGACTTGCCAGGTAGGCGCGATTGGTCGCTGTTTGTTGCGTCGTCTGCCTCGGCGCAATTTTAACCATTGATTTTGCTTTAGCCATGGACAGCGACGATGAGATGGTTGCCCTGCTGCTGGAGGACGAGCAAGCGTTCGACGACGACCTGCGGGAGCATTTGCTGATCATCGCGTCCCTCCAGGACATGCTTGACGCTGAGGCGGAGAAGAGGAAGAGGCCGCGCCGCGGAGGATCAAGGCCGGGAAGAAGGAAGTCGAAGCCCCGGCAGAGGATGGAGGGGCATGCCATGCTGCAGAACGACTACTTCGCCGACGGGGCAACACATGCCGACAATTTTCGGCGCCGGTACAGGATGAGCAAGGGCCTGTTCATGAATATCCTCCACGGCGTTCGAGAGTTCGACCCCTACTTCAAGCTCAAGGTCGACGCTGTAGGCGTTCTCGGGTTCTCATCCATTCAGAAGTGCACCGCCGCCATGAGGATGCTTGCATACGGAGCACCTGCCGATACACATGACGACTACCTTCGCATGAGTGAGTCTACTGCCATTGAGTGCATGTACAAGTTTTGCCGAGCTGTGGTGGGAAAGTTTGGCAAATACTACTTGAGAGTGCCAACTGAGGAAGAGACTGCAAGGATCATGGCACAAAATGCTGCCAGAGGATTTCCTGGAATGCTTGGAAGCATCGATTGCATGCACTGGGCATGGAAGAACTGCCCGTTTGCTTGGCAAGGTATATACAAAGGGCGTCATGGATATTGCAGTGTGGTGCTTGAAGCTGTGGCAGATTATGACCTGTGGATTTGGCATTCTTTCTTTGGCATGGCGGGATCACACAATGACATCAACGTGTTGCAGCGGTCTCCGGTGTTCAGCAGACTAGTGGAAGGGCATGCTCCACCATGCAACTATGAGATCAATGGCCACCAATATACCAAAGGCTATTATCTAGCCGATGGTATATATCCAAAATGGGCCACTTTTGTCAAAACAATCTCGAATTCATCAGGTCTGAAGAATTCTCACTTTGCTACACGACAGGAGGCTTGCAGGAAGGATGTCGAGCGGGCATTTGGTGTGCTTCAAGCACAATTTGCCATTGTCCGGTACCCTGCTCTAAGCTGGTCTCACGACCAAATGTGGGAGGTGATGCAGGCTTGTGTGATCATGCACAACATGATCATCGAGGATGACCGCAAGAATCATGTTAGGTCACATGTTGGTCCCTATGAGTGTCAAGGCCCTCTCGCGGAGGTTGATCATGAGTTGCCTGCAGATTTTGCTGATTTTTCTCGCCATGCACGCAGAGGTCCGTGACAGCAATGTGCATGAGCAACTTCAAGCTGATCTCGTTGAGCATTTGTGGAGGATCAAAGGAAATACCGTGGCACCTTGATGTATCATCTAGCCCTTTTTATTATATTTGATTACTTGTTTTATTGTTTGTTGTAATTTAATTTGAAAACAATCCTCGAAAACATTTTTTTTCATATGCTACATTTGATATAAATGGTTTATGTGCTAAAAAAATTATTTTAAATGTTTGGGGGCGGCGTTTGGGGGACGCGGCTGGGGAGCGACGTCCCCCAAACGCGGCACGAACAAAACACGTCCCCCAAACGCTCAATCCGGCGCGGTTTGGGGGACGCGGCTGGAGATGCTCTAACATTTCACAAAAATACAAGTGGTAAGCAATATTCTGAACATGTAACCATATCTTACACGCTGTATCAATACTGAAAAAGTGTATACAGTGGCGGAGGCAGGGGGGCTGCCAGGGGCCACGGCCCCCCTCATGCTCTCACATTTGCACATATATAGCTTGCTACTCCCTTGTATTTGAGAGAAAATTAATGATTCGTGCCCAGTATGGCTCCTCATAACATCATTTGGTCTCCTCTGTCCTAAATTTCTGGCTCCGCCCCTGAGTGTAGAAACGTTTCAGCAACTTGACGAATTTTTGGCAATGGGGGAATGAAAGAGGACTGTGGTTATAACTTATAACAACAAATACAACCTTCAGAAAATGTACATTCAAGAGGATACTTGGGACTGTCCTAAAATACTTTTGAAGCGCCTTTTCTTTGGTATATTTCCTAATAAAAGAAGACAAATCATTCACACAATAAGCTTATAAGATAGCTGGATCATTAACAGTAAGCAGTAAAAAAGAAATTGTAGAATTGTCCAAGAAACTTATGGAACCAGCAGTACGGACATCCAATTTATTTGCAAAAGAGGAATAAGAATAAGTTTGTTGCCTTTGGTGAAACAATCTAATAACTGGCTTTCTGATAGGTCAAAAGGCAGAAGGAACTATCAGATCCATGGTAACTCGGTGTTGTCTAAGTCTGGTGTAATCTGTCTGCCAAAGAACATCTTTTTTCAAATTTTCTAGCAGATACAAACCATGCAGGAGGTAAATTTTGTAACCATAAGAGAGGATATGTATAGAGAACGTCAGAGCACATAGATTAAAAAAAATGGTGAGCAGCCAGGGCTAGGGACGCAGCTGGCGAGTCACAGCAACAGCTGCCTCCTCATCATCCTCCTCGGCATCCAAGCCGATGGCAATGGTGCCTGCTGCTCCTCCTCCTAAGAAGGCCATGAAGCCGATGGGCTTCTTTATTGAAGCCAAGTTCGTCTCGCCAGATTCCTCACCGACGGGTTACATGGTGCTGTTTTAGCAAATATACAGTATCATTCAAATAATTTTCCCCTGTTAGTTTGGGACTTTATTATGTCTGCCAATAAATCAATAATCCATGAAAATTATTTAGATGCTTGTAAGCAGATAGAATATTTGCAACCTTGATCTACAGATCAAACCCCAATCCCCACATACATGGCAGATCGGCACCAACCGCATCAGAGCGGCAAAAGCAATGGATGGCAGAGAAAACATAGCGGAAAAAGGGAATCGAACTTCAAAATCGAATACATTGAAGATTTGTGGTACATAACTCCTTACCGTCATCTTGCCCCACCAGGAGTGCCTCGCCATAGTGAGCGGGGGGCAATCTGCTCAAACCTCATGGATGCCTCGAGCAGTGGAGCTCCTCTCAGACCCAAACTTATCGGCTTCATCACCACCGCCTGAGGCCAAAAGATGGTTAGGGAAAGAAGCATATATACACACATAGTCGCATGAAGTATGCCAGCGATACAGTAACGTATGCCCATTAATTGCCGGCGAGAGGAGCGCATCAGTGCTTGCTTGAATGCTGGTTTCAATCGCTCGTGCCGCCGCGACTCTTCGCCTCTTCCTGCCGCACCAGTTGGGGAGGACTCCACCGGCGTGCGAAGAGACCGATCTATCAGCGAGGCTTTGCATCGCGTCGGCCGCATCCCCTGCTTTGCATCGGTCGTGAGCAGGCTAGAGGCCTTTTTCCTCTTCCTAGCAAATCATAGCGGATCAGATAATGAGCCTGTACCTGGCCCATTTTTGGCCCGAGTAACAAGAAAATGCCCAGGTCAATCTGAGGAGTAGCGGCCCAAATAATGTTGGGTTGGGCTTGATATGCGAGTTACGGTGGAAACTGGTTTCTACGACGTTTAGACTGGATGGGGGAAGATCTGAACCATCTAAGTGAGTGATCAGACGGTTAGGAACGCAAATTGGCTGTGGTAGCTCCTAGGTGGTTAAGTTTTACTGTTACTTAATGTTACGGCTGATCCCTATCCCCAATCACGGAGCCAGCAGGCTGTGTGGCGGGCGGTCTCTACCCGATCACGACTTCGAGCCAAGCAATGTTATGTGACGAGTGATTTTATCCTCGATCACTACTTATGCCATGCAGGTTTTGCGAGTCGCCGCTGATGGCACACATGTTTCATGCCATGCAGGTTATGCAGCGGGTGATCATCATCCCAGATCGCGGCTTTATGTCTTATAGGTTTTACTTGAAGCCCATGATGGTACACGCGACTTCATGTCACACAGGTTATGCGGCGGGGGATCATCATGCCCGATCACGGCTTGATGTCCTACAGGTTTTGTGTGTAGCCCATGATGGTACACGCAGCTTCGTGCCACATAGGTTATATGCCATATAGATTTTACGTGTAGCTCTTGATCGGCACACTCGGCTTGATGCCATACAAGGAATGCCTCTCCTGATGCATTTGCCTCCCTTCCTTCTCTCTAGTTTGCTCTGGCCAGCCATGCTATTACTGGGCAGTGGCCAAATGTGTGCTTCTTCTGTGCTTCTCATTGCTACCGCTGCTATGCACTTTCTATGCTATCCTAATGCAATTCCTAGGCTTACTGGTGCCATGCTTATGCTTGTCTAGGTCTACTGCTGCCTAATTGTTTACTGGTGGTTCTTCCTGTCAGCAGTGGCTAACAGCCTAACACTTGTGATGCTTGTGATGTTCTTCTTGTTGGAAATATGCCCAAGATGGAATAATAAAAGTGGTTATTATATATCTTTGTGTTTATGATAAATGTTTATATACCATGCTATAATTGTATTAACCGAAACATTGATACATGTGTGTTATGTAAACAACAATGAGTCCCTAGTAAGCCTCTTGTATAACTAGCTTGTTGATTAATAGATGATCATAGTTTCATGATCATGAACATTGGATGTTATTAATAACAAGGTTATGTCATTATATGAATGATGTAATGGACACACCCAATTAAGCATAGCATAAGATCACGTCATTAAGTTATTTGCTATTAGCTTTCGATACATAGTTACCTAGTCCTTTCAACCATGAGATCATGTAAATCACTTATACCGGAAAGGTACTTTGATTACATCAAACGCCACTTCGTAAATGGGTGGTTATAAAGGTGGGATTAAGTATCCGGAAAGTATGAGTTGAGGCATATGGATCAACAGTGGGATTTGTCCATCCCGATGAAGAATAGATATATTGTGGGCCCTCTCGGTGGAATGTCGTCTAAATAGCTTGCAAGCCTATGAATAGTTCATAAGAGACCACATACCACGGTACGAGTAAAAAGTACTTGTCAGGAGACGAGGTTGAACAAAGGTATAGAGATACCGATGATCAAACCTCGGACAAGTAAAATATCACGTGACAAAGGGAATCGGTATCGTATGTGAATGGTTCATTCGATCACTAAGTCATCGTTGAATATGTGGGAGCCATTATGGATCTCCAGATCCCTCTATTGGTTATTGGTCGGAGAGAAATCTCAACCATGTCTACATAGTTCGCGAACCGTAGGGTGACACACTTAAGGTTTGATGTCGTATTAGTAGATATTGAATATGGAATGGAGTTCGAAGTTTTTGTTCGGAGTCTCGGATGGGATCCAGGACATCACGAGGAGTTCCGGAATGGTCCGGAGAATAAGATTCATATATAAGAAGTCATTTTATAAGTTTGAAAATGATCCGGTGCATTTATGGAAGGTTCTAGAAAAGTCCGGAAGAAATCACTATGGAAGGCGGAGTCCCGGAGGGACTCCACCAAGCTTGGCTAGCCAGCCCTAGGGGTGGAGCCACCCCCTCCCAAGGAAAGGTGGGAATCCCACCTCAAGTGGGAATCCCACCTTGGGTAGGTTTCATGTCATATGGAAGGTTTTGGTTTGGGGTCTTATTCGAAGACTTGTAGACCAACTCTTGGGGGTTCCACCTATATAATGAGGGACAAGGGGAGGGGGCCGGCCACCTCAAGCCATAGCTTGGCCGCACCCCCTAAGTGGCCGGCCACCCCTCTCCCAAACCCTAGCCGCCCCTCCTTCTACACCTCTCCCGCAAACGCTTAGCGAAGCTCCGCTGGAGATCTCTATCGACACCGCCACCACGCCGTCGTGCTGCCGGGATTCAAGGAGGATCTACTACTTCCGCTGCCCGCTGGAACGGGGAGAAGGACATCGTCTTCATCAACACTGAACGTGTGACCGAGTATGGAGGTGCAGCCCGATTGTGGCACCGTCAAGATCTTCTACGCGCTTTTGAAAGCGGCAAGTGATCGTCTACTGCAACAACGAGATCTAATCTCGTAGGCTTTGGAAATCTTCAAGGGTTAGTCTCGTTCATCCCCTCTTTGCTACCGTCTTCTAGATTGCATCTTGGCTTGGATTGCGTTCTCGCGATAGGAATTTTTTTGTTTTCTATGCTACGAATCCCTACAGTGGTGTCAGAGCCGTGTCTATGCATAGATGGTTGCACGAGTAGAACACAATTGTTTTGTGGGTGTTGATGCTTTGTTGTCTTTAGTTTGAGTACTTTGCATCTTTGTGGCATAGTGGGATGAAGCAGCTCGGGCTAACTTTACATGACCGCGTTCATGAGATTTGCTCCACGCTCGACATGCAACTTGTATTGCATAAGTGGCTTTGCGGGTGTCTGTCTCTTCTACTATAGTGACGATTCAATTTACTCTTCTATTGCCAACACTTGTATCATCATTGTGGTTCATGTTCGTAGGTAGATTAGATCTCACTCGAAAACCCTAAACCACGTAAAATATGCAAACCAAATTAGAGACGTCTAACTTGTTTTTGCAGGGTTTGGTGATGTGATACGGCCATAATGTGATGATGAATATGTATGAGATGATCATTATTGTATTGTGGCAACCGGCAGGAGCCTTATGGTTGTCTTTAAATTTCATGTTGAGTAGTATTTCAAAGTAGTTGTAATAGTTGCTACATGGAGGACAATCATGAAGACGGCGCCATTGGACGCTACGCCGACGATGATGGAGATCATGCCCGTTGATGATGGAGATCATGTCCGTGCTTTGGAGATGAAGATCAAAGGCGCAAAGACAAAGGGGCCATATCATATCATATATGAACTGCATGTGATGTTAATCCTTTTTATGCATCTTATTTTGCTTAGATCGCAACGGTAGCATTATAAGATGATCCCTCTCACTAAAATATCAAGATAATAAAGTGTTCATCCTTAGTAGCACCGTTACCAATACTTGTCGTTTCGAAACATCTCGTGATGATCGGGTATGATAGATTCAACAAGTATACAACGGGTGCAAGCCAGTTTTGCACACGCAGATACTAAGGTTGCCTTGACGAGCCTAGCATGTACAGACATGGTCTCGGAACACGTGATACCGAAAGGTAGAGCATGAATCATATGATTGATATGATGAACACTTTGAGTGTTCGCCATTGAAGTTACATCTTGTCTCGTGATGATCGGACTTGGTGTGGTGGATTTGGTTCGTGTGATCACTAAGACAATTCGAGGGATATTGTTTTGAGTGGGAGTTCACCTAGTTTTTTAATTTTGTTGAATTAAAATTTGAACTCAATTTGTCATAAACTTAGTCTAAACTATTGCAAATATATGTAATAGATTATGACGTCCCCAATCAATTTTAACCAGTTCCTAGAGAAAGAAAAGCTTAAGAGCAACAGTAGCAACTTCACTGACTGGTTCCGTCATGTGAGGATTTTCCTCGCTGGTGGAAACCTGCAATATGTGCTTGATACACCGCTAGGTGACCCTCCTGCAGAAACTGAAACCGGTGAAGTAAAGAATGTTTACGCGACTCGGAAAACTCGGTACTCTCAAGTTCAGTGTGCCATCCTATGCAGTCTGGAAGCTGATCTTCAAAAACTTTTTGAGCACCACGATCCTCATGAGTTGGTCAATGAGCTGAAAGCTATCTTTGAAACTCATGCGGCAGTGGAATGCTATGAAGCATCGAAACACTTCTTCAGTTAGTGAGCACATGCTCGCCATGACCGGGCATGCGAAGAAACTCAGTGATCTGGGAATAGTGATTCCTAACAGACTGGGGATTAATCGTGTCCTTCAATCACTGCCACCTAGTTATAAGAACTTTGTGATGAACTACAATATGCAGAACATGAACAAAGAGTTACCTGAACTCTTCGCCATGCTGAAATCTGCTGAGATTGAGATTAAGAAAGAGCACCAAGTGTTGATGGTCAACAAGACCACCAGTTTCAAGAAACAGGGCAAGTCTAAAGGAAAATTCAAGAAGGGTGGCAAGAAAGCTGCCACGCCTCCTATGAAACCTAAGAATGGCCCTAAGCCTGATGCTGAGTGCTATTACTGCAAGGAGAAGGGACACTGGAAGCGTAATTGCTCCAAGTATTTGGCTGATCTGAAGAGCGGCCTTGTCAAGAAGAAGAAAGAAGGTATATCTGATATACATGTTATAGATGTTTATCTTACTGGTTCTCGTACTAGTACCTGGGTATTTGATACTGGTTCGATTGCTCATATTTGTAAATCAAAACAGGAACTAAAGAATAAATGAAGACTTTTGAAGGATGAAGTGACGATGCGCGTTGGAAATGGATCCAAGGTCAATGTGATCGCTGTCGGCACACTCCCTCTACATCTACCTTCGGGATTAGTTTAAAACCTCAATAATTGTTATTTTGTACCCGCGTTGAGCATGAACATTATATCTGGATCTTGTTTAATGCAAGACAGTTATTCATTCAAGTCTGAGAATAATGGTTGTTCTATTTTTATGAATAATATCTTTTATGGTCGAGCACCTGAGAAGAATGGTTTATTTCTATTAGATCTCGATAGTAGTGATACACATGTTCATAACGTTGATGCTAAACGAATTAAATTGAATGATAATTCTACTTATATGTGGCACTGTCGTCTTGGTCATATTGGAGTGAAACGCATGAAGAAACTCCATACCGATGGGTTACTTGAATCACTTGACTTTGAGTCACTTGATAGATGTGAAGCATGTCTAATGGGAAAAATGACTAAGAATCCATTCTCTGGTATTATGGAGCGAGCTACAGACTTATTGGAAATCATACATACCGATGTGTGCGGACCAATGAGTGTAGCCTCGCGCGGTGGTTATCGTTATGTTCTAACCTTCACAGATGATCTGAGTAGATATGGGTATATCTATTTCATGAAACATAAATCCGAAACTTTCGAGAAGTTTAAGGAATTCCAAAGTGAAGTAGAAAATCAACGTAACAAGAAGATTAAATTTCTACGATCTGATCGCGGAGGTGAATATCTGAGTTATGAGTTTAGCATGCATTTAAAGAAATGCGGAATACTTTCACAATTGAGACCGTCGGGAACACCGCAACAAAACGGTGTGTCCAAACGTCGTAATCGAACTCTCTTAGATATGGTTTGTTCTATGATGTCTCTTACTGATTTGCCGTTATCATTTTGGAGTTATGCATTAGAGACAGCTGCATTCACTTTAAATAGGGCACCATCTAAATCCGTTGAAACGACACCGTATGAATTATGGTTTAATAAGAAACCTAAGCTGTCGTTCCTTAAAGTTTGGGGTTGCGGAGCCTATGTAAAAAAGTTACAACCGGACAAGCTAGAACCCAAAGCGGAGAAATGCATCTTCATAGGATACCCTAAGGAAACTATAGGGTACACTTTCTATCACAGATCTGAAGGCAAAATCTTTGTTTCTAAGAACGGAACCTTTCTTGAGAAAGAATTTCTCACTAAAGAAGTGACTGGAAGAAAAGTAGAACTCGACGAGATTACTGAATCTTCTCTCGTTGATCAGAGTAGCGCAGTACCAGAAGTTGTTTCCGTGCCGCCTGCACCGGTAACAGAGGAAGCTAATGATAATGATCATGAAACTTCAAATGAGATAGCTACTGAACCTCGCAGATCGACAAGGGAACTTGCCACTCCTGATTGGTATGATCCTTGTCTAAATGTCATGATTGTGGACAACAATGATGAAGACCCTGCGACGTATGAAGAAGCGATGATGAGCCCAGATTCCAACAAATGGAAAGAAGCCATGAAATCCGAAATGGGATCCATGTATGATAACGAAGTGTGGACTTTGGTAGACTTACCTGATAGCCGCAAGGCTGTCGAGAATAAATGGATCTTCAAAAGAAAAACAGATGCTGATGGTAATATTACTGTCTATAAAGCTCGACTTGTCGCAAAGGGTTTCCGACATATTCAAGGTGTTGACTACGATGAGACTTTCTCACCTGTAGCGAAGCTAAAATCTGTGAGGATTTTGTTAGCAATAGATGCATTTTTCGATTATGAGATTTGGCAGATGGATGTCAAAACGGCGTTCCTTAATGGAGACATTGAGGAAGAGTTGTATATGGTACAACCCAAAGGTTTTGTCGATCCTAAAAATGCTGAAAAGGTGTGCAAACTTCAGCGTTCAATTTATGGACTGAAGCAAGCATCCAGAAGTTGGAATCGACGCTTTGATAAGGTGATCAAAGACTTCGGGTTTATATAGTGTCATGGGAGGCCTGTATTTACAAGAAAGTGAGTGGGAACTCTGTAGCATTCCTAATATTATATGTAGATGACATATTATTGATTGGGAATGATATAGAACTATTAATCAGTGTAAAAGGTTATTTGAATAATAATTTTTCAATGAAAGACCTTGGTGAAGCATCGTACATATTAGGCACCAAGATTTATAGAGATAGATCAAGACGCCTAATAGGGCTTTCACAAAGTACATACCTGGACAAGATTCTAAAGAAGTTTAGAATTGACGAAAGTAAGAAAGGTTTCTTACCTATGTTACCAGGTAAGGTCTTGAGTAAGACTCAAGGTCCAGCTACGGCACAAGAAAGAGAAAGGATGAATCAGATCCCCTATGCCTCGGCAGTAGGCTCTATCATGTATGCCATGCTATGTAATAGACCGGATATAGCACATGCTGTTAGTTTGACTAGCAGATATCAAAGTGATCCAGGAATGGAACACTGGACAGCGGTCAAGAATATCCTGAAGTACTTGAAAAGAACTAAGGATATGTTTCTTTGTTATGGAGGTGACCAAGAACTCGTTGTAACCAGTTACACCGATGCAAGTTGGAACACTGATCCTGATGAATCTAAGTCTCAGTCTGGGTACGCGTTTATATTGAATGGTGCTGTAGTAAGCTGGTCAAGCTCGAAGCAGTGCACGGTGGCGAAGTCTTCAACAGAATCAGAGTGCATAGCGGCTTCAGAGGCTTCATCAGAAGCGGTATGGATTAAGAGGTTCATTGTAGAGCTCGGTGTGGTTCCTAGTGCATTGGACCCACTTGTCATCTACTGTGAAAACATGGGTGCCATCGCCAATGCACAAGAACCAAGGTCACACAAGAGGCTGAAGCATATCAAGCTGTGTTATCATTCGATTCGCGAGTACATCGAAGATGGAGAAGTAAAGATTTGCAAAGTACACACTGATCTGAATGTAGCAGATCCGTTGACTAAAGCTCTCCCTAGAGCAAAGCATGACCAACAACAGAATGCCATGGGTGTTAGGTGCCTTACAATGTAATCTAGATTATTGACTCTAGTGCAAGTGGGAGACTGTTGGAGATATTCCCAAGAGGCAATAATAAAAGTGGTTATTATATATCTTTGTGTTTATGATAAATGTTTATATACCATGCTATAATTGTATTAACCGAAACATTGATACATGTGTGTTATGTAAACAACAATGAGTCCCTAGTAAGCCTCTTGTATAACTAGCTTGTTGATTAATAGATGATCATAGTTTCATGATCATGAACATTGGATGTTATTAATAACAAGGTTATGTCATTATATGAATGATGTAATGGACACACCCAATTAAGCGTAGCATAAGATCACGTCATTAAGTTATTTGCTATTAGCTTTCGATACATAGTTACCTAGTCCTTTCGACCATGAGATCATGTTAATCACTTATACCGGAAAGGTACTTTGATTACATCAAACGCCACTTCGTAAATGGGTGGTTATAAAGGTTGGATTAAGTATCCGGAAAGTATGAGTTGAGGCATACGGATCAACAGTGGGATTTATCCATCCCGATGATGGATAGATATACACTGGGCCCTCTCGGTGGAATGTCGTCTAAATAGCTTGCAAGAATATGAATAGTTCATAAGAGACCACATACCACGGTACGAGTAAAGAGTACTTGTCAGGAGACGAGATTGAACAAAGGTATAGAGATACCGATGATCAAACCTCGGACAAGTAAAATATCACGTGACGAAGGGAATCGGTATTGTATGGGAATGGTTCATTCGATCACTAAGTCATCGTTGAATATGTGGGAGCCATTATGGATCTCCAGATCCCTCTATTGGTTATTGGTCGGAGAGAAATCTCAACCATGTCTACATAGTTCGCGAACCGTAGGGTGACACACTTAAGGTTTGATGTCGTATTAGTAGATATTGAATATGGAATGGAGTTTGAAGTTTTTGTTCGGAGTCTCGGATGGGATCCAGGACATCACGACGAGTTCCGGAATGGTCCGGAGAATAAGATTCATATATAAGAAGTCATTTTATAAGTTTGAAAATGATCCGGTGCATTTATGGAAGGTTCTAGAAGGTTCTAGAAAAGTCCGGAAGAAATCACTATGGAAGGCAGAGTCCCGGATGGACTCCACCAAGCTTGGCTGGCCAGCCCTAGGGGGTGGAGTCCCAGGTGGACTCCACCTAAGGTGGCCGGCCACCCCCTCCCAAGGAAAGGTGGGAATCCCACCTCAAGTGGGAATCCCACCTTGGGTAGGTTTCATGTCATATGGAAGGTTTTGGTTTGGGGTCTTATTCGAAGACTTGTAGACCAACTCTTGGGGGTTCCACCTATATAATGAGGGACAAGGGGAGGGGGGCGGCCACCTCAAGCCATATGTTGGCCGCACCCCCTAAGTGGCCGGCCACCCCTCTCCCAAACCCTAGCCGCCCCTCCTCCTACACCTCTCCCACAAACGCTTAGCGAAGCTCCGCCGGAGATCTCCATCGACACCGCCACCACGCCGTCGTGCTGCCGGGATTCAAGGAGGATCTACTACTTCCGCTGCCCGCTGGAACGGGGAGAAGGATGTCGTCTTCATCAACACCGAACGTGTGACCGAGTACGGAGGTGCTGCTCGATTGTGGCACCGTCAAGATCTTCTACGCGCTTTTGAAAGCGGCAATTGATTGTCTACTGCAACAACGAGATCTAATCTCGTAGGCTTTGGAAATCTTCAAGGGTTAGTCTCGTTCATCCCCTTGTTGCTACCGTCTTCTAGATTGCATCTTGGCTTGGATTGCGTTCTCGCGATAGGAAATTTTTTGTTTTCTATGCTACGAATCCCTACACTTCTGTGACTTGTACATGATCCAATTGATCCATGTGGTCAATAGATGCTAGTGGCTAGGCTCTATGACTTGTTTGGCTGCTGCTCTAACCATTGACTAAGCCTCCCAGTCTTTGCTGGTTGCCAGTTGGTTAACCTGTGATGCCTATTGATGTGTGGCTATCTATCTGAATGCCTTGTGATGCTACTGGTGTTTTACCAGTGACTTAAGTGCATACTTAGTGGATGATTAAGCTACTTGTGCTTGCATTATTACTTGGTCAAATGGTTTTGGTAGTCTGGTGCGCTTTACTGAAGTAATTGCTTCAGTAAACCTCATGTGCATGTCATGTTGTTGCCATGTGTTAACTTCTGTCAGTTATAACTGATGAACCATGTGTTGGTAATGATTCATTTGCAGTAATAGTTGCTTATATGGATTCCAGTATACTTTGGAATAAATTTACTTGTCTGAAACTTCATGGTAATGAAGACAAACTTGCCTGTTGATACGTCTCCAGCGTATCTAAAATTTCTGATGTTCCATGCTAGTTTTATGACAATACCTACATGTTTTGCTCACACTTTATAATGTTTTTATGCATTTTCCGGAACTAACCTATTAACAAGATGCAACAGTGCCAGTTCCTGTTTTCTGTTGTTTTTGGTTCCAGAAAGGCTGTTCGGGCAATATTCTCGGAATTCGACGAAACAAAAGCCCAAGTCCTTATTTTCCCCGGAATGTTCCAGAACACCGAAGGAGAGCCGGAGGGGGTCCAAGGGGGACCCACACCATAGGGGGCGCGGGTCCCACACTGGCCGCGCCGCCATGTGGTGAGGGAGCCCTGTTGCCCCTCCGACTCCGCCTCTTCGCCTATAAAGTCCCTCGTGACCTAAAAACCCGACAACAATTGACGAAACTCCAGAAAGACTCCAGGGGCGCCGCCGCCATCGCGAAACTCCAATTCGGGGGACAGAAGTCTGTGTTCCGGCACGCCGCCGGGACGGGAAAGTGCCCCCGGAGTCATCTCCATCGACACCACCGCCATCTTCATCGCCGTTGTTGTCTCCTATGATGAGGAGGGAGTAGTTCTCCCCCGAGGCTAAGGGCTGTACCGGTAGCTATGTGGTTCATCTCTCTCTCCCATGTACTTCAATACAATGATCTCATGAGCTGCCTTACATGATTGAGATCCATATGATGAGCTTTGTAATCTAGATGTCGTTATGCTATTCTAGTGGATTTTACTTATGTGATCTCCGGAGACTCCTTGTCCCACGTGTGTAAAGGTGACAGTGTGCGCACCGTGTGGGTCTCTTAGGCTATATTTCACAGAATACTTGTTCACTGGGTTATGATTTGAGTTGGATGTCTCTATGAAATTGTGGTGTGTTAGTACCTCCTATGAATGCTCACAGTGACAGCGTGGGGTGTTTATTAGTACTTGGGAATACATCTTTAAGGTTTGCTTTTACAGCCCTACACGGTGAATTAGTGTTCGTTATCCTGCTAGAGAGTAATTCAGAATAGCATAGTGAAGTGCGTATATTTATATCCCTTTATGATATCATTGTTGAGAGTGTCCACTAGTGAAAGTATGATCCCTAGGCCTTGTTTCTAAGCATTGAAACACCGTTTCCAACAAGTTCTGTTACATATTTGCTTGCTGCCATCTTTATTTCAGATTGCAATTACTACTTACAATCATCCATATTACTTGTATTTCACTATCTCTTCGCCGAACTAGTGCACCTATATATCTGACAAGTGTATTAGGTGTGTTGGGGACACAAGAGACTTCTTGTATCTTAATTGCAGGGTTGCTTGAGAGGGATATCTTTGACCTCTACCTCCCTGAGTTCGATAAACCTTGGGTGATTCACTTAAGGGAAACTTGCTGATGTTCTACAAACCTCTGCTCTTGGAGGCCCAACACTGTCTGCAGGAATAGAAGCGTGCATAGACATCAAGCTATTTTCTGACGCCATTGCCGGGGAGGTAAGGTAAAAGGTATTCATATCCTCCGACTACTAAGCTATTTCCTAGCACTGTTGCTGGTGTGTGAGTGCTCGAAGCTATTTCCTTTAGATCCTGCAATTGCATCTTTTTGTTTCTTGTTTTTATTTCACTAGTTAGGCTTAATGGAAAACAACAAAAAAATTAGAGATCTTTATGAAATTTATCTTGAGATAGGACATGATGTGTTTGAAGAGAAAATTAAAAAACCTATGGAACTTTATATGCATGCTAATGGCAATGTTATTAGTATGAATGCTTTGAACACCATTGTTGATAATGCTATGGAAAATTCTAAGCTTGGGGAAGCTGGTTTTGATGAGCATGATATTTTTAGTCCCCCAAGTTTTGAGGAGAAAATTTACTTTGATGATACTTTACCTCCTATATATGATGATTACAATGATGACTATCATATTTTCAGTCCACCTACTATGGAGGATGAATTTTATTATGATTATAATATGCCTCCTACATTTGATGATTATGGTGATGAGAATAATAATGATAGCTACTTTGTTGAATTTGCTCCCACTACAATTAATAAGAATGACTATGCTTATGTTGGGAGTAGTAATTATTTTATGCATGAGACTCATGATAAGAATGCTTTATGTGATAGTTATATTGTTAAGTTTGTTCATGATGCTACTGAAAGTTATTATGAGAGAGGGAAACATGGTTATATCATCTTAATAATATTAAGTTTCCCCTCTTTATGTTGAGAATCTTGAAGTTGCGCTTGTGTTGTCTTCCTATGCTTGTCACTTTGTTCTTCATGAATTTATTTGTGTACAAGATTCCTTTTCATAGGAAGTGGGTTAGACTTAAAAGTGTTTCTTATTTGCTTTTGATGCTCTCTTTTGCTTCAACTCTTATTTCTTGCGAGTGCATCATTAAAATTACTGAGCCCATCTTAATGGCTATAAAGAAAGCACTTCTTGGGAGATAACCCATGTTTTTATTTTGCTACTGTTTTGTTGTGTCTTGCAGTTGTTACTACTGTAGCAACCTCTCCTTATCTTTATTTTATTGCATTGTTGTGCCAAGTAAAGTCTTTGATAGTAAGGTTGATACTAGATTTGGATTACTACGCAGAAACAGATTTCTTGCTGTCACGAAATTGAGTAGCCCCCTCTGTAGGAAACTCAGAAAAATCTGCCAATTTTCATGAGTGATCCTCAGATATGTACGCAACTTTCATTCAATTTGAGCTTTTTCATCTGATCAAGTTAAGTGCCTCTAAAAAATTCGTCTTTACGGACTGTTCTGTTTTGACAGATTCTGCCTTTTATTTCGCATTGCCTCTTTTGCTATGTTGAATGGATTTCTTTATTCCATTAACTTTCAGTAGCTTTGGGTAATGTCCAGAAGTGTTGGGAATGATTGTGTCACCTCTGAATATGTGAATTTTTGATTATGCACTAACCCTCTAATGAGTTTGTTTTGAGTTTGGTGTGGAGGAAGTTTTCAAGGGTCAAAAGAGGAGGATGATACAGTATGATCAAGAAGAGTGAAAAGTATAAGCTTGGGGATGCCCCCGTGGTTCATCCCTGCATATTTTAAGAAGACTCAAGCATCTAAGCTTGGGGATGCCCAAGGCATCCCCTTCTTCATCGACAACTTATCAGGTCACCTCTAGTGAAACTATATTTTTATTCCGTCACATCTTATGTGCTTTACTTGGAGCGTTTGTGTGCTTTTATTTTCGTTTTGTTATTTTCATTCTCTGAATAAATTCATGCTTATGTGGGAGAGAGACACGCTCGCTTTTTCATATTGAACACTAGCGTTCTTAGGTTTACTTTTAATGTTCATGGCAAAAGTTGGAAGCTACTGCATTCATTGCTATTTGGTTGGAAACAGAAAATGCTTCATGTGGTAATTGGTATATGGTCTCGAATAATTTGATACTTGGAAATTGTTTTGCTCAATAGATCATGTTTAAGCTCTTGCATCATGTACTTTGCACCTATTAATGAAGAATTACTGTAGAGCTTGTTGAAATTTGGTTTGCATGATTGGTCTCTCTAAAGTCTAGATATTTTCTGGTTAAGTGTTTGAACAACAAGGAAGATAGTGTAGAGTCTTATAATGCTTGCAATATGTTCTTATGTAAGTTTTGCTGTACCGGTTCATACTTGTGTTTGCTTCAAACAACCTTGCTAGCCCAAGCCTTGTACTGAGAGGGAATACTTCTCGTGCATCCAAATCCTTGAGCCAAAACTATGCCATTTGTGTCCACCATACCTACCTACTATGTGGTATTTCTCTGCCATTCCAAAGTAAATTACTTGAGTGCTACCTTTAAAATTCCATTCTTTGTCTTTGCAATACATAGCTCATGGTAAAGTAGCCTAAAAAACTATTGTGGTAATGAATATGTCGCTTATGTATCTTATTTATTATAAGTTGCTTGTTGAGCGGTAACCATGTTTCTGGGGACGCCATCAACTATTACACCTTTGTTGAATATCATGTGAGTTGCTATGCATGTTCGTCTTGTCTGAAGTAAGGGTGATTTATCATGATCAAATGGTTTGAGTATGCATATTGTTTAGAGAAGAACATTGGGCCGCTAACTAAAGCCATGAATCATGGTGGAAGTTTCAGTTTGGACATCAATCCTCAATCTCTTATGAGAATATTATCTGTTGTTGAATGCTTATGCATTAAAGAGGAGTCCATTATCTGTTTTCTATGTTGTCCCGGTATCGATGTCCTTAGTTGAGATCTATCAAAAACGAGAAATCAAATGCGATCTATCTCCTTGGACCTTTGTACAGGCGGCATAGAGGTACCCCTTTGTGACACTTGGTTGAAACATATGCTATGCAATGATAATCCATGTAAATCCAAGCTAATTAGGACAAGGTGTGAGCACTGTTGGTATTCTATGCATGAGGCTTGCAACTTATAGGATGTCTTATGCATAGCACATATGAATTATTACTACCATTGACAAAATTGTTTCTATGTTTTCAAAATGAAAAGCTCTAGCACAAAAATAGTAATCCATGCTTCCCTCTGCGAAGGGCCATTCTTTTACTTTATGTTGAGTCAGTTTACCTACTTCTTTCTATCTTAGAAGCAAACACTTGTGTGAACTGTGTGCATTGATTCCTACATACTTGCTTATTTGCATTCATCATATTACTTTGTGTTGACAATTATCCATGAGATATACATGTTGAAGTTGAAAGCAACTGCTGAAACTTATATCTTCCTTTGTGTTGTTTCAAAACCTTCTATTAAGAATTTATTACTTTATGAGTTAACTCTTATGCAAGACTTATTGATGCTTGTCTTGAAAGTACTATTCATGGAAAGTCTTTGTTATATGATTCAGTTGTTTAGTCATTGTCTTTACCATTGCTTCGAATCACTTCATTCATCTCATATGCTTTATAATAGTATGATCAAGATTATGTTAGTAGCATGTCACTTCAGAAATTATCCTTGTTATCGTTTACCTACTCGAGGGCGAGTAGGAACTAAGCTTGGGGATGCTTGATACGTCTCCAACGTATCTATAATTTCTGATGTTCCATGCTAGTTTTATGACAATACCTACATGTTTTGCTCACACTTTATAATGTTTTTATGCATTTTGCGGAACTAACCTATTAACAAGATGCCACAGTGCCAGTTCCTGTTTTCTGTTGTTTTTGGTTCCAGAAAGGCTGTTCGAGCAATATTCTCGGAATTCGACGAAACAAAAGCCCAAGTCCTTATTTTCCTCGGAATGTTCCAGAACACCGAAGGAGAGCCGGAGGGGGGGCCAAGGGGGACCCACACCATAGGGGGGCGCGGGTCCCACCCTGGCCGCACCGCCATGTGGTGAGGGAGCCCTGTTGCCCCTCCGACTCCGCCTCTTCGCCTATAAAGTCCCTCGTGACCTAAAAACCCGACAACAATTGATGAAACTCCAGAAAGACTCCAGGGGCGCCGCCGCCATCTCGAAACTCCAATTCGGGGGACAGAAGTCTCTGTTCCGGCACGCCGCCGGGACGGGGAAGTGCCCCCGGAGTCATCTCCATCGACACCACCGCCATCTTCATCGCCGTTGCTGTCTTCTATGATGAGGAGGGAGTAGTTCTCCCCCGAGGCTAAGGGCTGTACCGGTAGCTATGTGGTTCATCTCTCTCTCCCATGTACTTCAATACAATGATCTCATGAGCTGCCTTACATGATTGAGATCCATATGATGAGCTTTGTAATCTAGATGTCGTTATGCTATTCAAGTGGATTTTACTTATGTGATCTCCGGAGACTCCTTGTCCCACGTGTGTAAAGGTGACAGTGTGTGCACCGTGTGGGTCTCTTAGGCTATATTTCACAGAATACTTGTTCACTGGGTTATGATTTGAGTTGGATGTCTTTATGAAATTGTGGTGTGTTAGTACCTCCTATGAATGCTCACATTGACAGCGTGGGGTGTTTATTAGTACTTGGGAATACATCTTTAAGGTTTGCTTTTGCAGCCCTACTGTAACACCCCAAATTTTAAAACAAAGAGAAAATGAATTTCCTTTTTCCAAAAATGAGAACCAACAAAAACTTTTCTTACATAGAGTGCTATGCATAGTGCTCATACCTAATACTTGTGTTTTGCCATGATGAGTGTTATTATGCTTATGAGATACAACCTAAAACCCTAAAGTGATCAAGTGAAGATCACAAACCAAATAAAATAAAAGAGAAAGAAATCAAATAAGAAAAACCCTAAACCCTAACCTCCTCAAAATCATTTGGATCTATTTTGAGAAACCCAAAATAAAGAAAAAGACATATGTGGGCATGTGGCCCTAATGTGTAAATTTTTGAACCCTAACTTTCTTACTTTGCTAAATGGTGGTGAACCATTGCAAAACTTACCAAACCCTCAACCTCATCTGTCTTGTCACCAACCTTTGAAAAACAAAATAAAAAGAAATGATCTTAATTAAGAAAAAGGCATATGCAAGCCTATGGCTATTTTTTTGCAAATGATGAGCTTTTCTTTGTCTATCTTGAGTAGATGATTTGAAATACCTCAACACACTCAACCAAGTACTTACCAACCAATTAAAGTGAGAAACAAAATAAAATTAGAGGTATATGTGGCACTTAGCCAAAATATCCAATCTTGACCTAGGCACCCCCATTGCCTCAAAATGGTTTGAACCCTTTACCCAACTCATCCTAACACCAAATAAACCTCGCCCTTGTCAATGAGGAGCCAAGAAGAAGAAAAGAAGAAAAAGTAGAAAATTCACAAAACCCTCACATATGGTTTATGCCATTTTTCCAAATCTTTGTCCTAGACCATTTTGGTCTTCACCATTAGTTGTATTATGTTACTAAACACTTATTACAACTTTTGGAATCAAAGAAACACAAATCAAATCAAATTCAAACTCAAAATGGGATCACATATGATAATGGTCAAATCTGCCATTTATATTCTGGTCACTACTTTGAGCCCCTCTATTTCAAGTTTTTCAAACTAACCTTTCTCAATTCCTCGCACCACATCCAAGAGCACATCAAGGTGAACAACTTTGGTAAAGACCACCATGTCAAGTTCATCTTGGATCAAATTCTATGCTCATCCAAAGTTGGAACTTTTTATCAAATGCAACAATCCCACTTTATCCAAATTTGCAATTCATTGATTTTGAAAATTCCACCACCACCCATAGTTGTCTCTGGTCATTTACAACTAAACCAAACCCACCACTTTCAAATTTTGCAACCATATGAATCCAACCAAATTTGGGCAAAATTTGCACTTTGCAAATATGGAATAATGTCAAACACTATTGGTATAGTGTTTGGTCTCACTCCACTTGCCCCATTTCACTCCCTCTAGTTCCCTTGTCCCCTCTCATCCTATCCCATGCACAGAAACCCTAAGAGGAGGGGCCAAAGCTAGCATGACATGGCCATGCCGGCCATGTCACACATGGCACACCCTCCTCCCTTCTCCTTCCTCCCTGACCCTGGACTTGGTGCCATTCTGCTCCACCACACCTCCCTACTGAACCCTAGACCCACCCTTGCTGGAGATCGACCAGAGCCTTGCTGGAAAACGCGCGCCCTGGGCCATGCCGAGGACGTCGTGGGCGCGTCCACCCGCAAACCCTGGCCACGTGCCACGCCGACGAACGACGCCTCCCCCGGACCCCCTAGCTACACGTCGAGCATCACCGTCGCTGCGCCAACCCGCCAGACAAGGTCCCCTGCTCGCGTGAGCCCTGTCGCCGACGACCTACTCGCCGGATTCCCGTGACCTTGCCGCCAGAACTTCGCCGTCTCGCGCGCATGCCAGGCCGTCCCCCACCTCGCCCTCTAGCTCTCTAGCACCGCCTGGACGCCGCCTACCTCGCGCTGAAGTCGCCAACCCCCTTCCCTCGCCGGAGGCGCCGTGCGGCTGTCGACCTTGCTGCACACCCCACGGCCACCTCGCTTCCTATAAATACAACCTTCCCCGCGCCCAACTCTTCACACCAACCTTGCTCCCCTCTCTCTTCTCAAGCTCCTCGTCCACTCCTCTCCCTCGATTAGCCACCGGAGTTGTGCAATTTCATCGCCGGAGCTCGCAGAGGTGCTGAGATCGCCGTCGTCGAATTCGGGCATCATCGGAGACGCCATCGGTACCAGTCACCCACCCGTCGTCGACAACGTCACCTCGCATTGTCGCCACCCCTCGCCGGAGTCCAGGAGCGCCGCCGACCCCCTACCTCCGCTGCGCCAGAGCTCCCCTCTCCCCGACGACGACGATGACGCACCGCCGTTAGATGCGATTCTAATCCAACCGCTCACATCGCACGATACCGTTTCGATGAGTATGACTCGCTTATGTGCGGGCCCCTCTGTCAGGCGGCCAGTGGCGTGTGAAGCGTTACTGGGCTGCCCCCTGGCATTTAAATCTTTTGGCCCGTTTATTTCCCGCCTAGCCCATTAGTCCCGTTTCAATTTAATTTGATTCAGAGAAATTTAAATACTGGTCCTTGTCGTCGTGGTGAACGAGCAGATGCCATGGGATGGCTTGAGTTGGGGCCGAATGGACGCTAGAGGATTCGGGGGAGGGTTTGTGATTAGATGGGATAAATTTACGGATGCTTTCCTCAAGAACACAGCTAAAGGCAGGGATACAAGAAGAACACACAAGGAAGAACTCTACTCTAGATCACTATCTTCATTGATCTCATCATGGTACAGGTTTCCGGTTACAAGGTTCCTCTAAGGATCGATCATCTAACCTCTCGCTCTCTGAATACAGGGGTGCCTCCTCTCCTTATATAGGGGAGAGGGTGGCTTACAGAACAAGAAACCCTAATGGCATCTTTGACTGGACAAACTACTTTACAAAGTAACTTTAATCATAGATGACGCCGGGGTCTTCTTTAATAAGGGAGCCTGACGTCATCCGGCTTCTTTCAGCGTCATCCCTCTCTTTGGCGCCAGGGCTTCGTTTAAAGATACTTTGCTTAGCTCATCCTTGTCCTCTAGCTCTGAAGAGAATCTTTGACCAGTCTTGCCGACATGCTCTTCTTTACCGGTCGCCCGGTGTCTTCTTCATCCGGTTCCGGTATACCCCTCTGGGGATACCGGCCTGGCTTTACTTAGCCAAATACTTATCTTTGTGCTCCGGAATAAACATTAAACCGGTATCTTGATGGCTCAAACCATCCGGTTTGGCATGCCTTTGGCATACCGGGGGTCATCCCCCCAACATTAGTCCCCGAAGCTGGTATAGTCTGGCGGATTCTATCCAACATACCATGCCAGGTTCTCACGTCTTGGGATACCGGTTTAATCTTTCCGGCGGTTAGCTTGGATCCGGCATCTTTGCCCGGACTCACGTTCTCTCTCTTTGCAAGGCATTTTCCGGTAACTTGTCCTCCGGTATCTTAGTCATTAAACATCTCCTCAGCGAAGTCGAGAATTTCTCGGGTCCCGCGCCTGTCAGTGACATGCGCACTGTAACTGACGCGCCAGTGTCAGGGGTCACTTCCCTTCGGCTTCCGCGCTCGCCATAACTGCTGCACAGCGGATCCTGGCTGCCGTTCCGGATCCGTGTGGCTTCCCTGTGGCTTCCTGTTTTCTACGCGTGTATTGCTGCGCCACGTGGTGGCCCGCGGAGCGATCCATCGCGGCCCGCGGAGCAAACCGTCGCGGCACGGCGGTTTTCGGGCCACTTCTCCCTCTTCCTTTATAAGGAGGAACCGCCCCCTCTTCTTCCTTTCTTCGCATTCCCCACTTCCTCGCGCACAGAGTTCTTCGTCCTTTGCACCTCTGTCGCTCTCCGTTCGTCGCTCGAGCTCCGCCGCCCGGCGAACCTCCGCTGCTACTCCGCCGGACGTCGCCGAACTTCGCCGCGCGGAGAATCCTCGCGGTGCTCCTCTCGCGGCCGCGGCATTAGTGCTTCCTCAAGCTCTTCTCCACCTCACCGTCGCCGGACCTCGTCGGCAACCGGAAGTTCGCCGCTCCACCGGCGAACCTCTTCCTCTACGACTCCGCCGCCTCAGGTTAGGCTTAGCTCGCATTTGCCCCTCCTTTGCTTGCTTTCTAAATCTTGGGTCGGTAGTGTATTTACTTCCTCTTTTCTTTTGCTTTCTCTCTTACTCGTAGATCTTCGCGCAAGGGTAGATCGTGGGATTTGTGTTTTTTCGGGTCCGATCTCATGTCTAGTGAGGAGTCTTCCTCTGCATCTTCCTCTGCCTCTTCCTCTAGTAGCCGGCATAGCCAATCCTCCGACGGACTATCTTCCGATCTTGTCCGGATGGACATTGATGCCGGCAACGATCAAGGGGCTGGCAGCTCTAGCCAAATCTCTGGCGTAGATCTCTCCGGTGTCACTCGCGGAACCTGGAGAAGCTCCGATGTCTCCCAGTACGAGATAGACTGGCTTTACCGGTCCAGGAGGATACCGGAAGGAGTATCCTACCAGCTTCCAGGCGACGAGATCGAACCGGTGCCCCGGCCCGGTGAGTTCGTTGTCTTTCTTGCTCACTTTGAGCGCGGCTTCGGCCTTCCTGCTTCGGATTTTTTCCGCAGTTTCCTCGATTTCTACCAACTTCAACCTCACCATCTTCCCGGCAACGCCGTCTTCTATCTTTCTTGCTACGCCACCTTTATGGAGGCTTATATAGGCATTCGTCCCACTCGCGAGACGTTTGCCCGTTTCTTTGCTCTTCGGATCAACTCCGTTCAGGGCAAGGAAATTCCTAAACCCAAACCCCCCGTGCAATGCGGGTCTTGCATCATCGGCTCCCGCCAAGGGAGCCCCTTCTTCAAGTTTTCCGGTCTCGAGTCATGTCGGCTATGGCAAGGGACCTTCTTCTATGTGAAGAACGACGGCGCCGCAGATCTCATCAATCTGCCACCTTTTAATCCGGCGCCGCCCAGAAAGATCAACTGGAGCTACTACCCGGGGACAGATCATGTCGAAACGAACCGGGTGATACGCTTCATGGAGCAGCTGATGAAAGGGACTAACATCTGCTCCGACGATATCATCCGCACCTTCATCTCGCGCCGGGTGCTTCCTCTTAAGCGCCAGGCTCACAAGATGAGCGAGATATACGGTCCCGGTGATCCTACGAAGATCACCGGCCTTCCTCTCAGCAAGGAGGATATAGTCCTCAAGGCAAAGCAGATCTGCAAGACTGCCATGCCGGATGACTGGGAATGGGGCCTCCGGCCTCTCAGTTCCACTAACCCTCCGACCCAAGAAGTAAGAGATTACGCAACTCGGGTCGGTTTACCGGTAAGGCCAAAGACCGCTTCCCCCGCATCAACGCGGATCGGCGAGGCCCTTGCCGGAAGCGCGCTCTGGACGCGGTAGACCCAGACCCCTACATTCATTGGCAGGATCTGAAGATGGGCCGGACGAAAACTTCGCGCCTTGGTAAATCCCCACCTGAGGCATCCGGTTCCTCCGACGATCTGACTTTGCTTGAGGTAGTTCCCCTTTTGATATCTCATACTTTTCTATTATTGCTCCTCTGTAGATATTCCCTCAGCTAGCTCGAACCCGCAGATCCACGAGAACGCGCCCCCTGCAGGCCGAGGCCGGTCCCGAGTTTGTGGAGAAGCTCGTGGCCCAGGGCCAGAAGAACAAGGTTCCGGCATCTGACGCCGGTTCGAGCCAGGCCCCTCCTTCCAAACGCTTCCGGACGGAGGCCTTTCCGGGGAAGGTTGCAGGTGTGAGGTGCTACAAGGGCAAGAAGATGCCGACCTCTTCCGGGTAAGCTCTCGTTTTTCTGCTTGTATTGCTTTTACCAAGTTATTTTGCCGGTTGCTTTTTTCCAACTCTTTCTTTTTCTCTCGTTCAGCCCTGCGCTCAAGCTTGGCCCAAGGCCTGAGGGCTCTGAGGGTACCGCGAGGACCTCAACCCCTCCTCCTCACTCAAGCCCGGCACCATCTGGTGCCGGCAACGCTTCTGCCTCCCCGCTGGGAGGCACTTCAAGTGCGGGGCACGCGGCCCCTACACCTCCAGATCACCGCGCGGAGGAGGAACTTATCTCCCCTCCAGAGAAAGATGATACCGGCGCCAGCAACATCGGTGCCGAATAAGAAGCTACCGGGCGGGCGGAACCTCTGGTTCCTCCCGTCCCGAAAAGAAAGAAGAAGAAGACCAAGGCGTCTTCCCCCTCCAGAGCCGCGCCGGAAACTTCCGCACCGGCAAGCTCCAACCAGGGCCAGGACGCGCCTGACGATCCTCCCTCCCCCAATACTGCGCCTAGGCCACCACCGGAAGCTCCTCGCGCCGAGCCAGCCGGGGCCACGCCAACGCCGCCGCCGCCCAAGACCTTGAAGATCGTCAAGGGGAAGGCGACGGCCTCCAGCACTTCCTCCGACGCCCAGCAGCCCTTGGTGTTGCACGCCGCCCGCGCCGCCATCGCTGCCGGCGAGAAGGCCACCGGCCTGCTTGGCCGGATAACAGAGTTCAAGCGCGAAGGCCGGGAGCTGGGGCACTTGCTGCCCTACGCTGAGAAGTGGAACTCCGCGGACGTGTCCGGGGCGACCCGCGGCCTGGGCAGAGACCGGCTACCGGCGCCTGACCCTGCTGGTCCTCGGTGCTCTGAAGAGCACTTCATGCGGCTGCGTCGGGCCGTCAAGGAGCTGGACAGCGCGTGGTTCGATGCCACGAACAACATGATGGTAAGTCCCACCAAACCCTTTCCATTTTTTCAACTCACACCGGTTTCTCTTCTTCCGGATCTTTTCTATCTTCTCTTCAACTTTTGAATTTATGCCGGTTTCTCTTTTTTGCTGAATCTTGTCTATCTTCCCAGTCCCCGAGTTTCGTGTTGAGAGCGTAGCTCTTAGCGCGAAACTTAGGTAGAAACGCGCGAAACCGGCATAGCCAGTCCCCGAGTTTCGGGTTAAGATCTTTGCTCTTAGCGCGAAACTTAACTAGAAATGCGCGAAACCGGCATAGCCAGTCCCCGAGTTTCGGGTTAAGAACTTTGCTCTTAGCGCGAAACTTAAGCTAACATCTTTTTCTTGAACAGACCACGGCTGACGCTCGGAAGATCCTCTTTGAGGAGCTTCTTTGGGAGCACCGGGATCTCGCTGAGGCACACAGCAAGTGCCAAGGTAACCTTCTGTGCCTCCAGCATCTTCTTACCGGAAAGCTTTCTTTCTCTTAGCACTTATGATTCTTTGCTTTAACAGCTATCCCGGAAGCTTCCATTGAGGCCCTCAGGACTCAGCTTGCCGCCGCCCAAGGTAGTGCTTCCTCTCTTCCGGTTGACTTGCTTCCTCTCCATCTTATCAGTACAACTTTGCTAACATTTTCTTTCCGGGCTCCAGAGGAAAAGGACCAGCTCATCCGGCACCACCAGGAGGATCTGAGCGCCCAGAGGGCCATCTCCAAGGAGCTTAAGGATCAGCTCATCCAGCTCGGGCTCGAGCATAACAAGGCGCTGAAGGCCGCCCAGACCGCTGCTGAAGCTAAGCTGGACGAGGCGCTGGAGGACGCCAGCAACTCCACTGTGGTGTTGCAGGCTGAGCTGGAGGAGGCCGCCAAGGCACGGAAAGCAGCAGAGGACAAGGCCACGCGGCTGGAGGCGGAGCAGAAGGAATATGACCTTCTGGTCACGCAGACTGACGCACTTGCCCTCTGTAAGTTTCTTCCTTTTTCTTTTCCGGTTTCTTCTTATAAGCTTATCTCTTCCGGTAGCATTTGCTTAGCTTCTTGTCTTTGTCTTGTAGGGATCTTCCCGGACTCCCAAGCGTATGCGCTGAAGAAGGTTGGAGAGCGCCGGGTTGCCCAGGCATATGAGAACCTGGATGCGCCCTGGGACCCTTATGACCACTTGGTCGCGCTGAACGCGCGGGTTTCCCACATGCGTTGTGTGGACCGGAACCTCTCCGACATCCCCGAGGTGGCCACCCAGTTCTTCAGGGTTCTCTGGCCTGGAGAAGAAGTGCCCGACACCTTCTCGCTTATCAACGACCGCCTGAAGGGTGCCGGTCGGAGGGTCCGGGAGTGGCAGTGCTCAGCTGCCCGTGCCGGAGCAGACTCAGCGCTTCGCGTTGCCTGCTCCTGGTACCCGGAGCTGGACCTGCACGCCCTCATCGGCGTGCGCGAACAAGCTGAAACCGACCTGGACCCGGTCCTCACCGCGAAGCGGCAGGATCGAGCGTACCGGATCGCGGAGTACGCTGAGATGCGCACCTTCATCCCCCCTCCTCCAAACGTCAAGGACTATCTGAGCGACGAGGAGGAAGGTGAAGACGATGAGGAGGCCGGAGCCGGTGATGCACCTCTAGATGGTCCCGACGCCGACGACGCTCCTCCTGAAGCCCCTGTTGCTTAAGTGTTGCCTGTGATATGCTTGTTTGCCCTGTTTGACTTTGAAACATTGCTGGTTAAATTCTACCCCGGTATGCCGGGGTCTATGATGTAAGATAAAACTTAATCTCTCTTCTGGTTGTGCTACAACAGTTTATGACGGTACGCTATACCGGTAGTTAATTAATTTATGTTTGCCTTAGCATATTTGCTTATCGTTTTGCTTTTATCCTGCACTGCAAAGATTCCGGAATTGTTTCTGCATCCAATCCGATGCACACTTGGCTCTTTTACTTTGGCTCTGCCTGCCTTCTCTGGGCGTTCTTTGGCGTATGAGCACAAAGTTCTTTTACCAAACAAGCACTTTCTTGAACTTAGAAATAACTCGAAATTTTTACAAAAAACCGGTTTAACCGGGGTTAGTTAAACTTTTCCGGATTGTTTGTTCCCACTCTCTCTTTTCGCAGTTCGCGTGCTTAATTGCTACCAGTTTATCTTGCTTGCCATGAAGCCGGATTGCGGACAGCAGCAGAGTCGAAGACTCCGGTAGGTTTAGCACGCTACTAAACCGGAAAGAAAAAATGTTCACTAAGCAACTGGTGAACTGAAAAAATAAACATATTGCATGCAATTTCAGCAGAAATAGTCCCCGAGATTCATTCGAGGTCCCGACATCTTTTATTCATAGCATATAAGGTACAAAAAAGGAACTTCTTACACCACAACTTCAAGAGTAGAAGGGACGCAACATGGCTACATTCCATGGACGTTTGCTCTCCTCTCCGGACCTGTCCGCCTTTCCTTTTTTCCATTCATGTGCATCGATTAAGTAATAGGCATCATTGTGGAGAGCTTTGCTCACAATGAAGGGTCCTTCCCATGGTGGTGAAAGCTTATGCCGGCCTTCAGTGCGCTGCCCTAGGCGTAGCACCAGATCTCCTTCCCGGAATACTCTCGGGTTAACCTTCCGGCTATGATAGCGTCTGAGGTTTTGCTGGTAAATGGCTGTTCTTGCCAATGCCAATTCTCTTGCTTCTTCCAGCAAGTCCACATCGTTTTCTCTGGCCTCTTTTACCTCTTGCTCGGTATAGAGCTGCACTCTTGGTGAGTCATGGAGAATGTCGGTTGGTATGACCGCTTCTGCTCCGTAAACCATGAAGAATGGAGTGTATCCGGTGGACCGGTTTGGAGTTGTTCTTATGCTCCACAACACTGATGGTAGCTCATCGAGCCAACACCCTGGTGACTTTTCCACCACTTCGATGAGTCTTGGTTTGATACCGGAAAGTACCAACGCGTTTTTTCTTTCCACCTGGCCATTGCCTTGTGGGTGTGCTACCGAGCACAAATCCAACCGGATGTTGTTATCCTCAAAAAATCTTTTGAACTCACCTTGAGCAAAATTGGTTCCATTGTCTGTGATGATGCTATGCGGGTAGCCATACCGCAAGATAACATCTTTTAAGAACTTCATCGCTGTGCGCCCATCAAACTTTGCGATAGGTTTCACTTCCAGCCACTTGGTGAACTTGTCTACCATGACCAAGATGTGGGTCATGCTGCTCCTTGCAGTTTTGAATGGGCCAACCATATCAAGGCACCAAACAGCAAATGGCCATGTTAGCGGTATGGTTTTTAAACCGGACGCTGGGGTATGATTTTGCTTGGCGTACCTCTGGCACCCATTGCATTTTCTTACCAAATCCTCAGCATTTTCCAAAGCAGTGGGCCAATAGAACCCATGCCGGAACACTTTTGCTACCAGCACCCTTGATGAAGCGTGGTGCCCACATTCTCCCTGGTGAATCTCTTCAAGCATTTCCTTTCCCTCTTCCGGTTCCACACATCTTTGAAGGACTCCGGTAACACTTCTCTTGTACACCTCGCCATTGATGATGGTGTATGCCTTGGATCTCCTCTGGATCCTTCTGGATTCATTTTCGTCATCCGGCAAGGTGCCGTTGATCAGGAATTCCTTAATAGGTTTAACCCATGATGGTGCCTCTCGAACCAGAAATACCGGTACGTCTATCTCCATGTTATCCACCAACATTGTTTCTTCCTGTATGGACGCAGCAGTCCCCGAGCTTACCGGAACAGTCCCCGAGTTAGCCGGAGCAGTCCCCGAGCTTACCGGAGCAATCCCCGAGCTTGCCGGAACAGTCCCCGGGTTCCCTTCATCGATATCCATGGGCACTACATGTGATTCCGGTACGAAAATTGATTCCGATTCCGGGCTTGGTTTGATCGACGGTACTCTTAAGTGTGCCAAGGCTATTCCGGGAGGAATTTCCTGCCTAGATGAGCCCAGCTTGGACAAAGCATCCGCGGCCTCATTTTCTGCTCGTGGCACATGGTGAAATTCACAGCCCTCAAAGAAGCCGGCAATCTTTTGCACGTGAAACCGGTACGAAGCCATGTTAGCATCTTTCGCGTCCCAATCTCTGGAACATTGTTGCACCACAAGATCTGAATCTCCATAGCAAATGATCCGGTGCGCACCGATTTCTTTTGCGACTTTTAGTCCATGGATCAAAGCCTCGTATTCAGCGACATTGTTTGATGCCCTGAAATGTACTTGCAGAACATACCAGAGATGATCTCCCTTAGTTGAAGTAAGCACCACACCGGCACCTAGACCCTCTTTGAGTTTGGATCCATCAAATTGCATCTTCCAGTATTCTATCTTTTGATCCGGCGGCTTGTATTGCATTTCCGCCCAATCAACAAGGAAATCATCCAAATCTTGCGATTTTATGGCATCTCTTCTTTCATACACCGGTACATATTGTGATATCTGGATTGCCCACTTTGCAATCCTACCGCTAGCATCTTTGTTGCACATGATATCGGAAATGGGTGCCTCGCTCACCACTTTCATGGGGTGCTCCTCGAAGTAATGCTTAAGCTTGGTGGCGGCCATGAACACGCCATAAGTCATTTTCTGGAAGTGAGGGTAGTTTTTCTTTGAGAGGGAGAGCACCTCGCTCAGGTAGTATACCGGCCTCTCGACGGTTTTTCCTTCCTCTTCTCTTTCAACTACAACTACCACGCTCACAACCCGGTTTGTTGCTGCTATGTATAACAGCATAGGCTCTCTTTCTAGAGGTGAAGCCAGTATAGGCGCTGTGGCCAGCATTGTTTTTAGCTCTTTGAACGCCGCGTCTGCCTGAGGGGTCCAGACGAACGTATCGGATTTTTTCATGAGAGCATAGAGTGGCAGAGCCTTTTCTCCCAACCTGCTTATGAACCGGCTTAGCGATGCCAAGCTTCCGGTAAACTTTTGCACGTCTTTGAGATCGCGCGGTATAGTCATTCTTTTGATTTCCCGGATTTTTACCAGATTAACCTCAATGCCCCGGCTTGATACGAGAAAACCAAGCAGCTTGCCGGCAGGGACACCGAAGGTACATTTTGCCGGATTGAGTTTCATCCGGAATCTTCTCAAGTTATCAAACGTTTGCCGGAGGTCATCGATTAAGGTTTCTTTTAACTTGGTTTTTACCACGACATCGTCCACATAGGCTTGTACATTTTTTCCGATTTGATCAAACAAGCATTTTTGCATACAGTGCTGGTACGTTGCACCAGCGTTGCGCAAACCAAAAGGCACAGTGACATAACAATAAGCCCCGTGCGGGGTAATGAACGCAGTTTTTTATTTGATCTTCCTTTTTCAGGGGGATTTGGTGGAAACCGGAATAAGCATCCAAGAAAGACAACAGTTCACAACCAGCAGTGGAATCAATCACCTGATCGATCCGGGGTAAAGGGAAAGGGTCTTTCGGGCAAGCTTTGTTCAAGTTGGTGTAGTCGATGCACATGCGTCACACCTTTGGAGCCTTTGCTTCTAGGTTCTCCTCTTTCTTCTTTTCGACCAGCACCGGATTGGCTAGCCACTCAGTGTGCAGTACTTCCACGATGAAACCGGCAACCAGTAACTTTGTTACCTCCTCTCCAATGATCTTTCTCCTGTCCTTAGCAAACTGGCGCAGCGGCTGCCTTACCGGCTTCACATCTTTCCGGACATTTAATGAGTGCTCAGCCAGCTCCCTCGGAACACCTACCAAGTCATCAGTAGACCAGGCAAAGATATTCCGATTCTCACGGAGGAAGCTGACGAGCGCGCTTTCCTATGCCTCATTCATGCCGGCACCGATACGAACGGTGCGCTCAGGGTAAGCCGGGTCCAACACAATGTTCTTTGTTTCTTTTGTCGGCTTGAATGCCGGTGTGCCCAGGTTTGCACTCATTGCTGTTAAGCTCAGCTGTGAGGACTGAGCCAGCGCAACCGCAGTTTGCATCCTCCTCTTTTCCTCTGCGATCACCAGCGATTCTGCCAGGTTTGATCCGGCGGACGCTGTTTCCAGTGAGACTTTGTAGTTCCCTACCACAGTTAAGGGTCCACGAGGTGCCGGCATCTTCATCTTGAGATATGCCGTGTGAGTTGAGGCCATGAAAGCAGCCAATGCCGGTCTCCCCAGCAACGCATGGTAAGGACTGTCTAAGTCCACCACTTCGAACTCAAGGTTTTCAACCCGGCAATTGTCACGTCCTCCGAACGACACATCCACCCGGACTTTTCCAACTGGTGCGCAGGACAGGCCCGGAACGATTCCGTGGAAAGTCGTGCGAGTTGGCTGAAGCATGTTTTCCGTTATGCCCAGCATGTTCATGGTGTGCCGGTACATGATGTTTATGCTGCTGCCATTGTCTATCAGCACCTTGCTGAACTTGACTCGAGCGTTTGGCCCTTGCATGATTGGGTCCAAGACAAGTGCATAGCCACCCGGGTTAGGCATTATCTTGGGGTGATCCTTGAATGACCAAGAGATCTCTTGATCTGACCACAACATGTATTTTGGCACTGTCGGCATCACCGCGTTCACTTCCATAGAACGGCGATGTAAGCTCTGTCTGTCGGTTGGCTCAGTAACGAACACAACGCAGCACATATCTGGGTCATGGTAAACATTCCGTCCCAAAGGTGCCGGTGGAGGCGGTTGGCCATTGCCTTCTCCCACCTGGTTAACTTGCTAGTACTGCTGCCGGTTTGGCTGAGGCTGTACCGGTAAAGCGTTTGCTCCGATAAGCGGTGGTGGTGGTGGTAGCTGTTGCTGTCGTAGCATATCTTGTGGTGGTGGTTGCGCATCTTTTACTGCTCCCTTGAGCATCAAGTACTTGGTCCAGGAACAATCCTTCGTCAGATGATTTGACGGGTGTGCCGGATTCGTTGTGTGCCACCGGCAAGGTTGATCCATGGCGGCTTCCTTGCTGTACTTCACAGGTTCTTGCCAGTTCTTTTTCTGGCCCCAGGGTTTCTTTTCGACCCACTGTTTCTTAGGACCCGCCCATGGCTGCGATCCGGTTCTCTGCCTCTGACTGCCGCTGGCCTCAGAGTTCTCTTGTACAGCAGCAACTTGCTGCGGACCGTACCTTCGATCCGGGAAGTCTTCCCTTCTTTTGTTGTTCCGGTTATCCCGGTGTTGCTCTTGGCGCTGCTGAGGCGGGTTTGATTGCTCCGGCTCAGGTTGTACTGCCGGCTGCATTGGGTCTCCCAACGCATAGTTATTCGCCACGCGTATCATTTCTGCCAACGTTGTCGGCATGTTCCGCTGCAGCTTTTGCCACAACGGTGAACCTCTTCTGCACCCACTGCTAAACCAAGCAATGGCTTGCGCCTCTATCACCCCTTCACAGGAGTTCCTTGTGGTGTTCCACCGGGCCAGATAGTCCCGGTCTGTTTCATTTGGGCGCTGCACGCACAAGGCGAGCTGCTGCGGCCTGTTTGGCCTCCGGTAGGTGCTACTGAAGTTACTCACAAAAGCCTCCTCAAAGTCCAACCAGCCGTTTATGCTTCCCGCCGGCAAGTTGTTTAGCCAGATTCTTGCCGGTCCCACCAAGAACGATGGTATGATTCTCACGGCCCAACGCCGGTTTCCTCCTCCAGCTACGGTTCCTCCGCCGCCAGCGACGTATACCGCGGTCACGTAATCCGCGAGCCAGTCTTCCGGCTTAGTGGTGCCATCATACGTTTTTGTGTCACGGGGCAACTGGAAGTTGCGAACCGGCGGTCCTTCTTTCATGATCCTTGGACCAAAACACTTTGGGCCTGGAGGTCCTTCTGCCTCAATCATTTCGGACAAGTATACTCTATCCAGACGGTGCCTCGCATCCCGTTCTGGCAAGTATCTCTCTCCCAAGCGTTCTCCCAATGGGTTCCGGTATGCTGCCGGTCTTGTTGAATCAACCTCATCTTCATGTTCCGGTACCGCGGCCCTTGCCTGCCGGTACCTTGGAGGATCTATTTCCTCCTCATCATACGCTGCCCTTGCAGTTCGATAATTTTGCCCGGTTTCGTGTCTACCGGCATGATTGTTTCCGGCATAGCCTCCTTTGGCGTAGCCTCTGTCTGCCCCTTGGCTTTTTCTACCGGCATCGTGTTGCCCGGCTTGTTGTTTTCCGGCAAGAACCGGATC
This sequence comes from Lolium perenne, assembly GCF_019359855.2. Lineage (NCBI taxonomy): Eukaryota > Viridiplantae > Streptophyta > Magnoliopsida > Poales > Poaceae > Lolium > Lolium perenne. Next base: position 121,390,800 of record NC_067249.2, on the reverse strand, counting down.
ACACACAGTCATCTGCTGCGCATTCATCTCTTTTTCTCTTCTTCTGTCCGGATGGGGGGACGAAGCCTGCCCATGGGACTTGCTACCGGCATTCTTTGTTGAACGCGCGGATTTTGAAGCCACAGCCTTGTTCAGCTTAGCAAGCTGCTCAGCGTTTTGCTGCTCGATAGTCTCAAGCAGCTCCCGGACACGCTCTTGTTGTTTTGCCAGAGCGTCCCCGGAAAGCGATTCACACAGCTCTACAGCAGCCTTAGCAGCTTTTATGGTTTTATCCGGGCTACTGTACTTAGGTTTCTCTACAATGCTCACAGATGTAGAGGTACTTTTGCCGGCAAGAATTTCTTTACGCAGATCCTGATCTAGATTGCGAGCCTTAAGCCGGTTCTCCGGTATCCTAGCAGCATGTGCGCTAACAGAAGCAAAGCCATGGGCAGCGTTATACTCACGTATGGTTAGGTTCAGCTCACGCTGCGCCCTGACGACGTCCTTGCCGCTCTCGAGCACCTTCTGGCGCTGCGCCTCCAGCTCCGCCTGAGCTGCTGCCAGGTCGATGTTCTACGCGATGGGGGTGGCGAGGACGTTCATCGCCGCTTGGAGTGGTGTCTCCGGTGGCGCGGACGATGCTCCCGCAGCGCCTGCGTCGCGCTCCAGCGGTGGCTTGGCCGCACGGGTTGAAGCCGCACGCCCAACACCTTCTTCCACAGCTCCTTTGCCGGCGTCGACCGCGCCTGCCATCATCACCTCCACGCTGCCAGGAGCACGGCCAGCATGTAGCCATCTTGGCGGATCTGGCGCCACCAGCACCGGTGAGGGGCGCTGGCGGACAGGGACAGTGCCGAAGTAGATGCGGTGGCTGCCGAACTCGATGATGCGGCCGTTCTTGGGGAAGATGCCACCGTTGGCGAAGCAGCCCGCGTTATCGTTGATGAAGTCCATGGCATAGATGCGCTGCACCAGCGCGGACACCGTACGCTGGCCGGCGACGTCGAGGATGCCTGCCCGAATGTGAACTCCAGCAAGCGCCACTTCATGCCCCACGGTGGGCGCCAACTGTCGTCGTGGTGAATGAGCAGATGCCATGGGATGGCTTGAGTTGGGGCCGAATGGACGCTAGAGGATTCGGGGGAGGGTTTGTGATTAGATGGGATGAACTTCCGGATGCTTTCCTCAAGAACACAGCCAAAGGCAGGGATACAAGAAGAACACACAAGGAAGAACTCTGCTCTAGATCACTATCTTCATTGATCTCATCATGGTACAGGTTTCCGGTTACAAGGTTCCTCTAAGGATCGATCATCTAACCTCTCGCTCTCTGAATACAGGGGTGCCTCCTCTCCTTATATAGGGGAGAGGGTGGCTTACAGAACAAGAAACCCTAATAGCATCTTTGACTGGACAAACTACTTTACAAAGTAACTTTAATCATAGATGACGCCGGGGTCTTCTTTAATCAGGGAGGCTGACGTCCTCCGGCTTCTTTCAGCGTCATCCCTCTCTTTGGCGCCAGGGCTTCGTTTAAAGCTACTTTGCTTAGCTCATCCTTGTCCTCTAGCTCTGAAGAGAATCTTTGACCAGTCTTGTCGACATGCTCTTCTTTATCGGTCGCCCGGTGTCTTCTTCTTCCGGTTCCGGTATACCCCTCTGGGGATACCGGCCTGGCTTTACTTAGCCAAATACTTATCTTTGTGCTCCGGAATAAACGTTAAACCGGTATCTTGATGGCTCAAACCATCCGGTTTGGCATGCCTTTGGCATACCGGGGGTCATCCCCCCAACAGTCTTGTCTTAGAAATTAAATAGTTTCAAATCTACCCAACCAAATTTGATGAATTTTATGTTGTTGGAAAGCTTGAAAAAAGATATATCCAACCCCACTGGTCCCACCTTGAATTCTTGTGTAGAGTTAATGTGACAAAAATAACAAGGCAGGGACTTTTGTGACTTCAAATAAATCTTAAAAATCAACCAAATTGAATTTTGAAGTAAATCCAATTGCTATAATTCACATTTCGCTTACACTAATTGTTTATGCAAAAATATGGTATGGTTACCTTGAGTGATCATGGCCCAAATTAAATAAAGGACTATATGACTATTTTAGTTAGTTGATATTGTCCAAAACTATTATGCAAATTATATGAAGTGTTTCACTTCATTTAAATCTTGTCCCAAATACTTTCATATGAAGTATTGACCCCTGGCCAAATACTCTCACATGAAATACTTGGAGATTTTAAATCATAATAGGCATTATTAAATGGTATGAGGTATTCTACCTCATTTAAATCATTTCCTCAAATGATGATGATGAATGGTTGACTTAGGTCAACATGATTTCATGCATAATTGTTTGAGGAAGTTAAATCTTAAGAAGATTCAATGAGAGGAAATTATTCCTCAAGAACTAAATGGAAACTATCATTCACATATGTAATGAGAGGAAATTATTTCTCTAACACTAAATAAGAAAACTCTAGATTAATTTTAAGTAGCAATGTTAAGTGATGATGCTAGATCATTTGGAGTGAGCCATTAAGGCTAATTAAGGCTACTTAAGTATTGTTTGGTGATTGTATCCTCGTATTCGTGTATAGACGCTAGTGTCGGAGAATACCAGGAAGAAGAAGGATTCTACCCAGAAGAAGAAGAGCACTTTGACCACCTCAACAACCAAGGCAAGCTAGACTATTGCAAGTTATATTGTTGCAAGTTAACACTCTTGCAAGCTCTATGGTTGCAAGCTAATATTCTTGCAAAGTGCAAAGCCCTTTGGGGCAAGGCCCCATTAGTCTTACCTTTCTTACAATAAGCCTATCCCAAGTTTCTACCTTACAAGTTTTTACTTGTTTATTTAAAGAGTTACTTTTATAGTTAACTTTGGTCAAAGTTAAAGAAGGTTACTAGAGTAGCAAAGTTAGTCTCAAGCTAGCCAAGCAAGATTAGCACCCCTCATGATTAGTGCTAGTGCTAAATATTAAAACTTGACTACTCTAGATGGGAACATGTGACTTGAACTGAATTTTGAAACCTTGGAATGATGAGTCATTCCATTGAATGAATTTTGAAGGTGAATATGACCAAGAGAAGATGCTGATTTTTGATAAAACTGATATTGGTTTGAATGCGATACCTTTCCAATATTGAGTACCCCCACAATACCTGATTATGGGTAGGGCTTAACTGGAAATTTATGCATCTTAGTATGGGTTCCCTCTGAACACACATCATAGGGGTTATGCCGAGGCTGCCTCCGTTGTTGAAAAATGATGTGAATTGAGGTGAATTGTACGGCCAAGCCCTGTGCAGTTCCCAGGTTGACAGTTGGTCTTCACTGGGAGGCCAAGCTCATGGGGAGAGGTGCTCATACTAGGGTTTGTAAGTGAAAGGTTATGGTTGATGATCCGCGTACTATGTTATGATGATTCGGGGTAATCCCGACGGATGAAATCAAATGTTGTGGCACAAGTGTGCAACCTCTGCAGAGTGTAAAATCTATTCGAATAGCCGTGTCCACGGTTACGGACGGTTGGAACGGCCATACCGTTTCCGATGTCAGATTGTTGAAAATGATGGTGAAATGAATGGTGAATTGGTGACTTGACTTTGAATCACAACAATGTTGTGGGAATGACACTAATGTTCCCACTTGAGTTAGTTAGCACATGAATAAGTCTTTTCTCAAATACTTGTGAACTAAAATTGGCTTTATGCAAATAAACTAGAGCTTAGCACCCCCCTTACTAGAAATGTTAGCACTTACACTAGTATTAGTTTGCGAGTACTTAAAGTACTCACGGCTTTGTCCCTGGCTATTCAAATGGCCAGACTATGAAGAGGAGCAGAACTATCAAGATGACGGCAACCAAGACGTCTACGACAACTAGGGAATCTTCTGACGTCAGAAGTTGGCCTGTGGACTAAAGAGTCCCTTTATCTTTACACTTCCGCTATGAACTTGTGTTTGTTCGTTGATCAATAGATCAACTATTCGTGTAATATGGATCATATGATTCAAGTTGTAAGACAATATGGTTTGTAATGAATGATGACTATGATACTTAACTAGTATGCCTCACAACAACAATATTCCTGGGATTTCGATGAATGACATAATAGGCATCCGGACTTAAAAATCCGGGTGTTGACAAGTTGGTATCAGAGCCATTGTTTGACCTTAGGAGACCCTAGTTAGAATGGACGTTTGCAAAACATAGTTTCAAAACAAATGAAGCAAATATTTATGAAAACTTATTCTCACTCTTATCCTTGAGATCTTTTTCAAAATGAGAATTTCATGCTCTACTTTTTCCTTTGAGAACTACATAAAACTTTACACACTTGACCACTTCTTTAACTTACTCATCCTCATTGTTCATAGATGGAGTACAAATGGGAATTCTATCAGCTTGGTCACGGAGGAAACCTGATGTTCGAGAAAGACTTGAAGCAACTGGTGGACTATCTAGGACGCCCGTATCCCGAGTTCTTCGGAACACCCCTCAACAATCACTCCGGAGGACCACCTCGGTGGGAAGTTTCTGCTGATCTACAACGAAAGCTTGGAACCCCGATATGGGAAACCATATGGTTTTGTGTAACGGGAAACACTTGGAAGGAAGGACTAGTCAGAGCTATGCAAGAAGCAATTGCCCGTTTGTGTGGACAAAATGAGAACAAGATCAAGAACACTCGCTTCATCTACTACCCAAGACATGACCCCATGGGAAGACCGGTGACCATGCCCCCGCACACGGAGATGAACCACTATGTAGCACACCTCGACTTCATGTTGTACAAGACCCGCAAGGAGTTGGACCACGCCCTCGCCTCTCGCCAAGCACATTACCCGTGAAGACGAAGAATCCACCCCGGAGAGTAGCATCACTCCAGCACTTGAGTAGGTGTGAGTTGTATCAGGATCCCCTTGTATCGTAGAGCGAATGGATGGTTCTTCAAACCAACGGTGTGTTAGAATTGTAATGTGTGATGTTTGGTATGAATGAAAAAGTGTTGCTGGTTTTTACCCCCTCAACACTACTCAACACTATTCAAACAAACCGTAGAAATTTCCCTCTTATCTTATCATCCACTCCAATGTTCAGATGGCCCCACCAACCCGCAACGCCAACCAAGACGCCATGATGCAGATGCTAGAGATGATGATGGCTGACCGAGAAGCCGAGAGAGCTGAACGCCAAGCCAACATTGCTGCACTGCAGCAGATCGCTTAGAACAACAACGGCCATGGAAACCACGACCACCCTGGGTCAAGACTGAAGAACTTTCAGAACACCAGCCCACCCATTTTCAGCAAGACCGAAGAGCCCCTCGACGCCGATGACTGGCTCCAGACAATGGAGAACAACCTGGAAGTTGCAGGAGTTGAAGCCACCGAGAAAGTGCTGTCGCCACCCATGACCTGTCAGGACCTGCACAAGCCTGGTGGACAAGCGCCCGCGCAATGAATGCGGGACAGATGATGACCTGGGAAGACTTCAAGCTGAAGTTTAGCAAGTACCATGTGCCCCAAGGACTGATCAAGATGATGAGAGACGAGTTCCGCGAACTCAAGTAAGGCAGAATGTCCGTGGTAGAATACCGCGACAGATTCCTTACTCTGTCAAGGTATGCCCCGGACGAGACCGACACCAATGAGAAGAGGAAAGAGAGATTTCTGAACGGATTACACGACGAGATGCAAACTGTACTGGTCAACATTCCATTTGCGGACCTAGAAGCCCTGGTGGACTCCGCCATCCAGATGGAAGGGAAGCTTCACCAAGCCAACGAGAACCGCAAACGCCGAATGATGAATCAGCATGGGTCCAGGAATATCTAGAAGTACCGCGGCACCTCATCTAGAGGATATACTCCAAAATACAACAAGCCCACTGCTCAGAATTACCGCCCAAACTACAACAACAATCACACCAGCAACAACAACCCCAACAACAACAACAACAACGGGAACAACAACAACAACACTGGCCCTAGGACTGGAAGCAATGCCATCCCCGTCGCCAACAAGGACAAGGCCACCATCACTTGTTATGAGTGTGGAGTGGTGGGGCATTACTCCAATGGGTGCCCCAAAAGATTAGCCAAGATTGCCGCCAACACCGCTGCACCCGCTTAGAACCAACGCCGCTTTGCCGCAAGAAGGAACCAGAACAACAACAACGGCCGCCTCTACAACATGACTGCCACAGAAGCACCAGAAGCACCTCAGGCCATGCCAAGTATGTTTTCCTGTTAGGAACCTAACTTTTCTTAAAATCTCGGGACGATATTTGTTTAAGGGGGAAGGGTTTGTAACACCCCAAATTTTAAAACAAAGAGAAAATGAATTTCCTTTTTCCAAAAATGAGAACCAACAAAAACTTTTCTTACATAGAGTGCTATGCATAGTGCTCATACCTAATACTTGTGTTTTGCCATGATGAGTGTTATTATGCTTATGAGATAAAACCTAAAACCCTAAAGTGATCAAGTGAAGATCACTAACCAAATAAAATAAAAGAGAAAGAGAAAGAAATCAAATAAGAAAAACCCTAAACCCTAACCTCCTCAAAATCATTTGGATCTATTTTGAGAAACCCAAAATAAAGAAAAAGACATATGTGGGCATGTGGCCCTAATGTGTAAATTTTTGAACCCTACCTTTCTTACTTTGCTAAATGGTGGTGAACCATTGCAAAACTTACCAAACCCTCAACCTCATCTCTCTTGTCACCAACCTTTGAAAAATTAAATAAAAAGAAATGATCTTAATTAAGAAAAAGGCATATGCAAGCCTATGGATATTTTTTTGCAAATGATGAGATTTGCTTTGTCTACCTTGAGTAGATGATTTGAAATACCTCAACACACTCAACCAAGTACTTACCAACCAATTCAAGTGAGAAACAATATTAAATCAAACATATGCATAGAGGTATATGTGGCACTTAGCCAAAATATCCAATCTTGACCTAGGCACCCCCATTGCCTCAAAATGGTTTGAACCCTTTACCCAACTCATTCTAACACCAAATAAACCTCACCCATGTCAATGAGGAGCCAAGAAGAAGAAAAGAAGAAAAAGTAGAAAATCACAAAACCCTCACATATGGTTTATGCCATTTTTCCAAATCTTTGACCTAGACCATTTTGGTCTTCACCATTAGTTGTATTATGTTACTAAACACTTATTACAACTTTTGGAATCAAAGAAACACAAATCAAATCAAATTCAAACTCAAAATGGGATCACATATGATAATGGTCAAATCTGCCATTTATATTCTGGTCACTACTTTGAGCCCCTCTATTTCAAGTTTTTCAAACTAACCTTTCTCAATTCCTCGCACCACATCCAAGAGCACATCAAGGTGAACAACTTTGGTAAAGACCACCATGTCAAGTTCATCTTGGATCAAATTCTATGCTCATCCAAAGTTGGAACTTTTTATCAAATGCAACAATCCCACTTTATCCAAATTTGCAATTCTTTGATTTTGAAAATTCCACCACCACCCATAGTTGTCTCTGGTCATTTACAACTAAACCAAACCCACCACTTTCAAATTTTGCAACCATATGAATCCAACCAAATTTGGGCAAAATTTGCACTTTGCAAATATGGAATAATGTCAAACACTATTGGTATAGTGTTTGGTCTCACTCCACTTGCCCCATTTCTCTCCCTCTGGTTCCCTTGTCCCCTCTCATCCTATCCCATGCACAGAAACCCTAAGAGGAGGGGCCAAAGCTAGCATGACATGGCCATGCCGGCCATGTCACACATGGCACACCCTCCTCCCTTCTCCTTCCTCCCTGACCCTGGCCATGGTGCCATTCTGCTCCACCACACCTCCCTACTGCACCCTAGACCCACCCTTGCTGGAGATCGACCAGAGCCTCGCCGGAAAACGCGTGCCCTGGGCCATGCTGAGGACGTCGTGGGCGCGTCCACCCGCAAACCCTGGCCACGTGCCACGCCGATGAACGACGCCTCCCCCGGACACCCTAGCTACACGTTGAGCATCACCGTCGCCGCGCCAACCCGCCAGACAAGGTCCCCTGCTCGCGCGAGCCCTATCGCTGACGACCAGCTCGCCGGATTCCCGTGACCTTGCCGCCAGAACTTCGCCGTCTCGCGCGCATGCCAGGCCGTCCCCCACCTCGCCCTCTAGCTCTCTAGCACCGCCTGGACACCACCTACCTCGCGCTGACGTCGCCGACCCCCTTCCCTCGCCAGAGGCGCCGTGCGGCTGTCGACCTCGCTGCACACCCCACGGCCACCTCGCTTCCTATAAATACAACCTTCCCCGCGCCCAACTCTTCACACCAACCTTTCTCCCCTCTCTCTTCTCAAGCTCCTCGTCCACTCCTCTCCCTCGATTAGCCACCGAAGTTGTGCAATTTCATCGCCGGAGCCCGCAGAGGTGCTGAGATCGCCGTCATCGAATTCGGGCACCATCGGAGATGCCACCGGTACCAGTCGACTCCCCGTCGTCGACAACGTCGCCTCGCATCGTCGCCACCCCTCGCCGGAGTCCAGGAGCGCCGCCGACCCCCTACCTCCGCTGCGCAAGAGCTCCCCTCTCCCCGACGACGACGACGACGCACCGCCGTTAGATGCGATTCTAATCCAACCGCTCACATCGCACGATACCGTTTCGGTGAGTATGACTCGCTGATGTGCGGGCCCCTCTGTCAGGCGGACCGTGGCGTGTGAAGCGTTACTGGGCTGGCCCCTGGCATTTAAATCTTTCGGCCCGTTTATTTCCCGCCTAGCCCATTAGTCCCGTTTCAATTTAATTTGATTCAGAGAAATATAAATACTGCTCCTGTCTTAGAAATTAAATAGTTTCAAATCTACCCAACCAAATTTGATGAATTTTATGTTGTTGGAAAGCTTGAAAAAAGATCTATCCAACCCCACTGGTCCCACCTTGAATTATTGTGTAGAGTTAATCTGACAAAAATAACAAGGCAGGGACTTTTGTGACTTCAAATAAATCTTAAAAATCAACCATATTGAATTTTGAAGTAAATCCAATTGCTATAATTCAGATTTCACTTACACTAATTGTTTATGCATAAATATGGTATGGTTACCTTGAGTGATCATGGCCCAAATTAAATAAAGGCCTATATGACTATTTTAGTTAGTTGATATTGTCCAAAACTATTATGCAAATTATATGAAGTGTTTCACTTCATTTAAATCTTGTCCCAAATACTTTCATATGAAGTATTGACCCCTGGTCAAATACTCTCACATGAAATACTTGGAGATTTTAAATCATAATAGGCATTATTAAATGGTATGAGGTATTCTACCTCATTTAAATCATTTCCTCAAATGATGATGATGAATGGTTGACTTAGGTCAACATGATTTCATGTATAATTGTTTGAGGAAGTTAAATCTTAAGAAGATTCAGTGAGAGGAAATTATCCTCAAGAACTAAATGGAAACTATCATTCACATATGTAAGAGTGTAGCCAATAGCTCCTCGGTGTTTCTTCAATATTTCCAATAACCTTTCTTCCTCAAAATCTGAAAGCTTAGCACTAATAATAACAGGATATGTTTTCTTATCATCAATATAAGCATACTTAAGATTATCAGGCAACGGTTTCAAATCAAAAACAGGATCTTCCTTTGGTGGTGGTGTTGTACCTAGATCTTCAACCGGTAAGTCATGTTTAAGAATAGGTTGACGAAGGAAAATTTCATCAAGCTCATTTCTTTCTTCCCTAAAGACTTCACTCTCATGATCCTCAAAATGTTGCTGCAAAGGATTATTAGGAGCAAGAGCAATAGATGCACACTGTTCAACTCTAAAATCATCATTAGGCAATTCAGCTTTATAAGGAACTTTGGCAAATTTAGAGAAATTAAACTCATAAGATTCACCGTCAAATTTAGTCACAATTTTCTCCTTCTTGCAATCTATAATAGCTCCACAAGTATTTAGAAAAGGTCTACCAAAAATGATAGGACAAGTCTTACTAGCAGCAGAACCAAGTACCAAAAAGTCAGCAGGATATTTAATCTTACCACATAGAACTTCCACATCTCGAACAATACCAATAGGAGAGATAGTTTCTCTATTAGCTAGCCGAATAACCACATCAATATCTTCAAGTTCACAAGAACCAATTTCATGCATGATTTCCTCGTAAAGCTCATAAGGAATGGCACTAATACTTGCACCAATATCGCATAAACCATAATAACAATGATCACCAATTCTAACAGAGAGCATAGGAACACTGGCTTTCCTAGATTTACTAGGATGTGAAACAATATTAGAAGCATCTTCACAGAAAATGATGTGACCATCTTCTACATTTTCAGTCACAAGATCTTTAACTATTGCAATAGCAGGTTCAACATTTATTTTCTCCTCAGGTTCTATAGGTTTCTTTGCACTTTTATTAACCACACTAGTTATAACAGAATACTCCTTCATTTTAGCAGGAAAAGGAGTTTTTTCAATATAAGCTTCATGAAGAATATGATCAACAGTTTTAATTTCAACACATTTACCTATAGGTGAATCAGTTTTATCTTTGTAAGGTTCATGATACTTATTAAAATTATTCCTAGGCAATTCAAAATGAGAGGCAAAAGCTTTATAAAAATTTGCAACATCTTGAGAGTCAAGACCATAAGTAGCACTCATATTACGAAATTTATCAGTATCCATAAAAGTTTCAATGCATTCATAATCATAATTTATACCTGACTCTCTACCTTTGTCGTTCTCCCATCCTTCAGTATTCTCCTGAATCTGATCAAGAAGGTCCCATTTAAACTCTTATTTGTTGTGTGTGAATGATCCAGAACAAGTAGTATCCAGCAAGGTTTTATCTTGAAAAGAAAGTCTTGCATAGAAATTATCAATGATGATATTACCAGGAAGCTCATGAATGGGGCATTTGAGCATTAAAGACTTCAATCTCCCCCATGATTGGGCAATACTCTCTCCATCATGAGGCCAGAAATTATATATGCGGTTTTGGTATTTGTGAATTTCACTTGGAGGATAGAATTTAGAATAAAATAGAGGCACAATATTCTTTCAATCAAGAGAATGCCCATTCTTCAGCAGTTTATACCAATGCGCCGCTTTACCAGACAGCGATATAGAGAATAGTTTCTTCCTAACTTCATCCATAGAAATACCTGCACACTTGAATAACCCGCATAATTCATGTAAAAACAGTAAATGATCTCCAGGATGGACAGTTACATCCCCTTCATAGCAGTTATCCACAACACGTTCAATAATTTTCATAGGTATTTTATATGGAACCTCTTTCTCACCTGGCGCCTCATCCACTACCTTTGCAGTAGTATTTTCCAAATAGGAATTCAAGAGAAGATCTCTCCATAATGAATTATAGCAGCAGGCAGAAATAAAAACAACACGTACAGTAAAAGTTTTCCTTACCAATTCCACTTACCAATAGCGCTTCACTCCCCGGCAACGGCGCCAGAAAATAGTCTTGATGACCCACAAGTATAGGGGGTGTATCGTAGTACTTTCGATAAATAAGAGTGTCGAACCCAACGAGGAGCAGAAGGTGTTGACAAGCAGTTTCGATGAAGGATTCACTGTAAATGCTCACAGACAAGTATTCAGGAGGTTTTGATATAGCAGATAAATAAAATACAAGTAAGTAAAATGCGAGAGTAATAATTGCAGCGAGTGGCCCAATACTTTTTAGCACAAAGGACAAGCCGGTTTGTTTACTTATGATGACCAAACGTTCCTGAGGACACACGGGAATTTAGTCTAGTGCTTTCGCTTCATATAGTTGATTAATTTCATTGTTTTGATAAGTGTTGTGTGGGTGAACCTATGCTAATGCACCGCCCTTCCTAGGACTAATACATACTTGTGATTAAACCCCTTGCAAGCATCCGCAAATACAAGAAAGTAATTAAGATAAATCTAACCACAGCCTTAAACTCTGAGATCCTGCTATCCCTCATGCATCGATATACCAACGGGGGTTCAGGTTGCTGTCACTCCGACAACCCCACAATTAGCAAACGAATACAAGATGCATTCCCCTAGGCCCATAGAGGTGAAGTAACATGTAGTCGACGTTCACATGACACCACTAGAAGAATAACACCACAACTTAAATATCAAACCATTAAATATTACTCAACATAGTTCACTACTAACATTTAGACTTCACCCATGTCCTCAAGAACTAAACGAACTACTCACAAGACATCATATGGAACATGATCAGAGGTGATAAGATGATGGATAACAATCTGAACATAAACCTTAATTCAACGGTTTCACTCAATAGCATCAATAACAAAGAGTAACCAACACCGGGAGAGTATCCCCTATGAAATAATCAAGATTCAACCCTAGATGTTACAGCAGAGACGAGGTGCAGCGGTGGAGATGACGGTGTCGGTGGTGGAGATGATGATGATGATGATCCCAATGAAGTCCATCTCGATGACGGTGACGATGGCGATGATTTCCCCCTCCGGGAGGGAATTTCCCCTGCGGATTTCAGCCTGCCGGAGAGCTCTTTTCTCTTATGGTGTTTTCCGCCCCGCAGAGGCGGCTGTGTCTATTCTCGATTCTCCTCTGCACCTTAGGGTTTCGGGTAGATGAAGTACGCGAAAGGGAGATGGCCGAGGGGGGTCGTGGGCCCCCTCCCCACGTGGCGGCGCGCCTGGCCTGGTGGCCGCGCCAGCCTATGGGGAGGGCCCACGGTGGCCCTCCTCGGTCTCTCCTTTTGGCTGGCTCCGTCTTCTGGAAAAATAAGAACTTTGGTATATTTTCCGTCAATTGTTGATCTTCAGAAATATTGTATCCTGATGGTGATTTTTCCAGCAGAATCCTGACTCCGGTGAGTAATTCTCCAATAATCATGAAACATGCAAACTAGGTGAAATAACATAAGTATCATCTCTAAATATGAAATATATCAATGAATAACAGTAAATTATGATATAAAATAGTGATGCAAAATGGACGTATCAGCCCTCATCTCACCAAAGGGCGACTTCATGAGATACGTCATGTAGTTACAATTCGAGCCCTGCACCAATAACATGGCCGAGTACGAGGCACTCCTCCACGGCATGCGCATCGCAAAAGAGATGGGCGCAGAAAGGTTGTATTGCTTCGGCAACTCCGACCTCGTCGCCAGCCAAAATTCCGGCACCTGCGACGCCACCGAGACCAACATGATCGCCTACAAGCGAGAAGTGGACCAGGTTGGCGTCGGTTTCTCCGGCCACGTCGTCGAATGGGTCGACAGACGCAAGAATGAAGAAGCAGACGCATTGGCCAGGCTGGGTTCCAAGAGACTGCCACCTCCGCTACGCATCTTCCTCGACATCCTCACCCACTCATCGGTGTGAGTATCCCGGGAGATCGACATCGCCGTGCCACCCGTACCCGACTCCGTGCTAGTCGCAGTCGTCTCCGACGCTGGGGATTGGACGGAACGATACATTAACTACCTCGAGCGACAGGTCCTTCCAATGGATGAGATAGAGGCACGCATGCTCATGCGCTACTGCAAGTCCGTCACCATCATCAACAACGAACTTTACAAGCGCAACATTTCTGGAGTATTTCAGCGGTGTGTCACCGCCGAGGAAGGTCGCAGGATCATGCGCGATATCCATGCAAGGGACTGCGGCCATCACGCGGGCGCACGCTCGATAGTGGACAAAGCCTTTCGGCACGGCTTCTACTGGCCAACAGCACACGCCGACACAGTCGAGCTCATTCGCTTGTGTGTTGGGTGCCAGAAATACATGAGTTAGTCGCACATGCCGGGCTCGGCACTGAAGACCATTCCCCACACCTAGCCATTTGCCGTGTGGGGCATGAATATGGTGGGGAATCTCAAAACAGCCCTCAGCGGGTACACCCACCTCCTCGTCGCCGTTGACAAGTTCACAAAGTGGGTAGAAGCAAAACCCATCAAGAAGTGCGACAGAAAAACTGCCACCAAGTTCTTGCGGTAATTGATCTATCGCTATGGATACCCGCACAACATCATCACCGACAACGACACAAATTTCGCCAATGGAGAGATGGTCGACTTCTGCGAAGAAAACGGAATCCGACTTGACCTCGCCTCAGTCGCACACCCCGAGTCGATTGGCCAAGCAGAAAGAGCGAACAAGAGCATCCTCCTTGGAATCAAGCCACGACTGGAGGTACCTCTGGAACGCGCGGCCGGGTGCTGGGCGGAAGAACTTCCCTCCGTACTTTGGGGCATCCGCACAACCCCGAACAGGTCGACTGGCTACACGCCCTTCTTCCTAGTGTACGGCGCCGAAGCTGTCATGCCACCGACATCGACCACGACTCGCCACGAGTTGCAAACTACGCCGAAGAAGAAAACGAGCGCGCTCGCCAAGACGGCGTTGATCTCGTCGATGAAGAATGAGATCTCGCGCTCTCTAGAATGGCCATATACCAGCAGGGCGTCCGGCGCTATCACAGTCGCCGCGTCCATAGTCGCTCCTTCCAAGAGGGCGACCTCGTCGTTCGGCTAATCCAGGAAAAGAAAGGCATGCACAAACTATCTCCTGCATGGGAAGGGCCATTCACCATCAGCCGCGTACTCGGCAACGACGTGTATTACCTCATCGACATCCGCAAGGACGACAATGGCGAACCACTCACCAGGGAGGTCGACCGCCCCTGGAACGTCAATCTTCTCCGCCAGTTTTACACCTAATCACCATGTAAGCAGTATCAGAATGTCAATAAAGATATCAGTTACTCCATTTGCATTCACCGACCGACGCAATCGTGCAATGCATGCACATATCTCCCAAGTCGCCGTTACGAGCTAGCCGCCAAGCGCGCAGCTCAAGAACCAGGAGACTTTCGCTTGCTGCTGCTGGTAGAGAAATCCATGAACAGCTAAGTAGCTCGGCTAACAAGAGCGCCGAGTGTAGGTCAGTCGCAATACCAGGACTGGCCCACCCCCGCTACTTACCCCGTCAAGCGAAACGGTGACTGGATCTCACAGCAGGGTCGCTCGCTCGACCAGCCCTTCGGGCCCTAGCAACAGTATAGTGCTATGCCATACAACATGAAATCGCCCTCCTCTACCTTAGGCAGGTGACTTGAAAAGGCTAAGTACTTCGACCAGGGACTCCGCAAAATGGACCCGCGGCTCGCCAAGGAAAACACACCAAAAACAAGAACCCCCTTTGGAGTCGCCATGCGACTGACCCAACGGGCCACGACGAGCGGCACGCTACAACACACATCGTCAACAAATGTCAAACTCCCCTACCCTTGAGGCAGCTATTAGCACTATAAGACTACGTATTGCGACTGGGGACGCCCAGCTCGATCAAGAAAACAGTCATGTCGATAGCCTTCATTGGGTTCACTAAGCGACTGGCTTCGGGCCATGGCGAGTAAGCTCGCCACGAAACAATTGAACATACGACACAAATGATATCCAAACTCGCATTCTTCAGACAAGGTGAACCAGCTCTTTATACAACCTTGATTACTAACCAAAAGACCGGTGAGTCGCATCCACAGACTCGCGGGAACAAAATGTTATGTTACAGGTCGGAAGGGAGGCATTCTCCCACAAGAATGGATCTACCCTACTTGGAGGAGCTAGCCTCAGGGTCAACCACCGGCTCCGCACCACCATCTCCATGGAGGAACTTGGGCGTGTACTTGACGACTGGGTACGTCGACAAGGAGTTATTGGCGGCCGCATGGAACAGACGCACGGCCGGAAAGTCCTTCGGCCCCTCCCCAGACCCCTCCTTCTCAGCGTCCTCTGGCACGGTCTGGCTGGTGATGTGCGTCTCCAGATCCACGTTCGCCAGCACGCGATTGGCATACGGGCGGACCGCGTCCATAAGGCGCAGCACCTCCGCGACGTCGAAGTCGTTAGTCTCGGACGGGAAGCCCGTCGTCACCTCCTCCACGTCAAAGCCCTCGGAGTAGTGGGCGAGTGACATAGGCATCCCCAATGGGCCTGCCGAAGATGGTACCCGGGGTTTACTGAAGGCCCACGACCCGAAGGATAAGAAGAATCGGAAGCCCAAGTTGCTAGTTAAGGAAAGCTAGAGTTGTATTAGGAGAGAACACTTGTAATATTGCGGGGTGAGTTGGAAACCCTCCCGGACTCCGTAACTTGTGTATCACGAATCCCTCGGCTCCACCTCCTATATAAGGGGGAGCCGAGGGACAAAGAAAGCATCGATTCATTGTCTCACAAACCCTAGTTTTCATATCGTCGAGTACTTTTCGGTTGAAACCTTCGAGATATACTTGCCCTCTACTTCTAGCTAAAACCCTAGTCTACAACCCGTAGGCATTGACAAGTTAATCCCTTGTCAATTGGCACCGTCTGTGGGAATTAGAGGCGTCAAGGATCTGATCTCGATGGCACGTTCAAGATCGTCGACTTCGTCAACAGCAAGCAACGCGATGGATCGAGGTAAACAGATCGAAACTGATCCTGTCGATTTTGTTCCTCACCCGCCCTCCCGTTTGGATGCATATGCGTATCTGGAGGAGCCTATGGAGATGACGTTCGGAAGGTTCCACTTTCCCGTCGAGAAAGAGGGAGCGTATTGTCTCGAAATCCCGATCTCGTCGGGATTATCGGCGGTCGATTCCGATTTTTCGAACTCAACATCGTCAATCGAGTCAGGCGAAGAGGAGACTTCATCGCCATGTTTCGTCAGCACCAGGGCAAGCGAAAAGCTCTCCAAGATCTTCAGCGACATGTCCTTCGAGTCATCTGCGGACTCCTATATAAGCGATGACTCGAGCAGCATCGACAGCTTCAACTTCATCGACAGATCCACTACCGTGGGAAAGGTCTTCACCAATCTCTATGATGGTGTCACCAAACCCAGCAAGGACCTAAATTCAAAATATCATCAGATTTATGCCATTGGAGAAACAAGTCGCGATCAGGAGGAAACATCAGAGGCTTTCGACGAATTGGGAAATCCATACGTCGATCCCTCCAACCTAAGGCGAGGTTTAGGCAATAAATATGTCGGGCCTACACCACGTGTTAGAGTCCAACTTCCACAAGTAGCATGGGATAGAGCCGCAAGAGCCATGGATGGTTTAGAACCAATGTCCACAACCGCTACGACAGAAGAATTGCAAGCATATCAATATAGGCTCGCTCGAGCTGCAAGGGAATTGGAAAAATAGACAACTGCTCTGAACAGGAGAAGGGAGGCAGCTTCCGCATCAAGCAGGCGAAGGGCAGAATTAAGTCGACATTCAGGAACTTCGGGAGATAGCCACAGAGAAGCTCGGAACAGAGCAAGATCTAGGCTGGAAAATATACCTAAGGATGATAAGGAGAACTTGGTTCAAAACCTCGACATGTCTTTTATGTCAATAGACACGAGAGGTAATATTATCCCTAAGACACAGGAAGCTGGGTATATGGCGACACAAGCCTTTATCCTCGCATCCAAGCCACATCCAGGAGATCCAAGAGAAGCATTGTACAATATGGCTATGGCAGGAGTTGGGGCCATGGGAACCGCGTTTGTAACAACGACTCCCGAAGGATCAGCAAGGAAAAATAGTCCGTGACCTGCGGCAGCAGCACCAGTTCCCGAGAGAACAGGTGGAGCAAGAGACACAGCAGCGCAAGCAAGGGTGGACAGAGCACGACAAAATAGAAGAGAACATCAGCACTCCCCGGAGATAGATGATGAGGATATGTGCGGGCTGTCGTGCTTTACAAGGAGGGTCCGGAAAACTCGAGTCCCCTCAGGATTCAAATTACCCGATAACTTCAAAAAATTCGACGACCTGCAAGATCCAGAGGATTGGTTACTTGATTATCTCGAGACGGTGAAGCAGATAGGAGGAACCAGAGCAACAGCCATGCAGAGCATCCAAGTGCATTTGAGTGGAGCTGCGCGATCTTGGATAAAGAAGCTTCCTCCGGGTTCTATCGACAGTTGGGATAGCTTCGAGGATGTGTTCGTCAAGAATTTCCGGTCCACCTGCAAAAAACCTGCATCGCTAGAGGAGTTGAGAGCGTGTCGACAAAAGCCGGATGAATCAATGAGAAAGCATATCTAGAGGTGGAATATCATTAAAAACTCGGCAGAGAATATATCTGACGAGAGAGCGATAGATGCGTTTGTCGCAGGAATCCGACGAGGAGATTTTGTCGAAGACTTGGGGAGAACCAACCCAAAGACAGTGTCAGCATTGATGGAGATAGCAAATAGATGGGTAGATGGAGAAGATGATGTCCACAATAAACGGCACAGGTCGCCAGAAGAGGACCGTGGTCGAAACTATCAAAATAGGCGACGATTCCCCCGACAGTACTCAAGCTATGATGGACCAGGCCAAATCTCAGCTGGTTTCCGAGGAAGCGCTGGAGGAAGCAATAGAGATGATTACCAGAGGAGCAATGAGCAGCGAGGCGACAACAGAGACGACTCTCGCAATAATAGGAAAATAGCGGGCCAAGGTTTCAAAGACCTTTCGTGTCCCCTGAGGAGATGATGAACGGGCCATGTCAGATGCACTTCTATCTCGATAGCAATGGGAAGAGACAGTCAGGACACCTGCAGAAGGATTATCGAAATTTTCAGGCAATGCTAAGGTGGGCAGGGCACGCCAATGCCCAGGCACCAAATAGAAACCCTCAAGGGCCCAGGAGTGAGATCCACTTGCCACCTCCTCCCGCAATTACGGACGAAAATCGACATCAGCTCAGAATAGCGGCAGCACCAGCACCACCACCTTACGTGGATCCCAATTCCAACGGAGCGGTCTCAATGATTCAGAAAGGTAGGCCATCCAATAGAGCTCAGAAAGTAATCTCGCGACATGTGTTCATGGCAGAGAAGATGCCTCCACCAACGGTTGAGTACCTCAATTGGTCAGGGCAAGACATTGGCTTCACAATAGCGGATCATCCGCATCAAGTTCCTCGACCAGGGCAGTCAGCACTTATCTTACCAGTCGTAATTGCAGGATTTGACGTATCTCGAGTATTCATAGATGGAGGCAGCAGTCTAAACCTTATGTACGCAGATACACTAAGGAAGATGAACATATCTCTAGCAAATCTGAAACCAACCGACACATGTTTCCATGGCATCATGCCAGAGAAGCCGAGTTATCCGTTGGGAAAGATCAATCTCGACGTCCAGTTTGGGACTCGAGAGAATTACAGAATAGAAAGGCTGGAGTTTGAAGTCGTGGATTTCCCGTCGCAGTATCACGCCTTGTTGGGACGACCAGCATATGCCAGGTTTATGGCGGTACCACATTACACATACTTGTTATGGAGGATGCCTGGACCTAAGGGACCAATTACAGTTAAAGGAAGCTTCGCGTTAGCCGATAAATGTGACAAGGATTTTCATCGACTATCAGAAACCTTCGGGATGCAAGCAGAGTACATGGCGTCAAGGCTCACGACTGATTATGATGTACTGCCAGATGTACGAAGGCCCAACAAAGAATCAACCTTTAATACTGCAAAAAATTCCAAGGAGGTGCAGATTCACCCGACAGATCCAAAGAAGACGACGTCCATCGCAACAGACATGGACCTCGCATAGGAAAGCGCGCTCGTCGAGTTCCTCTGTGTGCACTGGAAAATCTTCACATGGTGTCCAGCTGACATGCCAGGAGTACCCAGGGAACTTGCCGAGCACCACCTAAACTTGGATCCAATCGCGAGACCAATTAAACAACCTTTTCGGCGTTTTTCGGATCCAAACCGTAAAGCTATGCTAGCAGAGATTGATCGACTAAGAGAAGCTGGTTTCATTAAGGAGCTGCATACATAGGCCACGTGGGTAGCAAACCCAGTGCTGGTTCCGAAGAAAAACACTAAAGTCCTTTGCATGTGTGTCGACTTTACGTGTCTCAACAAACACTATCCAAAGGATCACTTTCCCCTCCCGAGGATCGATCAAATTATCGACTCCACGGCAGGATGTGAACGTCTTTCCTTCCTGGATGCATACTCTGGTTATAACCACATCAGATTGAAAGAAGAGGACGAGGTCAAAACAGCATTCATTACACCTTACGGCGTGTTTTGCTACAGAACAATGCCTTTTGGTCTGAAAAACGCGGGAGCAACATATCAGAGGATGATGCAGAAGTTCTTAGCAACACAGATTGGAAAAAACGTACAAGTGTACATTGATGATGTCGTCATAACGTCAAAAAAGGGGGCAACGCTAATCGAGGACCTGAAGGAAACTTTCGACAACCTCGACAAGTTCTGCCTCAAGCTGAACCCAACGAAGTGTTCTTTCGGCGTCCCTGCAGGAGAACTTCTCGGGTTCCTAGTCTCAGCAAGAGGGATTGAAGCTAATCCCGAAAAAATCCAAGCTATCGTAACAATGAGGAAGCCAACAAAGTTGAAAGAAATACAGCAGTTAACTGGGCGAGTCGCATCTTTAAGCAGATTCGTCGCCAGGCTGGGAGAAAAGGCGTTATCGTTTTACGCTTTAATCAAGCAAGGAGAGAAGTTCCAGTGGAACGAAGAAGCAGATAGAGCCTTTGAGGATCTTAAACGTACAATTTCGACACCACCAATCTTGGTGGCGCCGAAAGAGAAGGAACCCCTCCTGTTATACATTGCAGCCACACCTCAGGTGGTCAGCACAGCGCTGGTTGTCGAAAGAGAGGAAGAAGGAAAACTCCATGGAGTGCAGAGGCCGGTATATTTCATCAGTGAAGTTCTATCGCCTTCAAAACAGCGGTACCCGCAGTACCAGAAGCTAGCATATGGAGTGATCACAACCGCAAGAAAATTGCGCCACTATTTTTCGGCACACCCAATAATAGTGGTCAATGAAGCACCTCTATCAAATATACTAAACAATCCAGAAGCTACAGGTCATGTCTCCCTTTGGGGAATAGAACTTTCCCCTCGGGACATCACGTATGAGAAAAGAAAAGCAATAATGTCACAAATTCTGCCAGATTTCATCGCAGAGTGGATGGAGTTGCAAAACACAGGACCCCCAGATTTATCGAGAACTTGGACTATGAACTTTGAAGGGTCCAAGAGGGTAGAAGGAGCTGGAGCTGGCGTGATACTTATATCACCTGAAGGCGACAAACTGAAGTATGTCTTGCGGATGACGTTCCCAAACGCATCTAACAATGAGGCGGAATATGAAGCTCTTATACACGGAATGAAGATGGCGAAAGCTTGTGGCGCAACTCGATTGAAGATCTTTGGCGACTCACAATTGGTGGCTCAGCAAGTGATGAATCAATGTGATGCAGTCAATGATAGCATGATGGCGTACAAGGAAGTGTACAATGAGCTTGAGAAGTTATTTGATGGATGCGAAGTAAATCACATCAGCTGGTTGAGTAATGATGAAGCCGATGTTCCTGTAAACATCCGGTCGCAGTGCCTCGCAATTCCACCAGGTGTGTTTTGGGAAGAGATAACCGAGAGATCCAAAAAGCCAAAGAAGGCGCAGAAAAAGCAGAAGGAAGAGAAACCTCGACGACTCCCAAGGAAGCACCATAAGAAGAAGAGGACCAGGAGCTAGTGATGATGCTACAGGTACCATGGATGCAAGCTTACATATCATATATCTTAAGGAAAGAGATACCCAACGACCCAGTTGAAGCAAGGAGAGTTATTCGACGATCCAAAGCCTTTACAGTGGTCAAAGGGGAGTTGTACAAGCGCAGTATTTCGGGTGTGTTACAAAGGTGCGTCACACCCGAAGAAGGAAGGATAATCTTGAAGGATGTACACGAGGGAATATGTGGTCATCACGCGAGCAGTCGAGCTATTGCGGCCAAGGTTTTCCGGGCTGGATTTTACCGGTTGACAGCAATCGAGGACGCGAAGGAGATAGTACGAACTTGTGACGCGTGCCAGAGATTTGCCGCAAAACCTCACTCTCCGACAGCAGAGCTGATGCCAATACTATTGTATTGGCCCTTTGCTCAATGGGGCCTCGATATGGTGGGAAAGTTACACAAAGCCTCGCCAGGAGGATACGAGTATATGCTCGTCGCTGTCGACAAATTTACCAAGTGGATAGAAGCAAAGCCGATAAACTCACCAGATGCTGCGTCAGCAATAAAGTTCGTGAAAAGCATTGTTTTTCGGTTTGGAGTACCTCATAGCATCATCACGGACAATGGCAGTAACTTCACATCCAAGGAATTCAAGGCATATTGCGTAGAAGTAGGCATCAAATTGCACTTCGCGTCAGTTGGGCACCCGCAAACCAACGGTCAAGTCGAGAAAGCCAATGGTATCATCTGCAACGGCATCAAGAAGCGTTTGTTCGGACCGCTGGAAAAAGCTCGACATACTTGGCCAGAAGAGTTGCCAAGTGTATTGTGGAGTATTCGAACAACGCCAAATACAGCGACACAGGAAACTCCGTTTTTTCTGGTCCATGGAGCTGAGGCAGTATTACCGATAGAAATAGAGCATGATTCCCCAAGAGTCACAAAGTATGATGAAGAAACTTCCAGAAGAGCATTAGAGGACGATGTCGATGCACTTGACGAAGCTCGAGATGAAGTACTATCACGGGTCACCAAGTACCAGCAACACTTGAAAAACTACCACAGTCGACGATTGCGGCCAAGGTCTTTTCAGGTCGGAGATTTAGTTCTACGGCTCAATCAATAGAGTACTGAAAAACTCGAGTCGCCATGGCTTGGCCCTTACATCGTCACGGAAGTAATTGAAGGAGGAGCGTACAGGATCAAGGACAAGAAGACAGGGGTTCCCGAGAAAAACCCCTGGAACATGGCGCAACTCAGGCGGTTCTACGCTTAGAGTCGAAATATAGTCCTCCTTTGTAAAAATACAATATACTGAAACGCCCGCGAGTTTTCAGACGCACTCTTTTCCTTTTCAGGGCACCGAGTGGGGCTGGAAAGGTTTTTAATGAGGCGGGCTCGCGGTGCTGCAATATAGTAAAGGATATTGGTGATATACATCTTTTTTCGTCGACAGGCTCGGGGGCTCATAACCCACGACAGCAAAATATATATACTCTCGCAAAGTAGTAAATTCATCGAGACGCAAAAAAATAGTATGAGCTCCGGCCAAAGGCTCGGGGGCTTCGCAATATAGATTACACTTCACAATATAGACAACTTCATTATCACAAAGAATTCGACAAAAAATACAGACATGATTTCTTGCAATATAGTACAACTCAGTTAATGCCTAATATACTATCTATGGATAGACCTTTGTTATTTGCAGCAGTTGTCGTATGTTCAGCATAGCTCCCCTTGACAAAGAATTCAGAGTCCATCCGAAGAAATAGTTGAGCTCGCACAAAGTTATGGATACGAGGGGCATCCCGAAATTTTTCCATCAGACCAAGAAGAGTGTCCGGTGTCTCGTTCCGAGGAAACATTGTGCTGTAAACCAAGGACAAGGTTCTGGTACAGAAATCAAGGAACTCACGAACCTAACAGGTGCAGTCTTGAAACCTGACAATCTGTCGGGTACGCTCTGGAGTGGCCCAGAACAGAGAACCATGGTCAAGGGAGAGGTTAACCAGGAAATTTGTCCTTGCATCTACCCTTTGGTTTTCAGCAGCAGCGTCGAGAAAGGAACCTATTTTGCGACAGCACAAGAATCTCAAAGGAGGAAATAAAGGGAAAATAGAAGAAGTTTTGATTTGCAAAAGCATACCTGACATATCCAGACTGGCTTCGTTCATTAACTCGAGCATAAAATTTTCTCGAGTAGTAGCTTTTGCAGCTTCAGAAACAGCGGCTTCCTTGGCAGCTATGGCTTCTTGAGCTCGCTGCAATACGATCTTCTCTTTTTCGGATGACTTTCGAGCTTGCTCCATCATCACAAGTGTTTGTTTCCTCGCATACTGAAGCTGCTGACGAAGTTCTTCCAAGTCTTGCGCTAAACCCTTACTCGAGGAATCTTCACCAAGCTCACTATTAATAGGCGTTTTCTTCGAGCAAGAGGAAGTAGTAAAAACATCGGAAGGATGAGGACTTGAAGCACGGTTATCAAATGTCAACTGAAACAAAAGGTTCGACATCAATCATCAAGCAAAATAGAATTCCATTGATTTTCAGAATATTTACAAGACATTACAATGGAGGTCGCCCTAACAAACTAGTGGGGTAAGTGTCGCCAAAGCTACTTTGGCGACAGCATCAAAAGGAAAAAAGAAAAAGAAAGACAGGGTGGTCTACTTGACCTCCGGCTTGGATGCACTTGGAGCAGGAGTTGGTTTGACACCAAGGAAGGCAAGGATCGGCTTTGAGGGAGGCTTCGCAGCTCTAATTAGAGATTGCCACTTCTTCGTCTCCATCTCCTTTATGTCGCCAACTTTAGCCCAGTCGACGTTTTGCTGGCTATCAGCAATCAGAGCGATGGTGCCTTCAACACCAATCTTCAGGCCTTCTTGGCGAAGTTTGAGCCCAAGATCTTCCGGCACGTTGAAGCTTTTGGCGAGACCAGTAAAAGTGTCGGGCTCCTCTTTCTTCGGGAAGAAATAGGGGAAAAGCTTCGACAGACCTGCTTCAGCGTCAGCAAGGCCTTCGCGTGCTTCATCCCCATGAATTTCAAGAAGAGAAAGCGCGTCGATAAGCTGATCGCCTTCAGGATCCTCCACTTCGTATTCTTGATGAGTTCTCCCTGAAAACAAGCAAAAGGAAGCTCATCAATAAGAATGCTCGAGACAGTGAAGCAATTCAAAGAAATAAACAAGGATTTGAGTACTTACTAACAAAACGTCGACTTTGCGATTGCAAGCGACTGAGGATCTCTTTTTCACGAGCAGCTTGCTCGGCCAAATTGTCGCCCAGGGCAGTTTCTGCTTCGTGAAGCCTCTTGCGAAGATCTTCGATAGTAGCAGCATCTGCCTTGGCCTTCTTAGCGTCTGCTTCAGCCTTCTTACAAGCTTTTTCACTTTGCTCTAGTTTACGAGCAAGTGCGTCAGCACGTTTGTTGGTTTCCACAAGGTTTTCTGTCAAAATAGTCGACAGCAGTCAAAATCATGACAAGAGATGAGGAGGAGCTCATTGACTAGAAGAAGTAACAAAATAGTACCTTCGGCCTTTTTAGAATGGTCACGGTACCCGACGAATTGGGTACCGAGACAGATGAATTCCTTCATCAAAGGCTGACAAAAGAAAAAAAAGAAAAGAAAGCATTAGCAAAACAAAAAGTCGACGGCAAAGAGTATAAGAGGCGAAAAACAAAAACGAAAGAAGCAAATGACTTACATCGTCCAGAGGAGGAGTCGTGGAGTCACCAAGTTGCAGAGCAGGCTCCTTAGATAGCTCGACCCTTGCCCTCTTTGGCGAAGGGGCACGGGGGCTCGCAGACGGAGTAGGAAGCTCGGTGTTTTGCTGAGGAGGCAAAGATTCATCTCCATCAGCCTGAGCTTCCGAAACAACTAAAGTACGCGACGTACTCGTTCGAGCAGTCGCGTCAATAGGATGTGCTTCTTCCTCGTCACCACTGCAATAAAACGGTGACAATGAAAAGAATCAAGATAGGAAAAAACGTCGACAGCAAAACAACAAGAAGCAATATGGAACTTATGAGCTGACGAGGGTATCATCGTATGGATTGAAAGCCTCCTTCTTATCTGAAGGACCAGCTTCTTCGGCTTTGGAGGTGCCGGAATCTTCAACTTTATCCCTTTTCCTCTTGTTCCTTGGAGAAACAGCGGAAGGAAGGGAGTGTGTCGAGGCAGTGGCCTCAGACTCAGCTTCTTTTTCAGAGGAAGCCGCGGATTTTTGGGAACCCGCGACTTCACTCTCAGGGCGCGAGGTACCCTGGTTGTCATCATCGACAACAGTACGATCTTCAACTTCTCCACCCTCAGGAAGAGGAGGAAGAGAAGTAAGAGCGGGATGATTCTGAGAAAAAGAAAGAATGTCGATAAAAAAGAAGTTGTGCAAGAAATTCTAGCAATGATAGTAGTCGACAAATAATAAAACTCGAGAAGACAATATAGCAACTAAAGAGGATAAAATTACCTCGGGAAGGGGGTTGGCGCCACTATATGGCGTAATGCGGCAAGAAGATGGAATTGTATCCTTCTTGCTGAGCGATGAGATCTTTCGGATCTGTTTCTCCAAGTCCTTCACAGGAAGGTCTTTGGAGAGCCTATCAACGTCTTCTTCACCAGCATACATCCAAAGGGGATTTTTGCGAGCCTGAAGAGGCTGCACTCTAATCCTAAGGAAATAAGCGGTCATCTGAATACCCAACAGTTCCTTGCCGCGAGTGTTCTGGAGCTCGTGGATGCGAGTCATCAGCGCCTCTATCGCCAATTTCTCATCTTCGGTAGCTTCAGCATCCCAGGAACTGCGGCGAAGGATTTTGGCGCCTCCGTCGAAAGGGGCGATGTTGTTCTCCACTGAGTCGGAGCTTTCTTCGTGCACATAGAGCCATTTCTTGCTCCACCCTTGGAAGGAGTCGGGGAACTTGATGTCGAAGTATTCGACGTCAGAACGAACACAGATGACAACGCCGCCAATGTTGTAGGCGGCGTTGTGGGAGCCATTGCGGCGAACGCAGAAAATGCGCTTCCATAGAGCCCAATTGGGATGGACTCCAAGGAAGCACTCACACAATGTGATAAAAATCGACACGTGGAGGATGGAATTGGGCGTCAGCTGATGCAGATGAAGCCCATAGACAAAAAGAAGACCCCGAAGAAATTCATGGATGGGGGGAGAAAGACCGCGGATGAGGTGGTCAACAAAACTGACCTGATACTCGATTGGAGGCGATGGATAGCTCTCCTCCTTGGGGAAGCGCAGCGTGCCCTTCTTCTTGGTGAACCCCAGCTTTTTCAGCAGGTTCAGGTCCTGGTTTGAGATCTTGGATCTCTCCCACTCCAGATCTTCACCGGCCATCTTGGACTCCAGAGTGCTGTGCCTAGTTAGACGCGCGCGAGGTGGCATCAGTGAGCGTGGAGGAGAAAGGTGTGAGCGTGGTTGAGCGCTTGAAAGCAATGGGAGCAATGGAGGATTTTGCAGAGGAGAAGCAGAGGTGCGGCGCGAGTGAAAGGACTAAAGGAGGAAGATGATGACTTTATATAGAGGTGCGGTGAATCGACGCGCCGTTGGATGAAGAGATTGCGGGATAGATGGTGTACACGTGGACAAGGGGTAAAAAGTAATTTCAGCTGGACGAGACAGGACAGAAGCTACAGTACGTGCGCCAGGAAAAGCGGAGGACGTGTGTCCCCCACTTGCACGACGTGTCAATGCGATGAGTAATTTGGGCCCGCAAGGCAGCGAGAGAGAAGTTCTCGCGTTTTCCCGGTACAGCGGTCGTGGCTATCGTCAGCAGTGATGTCACCTTGGCAAGAGAAAAATTCGGCTAAGCAGCTTCATAAGAACGGCGACAGCATAGATTGTGGATTATTTCGAGAGCCTTTGATCAAATACAGGTTTTTGATCAAATGCTCGGGGGCTACTTTGGAAAAATGAAAAACTCGAGAAAGACAAAATAGAAATGGCGAGAGCCTATGATCAAATACAAGTATTTTCTCATAGCCTCGGGGGCTACTCCCATCGGGAGCGCTGTTCGCGCACCCGAGAGATTTGAAAACTTCGAGAGAGAAGAAAAATATAGCAACATAAGGCGTGGAGCCTACACCCAATCACAAGTCCTTGGTTGTAGCCTCGGGGGCTACTCCCATCGGGAACGCTGTTCGCGTGCCCGATGAAATTATAAAAAAAAAGAGAAAGAAGAACAAGAGAGCATATTTCGAGTTATATAAATAACTCTACATATACTCCCATCGGGAGAGCAATATAAGTCATCTGTTGACTCAATAAAATGTGCTATTCCAACAGCCGAAAAAGCACTCGACAATATATTCTCAGAGCGCCGAAGTTGCGATCAATCTCTGAATGCCGCAAAACTTTGCGAAGGTAAGACCCCAGATCCGTTCTGCGTGGCGTGGCACCGTATCTGACGTACTTTTTTCCGTATCAACAGATACGAAGAAAAATCCTAACGGACGCGTTAGGTACCCGATAAATATGACTGGGACTCGACAGAATAGTAAGACCTTAAGCGGCACCTGTCGAAGTTTACACCAGTATCCCGAGATCATGTCCAGGTACGTGATCTTGAAGTAGGTTTTTGCGGATTGCTACTAGAGCAGTTAACTAGTACCTGATTCGTCAGATGAACTAGCCCCAACTACCATTATCCCTGTACAATATATAAATTCGTATGCAAAGATATGTGGTAAAGTTCAGAGTTATCAAATAAATATAAAGGTGGAGATTTTCCCTGACTCTGCGATTCAAGCAAAATCTCGGGGGCTACTGACATAGGCATCCCCAATGGGCCTGCCGAAGATGGTACCCGGGGTTTACTGAAGGCCCACGACCCGAAGGATAAGAAGAATCGGAAGCCCAAGTTGCTAGTTAAGGAAAGCTAGAGTTGTATTAGGAGAGAACACTTGTAATATTACGGGGTGAGTTGGAAACCCTCCCGGACTCTATAACTTGTGTATCACGAATCCCTCGGCTCCACCTCCTATATAAGGGGGAGCCGAGGGACAAAGAAAGCATCGATTCATTGTCTCACAAACCCTAGTTTTCATATCATCGAGTACATTTCGGCTGAAACCTTCGAGAACTACTTGCCCTCTACTTCTAGCTAAAACCCTAGTCTACAACCCGTAGGCATTGACAAGTTAATCCCTTGTCAGCGAGCACCATACTTAAAGCCATGGTGATGCCCACTCGACACGAGGAGCGGCGCAGCCAGCCCACCACCGCCGGGACGTCGGAGACGGCCTTGAAAACCGATGAAGCGTCGGGCGGGATCCTCTCTCGCGGGCTCAGATACTGGAGCACCGCCAGTATGTCCCCCGCACACTTGATGATGCGCGTCGTCGCAGTCTCCAAGCAATCACGGGGGGTCGCCGTGTCCACGAAGTCGCACGTCCCTGCCAGACAAACACAAAGTCAGCACTCGTCAAAACAAACTCTCCACGCTCGGGGACTGGACCCCCAAGCGGACTCGCCACGCTCGAGGACTGGACCTCCAAGCGGACTCGCCACGCTCGGGGACTGGACCCCCAAATGGACTCGGCACGCTCGGGGACTCGATCCCCAAGCGAACTCGCCACGCTCGGGGACTCGACCCCCAAGCGGACTCGCCACCCTCGGGGACTCGATCCCCAAGCGGACTCGCCACGCTCGGGGACTCGACCCCCAAGCGGACTCGCCACGCTCGAGAACTGCCAACTCTGCAACGAAAGGGGAAGAATGCTTACCAAGGAGCTGTCGCGACATCTCCCGGATGAATGCCTCGAAGCTGGTCTTCTCCTATTGCACCGCAAGGATGGTTGCAGATGACGCCTCCTTCTCCGCGGCGAGCTCCTTGGCATGCTACCCTTTCAGCACCGCGAGCTCCTCTCGCAACACGGCAGCCGCCACGCGCGCAGTGTCTCTATCCTGCTGCGTGGCTATGACCTTGCCCTGGTGTTCAGCGATCACGTCCTCCAGCTCCTTGCTCTTGTGTTCGAGGACCTTAGTGAGGTCGGTAGCCTCCGCCTTCGCCCGCTTCGCCGCAGCATCAGCTTCCTTCGGCGAAGGCCTTCTCGCGCGCCTTTGCTACAGAAGAAAGACGACCCTGAGACACTCCCAAAACAACAACACAACAGTCAAGGGTCTAGGAGAGGGAAACTCACTACCCATGCCGATCAGCTGACGATTTTTCTTCGCAGCCTCCTCCACCAGGGAAGTCAAGCGTCTCACTTCAGCCTGAAAGGACTATCAAATTAAGCACGCATCAATCGTCCGGTCACCAAGAATGGAAGGCTCGACTCGCCCCTTTGGCCCAAGCCAACCCTCGGGGACTGGGGGGAACTGTACTACATGACACACGATGCTCACCACATGGACGTCGTTGAGGCCCGCATGCAACTCAGTAAACGACAAGGTCGAAAGCGGCGGTTGGCGGGACTCGTGCACCTCATCTCCACGCACAACCGCATCTCTCTACGGCGCCTGCTCTGTCGGCGTGACGGGCTCGTCATGACGATCGGGGTATCTCGCCACCTTCGTTCGCCGCTCCTTCAGTCATGCCGTTGGAGAACCACCTTCGTCGGTGGTGCTTGCCTCCTTCTCCACATCCGGGGCCGCGACTGGGTGCTCATCCTCCGGACCCTTCCCAACCACGGGCTCGGCGTTATCTTCATGGCCGTGGCCCCAGTCGCACCCGCCGAGGCCTCATCCCCGGCGGCTGGCCCTGCCGAGCTAGCGGTCGCGCCAGCGGGCTTCTTCACAGACGCGGTCTGTCCGCACGATGATGCCATGTCCACGGGGCCGACCGCTGCCTTCTTCATTTCGGCGACCTTCTTTGCCTCGGCCGCCCTCGTGGCCGCTGCTCCGCGCGCCGGGACGACCTTCTTCAGGACCTTCTGCCTGGCCCTACAAGAATCCACTATGAGCTTTCCGACAGTTCAACAGATAACGAATGGGTGAGACAGAACTGGAGACACTTACTTCACCGTCGGGAGCGTCTCACGCTGGGGCCGACCCGCGCTCCCGCGTCGAGTGCGGCCTGGAGGGGCCACCGGAGCTCCATGGCACCCTCCGGGACGGTCTGGCGCAATCGCTTAGCTCACGGCGCATCGGTCTCCTTGGCGGGCCCCTTCCCTTCCGGAGGCGAGTTCGTCTCATCCTCCTCCTCCTCCGGTGCGCCCTCCTCTGGAGGGCTTTGCGATGAGGAAGTCGTTCCTCTCTTCGAGCCGCGGGGGAGCCGAACATAGTCCTGCACCTCGGAGTTCGACACCGTGTGGTACCCGTCGTCCTCGACCTCGTCTTCATCGGCCTCCTCGCCCTCGGTCATCTCCGGGGGTTCCTTCCCGGTGAGTGGGGGGAGGTGGTTGGTGATCTTCTGCCACCTCTGTGTCATAACCAAAAGAACGCGTCAGAAGCCTCGCCGACCCCTTCTACCCGATTCAAAGACAGGAGAAGTCATTTCGTACTCGGGGCGCCGGCTTGTCCTCGGAGAAGGGCTGCAACCCGGCGTCGAAGGAGGTGAAGGTGGCTGTGGTGATCTTGGCGAGTGCCTTTCGGTACTCGTCCTCGCCACACTTGACCGCTGTGGAGCGAGTGCAGTCATTCTGCCCTTTTACTCCCACATGTAGTGCCCTCGGCACCTCAGAGGAATCAGGCGCCGGGCGAGCCAGCAGTTGTACATGTTGGCAGCCGTCAATCCCGCGTCCTTCAGCGCTTGGATCGACGTCCGCATCGTCTTCACCACCTCTTCCTGGTCGCGCGGCAGCGACCGCACATTGAGTTGTCGGGGGACACTCGGCTCAGGTGAATTATTGGGGGATATGAACTTCCCCCGGTCAGGTGTGTTCCTGGGCGTAAAACTAGAACTTGTGCCATTGCGCTTGCGCCTTCTTCGGGAGCGCCATGTCAATGAAGTTTTCCCCAGACTTCACCTAGAATGTGATCCCGCCGTTGGGGATGAGCGATTGGTCGCTCTTGCTCACCCGGGTCGCCCGCCCATGGAAGATCATCACCCACAGCGGGAAGTACACTAGTAGGAAAAGACTCATTAGTGGCGCACCGAAAATAGATTATGTGGCGCATGGATGGTGCGCCACAGAAACTTCGCCACAAAAATAAGGTTTCTGTGGCGCACCTTCTCATGCACCACAGAATTAAGGTTTCTGTGGCGCACCAGTACTTCGGTGCGCCACAGAAAAAGATGCGCCACAGAAGTTCGTTTCAGTGCGCCACAGAAATTGCTCGTATTATACAAGATTTTGAGATCCCTGCCATACACATACAGGTTATACACAACAATATACATATATTATATAGATTATATACAGTTGCAGATATAATATAAATAGCATGTACATTGCACAGATAACATAGACATCATCATCACATTACTTAGAGCCCGATCAAGATACATATATAGTGACAAGTGTCAAATGTTTTACATACAACTCTTAATTCCTACAAATTTCACCATTTCGAGATACAAAGCGGTCTTCATCCGGTTCCTCCTTTGCTCCCTCCTCTCTACCCGCCAGGCTCACTTGCATCGGGGACTTCATCCGGTTCCTCCTCTGATTAAAATAGAAAAAAGTAAGACCAAGTCCAAGTCCGATGCACAAGAGAAATGGAATAAATGCCTCATACATTGTTGGTCAACACAAAATATTAACATTTAGGGATGGCGTTAGTGAGACCAAGTCCGATGCACAAGAGATTGATATTTGTGCTATCTACCAGGCTCACTAACGCCATCCCCAAGTGTACGGTGACCAAACAATTTAATCATCGGCACTAAAATGGAAGAAAAGCCAACAAATCCGATGCACAAGACAAAATGGAATAAATGCCTCATACATTGTTGGTCAACACAAATACTATGGTCAGAAACCATAGTTGCACTATACGCCGCAGTATACTTTGCAGAAGGGCCACCATTTCCCCGGCCGCCGTTCCGTGAATGGGTCCTTGACGAGACAACAACGCCGACCTGCCTCTCCGGCGCAGAACCACGGCAGTCCCAGCCGCCTCCCTTGTGGCTGCGTATCCTGCGCTCTTTTCCATGGCCGGACCACGATTGGACTCACTGGGGGCATAATGATAATCGCCATCACCACTATTGTCAGACTCCACAGGTGCGGAGTACACAGCAGCAGATGCCACTTTTCTTCCCTCGTCGTCCAGTGAACGAGTCTTTGATGCAAAGATCGTGCCGGCCCCTGTTGCGGCGCTTCAGGCCGTGTCTCCCATGCCCTGCACTCTTCGCCTTCTTGTCTGGTGAACCAATAGACTGATCATTGGAATAAGGAAACCGATGACAGCCGATTGCGATCGGCCGTCATCGGTTTTCTTACTCCAATGATCAATCTATTGGTTCACCGGGCAAGAAGGCGAAGAGTGCATGGCGCGGGAGACACAGCCTGAAGCGGGGCAATAGGGGCCGGCATGATGCTGGGTAGGCTGGCATAGTCTTTGCATCAAGGACTCGTTCACTGGACGGCGAAGGAAGAAAAATGGGATCTGCTGCAAAGTACTCATCACCTGTGGAGTCTGACCATAGTGGGGATGGCGATTATCATTATTCCCGGCCCCGGTGAGTCCAATCGTGGTCCGGCCATGGAGAAGAGTGCAGGAGACGCGGCCACAAGGGAGGTGGCTGGGATTGTCGTGGTTCTGCGCCGGAGAGGCAAGTCGGCGTTGTTGCCTCGTCAAGGACTCGTTAACGGAACGGCGGCCGGGGAAAGGGGGCCTTCTACAAAGTATATTGTGGCGTATATGTGACCTAACATTTTAATCATCGGCACTAAAATGGAAGAAAGAGCCAAGTGGTATCTCAACTAGATATCATATGCCTCATACTTTGTTGGTCGAAACAAATATTAACATTCAGGGATGGAGTAAGTGAGGCCAGGTAGGATGCACAAGAGATTGATATTTGTGCCATCACACCAGGCTCACTTGATCCACCCCCGAGTGTACGAGTGACCAAACATTCTAATCATTGGCACTGAAAAGGAAGAAAGAGCCAAGTGGTATCAACTAGATAGCATATGCCTCATACTTTGTTGGTCCAAACAAATATTAACATTCAGGGATGGGGTCAGCGAGGCTAGGTAGGATGCACAAGAGATTGATATTTGTGCCATCACACCAGGCTCACTGGCCCCACCCCAGAGTGCACAAGTGACCAAACATTCTAATCATCGGCAAGTAAAAATAAAATTAAAGACCAAATCATTTATAAAGAGAACCATTTAGCATGGAGCAGATGCTCCGTAGGGATTATTCATGACTTGGTATAGACCAAGTGATGCTGGCAAAGGAGAGGCCAAGAAAGAACCAGTAAATCCAGTAAGTGATAGATATGCCTAAACAAGCAAGAACACATAGCATATCCCAGCTAACCAGATGAGACAAGTCTCGGTAGCCAACTGAATCACCTAGCACCACCTAGACTTTTAAAACCATCAGAAACAGTCCATTTTCTTCAAAGGATACCACAGTGGCATTCATTTACATGATCCCATACTGTGGATATCTCTATTTTCATCAAAGTCAACAACTAATAGAAATTTATCATTACTCAATTGAGTTCAAAAAAAAGCTGGGGTACCATAAGGGATTAATCATCACTTGGTAGTAACCAAGTGATGCTGGCAAGAGAGAGGCCAAGCCTGAGCTAGTAAATCCAGTAGAGATGGATATGCATAAGTAAGCAAGAACACATAGCCTATCCAAGATAACCAGATAAAACCAACCTTGAGAGCCAACTTAATAACCTAGCATCACCTAGTCTTTTAAACCATCAGAAACTTCCCATTTTCTTCAAAGGATACCACAGTGGCATTCATTTACATGATTCCCTACTGTGAATATCTCTATTTTAGTATACCACCATAAGCATTCCATTTAAATCACACATTTTAGTATCTGTTCTTATCCAAGTTTTTGCCTCAGCCTTTGCATCATTGGCTGAGCTAAGACATCAAGCATCTGGCCAGAGAGCATTCTTTCTTTTTAGGGAACTATATGAACTACATGCACATGATCCAGTAAGCATCCCCACTAATCAGAGTATTATAAGCATACCATAAGCTCACAAGAATCCATCAAGTAAGATCATTAGGGGTCCAGAAAACTAATCCCAACAGAGAATTACTTGGGGTCCAGAAAACTAATCCCAGGCCAACCAAGAGCAACTATAAATATGTATGTATACAAGCCCACAGTAGCATTTCATGCATTTAAATTCCTATGAACCAGTTAACCTCACTGAGCACAACAAGCATTTAAATGAACCAGTAGCATCAAATTCCTATGAACCCATCAAGAAAATTGTTAACAGTTAACCTCACTGAGCACAACAAATGAACCAGTAGTAATAAGCCATCAAGATTAACAGTTAACCTCACTGAGCACAACAAATGAACCAGTAGCATTTCATACATTTAAATGAACCAGTAGCATCAAATGAACCAGTAGCATTTCATTTTTTGCTATGAACCCTAAACCAGGGCATCAAATTCCTATGAACCCTAAACCTGCAGGGCATCAAATTCAAAGAGGGGATCGAACCAGGGCATCACCGACGACGACGGCATTTCGTCGAGCATGTTGTGCTCGCACGGGAGAGGAAGAGGGAGGGGAGGGGAGGGGAGAAAGCTCACCGACGATGACAGCAGTTGTGGAGGAGCTCACCGATGACGACGGCAGGGGTGGAGATCGCAGCGGCTCCTCCACCTTGACGCAGCGGCTCCTCCACCTTGACTCCGCGCCGGCCCCTCCTCCTCCATGCTGCAGCGGCTGGTGCTGCTGGTGGCGGGGATGGGTGGAGCGTGGTGGCATGCGGCCCTCGCGGAGGAAGGCGGCGGCAGCGGCGGCGACGACGGCATCGCTCGCCATGGAAGGCGGCGGCGCGCGGCAGTAGGGAGAGGGGAGAGAGTGGTACGGGCGAGGGAGGGGTACGGCATATATAGGAGAAGTTATATTTGTGGCGCACCCGCGCCAGTGCGCCACAAAACACGTTATTTTTCTGGCGCACCGAGGCTAGTGCGCCACAGAATACGTTATTTCTGTGGCGCACCAAGTGCAGTGCGCCATAGAAAAAGTAAAATCAATGATTGGGCATGACAGGGTGTGGGCTCCACCAAGTTTTTGTGGCGCATGGTTCCCTGGTGCGCCACAAAATTAAGCTATTTTTGTGGCGCACCGTGCCTGGTGCGCCACAAATTAACTTTCAGTGGCGCATTTTTAGTGGTGCGCTACAGAACTAAGCTCCACCTATAAACGTTTCCCTACTAGTGGTAGGACGGGTAACCCAGGTAGCACTCACACAGGGCCACGAACAGGGCGATCTACTGGACGCTGTGCGGCCCGAGGTCTGAGATCTTGATGTCGTAGAATGCCATGATTTGGCGTAGGAAGTCGGAGGTGGGGAGCGCGAAGCCGCGATCGAGGAGGCTCGTGAAGATCACAAACTCCCCCGGCCTTGGCCGCGGCTCTGTTTCGTTCACCGCCGGAACCCACCACCCCTCATGCTGGAACTCAGGGATGATCCACGCGGAAATGTACGGGAGAAGAGACTCACGACTGACTTTGGACTTGCCCCATCCCTGGGCCGCCACTGATGCGCTCTGAGCTCGAATGAAGAGAAAAGCAGAGGGAGATGAAGGAAAGAAGGAGGGGAAAATGCGGCGGAGTGAAGAGCCCTAACCCTCGGAGAAACCCTTTATACCGTCGCACTCGCCCGATTTAGGGAACAAGATCCACCCTTCAATATAGTTCCGAAATCGCCGCCCGAAAATCAACGACCGAGATTTGCACCGGATTGGACTGCATAGCCGTTAACTAGCCGTTAGTGGTCTTGTCAAGTCCAACGTTCAACAACGCAGTAACGGCTCGCACCTTGGTCAACGAGAATCTAGCCGTTGGAGCCTCCACGTGTCTCCTCAGGACCATAGACGCCAACTCGCAAACGACGTCTGGCCAACGACGACTGTCGTACGCTGACTGGCCAACACCGACTGGCCCATGACGACTGAAGACTGGGATCCTGGTCTTAACCTTGTTTTTTCAGGAGCCCGACAACGATTCGCTTCGATCTATCGGCAGACCTCTTCAAGTTCTACCTCAAGCCCTCACTTCTTCATCGCCGCGCTCGGGGACTACTGATGGGGATATGCCTTAGGGGGTGTATCACCAGTCTCACTCGCCATGGAGTAAAGGTGCCAAGGAGGCTTCCAGTCGCCCGAACGACTGGGTGCCTAGGCCCTGGTGCGACTGGCCCGAAACTCCCAGGCCCCGGAGCGACTGGGCTAAAACCCTTGGATGGGCCGACTGGACGCGAGGCCCATGCGACTGGAGGAGGAGATTACTTGCAAGATCCCGGATTAGTAGCAACTGATGTGATTCAGACTTATCCTCATGTAACCCTAGATCGGAGGTGCCTATATAAACCCCCGAGTAGACCCTAGAAGACAGACCATCTTGGATCCAATCTCCCCTCATTGCTCTTGGTGTAGCTGCCGACTAAGCCCACCCCCCTCCCCATTGTAATTCTCCACAGAGTAATAGATCTAGCAGGACGTAGGCCTTTTACTCTCCGGAGGGGCTGAACCTGGGTAAAACCTTGCGTCTTGTGCACCTCGCTCCGCAGATGGTTGTGTCTCCTTGCCCCCGCATCAACGAAGTGTTGCACCCTGTAGCACCTGTCGTGGTCATATCCACGACAGTCTATCCACGATAACCCATATCATGTCCTTCCTTTTACTGGTCATTGGTAATCCGGTAACAAAATCCATTCCAATCTCATCCCATTTCCATTCCAGAATATCCAAAGGTTTAAGTAGTCCAACAGGACTCTTATGTTCTGCCTTCACTCGCTGACATGTGTGGCATTCCGAGACATACTTGGCTATCTCCCTTTTCATGTTGTTCCACAGAACATCTCTTTCAGATCCATATACATCTTCGTACTTTCCGGATGTATTGAGTAAGGTGTCTCATGAGCTTCCTTAACTATGATTGCCTTAACTTCTAGATCATCTGGTACACATATCCTCTTTTGAAAATATAATGAGTCAAATTCTCCCACATGGAATTCTGATGGTTTTCCTTCCTATATCCTCTTAATTTTCTCTTGGATGAATGGATCATCAACTTGTTTCCGAATGATCTCATACTTCAAATCAGAATACATCTCATCCATAATCCTCAAGGTTGCTACACTTCCTACTGCATCACCTTGAATGAGTAAGATCTGAGCTTCTTCTAGTTCTTTCCGAAGTTCCTTTGGAATTTCCCATTCCGTAGGTTGATTCTCAGTACTTTTTCTACTCAAAGTATCTGCTACTACATTAGCTTTGCCTGGTGTATAGTTGATTGTCAATTCATAATCCTTGACCAACTCTAACCATCTTTTCTGAATCATATTTAATTCTTTCTGAGTAAAGAAATACTTCAAACTTTTATGATCCATATATAGCTCACACTTGGATCCATAAAGAAATTGCCTCCAACTCTTCAAAGCATGGACAACTGCCGCCAACTCTAAGTCATGTACTGGGTAGTTGTGTTCATGTGGCTTCAGTTGTCTTGATCCATAAGCTATCACTTTTTGGTCTTGCATTAAAACACATCCAAGTCCATTCTTGGAAGCGTCACAATATATTGTATAATCCTTTCCTGGTTCTGGAACCGCTAGTACTGGTGTTGTAGTTAACTTCTCTTTAAGCTTCTGGAAAGTTGCTTCACACTCTTCAGTCCACACAAATGGGGTGTTTTTCTTTAATAACTTGGTCATTGGTCCTGCAATCTTCAAAAATCCCTCAATGAATCTTTGATAGT
This sequence comes from Lolium perenne, assembly GCF_019359855.2. Classification (NCBI taxonomy): domain Eukaryota; kingdom Viridiplantae; phylum Streptophyta; class Magnoliopsida; order Poales; family Poaceae; genus Lolium; species Lolium perenne. Next base: position 121,352,413 of record NC_067249.2, on the reverse strand, counting down.
AACCGGCCATTCCAAGGAATCCTCTTATTTCCTTATCCTTCTTGGGTGAATTCCACTCCAATACGGACTAAAATTTACTTGGATGCACCGCTATACCCTCTTTGGTTATGACATGTCCAAGAAGTTCTACACTATCCAACCAAAACTTGCACTTGCTGAACTTAGCATACAGCTAATGTTCCCTCAAAATCTGCAAAACTATCTTCAAATGCTTTATATGTTCTTCTTTGTCTTTGGAATATATCAGAATGTCATCAATAAACACTATCACAAACTTTTCCAAGTACTTCATAAATATCTTGTTCATCAAATTCAAGAAAATAGTTGGTGCATTTGTTAGTCCAAATAGTACAACCAAGTATTCATGGTGTCCATATCTCGATACAAAAGCTATTTTCAGAACATCTTCCTTCTTAATCTTGATTGGTGATATCCTGACCTCAAATCTATCTTCGGGAAGACTCCATCCTTGAACTTGATCAAACAGATCTTGAATTCTGGGTAAAGGGTACTTGTTCTTGATCGTTACATTGTTGAGATTCCTATAATATTCACACATTCTCTTGCCTCAGTCTCTCTTATCCACAAATATAACTGGAGTTCCCCATGGTGATACACTTTCTTGAATAAATCATTTATGTTCCAGTTCATCAATCCGTGCTTTCAACTCCACTAACTCCTTTGGTCCCATCTTATATGTTGGTTGAGCTATGGGTGCTGTGTCTGGAATCAGGTCTATTGTGAATTCTATCTCCCTACCGGGTGGCATACCCGGTAATTCCTTGGGAAATACATCTTGAAACTCATTCACCACTGGAATTTCTTCAATCTTTACCTCCTTCAAACTATTAAGCTCCAATCCTATCTCCAACTGAGTGTATTTGTCTCCCTGAAACACTATCTGGCCTCCAATGGAATTGCGGAGTGATACTGTTTTGTCTCCACAATTTATCACTACTCCATTCTGTGTCAACTAGTCCATCCCTAGGATGAATGATATATCCTTCATGGGAATGATGAAAAGGTCCATGAAAATACACACAGTCACATATGGTTATGACTTGTGCCTCTTTCACGTGGGTTACTGAGATCCCCCCCCCCCCCCCCCCCGCGGATAAGACCATTATGGGATATTCTAGTTTTGAACATCTAATCCCGTATTTTTCCACAAATTCCCATGCAAGGAATGAAGTAGTTGCTCCCGTATCAAATAGTACTTTGTCAGGATGAGTAAGAATGCTGAGCATACCTAGGACTGCTTGGTCCGACTCTCCAGTTTGCTCTAAGGTTGTGCAATTCAGCTTTCCATACACCACTTTTCTCATCAATATGACCCCTAGTAAGGTTATTAAGCTTGAAACACTGCTTTTTTGCACAACCTTCGTCCCTATAATGCGCGTAAACTAAACTTTTGCTCCAAGCAACGTGTTTTCATTGGTTATAGTCCTCTACAGAAGGGTGTCAAATGTCTCGATGTGTCCACTGGTCATGTATATATATGGATGTTGATTTTGGTGAGAACGCGTTCCCGTTTTCCTCTCTCCATCCAAATGTAGGGGCTCAACTTCGCTCCGAAATTCTCCTTTTACCTAATGATGTCTTACATGAACATGGGAATGCATCTACCAATGATCAAATGCCCAATGTTCTTTATATACCTATGTATAACCATGCACCACAATTGCTCCTATTCATACTATAGATCCCAACACCGAAAATTCGAGTTCAAATGCTGCTACCAGCTCTTCAAATAGTGCATAAATATCCATGTCTGCACAAAATGACACGCATGGCGCTCAGGAGATGGTTCTCCCGCATCACCGCCCCCGCACGAGTCGCGTGCCACCACGTACGTCTCCTACCCGGTACCCTTCTCAACCTAATTCTCTGCGCGGTCCCCCGTCGCCGACAGGGTCCATCAACACCTCTAGCTCTCCCAGGTCGCCCCACGAGCGCGCGCCTGCTAATGACAACGACAGTTCGCTGTCCCCATCCTCTGCAGCCGGATCTTCTGTGGCTGCCTCCTCAGCTGGTCATGACCCTGTTTCGCCTCAAGCTCCACCACCGCCTCTTCCTCTTGGTCCTTGGACCCGGCTACATCAAGGTATTCTTCAACCTAAACAATATACTGATGGTACCATTTGGTATGCCATGTTCCCATCTACAGGTGAGCCAAGCAACCTTTCTGATGCGCTTGCGGGTGCACATTGGCGCAAAGCTATGGAAGAGGAATATATGCTCTCCTTGAAAATAAAACCTAGCACTTGGTTCCTCCCAACTCCACCAAAACTCTAACAGACCGCAAATGGGTCTATCCTATCAAGAAACATGGTGATGGCACTATTGATTGTTACAAAGCTCGTTTGGTTGCAAAATGTTTTAAACAACGCTATGGAATTGATTATAAGGATACTTTAGTCCAGTTGTCAATGCAACTATTATCGGGCTTGTTCTGGTAGTTGTTGTCTCTCGTAGCTGGAAATTTTGACAGCTAGGTATCAAGAGTGCGTTTCTTCGTGGCGTTCTGGAAGAGTAAGTGTACATGAAACAACCTCCATGTTTTGAGAACTCTCTCACTCCCCATACATATGCAAACTTGATAAAACTCTTTGTGGTCTCAAGCAAACTCCTCGGGCATGGTATGCTCGTTGCGCCGTCTACGCAATGGTGAACCCGCACATCGTTGTCCTCCTTGCGGGCACCGGTGTTGTCCTGCAGCTTCTTCTGCGACTCGATCGACTCGACGATCGCCCACTGCTGCGCCGCCTGCTCCTCTGGGTCTGGCCCATCATCATCGAACCAGTCAAAGTCATCGTCGTCATCTTCCTCCTCCTCCTCCTCCACTTGCGCCGCCGCCAACGCCTCTGCCTCCCAGGCCACCGCTTCCGCTGCCGCCACCTCCTGCTCCAGCTCCTCCTGCCGTTGCCGTTGATGGAGCTCCCAATGCACCACCGCTCGTGCAGCTTGTTCGCATGCAACTGCCGCTGCAGCTGCTCTGCACGTCACCACTCGCCCATCTCCTCTGCCCGACGGATGCACGTATCTTCCACCGTGGCAGCATCGAACGCCGCTATGGTGGTTGCTTGCGCCACCTCCTCCGATGCTTCATTGTCCGCCAGCTCTGGGTCAATGTAGAACTCCGGTGGTGGTGGAGATGGAGGTGGAGGTGGAGATGGTGGTGGAGGCAACTGGCCGCCGCCGGCGCGGCTCATCATTGCGCAGGTGGTGAGCAGGCGACGAGGCATGTGTTGCGGTGGAGAAAGGGATGCCGGCGGCTGTGGTGGCATCCATTGAGCGGAGGAGGCCTTTTATAGGGGCCGGAGACGCGAGAAGAGGCGGGAAGAAAGCGCAGGAAGAGGCAAGAAGTCGCGGGAAGAAAGAGCGGGAACGCGCGGTGGCGTGCGAACTGTAGCGACGCGTAGAGGAGGCGCAGAGCCGCATCGGGGAGGCGCAACGCCGACGGGATGTCTCGCCTGCCCCTTTGTCGCCATTAAGGCAAAGCTACGACGCTTTGTTTGTGTGTCAATGACGCGTCGGGCCCACCACTCCTCGCCACGCTTCACGCTCTGTCCGGCGCGCTCGAAGCATACCCTATGGAGCAGGGACGGGCTCGGGATGCCGGACAGCGTATTGGGCCACGCCTGGCGGAAAGGGCCTTTGGGGCGCGCGGCTGGGGCCGATAAAATGCCCGGCGTTCCCCAAAAGCCTTTGGGGGACGCGAATAGAGATGCTCTAATGTGCCCACCGTAGTTCTCCGGGAGCACACCATCCCTTACGGTGAGTTTGAGCTTGACGATGCATCCAAGATCAAGAGAAGCCTGCATCCCAACAGCGACAAAGATTCATGCCCCTGGGTTTGCTGCGGAAACTAGACAACCGCCTCGCATTGTCGCCGATTCTGCTTCCGATGAAGAGCCGTCGGCAAGCGCGAGATTGACCGGCGGCGGGGGCACCTCGGGAAACTTCAATTAAACTCCTCCACGCTCTTGCCGTTGACGAAGAAAGGGGATAGAAGGGAGATAGGGTGGTGATCTCGGTGGAGGTTAGGGCGGCCCGTAGCGCCGCAGGGCGCTGAGGTAAGAAAGGAGATACCACGGAACTGCCCGGTTGGTGCGGTGCGTTTCGTTATCTTTTTAAGGGTGCGCAGACATGAAAGTGAAGTCGTGGATTTTGAGGGCTTAAATTGCAAAATGTGGGCGACGGTCGTATCGGTGTTTTATTAGTAAATATTGAGATTTATTATCATTTTGTTCGGGAACAAGTTACAAATAAGTTACCGGATATCAAATTTATCTCCAGCAAGGATTAGGCTGCAGATGTATTCACAAAAGCTTTGCCTGTCAAGAACCTTGATGACTTCAGGTGTAATCTCAACCTTTCTCAAGGCAATATCTGTTCAATATCTATTCTTCTAGGTCTCCTTTCTCTGTATGTATATGGATATGGAGTAGTACTCCAATCCTATACGAATACCTCTCAATGTATTGCCATAGTGGGGTTTTTCCACTCATATATTAACACGTACCCGAGCCTCCAAAGGGGTATGGTTTTCTGCCCAAATTACAGGGTGGATAGATCGGTATAACTTGGACACTTCGGAGACGTCGCAGTAAGAAAGTGGCATTTGTTTTTCACAGTCACATGGAAAGAAATATTTCGCTCCATACAAATTACAAAGATTTTCTTGTGATGTACAGGGTGATAGACAGAGAAAATTAAGACAACACATTAGTGCAACTGCAAATTCAGTAGCATCTGTCACTCAACATCATAAATTATAAAATTGTTCATCATAAATTATAAAATTGTTGAAAGCGATAGTGATTTGCTGATAAATGAGCTGAACATGAATGTGAGAACCAAGTCTTGCATTGCTGACACCGTCCAAGAAATCAAAAACTCCCTCTGGTCCTTCCAGGAAGCAAAATTCTCCAAGGTTAACAGAGAGGCAAATAAGGGTGTTGATGGTTTAGGCATAGTGCGTTGAGTGATGTGGTGTGGTTGGGGCGTGCCCCACTCTGTGTGGTGGACTTGCTGTATCAAGATTGTAAGGTTACTGACAATGGTTCTGATTAAATGAAATGCCCTATATTCAAAAAAAGAAAACATCAGAAATTATAAAACATGAATAGTCACTTTTGGAACTTATGTGCCTATGTTGTGCGGGTCCAATGCTGGTCATGTTTTTATTTGCAGGGGAATCTCAGGAATAGAGGCAGCATTGCACTCATCACAAGTACATGAAAAATGGCTCCATATGACATAACATAAACTTATTTCCATTCTAGAAAATGGAAGTCTTATTACAACCGGGGAACTGCATCGATGATGCGTATAGCCAATTATTCTGCACGTCCTCTTTGACGTCGGGAACATAAAGTTATTATATGATCCTTAAAACACAAGGACCAATTTAAAATAAAGGCTGAAGTAAAGTAGAAGCCCACACCGCTTCTAACTACCTACTACAATTCGGCGTTTTTTTTGCACAACTCCGCAATACAATGTGCAAGAACCATGGACTGATGATCATCATCTGGCCTGCACAAAATGCGGAGAGATCTTTGGCGCAGGTGGGGCGAACAAAGGAACTAATATTCTTCACCTAACAAAGTAGCATCTGGATTGAAATCCTGCAGTAAGAAAAGAAGTTCAGATTCAGATGCACCTGACGTGCCCAGCAAATTCATATGCAGAGCCTAAAAAGTAGGCAAAGTGAATGAGAATAGTTGTTACCTGACTATCCATGTTAGCAAAAATATCCTCCAGAAAGTTAGAAGTGCTGTAGGTTAGCTGATCATTAGAAGCTTGCTGCCCAGCTGGGTCATCTTGCACAGGTAGAATGCCAGATGCACCCTCCCCGCCATTAAGCATCTGAGTCTGCGGTGCGACAGAGCTGTCCAGATGGCCAGGTAATGCAGAGTTGCTGCTTCCACCACCATTAACCATCTGAGATGGCGGCACGAGAGAGCTATCCATATAGCCAGGCAATGCGGAGCTGCTGCTTCCACCACAATTTACCATCTGAGCCGGCGGCGCGACAGGGTTGCCCGCCTGAAGGTTAGGCGATGGAGAGTTGGTGCTTCCGTCATTGACCATCATCTGATTCATCGATGAGAAGTTGGCATTGGCCATCTCCATTGGGGCTGTGTTGCTTGCCATGTTGAATAATGGCATCATCTGCTCACTGTAGACACCCACTGATGTGGTGTTGTTGATGTTGACCCCTTCCATCTGATTCTGCAGCTGCTCATTCTGAAACATGGCCATCTGGCCAGATGCGGGTGAAAAGATTGTCAGTTGATGGTTGATCTGGGGGAGGTTCACGTTCACCTGTGATGATGGGAGGAGAGGTGCCGTGCCCATCAGTTCTGGAGGCTGCACCGGGAACTGGTTTGTAGGTTCTAACAGCCCACCATTTGGCATTTCTGCTGGGAAGGAGGAGCTGCCAGGATGGGAGGAAGGCACCACGCTTGTGTTCACCTCCAATAGTTTCCCACGCAGAACACTCACGTAGGCTTTGCGAGAACGGATACGAGCAGGGCCATGGATACGAGGAAATGCATCCTGCATTGGGTGATCTGATGTCTTTGCCAATGGGCCAGAAGCGTCGCGGCTTCCTGGCATGAGGCCAACATTATCGACTGTGCCCGTGGCCCATTTCCTTGGCTGAACATAAAGACCTTGAGGTGCTTCGTATAGATTTTGTGAACCACAGGAATACAGGGCTGACGACGGCGGGAGTGGGACTATCTGCTGACCCATGTCCATGTACGAGTCCCTCCGCTCGAACAAATCACCCAGAGGATTAGGCTTCGTGGGGTCATCGATTACTCTTTTCAGATAGAGCCGATACTTCTGAAATGAAAATATATATGCAAGAACATATATATGAGATTCATGCTCATGGGAAAGAAATGGAAGGCATGCGCGAAGCAAAAAAGATATGAAGGTGTTTCAAAAGCGCTAGACATGTTGGGGCATGCAACATATCAGATATGTCCCATATTTTCACAAATGAAACGCTATTTTCTTACACACATCTACATAAAAGATGCATCACTAAAGGTTGGACTAATAAACGAAAATCTGGAAATCTGGAAATAATATGAACAAAAGCATAAGGATATATAGAAGTTAAACCTGTAAGTGGCTCGAAACACTCTCCCTACTAAGGTTATGGACATTCATCATTTCTAATATTGCCTTTGGAACCGCCCCTGCATTTACGTAATCATAACATTTTGTTACTTAAAAAAATCCAAGAACCATAAAATTAATTTTGGTGAATAAGCAATGAAAAAATTGTGAGATCTTACGATCGAGGCCAAGTCGGTTAACAACTTCTAGGAACCTGTTGTGTAGGTCACCGGTCCATGACACCCTTGGTTTCTTCCTGGTGGTTCGCACACTCCTGCTTGAGACTTCTCTATCAGTTCTCTTCTGCTTTGAACACTTCTTACTCTTTGCACCACCCTCAGCAATCACTGGTTGCCCCACCCTCTGGGCAGCATCATCACTGTCACTGTTGTTGTAGTTGACAGCGACGTGGTTTTTCCTTACAACATGTTGCCATATGTTTCTGATATCATTGATATCCACGGGTTTCACAATATAGTCACACGCCCCATGCTTTATCCCCTTGTACACGGTTGCCTTTTCTCCGTTCACAGATAGCACTGCGTGACATAGGGCCAGAGACTAAGCTTTGGAATTTGGAAATTTAAAAACTTTAAAACTTGACATCGAATTATCCTCATGAGTCCAGATCAAATATTTGAGTTCAATATTTTTAATTACAACCCAATTGTAGAAGCCAATATGTTACACTTGATGAGAAAAATTGCATCACGACAACAGTTAGTTTGATGCATCAAAGTAAAACAAACGGGGTAAAGTTTACACACCCAACAGAAAGAATCAAAAATAATGGCCACATACCTAACCGTAACTCAATGCATATATAGAAACCATCACACCATATTCATAACTTCTAATTATTGCTGAACTTCAAGATCAAGTACTGTTATTGACCACCTTTTTTCCCTAGCCTATTAGTAGTAGCTACCGTCCCAGGAAATTTTCTTATACATGTAAAGTGGTCATCTAAAATTTCAGGTTTCGTATGATTATTATCCGCATGGCAAACAGTTTTATTATTAAAATTTAGTCAAATAAATATGTGTTTTAGTTACACTTTCTCTAAAATTGATGGAACTACAAATTTATATGCCATCCATATGCTAGATCCAGTCAATACATGTGTCTGCATAAAAGGGACTCTCCTACTTTATATGCTATTGTCAGGAGTAAATAGGTTTGAAGACCGTCAACTGATCTCAAGTAAGGTATAAAAACTGTCTCTTTTTTAAGCATGAAGAGAACTTAGTTGAAGCGGAGACTTTAATAAATAATTACTGGAAGACCCATCATGAGTTCAACTAATACACACATGTATCTGTTTATTTCGATTTTCGTATCTCTGGTAATAGAATTGCAGAGTTCATGCATTACGTATAAAATTAATAAAATAAAATCATCTATAATTATATATCTTCTACCACAAACCCGCATGAACCGACACCCCACCCCCACGTAACTCATGTGTCGCTCCATCTCCGCTCCACTGGCCATCCGATTTGACTGATGCACGGTCAGATGGGACCACATTGGTTTGGCCTAAAATTGGATTCTTTCAAAAAAAAAACTAGGATTCTACCACCCCGCCATCTCCCAATACTCCTAATTGTAACCATCACCGCCATCTGCTCGCTAGTCGTCTCTTCTACCACCCCGCCTTCATGAACCGCCATCACAGCCGGTCCCGCCATCCCCACCTAACATATGTGTCTCTCCACCTTCGCTCGGCTCCTCGCTAGCCATCCGAGCTAAAAGACGAACACTTAGATGGGACCGCATTGCTCCATGCCGATACAAATGATGCATCAGATGTGACTGTGTTGCTCCATGTTGATAAACATGATGCATTAGTTTGGTAATAACTTAACAAAAAGTTGCATGTCCCCAATTCGAGAAAAAATTGTTTGATTTTATCTACAAAAACTAGGAAGTGTGTGTGCGCAACAACACATATATGCACATCCTTCTATAAAACTCAATGCATGTACTCGTGCCATATATAGAAACATTGCTAACCTCATGAGTGAGGACTAATAAACGTTCTTAATGACCATGAGCTAGACAACAAATAGTTAGTAAAACATGAGCTAGCAAAGCTGGACAGTGCAAGAGAGATTAGTTATACTGATGACTGGTAGATCCATCTCGAGGCCGATGATCTCCATGAGCTGGAAGCCATCCATGTTTGGCATGTGCACGTCGGTGATCACCAGGTCGAACTGCTCCTCCTGTTCCTCCCTCAGCATCTTCAGCGCCGTCATTCCGTCCATCACAATCGTCGCTGCATCAAACCCAATGAATCAAGCATGGCAAGGATTACTCCTAGCTTTGACTGGTTCTAATGGGTTAGGGCAAAAGGAGAGGAGGAGGAGGCAGATCGAGAGCGCTCACGCTTGTAGTTGCACTGGCGTAGGACGGCCGCCAGGACCCTCAGGCAGACGCGGTCATCGTCGACAGCAAGCACGCGCAGCCCATTCGGGAAGTTGTCCTCCGCCACCACCGCCGGTTCCTTTCCATGTCTTCGGTCACCGCTAGCCATGCCTAACATATAAAATGAAACAACACCCACAATTAAACAAACATATAAAAGGAAACAACACCCAAAATCGCCCCTAAAACCCCCACCTTTCCAACCTTCCTCTAATGGCTCCCTCGATTGAAGAAGAACAATCTACTTGGACAGAGAGCAGAGATCATGGTGGATGGTCTGTAGGACGTGCGGGAAGCGCAATTTATAGGTCGGGGAGCCCTGGAAAGGTGCAGTGGGAATCGCGATGTGGTCCCCTACCAGAGAGGGAAGGCGCACACTCACGCGCCACGTGTTGCCACCAATCTTCTACTCATTAATTTCTATTTTGTGGCGTTACAATTAAATTTTTATCACTAGTGTTTGTCCGTTTGTGATGTTACCCGTGGGAGGGGCAGCGAAACCACGGGCACGCTGCTGGTTTCTCGCTTCAAACCAAAATTGGGAGCGGTAGTGAGATCACCTGCTGCCACGTAGGGCTCATATTCGTTCATGGCAGCAGATATATAGAGAGAAAGTCAGACCTTCCAGTCTACCATCATCAATGCAGAGAATTAACACCCGTAAGTGTGCCTAATTAAATTACACCTAGTTTTTGTTTGTTTTACGTTTCTTGTTCTTTTGGTAAATGGGGAGGTCCCCTTGAACTCGTACTTGTCCATAATTAAACTTGCCCCTTTTTTTAGCTAGTGTTTATCAGGCATAAGATCAATAATTCTAAGACTTACATACCTTTTGGTTGGCTCAAATAATTTCACCTCCCGTGAGTTTTGGGCCATAGTTGCTCAACCTGATCTCCACTTCATTGCGTAAGTGCTTCCCTGTAACAAACCATCCATAGATGTAGCATTATTGGGCACAAAATTGCCAAATCGACGTTAAAAATTCATAAGATGATTTTTTGGGTGAATCAGATCCATTGTATTGATAAATGATCAATCCGATCTTTCTTAAGTAAGCGGTATGTGCCACAGCTTATCCGGTGGTATAAATGATTGCATGGAGTCAACGTATCGCGTGAAAATGGAGAAACGACAAAAACTCCGTACTGAGTGAAACACCGCTGGAAAATGCGAGGTTGCTCCAGGCGACAGATGCTCTCGATTGATGCCATGTTTTCATTGGTTGAAAATATTGTGGGTCCATAGGGTTCATATGACATTTTAATAGCACACTGCCAAATACCGAATACACGTGTTATACGACCAGCATCTCGGGGAGAGAGAGAGACCATGAGCTTGTTTCATACTTTCTCTCCCCATGTTTATTTTGCAGCGGCGGCCCAACCAAGACCAAGCAGCGGCGTGACCTGATGCGATGCATAGTGAGCATGATCTGAGGGGCGGCGCATGCACCGGGAGCTACGGCGACGGCGCATGCATCGCGAGATGAAGGAGACCCACGCAGGCAGTGGAGCCGATGTGAGCTAAACCTAGCGGCATGACCTGAAGCAGCGCATGGAGCGACCTAATGCGGCAGTGGCGCAACACATTATCGATCGACATGCTCGAGAACTAGGAGCGGAGCACGACTATGGACAAGGCGATGATGGTGATGGTGAAGGATGGAGTGAGGACGATGATGAATGAGGTCGGCATTAGTGAGGAAGGTGGACCTGGTATGATCGTGGAAATACGCATATAGGTGGTTGGTGAGGGAGCACCTGGAGGAAGTGTATGTAGCCCTACCGAGGAAGATGTCGCAGAGGGAGACGAGATCTCCAGTGTGTGTGTGTGTGGAGGGGGTGATAGGTAGCCGGGGAGGGGATCAGATCACTGTAGATTTTTTCCATATAACATGCTATTGCCGGATATATATAAAGTTTCAGGACATCCAACAAGATTTTACACCAACGAGTTTTAACGAGGTTCCATCACACATAAACCTGAACAAACCGAGTTTTAAAAACAATTGTGGAAGAAAAAAAAAAAGGAGCAGACATCGCAGGAGCTGGCAGACCTAGGAGGGAGAAATTTCTCTTCCCTTCGAAGGCACCATGTATATTATATTGTACTCATTAAATATGACAATTTAGCGAGAAAAATACCCTGCCACCACATTGGTGCTACAAGTACCGTGGACCAAAAGATTTTGGAGTTCCTTCACGAGATAACTCTGTGTTGAAAACGCCCACTCTCATCCGCTAATACTACAATATTTGATAATATATAAACATATGTTCTTTTTTTCAAATATCTTCCAGATCAGTGATATTTGATGAATTGCCAATAATTTTGCATTGTTATTTAGGTGGGTCGAGACCTGCGTAGTCCAAATAAAAGATTCCAAGTTATGCGCATGGATAACTCTTCTATGAAATATGATACGTCAAATTCTAAGATTAAAGAATATGTTAAGGCTTACCATCTTTGAGGTGACATGTTCATGAAAACATTCAACGTTCAGAGATGTACACTAGTTGTTTTTCGGTGTGATGACACACCAAGTTCGGTGTGGTGGATGTAATAGGGCTTCTTTTGCCCAACTTCTTAAGCTTAATACAATGACGCGCAGATCTCCTGCGGGTTCACAAAAAAAACGTTCAAGAGAAAAAAAGGAAAGGACCATTAGCTAGAAATGGAACTTCAGTTTATCTCTCTCACCCACCATCCGTTCCGACTGATTACCCCGTCTTCTTCCTTTTCTTCCCCTCTTAATTGCATGGATCCTCGTAGAACTGAACAACCAGTAGCATGCCGGGTCATAAGCCTACTAAACAAAGTTTGGTGGAAGTTTTGTAAGTTGAAAATAATTGACATGTCTTAAGTCCATACCTTCCGAGTGACAAAGTACAGTTAACTTGTTTCAAGGCATGGTTGAACATAACTATCTTTTATTTACGGTTAATGGATATCGGGGCGAAAGCCAAAATCAATGTTGGGAGTTTGTAGCAGAAAACAAAAAAATTCTAACTAATGCAACCCGGTTTCCCAGATCTATATAGGAGTAATGCAGGAATATAGATGATATCGGTGACATACCCTCGTAGACCGATAGCGGTTAACGTTCCGCCATAATGTGATCGATGTAGTCTACTTCGTCGCCAACCTCGGGGTCGTGTGGACATCCTCCCATACCACAATGATTACCGAAAGTGCAACACCTCGTAGTTTCGCACATATACAGTGCTCAACGACCCTCCCGGCCTTAGATCCAGCTAAGGTTGCAGAAGAAGATCTTCTGGATCCGATTCCGGCAGCGCTCCCATGTACCGGGTGGAGTACTCCCTCCGTGCGCAGCTCTTCGAGGAACCACGGGTGGAGATAGAACTAGAGAGAGGGGAAGAGGAGAGGGAGGTTCCCAAGGGGTTTGTTGAGGGAGCTCCTCAGCAATGCCCACCATGATGGGCTTAGGGTTGATCGAATCCTGGAGGCTAACACGAGATATCGGATACCAAACAAACGGGGAGAGAGATTTTACCCAGGTTCAGGACCCTCGGTGAGGTAAGCCCCTTACTTCCTGCTTGTCTAATCTTGATTTATCGAGTAATACGGGTTACAATGGGGTAGCCGATAGACTACTATGGTCGACTCGCCGGGATGCAAGGATTTTAGGGTTTGTGTACTAAGTTGCCGTGGTTTGCGTATTATTCTTCTTCTGAGTTTGGTAGGTCCTCTCCTGACCTTTATATAGTAGGCCAGGTCTCGAGAGTCCTATCCGAACTTGACTAGATTACATTGAGATCTAATCTAAACCTTCCTTAAGCGATGTCTTCTTGCCTTGTTCATCAAGAATTCATCTCCTGGTAGGTCTTCTTCGTTCCAACCGACGTTCGGGCCCACCTTGACCTTGGATAAGCTTTGTGGTCCCCTAGTTGGACCAAGGATGGTAGACTAATATCGGGTACCCGAAGGGTAATGCCCACATCAGTAGCCCCCGAGTGACTGGCCAAAACGAAGGCTTTGGGCAGAGATTATTGTTGCTTCATCTGAATATTTTGATTAGTAGAAGGAAATTGAGTCTTCATGCTTGTCGTAGATTTGAAGTCGTTTGATATCGGGTGCTCGTCCCGATGGGATTAGCCTCGAGTCTAGATGCGGATTTTTACAACCGTGCGTAGAGTCAAGTTGTACTACTCGAAGATCTCACTGCATGCCGATGTTTTTTGAGCTTCTTCTATCACCCGGTACTTTTAGTATATCTGGTCTATTAACACTTCGGGTGAAAGCGAATAATTGATCATACGTAAGTGATGTTTGATGATATTTTATCATGGTTTTATAGATTAAATGAATTCAAATCACAATTGAAGTGTATGCAAAATATGAAGATTTCTCATCAAGTAGAAGAAAGAGGATATCTGCGTACATGAGAAAGACAAAAATATTTCAGTTCAGATACAAGCAATAGCGTTGTAAACATTGAGGAGACGCACACACGTGAGCTATGTTTTGCATGACTTAAAAATATGTAGAAGCTCTCTTAAGGGAAATGATTATGAGTGGGAACCACTATCAAAAGGAGGCAGTATTTGACTGATCGATCAAAGGATGAATCGGTCCATCGACCAGTACGTACATGTACGGGACTTGTTCAGTTGTTCTCTCTAAGCTGCAGGTAACTTCGCCGGTGGCTTGATTAGTTGAGACCTTTGGAGTGTATTGGGTGATTAGATAATCATCATGGGCAGCCATATGTATTTGGATGAGGGCCTCCACCGAGCTGTGCGGAGAGGTAGTTTCGTGACTGGAAGCACAACTCCCCGGAATACGTAGTCCTAAAGGGCAGGTATAAAAGAGCTTCATGAGGAGAGGCATAGAGATGGAATTGGATTCCTTTCCGGCCGCACGCGACGCCAGAGCTTCCTTTTCCACAGAAACCAATCTACATCATCACACTCGGATAAGAGGGGATAAATGGAATCATGAGGGAAGCCATGACCGTTGAGGCCGGGTCCCCGCCGGAACTGGGCGCTGGGCGGCGCCGCCGCAAGACACTTGCCCCTGGCGAGCTGCGTGGTCTTAAGGAGATCTCTGCGGTGGGGGGCGCGAGCTGTTTCGACGTTCTCGTGGAGGACGCGGTAACGGATAGTTCTTCCGATGAGTCGTGCGACTCCGACGTTCCTTACAACGTGGCCATGGACGTGGTCGGATCGCCGAGGGCGCCGGAGTGGTCGACGTTGGTGCAGCGAGGGAACAGATCGGACGAGGAGATGGTGGCCGACTTCTGGTCGGAGCTGGGCTATCCCACTCCGGCGTCGAGGGTCTGGGAGTCTCCCTCGCGGACGGCGAGCGCAGGTACGTTGTCTTCTCGGTCTTGCAGGGCGGAGGAGGTTCCTTGTGGAGGAGCGCCGGCGGCTTCTGAGGTACTAGTGCCGGTGGTTGGCGGACACCGCCAGGCTGCGACCTCAGCCCAAGGCCTACGGCTGCAGCGGAAGGTGAGGGCGGGGACGTGGCGTGGTCCTATCCCGCCGCGTCGGTTCTCGCCGCCGGCAATCCTTGGACAGTTCATCGTGGCGGCGAACGACGGCAATGCTCCGAAGGTGGGCGCCGTTACGGCCGTGTCCCACGGCGTGTCGTCTGGGGGGGCAGTTTCCCTAGCCCGTGCATGGTGGTGGGACCGGGAGTGCCTTCTCGTGGGCCGGGTTGGCCTACGTGTTGCGATACCTGTGGATGGACTCGGGTATTCGGTCAACGCTTCACGATCGTCCACAGCCGCCGCATTCTTCGTCCATGACTCCTTCGTCCACGCCTCCGACCTCATCGCCACCGCCTCAGGGATCGTCGTCGCTCCTGGTTTCTCCGCTGTCGTCGACGCTTGGAGAGCCTTCTTCCTCGACAATCTGTTCCCCTCGCCCGTCTGCGTCTCCGTCAAGGTCTGCGCCGCCCTCGCCTGCTTCATCATCGAGCTCGCCCACGGCTGCTTCCTCTTCATCAAGGTCCTCGCCGCGGGTGCCGAGATCTTCATCGTCCCTTCCTAGGTCGAGTTCTGGTTCGCCGAAGTCTTCTAGTGCTGCGTCCCCCGCCTCGACAAGTCCTCTGTGGGCGTCGCCGTCTCAAGGTCTGCGGGTCCAGGGGGCTTCTGCGGCTCTCCGTCGGGGGTGGGCGCCTCTGAGGCCACCGTCGTTCACGGAGATCGCTGCTCGCCCGCCGGCCGGTATGGCAGGGCAGCAGCAGCCTGGGGGCTTTCCTCCGCCACGGGGCTCCAACCCGGTTTCGGCCGGCCATGCTGGGTTGGCCCGCATGCCGGTTCCTGGAGGGATACCGCCCATGCGCCCCCCCCCCCCCCCTTCGTCGGTCAAGCGGCTCAAGGAACTCCGAAACCTGCTGCTGCTCCGTTCCGCCCGGCTGCCGGGGCCGCTCAGCCACACCTTGCGGCTGCGCCGGTCATTGGGTCGCATCTCCCGTCGCGGCTGTATTTCCCGCAACCTACGGGTCTCATCCAATGGGGAGCGGTCATGCCGCAGGGCCCGACGATGCCTCAGCCTCCGGTCATGCCTCCAATGCAGCCTCAGGTTGCCGCCAGGAAGCATAAGAGTAAGAAGAAGAAGACGGTGCAGCCTACGACGGTCCAGGGAGGGTCGGCTCTCGCCGCTGGAGCTCGGTCTCTCGGCCAGCCCTCCTTGCAGTCACAGGGCTATGTCTCTCAGGGATCGTTGGCTCCGATGCAAGGGCACCATCACATGTATCGGTTCCCCTATATTCCGTCAGGGTATGAGCAGCACGGGCAATTTCCATCACAGTTTCAGCAGGTACCTGTTCAGACTCAGCTAGGATAGAGTGTGTATGGACAGCCGCAGCAGCAGCCAGGGCCTCAGCCACCTTTGGTGCAGCAGCCGCAGCCTACGGCACCCCAGGCGGGTGCGGTGGTTCCGGCGGCGGAGGTGACCAAAGCAGCTGGTAAGTCCAAGAAGAGTGTTAGGTGTTGGAAATGTGCGGATAATTCTCATGCTGTGAAGGACTGCAAGGTTGACCATTACTGCTATATTTGTGATAAGAAGGCACACCCCACAGCTCGCTGCCCTGTGCTTAAGCTACCGCGACCGTCTGTTTTTGTTTCTGGGTCTGGTCTTCTGGAGACATATTTTACTGCTTTCCCGGACTCAGTGGTTAATGATGATCTTGCCCCGACTCAGTCGCCTATTGCTCTTGTAGTGGTCAGTGGTGATCTGGTGCCTGCAGATGTGATTGCTAAACAGGTGGCTCGTCGGTGTTCTGACCATCCCACTTGGAAGTGGGAGGCGGTTCCTCATAGTGATATGCAGTTTTTGGTTTCAGTTCCTTCCTTTCATGATCTTGATAGACTTGATGGTCTTCAGGTGGGTGTGCCTTCTTTCAGCTCGTCTATCTCCATATCCGCTTGGCAGTCAGCAGAGGTTTCTCACAAGGCTGAACTCGAGAAGGTATGGCTGCACGTCGACGGAGTGCCTCATACGCTGTGACACTTTCTGGGTTTGTGGGCTGTTGGTTCTCTTGTTGGTAAGACTGTTGATGTGGATCTTGTTAGTCTGAGACGCAGGGCGGTGGTGCGTATTCAGGTAGCCATGCTACAGACTGGGGTTCTTGGTGATCCGTCTGATGAGGCTCGCCCGATTGCTAAAGCTGATGCTGTGGTAAAGTTTAAGGCCTATGAGTTCCGCTTCCGCAGGGAGCCTGCAAATTATATTCCAGAGCCGGATTTTGTTCCTTTGGTTTGGGTTAAGAAGGATGATCCTGACGAGGGAGGTGACGGTGCTCCAGATGGTGGGGAGGATGCTATGGACACTTCGGAGCCGAGAGTGGGGCCTTCAGCTTCTGAGACTTCTCAGGTTCAGCAGGGAGGATCTAGCTCTTCACCGCCTGGGGTTACTCATGCTATGGCCCCTGTGTTTGCTGTCACGCCGTTTAATCCTAATCCGCAGACACCGCATGCTATTGAGGCGGTAAACAGGTTGCTGGCAGTTAGTCCTTCTTTGGAGGCTTCGCCTTCTGCATCGGCTACCGCTCGTGTGTCGGTGGATGATTTGCGTTTGGCTCTAGATGTTGTGTGTTCTGGTTCTACTTTTTCTTCTGGGCACCGCTCGGACATACCAGCTAGAGGTCGGGTATGTACACTCGCCCGTACTACTCCTGCGGCGGCCAGGCGGGCTACGGCTGCTATGGCCGCTCGCGAGGGAGCTCTTCACGGAGAGGGTCTCATGCAGCATGCCGGTAGGACGGCTGTGGGAGAGGTGTTGCCGCTTGGGGGGTCTTCTTCGCCCTTAACCCCACGGGCATCCTCACCTGCACCTAGCCGAGGGGAGGCCGAGGTGCCGGCTTCTCCTTCCTCCGCCGCTGGTGGGGGCTCTTCACCGACCCCGCCCCCGCAGACGACGCCTTCGCCACTTGGGCCCGACGGGGCTCGTTCGGCCAACCCCCCTACCGCTGTTGTTGCGATTGAGGGGGTGTTGTCCCCTTCGCCGCCCAGCCTGGAGAGCCAGCGGATGCCGCCTAGTAAGGCCTTGGGCTTGGACGTCATCGTGGCGTCCCCTCCTTCACCTGGGGGCGCGGCTAGACCCCCTCGGGTGGAGCCTGCTAGGGGAGGGTCTACTTCGGCTGCTACCTCCCCTAGGGCTGCCACCACCTCGCGGGCCTCGGGCGTCTCCGCGGTCGCCCCCATTCGTCGAAGTGCTCGCCATGGGGTCGGCATGGATGGGGCGATGGCGACGGATGAAGACTCCATGGCAAAGGCCATGCGTCTCAAGGCGGAGTCAAACCTAGACTTCTCAGGTACGGTTAATAGTTCAAAGTCTTTCTTATCGTTCCCAACACCTCTTATGGCTTCTAAGTTGCATAATGTGGGGCTTTCGTTGGGTTCTTCTATTACTTCTATTGCTGTTTCGGCTAATGCTCTGAGACGTATGGAGTTTGATAGACTCAAATTTACTCCTACGATTTCGAGTAAGTCGGATACCTCTTTTTCTGACGAGGATGAGGAGGAAGCATACGCCGTCTCAGACGGACAGCTTCTTTCACACCTTGTTGGAGAGGTGTCGGAGGTCGGTCTAGATGACACCGCTCTGGGCTCTTGTATTGAATTACAAGCTGTTGAGCGTAAATCAAGACTATCATCCATTAAGCGTAATGCATGGCCTAATAAAAAGGGTAAAGTGACTAAATCTCCAATTGTTTCTAAATGAATGGCATGTTTAAGAATAGCAGAGGTCTGAAGGACTTGGCTAAACACTTACACATCGCTGAAAGCATTAGGGAACATGTTTTAGATTTTTTTGCTATCTCCGAGACGGGGAAACGGAACTACTCAACAAGTTTTCTAAATCGCCTGTCAGGCGGGGAAGACTTTGCTTGGGTATCCTGTCCGCCTCGGGGGCGTTCTGGGGGCCTATTAGTTGGCATTTGAACTGCAACCATGGAAATTTTGGATAATTCTAGAGGTGACTTTCATATTAAGTTGCACATCCGGAATAAGTCTGATAATTTCATATGGAGTTTGGTGTCTGTATATGGTGCTGCCCAGGATGTTCATAAACCTGCTTTTCTTCGGGAGTTGGTTAATTTAGCGAAGGATAATCCGCACCCTATCATCATAGGCGGGGATTTTAATTTGCTTAGATACCCTCATGAGAAGAGCAGGGGGCAGATTTGACACCCACTGGCCTTTCTTATTCAACGCTGTCATTGACAGTTTGGATTTGAGAGAGGTTTAAATGGGTGGGAGACAAATCACTTGGGCGAATAGTCTCCCCGAGCCTACTTATGAGAAGTTGGATCGCGTATTGATGGACTCAGATTGGGAATTTAAATTCCCTCTAGTATCAGTACGGGTTCTTCCTCGAATTGAAGCTTTGTGAGATCACGCCCCAATTCTGTTATCTACTGGTACACCCTTGCCGCCCCGTAGACGTCCGTTCAAATTTGAACTTGGATGGCTTAATCGGGATGGTTTCTCGGATATGATTAAATGTATTTGGGACAAACCGATTGCTGGAAGCACTCCAATCCAAAGGTGGAATAATAAATTACGCTCCATGCATAGATACCTTGGAGGGTGGGCTAGGCAGATGTCGGGACAGCTCAAAAAAGAGAAACTCAATCTATCATCATGTATTGATGCTTTAGAAGCTCTTGCTGAAGTACGTCCACTGACAACGCATGAGATTGAACTTAAAAGTCAATACAATGCAAAGTTGGTCGGATTACTTTGAGAGGAGGAACTCAAATGGTACCAAAGATCTAAATCCCGGTTCTTGTTAGAAGGAGATTCGAATACGAGATACTTTCATAGTGTGGCCAATGGCCGCCATAGAAAGAAACTCATTCACTCTCTGGTTCAAGATAAGAGTCTGATCGAAGGTCACGAGCATTTAAAGTCCTATATTACTTCTTATTATAAAGGCCTTTTTGGTGCCCCTGAGGATTCTGATATATCCATGGATGAATCCAGGATTGATGATATCCCCCAAGTGTCTCCTGAAGAAAACACCATTCTTACTTCTCCCTATTAGGAGGAGGAAATAAGAAAGCGGTATTTCAAATGGAACACAACAAGGCGCCAGGGCCTTATGGTTTCCCGGCTGAATTCTACCAAAGCTTTTGGGACATTATTAAATTTGATCTATTCGACCTATTTGCCGAACTACACGAGGGACAACTGGATATCTTCCGTATCAATTTTGGTGAAATTATTCTTCTACCAAAGGTTACTCATGCGGAAATGATTCAGCAATACAGACCAATATGCCTTCTAAATGTTTGTTTCAAGATTTTCACAAAAGTTGCTACCATTCGATTAAATTCAGTGGCAGATAAAGTGGTGCGTCCCTCTCAGACTGCTTTCATGCAAGGTAGAAACATCCTAGATGGGGTTGTAACCTTACATGAGACAATTCATGAGATGCATCTTAAAAAGTTGAATGGGGTAATACTCAAGATCGACTTTGAAAAAACCTATGATAAAGTCAAGTGGTCCTTTCTTCAACAGACCCTAAGAATGAAAGGTTTTTCTGAGGATTTGTGTGCTCTAATTAATAACTTTGTTTTTGGTGGGAGTGTTGCCATTAAGGTCAATGATGACATTGGTAAGTACTTTCAAACCAGGAAAGGTTTGAGGCAAGGTGATCCACTATCACCAATGTTATTTAACATTGTGGCGGATATGCTTGCAATTATTATAGAGCGCGCTAAATTTGATGGTCAAATTGAAGGTGTAGTCCCCCACTTGGTTGATGGCGGCTTATCCATCCTTCAGTACGCCGATGACACAATTCTATTTATGGATCATGACTTGGAAAAGGCATGAAATCTGAAATTAATTCTTTCAGCAT
The DNA here is from genome assembly GCF_019359855.2 of Lolium perenne. Taxonomy (NCBI): domain Eukaryota; kingdom Viridiplantae; phylum Streptophyta; class Magnoliopsida; order Poales; family Poaceae; genus Lolium; species Lolium perenne. The sequence continues at coordinate 121,331,504 of NC_067249.2, read as the reverse complement.
TCGAGCAGTTGTCCGGTCTTAAGATTAATTTCCATAAGAGTGAATTGTTTTGTTTCGGTGAAACCGTCGATGTAGCCAACTCATATGCTGAATTATTTGGCTGTGGGATTGGTTCTTTTACAATTAGCTATCTGGGTATTCCGATACACTATCGGAGACTCACTTTGGCTGAATGGAAAATTGTTGAAGAAAGACTTCAAAAACGTCTTACTAGTTGGAAAGGAAAATTACTATCCCTTGGTGGAAGATAGTTCTCATTAATTCATTACTCACAAACATGGTACTGTATATGATTTCTTTCTTCCAGTTACCAAAAGGAGTCTTGCATAGATTGGACTATTTGCGATCAAGATTCTTTTGGCAAGGGGATAGTGAGAAGAAAAAATACTGGTTGACTAAATGGAGTGTTGTATGCCGTCCGAAAGATCAAGGTGGACTTGGTGTTCACGACCTTGAAGTTAAGAATAGGGCTTTGCTCGGTAAATGGCTAGCCAGGTTGTTAACAGAGGATGGGGTATGGCAACAACTTTTGCGGAAAAAGTATGTTGGCTCAAAGGCGATATCCCAGGTTCTGTGGAAACCTGAAGATTCACACTTTTGGGCTGGCATCATGGCAACAAAGAAGCACTTTTCCCCATTTGGGTCCTTCTCCATTAAGAATGGGACGGAGATACGTTTCTGGGAGGATATATGGTTGGGAACAACCACTCTTCGTGAACAGTATCCGACCTTGTATACTATTGTTCGTCACAAAGGGGATACTTTGAAAAAGGTGATGGAATCTTTTCCCCCCTCTATGACGTTCAGGCGTGATCTTGTCGGTCCTAGGCTAGATTCCTGGAATGAACTGCTTCAGCGGTTAGGTTCTATCCAGCTAGTTCCGGGGATGGATGAATTCCGCTGGAGTCTAACCAAAAATGGCATATTTTCGGTTAGCTCCATGTACAAAGCACTATGCCTATCTACACAACCGGTTTTAAATAATAAATCCATCTGGAAGATGAAGATACCTCTCAAAACAAAGGTCTTTACATGGTATCTTCGGAGAGGTGTGATTCTTACTAAAGATAACCTTGTTAAACGCAACTGGCAAGGCTGTACGAAATGTGTGTTCTGTCACGAGGAAGAGACAATAAAACACCTTTTCTTCGACTGTCGTGTTGCTAGGTCTATATGGTCAATCATTCAGATAGGTTCTACCTTATATCCTCCCCGTAGCATTGCAAACATTTTTGGCAATTGGCTTAGTGGGGTGGATTCTAGGTACAAAACGATTATCAGAGTGGGAGCGATTGCGGTTGCATGGTCGCAGTGGCTATGTAGGAATGACAAGGTTTTTAATGTCAAAAATTCTTCCCTCATGCAGATCATCTACCGATGTACGGCTTTGCTCCGTTCATGGTCACCACTTCAGCGTTTGGAGGATCGCGACCTCTTTATGGAGGTGTCTACACGATTGGAGAACACGGCCACGGAGTTTATTTCCCAACATGGGTGGCTGCATAGTAGGCGAATTGAAGCCAACGGAGTGTCATAATAGTTGGCTTCTATCTTTATCATTTTTTGTATCACATATAGATGGATCCTTGACTTCGGAACGGCTGTGTGCATCCTGGTTATGTAGAGGCTGGGTGTAATACTTAAAACTAGTTTTAAGTAATAAAGCATCCCTTATCGAAAAAAAATCATCACACTCAACGGAACCACCGATCGACCTAGAAAATCCATCAATCCCACACACATAGGACCAGACCCAAGGTGCATATCTCGCGATGATGGGCGGCGATGTTCTCTTCTCAACCCGCCGCCAATGAAGCAATCCTAGTATGGTGAGTGAGGCGGGTAAACAAGATGCAAGATCCCATGGCATATAGGTTCACGTGTGTCAGATGATATCATCTTCTATTCCGACTCAAGGTTGTGAGCCATACAGGTTATGTGACGGCTGATCCCTATCCCCAATCACGACTTTGAGCCAGCAGGCTGTGTGGCAGGCGGTCTCTACCCGATCACGGCTTCGAGCCAAGCAATGTTATGTGACGAGTGATTTAATCCGATCACTGCTTATGCCATGCAGGTTTTGCGAGTCACCGCTGATGGCACACATGTTTCATGCCATGCAGGTTATGCAGCGGGTGATCATCATCCCAGATCGCGGCTTTATGTCTTATAGGTTTTACTTGAAGCCCATGATGGTACACGCGACTTCATGCCACACAGGTTATGTGGCGGGGGATCATCATGCCCGATCACGGCTTGATGTCCTACAGGTTTTGTGTGTAGCCCATGATGGTACACGCGGCTTCGTGCCACATAGGTTATATGCCATATAGATTTTACGTGTAGCTTTTGATCGGCACACTCGGCTTGATGCCATACAAGGAATGCCTCTCCTGATGCATTTGCCTCCTGTCGTTGCCTAATCGACGGTACCTCGGAGGAGGGATCCTCACGAGGGGGAGAAGAAGTAGGGGCCATAGGGCGGAGTGCACACGGGGCGGTGGTACGCGATTTACCCAGCTTCGGAACACCTGCACGATGACAGGGCCTACTGCTGCTTGTCTGGAATTATCTGGGCGCTTTCGCGATGTTACAATGAGTTGAGGTTGTCTCGCTTCTAGCTCGAGATCTCCCCTCAGGGCTCCTAGGATCCGGCTTATATAGGCGCCCGGATCTAGGGTTTCTACGGAGAGTCCTACCCGGAATACAACTTGCCTAACTACGGAATATTACATTGCCGTGTACGTCAAGGATCCACCTATTCCTAACTTGTCGTCATGGATCCGGCTTCCTTCATGGGCCTTCACGGATCTGACTCCTGGCATAGACCTCTTCGGATTCGGGTACCTCTGTATGTCGGTTCGGATCCGGGTACCTCTGTAGGGCGGTTCGGATCCGGGTACCTCTGTAGGGCGGTTCGGATCCGGCTACCTTCGTAGGGTGGTTCGGATCCGGCTACCTTCGTAGGGCGGTTCGGATCCGACTACCTTCATGGGGCGGTTCGGATCCGGCTACCTCATAGGTCGGTTGGGATCCGGCTCCTTGTTCCTGGGTTGGACATCTTCCATCTTGATCAACAACAACTGGGCCGCCCGGTGGGCCATATGCCATCACCACCATCTGTGGGCCACCCGGGCTTGCCGGAATCGGACCATATCGATAGTATACCTATGAAGTATATCCACAACAGTAGCCCCCGGAGTTCTCCAAGATTCACCGTTCTTCCATCCAGCTCAGCTTGCGCATGTATCTTCATCCTTTGGCTGGACGAATAATAGAGAATCTTGAAGGACTCCAAACTTCATATCTCCAACCAAGTATTGGTCGGAAACTTCATGATCCAATGGTCAGATTCTTCGGAGACACCATCCAACGTAATCTTCGGTATGGATCCGACTAGCCAAATGTAGGTTCGGATCTGACTAGCCAAAATATAAGTGTGGATCCGACTACCAAAACATTAGGCGCGGATCCGGCTACCGAAAATTGAGGTGCGGATCCGACTACCAAAAATTAGGTGCGGATCCGGCTACCAAAAATTAGTTGCGGATCCGGCTACCAAATATATAGGTGCAGATCCGGCTACCAAAAATTAGGTGCGGATCCGGCTACCAAAAAATTAGTTGTGGATCCGGCTACCAAATATATAGGTGCAGATCCAGCTACCAAAAATTAGGTGCGGATCCGGCTACCAAAAAATTAGGTGCGGATCCGGCTACCAAAAATTAAGGTGTGGATCCGGCTACCAAAATTCAATCAAGGTGCGGATCCGACTACCAAAAATATAGGCTTGGATCCGGCAACCCAAAATTCAGGTGCGGATCCGACTAGTTAGCCGGATTTTCGCCATCTTCTAAATTTTCTTGACATAACCATATGCAGCCCCCGAGTGTTGAGTCGGCTTGGTCCAAGGAGACTCGATGCTCAGAAACTTAGCCCCCAAGCGTCAAAGTGGAAATTTTTAGGCTTGTTGCTCCTAAGAGAACTTCATCGATGTAGCCCCCCGAGCGCCAAGGTGAATTTACTTGAAAATCGGGCTTGGAGCTCTTAGTGTAGCTTTATCTTTTTATGTGACTTAGGAATAGCATAAATCCCAAGCATCTAGGCGGAAATTTCCAGCACTGATACCCGAAAGGAAACACACTTTTCACCTAAGATCAAACCGTAGCCCCCGAGGGTTGGTTCCGGCTAAGCATAGCGGAATCAAGACTCAAGTTGCTTTTCCAGCTGTGCACGCCATGGATCCGCCTAACCTTCTCTCATTGGATCCGGCTAGCTTCCCGTGGGGCTTCGCGCGGTGCTAGATCTGCTTGAAAACACCTTAAATCGAGGACTATTGTACGTCCAAGTGTCATGTACCTGATACATAAACATAAAAACATATTTGTATTAAATTGTTTCTTTGATCATGTTCAACGAACAAATGTAAGGCGGAACAAAAACGGCCTTTGAACAAATGTTTGAAAGCTGAAACTATGCAGCAGTTGAACAACATAAAACTGTCAAGGCGGAAAAAACTCGACTATCTTGAACAGTTAGTGTAATTTATATGTTTTAAGGAAGTGCTGGTTTATCCGTTCTTCTGGTTTATATGCTTGACTTTTCGCGAGACGGCAGACTTTAAACACAGAACATCTGCTGAGGCGATATCGCTTAATAGCGAAACAATCAAGAACCTCAGAAACAGAGGCCGGCTTTAAGTACCGAGATGTCACTACTAAGGAATCCACACATAAAACAACAGAAAACGTGTAGGCCAGAAAACTTAAGCTAACGCCCGAAGGCGGAATTTTTGCAGCGTACTGGAGCCTTAAGCGGCAAAAACAGTACAAAGTTTTTCACGAGCGCAAGGCAAATCGTGGGAAAGATATGACCAACAGTGAAAGCGGTAAAAGACTCAGGATATGAGTGAACCAATCTTAATCTCATGATCATAAAATTTTAAAATATTAAATATAAATAGGGACTTAGCTCTTTTAAGTGGAGTCAACCGGTAGTGGCGGAGACAAGTCCACCATAGGCGGAGGCGAAGTAGACCATTAGTGACAAAGCCAGAGTAACACGCGCGGCTGAGGCAGGGAAACCGGAGACATCAATGGTTTAGGCCATTGCAGCGGAGGCGACGGGGTAACAGATTCCAAACCGGATGGAGTCGAGCCTAGCCGCAACAAAGACGGAATCAAAATAACCCGTGATGGCAGCAACGCTAGAGAAAATCAATCCGTGGTGCGGCAATGCCAGCCATGACGGAGAAAAGTCAATCTGGGATGGAGGCAAAATTTCCGCGTGACGCTAAGCGTAATGAGCGGCGCGGCATCTGTCATTTCCGACAACACCAGGCGTGCAACATGTAGCCAGGTTCTAGCTAGCACCTGGATTGATCTTTGCTCCACGTGAAGGAGTTACAAGTGATAGGCTCCACGATGTTTGGTTTATTTTTACGATCGCTGGATGCAGGTTACGCGTGGCACATGCTTCCGCATGGTGAACTCATGACAGAAACTATCTTGTTCTTGCTGCTGATCCCATACGGCGGTTCAGTTTTGCCAGCACAAACCATGCCGCAAGATGGTCGCCGATTCCGCACTGAATAGCTGTAGACTCGTATGTACACATAGCTGACATTGGATCCACAATTTACATGTTCGTGAAGTTTTTTCTTCGGCGTTCCGTTGAGCTGGTATATGAGATTGATTATCGCGGTGGCCCTATAGGTGCGGATCCGATCACCAAAATATAGGTGTGGATCCGGCTACCAACAATTAGGTGCGGATCCACCTACCAAAATTTAGGTGTGGATCCGACTTCCAAAAATTTAGGTGCGGATCCACCTACCAAATTTTTGGTATGGATCCGGCTACAAAAAATATAGGTGCGGATCCGACTACCAAAAATAGGTATGGATCCGGCTACCAAAATATAGGTGCGGATCCGACTACCAAAAACGTAGGCGCGGATCCGGCAACCAAAAACATAGGTGCGGATCCGACTACCAAAACCGTAGGCGCGGATCCGGCAACCAAAAACATAGGTGCGGATCCGAGTACCAAAAACGTAGGCGCGGATCCGGCAACCAAAAACATAGGTGCGGATCCGAGTACCAAAAACGTAGGCGCGGATCCGGCAACCAAAAAACATAGGTGCGGATCCGACTACCAAAAACGTAGGCACGGATCCGGCAACCAAAAACATAGGTGCGGATCCGACTACCAAAAACGTAGGCGCGGATCCGGCAACCAAAAACATAGGTGCGGATCCGACTACCAAAAACGTAGGCGCGGATCCGGCTACCAAAACCAGAATTTGAAATTTCCAGGTCTAAGGCGGATTCTTCCATGGAAAGCTCCAGCGACTCGGATCGGATCTTTGCAGCTGCGTCCTGCTCGGCGCCGGTCGTAGCTACATTACAGTGCATTTCCATCGAAATCAACGGTCTCGCAGATGAAGATGTGGAACCCGCCCGGTTCCAGCCTCCAGACGCCGCAGGCCCCACGGTGGGCGCCAACTGTCGTTGCCTAATCGACGGTACCTCGGAGGAGGGATCCTCACGAGGGGGAGAAGAAGTAGGGGCCATAGGGCGGAGTGCACACGGGACGGTGGTACGCGATTTACCCAGCTTCGGAACACCTGCACGATGACAGGGCCTACTGCTGCTTGTCTAGAATTATCTGGGCACTTTCGCGATGTTACAATGAGTTGAGGTTGTCTCGCTTCTAGCTCGAGATCTCCCCTCAGGGCTCCTAGGATCCGGCTTATATAGGCGCCCGGATCTAGGGTTTCTACGGAGAGTCCTACCCGGAATACAACTTGCCTAACTACGGAATATTACATTGCCGTGTACGTCAAGGATCCACCTATTCCTAACTTGTCGTCATGGATCCGGCTTCCTTCATGGGCCTTCACGGATCTGACTCCTGGCATAGACCTCTTCGGATCCGGGTACCTCTGTATGTCGGTTCGGATCCGGGTACCTCTGTAGGGCGGTTCGGATCCGGGTACCTCTGTAGGGCGGTTCGGATCCGGCTACCTTCGTAGGGCGGTTCGGATCCGACTACCTTCATGGGGCGGTTCGGATCCGGCTACCTCATAGGTCGGTTGGGATCCGGCTCCTTGTTCCTGGGTTGGACATCTTCCATCTTGATCAACAACAACTGGGCCGCCCGGTGGGCCATATGCCATCACCACCATCTGTGGGCCACCCGGGCTTGCCGGAATCGGACCATATCGATAGCATACCTATGAAGTATATCCACAACAGTAGCCCCCGGAGTTCTCCAAGATTCAGTCGGTGAATCTTGGAGAACTCCGGGGGCTACTGTTGTGGATATACTTCATAGGTATGCTATCGATATGGTCCGATTCCGGCAAGCCCGGGTGGCCCACAGATGGTGGTGATGGCATATGGCCCACCGGGCGGCCCAGTTGTTGTTGATCAAGATGGAAGATGTCCAACCCAGGAACAAGGAGCCGGATCCCAACCGACCTATGAGGTAGCCGGATCCGAACCGCCCCATGAAGGTAGTCGGATCCGAACCGCCCTACGAAGGTAGCCGGATCCGAACCGCCCTACGAAGGTAGCCAGATCCGAACCGCCCTACAGAGGTACCCGGATCCGAACCGCCCTACAGAGGTACCCGGATCCGAACCGACATACAAAGGTACCCGGATCCGAAGAGGTCTATGCCAGGAGTCAGATCCGTGAAGGCCCATGAAGGAAGCCGGATCCATGACGACAAGTTAGGAATAGGTGGATCCTTGACGTACACGGCAATGTAATATTCCGTAGTTAGGCAAGTTGTATTCCGGGTAGGACTCTCCGTAGAAACCCTAGATCCGGGCGCCTATATAAGCCGGATCCTAGGAGCCCTCAGGGGAGATCTCGAGCTAGAAGCGAGACAACCTCAACTCATTGTAACATCGCGAAAGTGCCCAGATAATTCTAGACAAGCAGCAGTAGGCCCTGTCATCGTGCAGGTGTTCCGAAGCTGGGTAAATCGCGTACCACCGTCCCGTGTGCACTCCGCCCTATGGCCCCTACTTCTTCTCCCCCTCGTGAGGATCCCTCCTCCGAGGTACCGTCGATTAGGCAACGACACCTCCCTTCCTTCTCTCTAGTTTGCTCAGGCCAGCCATGCCATTATGGACAAATGTGTGCTGCTTCTATGCTTCTCATGGCTACTGCTGCTATGCACTTGCTATGCTATCCTAATGCAATTACTAGGCTTACTGGTGCCATGCTTATGTTTCTCTAGGTCTACTGCTTCTTAATTGTTTACTGGTGGTTCTTGCTGTCAGCAGTGGCTAACAGCCTGACACTTGTGATGCTTGTGATGTTCTTCTGTGACTTGTACATGATCCAATTGATCCATGTGGTCAATAGTTGCCAGTGGCTAGGCTCTATGACTTGTTTGGCTGCTGCTCTAACCATTGACTAAGCCTCCCAGTCTTTGCTGGTTGCCAGTTGGTTAACCTGTGATGCCAATTGATGTGTGACTATATATCTAAATGCCTTGTGATGCTACTGGTGCTTTACCAGTGACTTAATTGTATACTTAGTGGATGATTAAGCTACTTGTGCTTGCATTATTACTTGGTCAAATGGTTTTGGTAGTCTGGTGTGCTTTACTGAAGCAATTGCTTCAGTAAACCTCATGTGCATGTCATGTTGTTGCCATGTGTTAACTTCTTTCAGTTATAACCGATGAACCATGTGTTGGTAATGATTCATTTGCATTAATAGTTGCTTATATGGATTCCAATATACTTTGGAATAAATTTGCTTGTCTGAACCTTCATGGTAATGAAGACAAACTTGCCTGTGTGGCTAGTTTGCTTGATAGGCTTGTACTGCAGTAGCTTGCTACTGAATCTAGTTGCATCTTATTTGGCTATCTGGTGGGTTTTATGAAAATATAAACAATATCCACAGTTGGGAATCATTTATATGAATGCCATGTGGATGCTTTTGATGAAAGCTGGGTTGATCTGATGGTTTAAGACACCAAATGGTGCTAGGTTAATTAGTTGGACACTGTTCTAGTTGTTCTAGTGTCTTGGATGGCTAGTACTAGATCTACTTATGCATATTCTGTAACTAGATACCTAGTTCTTGGTCTAGCCTCTTTTTTCCTAGCATCACTCGGTAAATACCAAGTGATGACATACCCTGTGGAGCATCTTCTCCACACCAAGTGTGTGTATGGGCATGCTTATGATGGATTTGATCATGAGATCAATCCAGGTATGATTTATACCCTGTTTCAGCTCCTAGATGGTTATTTTGTGTTGGTGTTGTGCTTCTGAATTGTTGATTTGATCAACAGACCTTCACCTCCTAGCTCATGGATGATCTTGCTTGAGGTCACCATGATCTATGGATGGTTTGGTTTGATTTTGGGGCTGATTCTGTGGATGATCTAGGGAAATACCCTACTGGTGTGTCTTGAGTTGTTCTTGCTGTTCTTCGTGTTGTTCTGAATGACTCAATCCTATCTCCAAACCATTGTGCTATTTATAGCACATGGAGTTACTTTACTTGGTCGACAACACTTGTGTGGCTGTGTGCTGTGTTGTCCAGCCCTTGCTCCACCTTGCTCATGATGGAGAAAAGATCCTGGCCACCCCTTTCGCTTTGGTTGGGACTTGATCCCCCTGCCAAGGCTTATCTCATGATTTTATGTTTCTTTTTACTGTCAAGTGTCAATGAAACTTGTTACTGGACAAACCTTTTGCTCTCTTATGCAGGTTTCAAGTTGTACCAAGCTTTGGAGAAGATCAAATGAAGATTTGATGAAGACTTTAGCATAGAAATAATTTCATTGATGTACTCTTTATTTTCTTTCTTATTTCTGTTTCATATATTCCATTTATTGTAATATAAAGAATTCCGTAATGACAATGTAATGTGTATATGCAATCAATAAAGCTCAAGGTTTTGTTTATGAGCTTTTATATAAATTTGATATTTACTTATGAATTATTTGTGTAAATGTGATGTGCTTTTGAATTATGAATTCATAATTCATTTATGTATGGATTACTTTATACTTTTTTTGTTTGAATTCAATTTTGAAATGCCAAATCAAATGTTCTCCCCAAACCCTAAGTTTCAAAAGAGATCATGTCGAAATTCATAGCACTCACACTGCTCTAACCCCTAATAGCAACGAGAGAAACCTCGATCCCTCTTAGGTTTTATGCAACAAGGCGCAAAAATTTCCCCGTTTTGCGATGAAATACACATCCCATTTCTAAATCTACTCTTCGTTGGTCCTATGTTCTGGGATATTACACAAGTTTACTCTTGCTCATGTCATATTAATTATTTTATATCAATTTACTCGCAAAGAAATATACTTATCACTCCTGCACTAAAAATAAAATGTTACTTTTCCAATTATGAATATGACTATGTGGTGGGCAATGGAACCATGGTATGTGTTGATGGTGGAGGTTCCATTGCAAGGGTTCTACTCATCTAGGACTAATCACGGATGCTGTCTAGTGATTCTAGCGTCGTACGTATCGCGTTAACCATGCGATCTTAATGGTTATGGGGAAGTTAGTTGTATCTTTTTCCTCTCGTATATCAACGTGTCAGTAATAAGGGTTGTCTGGCTCGGTCTATCTATTTGGTAAAGGTGAGGACTTTGGTCCGGAACGGTCTACCAATAGATATAGATACAGGAGAAGGCAGACTTATTCAAGGTCTATGATGGATTGTAAGGGTTATCTAGATCGGTCTACCAATAGATACATGAGAGGATAGACTTACAAAAGGGTGGGTATGCGGGTCGCAGAGAAGGCAGTGATTGGCTTGGTTCTTATACTGGGCCTCACACCAAGAAAGTGTGGACGAGAAAGTACGCCCGGTTGGCAATAAGGATAAGTTCTCTTATGGGAAAAGTAACGCACCTCTGCAGGGTGTATCAAATTGTGGTTGTCACTCCTAGTTTCGGGAAGGGAACTACGAACGCTGCAGAACTCCGTGAAGTTCTGGTCAACCTGTGAGGACTGGCGGACATAATTTTCAGAATAAAATAAACCTTTTAAAGAAATGTTTGCGAAACATGCATTGATCTGAGATTTTCTGATCAGTGGTCGTAGCTAGTGCATCAAACACCTTTTCTCTTTTGAATTTGCTGAGTACCTCTGTACTCACTCTCTTTCGACACCCTTGCTAGACTGTGATCATGAAGATGAGGCCTGCAGCGGAACACCAAAAGGGGACTATGAGTTGGTCTACGGAGAGCCAGACCTTTCAGGAGGAGTTGAAGACGTGGACTATACAAGGGCCTTAGTGTAAAAAGAAGGGACCCAAGTGTAGTTTGTATAATTTTGAGTACCCGGCTTTGTTTTAGGTGGCCAAAATATGAGTAATCTATTAGAGACAAAAAAAAAACTGCTTACTCATATCCTTTTTATCCTATATTCACATCTATTTTTAAGTATTCAAATTTAAGGGCTCGCCCTTTGATTCATAGGTTAATAGAAATAGAAAAAACATAGGATTAGGATGCCATGCTTAGTCGAATCCTATAGAAAGATGAGCTCTCTTTAATTACGCTTAAAAGAAATTTTTCATGAGGTATGACCTCATGTTTTTTTCCTATAAAATTTGCACTACAAGATTTTTATAAGATTATATTTCTTTTGAAATATATTTCTATGAATCAAATAACTAGTGTAGGAAAAATCTCATATGATCTAAATCCTATATAATTTCTATATAAATCATACGAATCAAATGAGCACTGGGCTGGGTAAGCTGTTGGTATTTTGAGTATCCAAATGTTGAGTAAACTGTTGGAGATGCTCTTGGCACGGTCTATGCGGGAACGCTGATGTGCCCACTAGGATGGGGGGACAAGTGCTGGTGGCGTACTCGTGGCTCCGTCTCCTGCCTGTGAAGGAAAACGATGCAATGTATCGGAACCTAGGCGCGGATGCCGGATGCGGATGGGGATGGGCACCCCCCACTTGTCCTCCGCCAGTCGTGTCGCCTCGTCCTGGGTCCGAGGGGTCCGACGAACGCACGCACTCTACTCTCTTCCTCGATCGCTGTCCACCCGTCACCGCCACCGCCGGCCTCCGCACATGCGTCTTCGGTGACTCTTCCCCCACCGCCACGCCGACGCCGTCGTCGAGCTAAAAACTCACACGGAACCGCACTGCCACGCCACCACCACATGTACTGTACTACTAGCTAGGTGCCGCGGCTCGCTCGCGACCGAGATGAAGGAAGCCAAGTGGTCCGCGCCGAAGCCGATGATGGGCGGCGGGAGGCGCGCCGCCGCTCCCAATTACTCCCTACTCGCCACCTCCCCTCCCACAAGCATCAGCAACGACGCCTGCTCGCCGCACTACCCTCCACCGCCTTCCCACGACGACGCCGCCTCCTCGTTCGAGCCGCCTCAGCGCCACAGCCCGCAGCTCGGCGTGGCGGATTGGCAGCGCCAGTCCAGCGGGAGCAGCGTGGGCGGCGACGACGCGGACGGGTACTCCTCCGTCTCCACCACCGTCGCCAATGCGGAGAGCAAGGCCAACAACGCGGGCGCAGCGGATCGGCCGCCGGACAGCAGCAGCGGCGGCAAGAGCTGGGCGCAGCAGGCGGAGGAGGCCTACCAGCTCCAGCTCGCCCTCGCGCTCCGCCTCTGCTCCGACGCCGCCTCCGCCGCCGACCCAAACTTCCTCGACTCCTCCTCCGCCCCTGAGCACCACCACCACCACACCGCCACCTCCCTCTCCCACCGCTTCTGGGTCAATGGCTGCCTGTCCTACTCCGACAAGCTCTCTGACGGCTTCTACCTCATCCAGGGGATGGATCCCTTCATATGGACGCTCTGCACCGACGTGCAGGACGGCGGACGCATCCCGTCCATCGACTCCCTCAGGGCTCTCAACCCCACCGAATCCTCCCTTGAGGTGGTCATCGTAGACAAGGTGGCCGACTACGACCTGAGGCAGCACATAAGCACCGCCATTGACGTTTCTCGGACCTGTGCAGACTCCAAGGAAATTACCGCTCGCCTCGCCGGCATTGTGTCGGTGAAGATGGGGTGATTGATTTCATTTAATTCCATCGCTGTGTCATCTTGCTAGTGCGTTGCCTAGCTCTGTCTTACATAATACTACATCTATTTCCTATCCAAGGGGTTCACTAACATCTACTGAAGAACACGAGTTGGTTCCCCGATGGACAGACTGCGCTGGGTTCCTCAAGATTACCTCAGCTTCTCTCGTGCTTCCAATTGGCAAGTTATCAGTTGGCCTATGCTGCCACCGAACGTTGCTGTTCAAGGTATATGTTGCTTCTCTAGTTATTATGCACTACACTGAATTTCTTCATCCCTGATAGCAGCATTTTCGCACGATCTAGGATCTTGTGCGTTATATTTTATTTTCTACCTGATCATGTTATTATCATTTACCGATTCTGTTTATTTTCTTTCTGGAAAAAGGCCATAGCAGATTCTATCAATCTTCCATGTAGAATTGTGAGGGGATGCAAATATTGCAAAGCTGCTGGTGCCGCCTCTTGCTTGGTACGCTTTAGCACTGACAGGTTTGTCATCCTGGCCAAATGAGTCGCGCTGTTACAGTTTTGCGTCATGTGTTGTTGTATTAAGATGACAAAACAGGAGGATACATGCATCACAGGAGCTATGTGCCTTTGCTTATGAGAACAAAGGCTTTAACACGTGACCTTAATAACCTACCACTAGGTTACATGTGTATGGCTAATTGTTACAAATGTAAGGTAACAGGCTACAATTTATGTTGCCGAGGTTCTTATTCAGGAAATATTTTAGAAAATTGTAGAGAATGGCCTCTGCATCAGACAATGCACATAGCCCCAAATTTATTTATTTTCGAAATGGGGAGCGTTGCCCCGGGTGATGCACACAGCCTTAGGTCCATATTTATTACAATGTCATGAAAATAGAATGCCTGAATGCAAAGCAGTGTTACAGTTCACATAAAAAGGACAATCAATTTTATATAGCCTATTATGTATTTGCTACCAAACCGGGACATAAAGCTCCGGATAAGTAACTCCAATCATTTGGCTCTGATCCTGTTTGTGCTCCTGTACAGTATAAGATTATATTTTTTAACAATGTCATTTCTGGTTAATCAAATCGACCGGAATGAGTGGATGTGGCCAACTTTTCCAGGATATGTGATGTGGCCATGTTACTGCTCAGATTCTAAGTGATATGCTTAGCTCAGTTCACATGTGTAAATACTTTGCTTAAAGAGTAGCTCTGAAGCCTCGCTCGTGCCCTGTAAACATGTTTTGGAAAAACTGAGCATTTATGTGTAACCCATAAAGTTCGTCCCATTGTTATTGGCTTCTGTAGTTTTTGCAAGTACAGCTAATTTAGAGAATCAGTTGAATGAAAAGTAAACTATTCTTCTTACACAACTTAATGTTACCATATTTTTACTGAAATTATGTATTCAATCTTGCCTTATTTATTCTGTTTATGTTCCAGATAGGAATGTTTCTGGATATAGACGGTGGTTTATCAGTTCTTGACTTTGTTTTGTTTCCATTCCCAGGGAATATCTAGTTGATTTGATAGGGAACCCAGGCCTGTTGTCTGAACCTGACTCCCTCTTGAATGGCCTCTCATCGATGTCCATTTCTTCACCACTGCGGCCACCAAAACACAACTCAGTTGATGTTGTTCATAACTTCAAGTCATTGGCCAAGCAATATTTCCTTGATTGCAAATCGCTAAATCTAATGTTCAATGATCCAGCAGCAGGTATATTCCCTCCCTCAGGGGCATATGCAAAGTGTTGTTCCAAGTCAATGATGACATATTTCTCCTAGGAGGGAGATACATTTCTAGTTTTGACATGTGCAGTACTCCACCAGAGTCGCTTTAAGTCAGTGAGTTTTTTTATGTGATTGTATAATATGCTTTAGAATGTCTGTTTGGTGCAGATTTTAGATTTGTAGTTCCGTTTTGTTGTTTGCTTGAGTTGTAATTAGTGTTTTTTCTTCGACAAAGCATGATATGGAAAAGCTTGTCATAAATTTTGTTCCTGACAACCAAACTGAAAATCCAGTGTTATCACCCCAATTTAAATTCAAGAAGTTGAGTTTCAGAATGCAAAAGATTCAGGATCTTCTGAATATATCATCTGATGTATGTTTTGAATAACTCCATGTACAGCTATTGACTTAGATGCGGCCATGGGATCAAATCGTGGTCCAAACTCATCACATGCGACAAATAGTGATTTGCAAACTACCTTGTCCCATATTAAGGGCGATGCTGGTAGAGATGGAAATTTTATAAGGCAAAGAAGGTACACAGATAGGATGCTAAGTAAGCTAGACATTTCCAGCTTCCAAAGCTGATAATATAATACATTAATAACGGTTTCAGTTTCCCTGAAGATATTCTGTCTGGACAAAGAGACCCCTTCAGCGATGTATCTCTCAGCATAGAAGACTTGATTATTCCATGGAGCGAACTTGCTGTGAGAGAGAAAATCGGTGCTGGTATGTGTTATCATTAAAATAGTACTTTTCAGTTGTACTTGGGCGTTTAATCTCCACTGTATCATACAGTAATATCTGCATATACTTTGGCCAAAGGTTAGTAGTTTAGCCAAAGTGTGATACTATAGGCCTTTTAGAGCACTAACTTTAAGAAGGATGAACAACTAGTCTCCCTTTTTGAAGTTGTTGCAGTTTGTACTTTGTACTGATGAAATAAATTTCAGGTTCTTTTGGAACTGTGCACCGTGCTGATTGGAATGGCTCGGTATGTTGCCTTCTCTTTTATTGTAAGCATGTATTTATGGTTGGGTTGATGAAATACTCACTATATATCCTTTTATCCTTATAAGTTGGTATACAGGTGTCAACTCTCATATCTTGCATCGCCTTGATGCGAACATTTGAACTAAACAAAGCGCCCTTTATCGAAAAAAGTGGGTATACGTCATACTTTCAAATAGCCGGGCTATAGCCCCGCCATAGCCCTTCGAAAAGGTGCGGCTCAGTGCATTAGGCTGCTAAAAGGTGGCTATAGCGGGTTATAGCCCCGCTATAGTCTTTTTTGCAGGCCGCGGCTATAGCCTACAGCCTGCTATTTAAAACTTTGGTATACGTAGGAAAGATCGTAGATGAGTACAGTGACACAAGGATCTCATAGACGATCTCAAGCAAAAAACGAAGAGAAAGGATACACGTTCTACCCAGGTTCAAGCCCCCAATGCGGCTAATAGTCTTACATCCTGCCATGCAATTCTTAAGAGACACAAAGTTTACAATGGTGGAATTTGGTGGCCAAACTACAAACCCTATACCGTCTAGAGATTGAAGGCGATCCGAGAACTCTATAGTGCTTGTATGGCTTTGATTTTGCTTGAGTTGCTTGATTCCTACCGTGGCTTCCTGGTATTTTACATATGCGCATTGCCTTGGTCCTCAAGTTGATATATGTTTGTTAAGGATATACTAGGATATGCTTGTTGACAAACATAGATATAAATATTGGCTAGAGGCCAGTCATTAAGCTTCCTTGACATGAAAAACGTAAGTTTCTAACAACTATGTTTAGTATGTCAAGAGATGTGTTTACGGTATCTGCCAATCAAATATTGGTCAGAGGCCAGCCATTAAGCTTCCTTGACATGAAAAACCTAAGTCTCTAGTAACTATGCTTAGTACGAGAAGAATTATATTAATAGTGTTACTTTGTTACTCAGGATGTTGCTGTTAAGATTCTAATGGATCAGGATCTCCACCCAGAGCGTCTCAAAGAGTTTCTAAGAGAGGTATAAGACTGCAAACGTACCGCAAAAAGCTACTGTAGATATTTTATTATGGTATCTTTGTGATACCAGATCTAGATAGAGATACATTAACTTCATTTTGAACCTATCTCAGTATAATGAAATTACATTATGCAATGATGCATGTAATAGATGCTTAATCGGATAGGTACACACCTGCATCCAGATAGAAGTCCAAAATACATGGTGCTTAAGATGTCTCGTCCAAGAGTCGCATACATAAGCTGACGTAATTTTTAGCTAATGACATAAGTTCATCTAATCATGTAAAATACATTTTCCATTTAATATGTTGAGAATTCTGTTTTGTAGGTTGCAATCATGAAAAGTCTGCGACATCCAAACATTGTTCTTCTTATGGGTGCTGTTACTCAGCCACCTAACCTTTCAATTGTGACCGAATATCTATCAAGGTGTGTTGTACTTTCTGCTTACTTTTTAAATTGGAATAAACAATACATGTACGCTTATCCCCACTCCCCTTCCCTTAAATGCAGAGGTAGCCTATACAGACTTCTACACAGGCATGGCGCAAGGGAAAATCTAGATGAGAGACGGTGCTTGAGTATGGCTTTTGATGTGGTAAAACCATCTAAATTATTTTAATACAGAACACTGAGTACATGTATGCTTTAGATAAACTCATGGTTGACATTTCATTTGGATTAAAATTAAGATATTCTAATCATCTGTGATCTTTCATATACAGGCAAAGGGGATGAATTATCTTCATAAGCGCAATCCTCCAATAGTCCATCGAGATCTGAAGTCACCAAACCTGTTGGTTGACAAAAAGTACACAGTGAAAGTATGGGCTCATTTGACTTCTTGCCAGATATTTTAGTTCAGCGGACTTACTAATTTAATTTTTTACTTTTATTTGGAGAAAGTTTGTCTTCAGCTACTCTCTGTGGTTCAACTCTTTCTTACTCTTATTGGTATAGCTGTAATGTTCATTATGATCAAGTTGAGTTGTTTTAAGTGGGCGGTACATGTTTGGATTTGTTGTCCTGTTCCAGCTGCCTTGTTGATGTGAACTGTCTAATCTTGTCCCCTACATCCTTAACAAACCTACTATTACAATGCTTCAGGTTTGTGACTTTGGACTCTCTAGATTGAAGGCAAACACATTTTTGTCTTCCAAGACTGCAGCAGGGACTGTAAGTTGTACACACTATTTTTCAATTTCAGATGATAGATTTCTCAGTTAACCTGCGGCGGTAGTCATGTTCCATGTTATGTTCTCTAGCCTGAGTGGATGGCACCAGAAGTTCTACGTGATGAGCCATCAAACGAGAAGTCTGATGTGTACAGCTTCGCTGTCATCCTATGGGAGCTCATGACATTGCAGAAACCATGGAGTAATTTAAATCCAGCTCAGGTTTGCATCTCTGGTTCTCTGCAGTGTAATGATGTGTTTATGTCCTGAGATACTGGACTGAAGAAATTCTCAAATATCTTCCATGGAATGCCAGCACGGAGTTATATAATGGAACTGTTAGCCTGTTATTTCACCTGCAGGTGGTAGCAGCCGTTGGTTTCAGGGGACGAAGGCCTGAGATTCCAAGTAGTGTTGATCCAAAAGTGGCAGCTATAATTGAATCCTGCTGGGCCAAGTACCTAAGAACCCTTGCTATATTAGTATATTCTCATTACTTATCCTTAAATTTATGTTGATGGAACATTTTTATTTTTATTCTCAGAGAACCCTGGAGAAGACCCTCTTTTGCTACTATCATGGAGTCCCTGAAACCACTTATCAAGACGTTACCTCCTCAACTCCAAGAGGAAAATTAGCTGCCTCCCATGAGGTTCCTCCTGGTTCCTGGATATCCCAAACATGTGAACATTTTGATAACTTACCCAGCAAAAAGTTGACTATATATCTGATCTATTGATTTTAGAGGTACAGCCCTTGTTAGCGCATAGTTGCATCTGTATTGTTATGTGTGGAAATCAATTAAAGTTATATTTCTTACATAGGGCCACATTTGTCATTAGTTCCTTCAACATATGTATTCACCTTTCACCCTACAAAAAACAAGCAATCTCTTTGAATAGAGCCACTTAGTTTGTGCGTATATGTAATCTTCATTATTTGGTTCCTAGATCGTGCTAACATCACAGCTTGTAAATGTTGTTGTAGTTGTTCACTGTCACGGCACACACGACTTGACCCCTAGCACTTATCTTACGATGTTGGTTTGCGCCAGGGAGAAAACAGGAGTAGGAGACTGAACTGAATATACATACCATTTCCAGTGCAATGTCGAAATGAAACGTCTGATAATATGATCGATGGTGTTTTGTCTTCCAAACTCAAGCTAGAGCAGGGGATATTTGTATGGGTTTGTGTTTCTCAAAAGATTACCATGAATATCCTGGTACTATGCGTAGTTCGAGCTATTGCAAAAATAATACAGTTACTAGACATTTCTTGATAGTCCAAACTATGTTATTTCAAAACATAGCGAAGAATTTTATGTTCAGTTCCCTGCCGATTGGTATTCAATGATGAACTTGCATAGTATTGGACTAATTGGTAGTTCCCCGCCAAGGGTTATCACACAATGACAAATCAATGTTCTGTAATAGAGCAGAGGAGACCGCTAGGGTGGAAGCGGACGCGGATTGCGGACACATGTTTGCTCTAAGCTATCTTAAATTTCAATCCATTTCTTCACACTTTTTGCACCAAATTTTGATTTGTGGAACGAAAAGCAGGCACCGCTTGATAACCTATTACTGACATCTGAACAAAAATTATTGACAATAATACGCGTGTCCCTTGGCAATGGACATATCAACGGCATCGGCCAACACTCCAAGCAGCAACGGCGGAGCGACCTCTGGTGGTTGACTCCTTCGTCAAGCAGCTGGGCTGCTGCCGTGCCATCTGCCATCACCTCTTCGCCGACAAACCTCCAATCCTTCCGGCCGGCGCCTCCCGTGCAGTTAGGCGCCATGGTCATCTGGCTACCGCGGTAACTCACCCTGAGTTCACGGTTTCACGCCCGCCATCCTGCAAGTGCAAAGTGGTACGTTTTCTTTAAGGAGATACTTTTATTCTACATGGAAGGCAACATAATCTACGAATTGGTCTTCCGTCTGCATTGACGTTCTTATAGTTCAGCATGATTAGTTGTCGGGAGTCTTAAGTTACTTTATTTTATTGTATCTTGTGAACTAGATCGGCTATGTATATCTCAGTTATGCAGAGACCGATTGTGATACTTAAAAATTTTAGTAATAAAGTGTCTTTTATCGAAGAAAAAAAGTAACTTTTCCTGAATTCACGGCTTCACCTCCGCCATCCTGCAGGTACAAAGGGGCATTATTTATCCCCTGTACTGCATGTTTTCTTTAAGGACAACTAGAAAAAAAAAATCTGAGTTGTTTTTCTTATGGAAATCTCTTCATATCACCATCCGAACAGATCGTCGGCCAGAAGAGAGGCAAGCTTTACGGCAAAAAAGTTTAGAGCCACCTTTGGAAAGCAGAAATATACAGCTCGCAACAGTCAAACTTATCATCCGGCCGTAATAAGGAGCTAAGAGCATCTCCACTCGTCTCCCCGACGAACCCCCCGAACGACGTTTTGTTCCATCCGGCCGGCGTAATTCGGTCCAGTCGCGCCCCCGGTTCCTCGTTTTCGTCCGGATTTGGGCATAAATTCATCCGGCGATCCCACGCCATCCCTGGCCCCCCGGGGAGCTTTCGGGGACTCCGGACGAAACAAAAGCGTGTGTGGCCCCAACTTGTCGGCGACAATGGCCTGGGTTTATACGGCAATACCCTCGTCTTCCCGATCTACGGCAATACCCTCGTCTTCCCGATCTACGGTAATACCCTCGTCGAACGAAAGTTTTGAACTCTCAAGTGGTGCAACATAGATAGATTATATATATTTCGAATATAATTCGAATAAACATAAAAATTACATATAAAAACTTTAAAACAAACTTAAACTACTTCTTCTTCCTACATGGCCCCACCTCATCGTCGTGGCGGCGACGCTTCCGGCTCGTCACCTCCTCGTCGGAGGAAGTTGAGTCCTCCTCCTCCTCAGTGTCCTCAGCCTCTTCGTCGTCCTCCTCCTGCTGCTCCTCCTCCTCTTCCTCAGCCTCTTCCTCGGCCTGCTCCTTGGCCTCTTCGTCCTCCTCCTCGTCGTCATCCCATTCGTCCTCGCTGGCCGGCGGGGAGGAATCGTCGCTGCTGGACGATGCAGCTTTATCCCACCAATGGCGCCATCCAGGCGGCTTCCCCTCGCTGTCGGTGTCCGATAGCTAAGAGAGATCGCTCATGGTTGACGGAGGATGGTGAGGAGAGAACAGATGAATGGCGTCGGCCGTCGGAAACCGTATATGTAGGTCTCTCGACGAAGAGAGCGGCGGTTGCTCTTCCGCGGAGTCCGTGCTCCATTACGGCGGTTCTCGCATCGAGGCCACTTCGACCGTTCCCGACGAGTCGTTTCGGCTCTCCAGACCACTTCGCGACGGTTCAATGCGTCGAGGGCACTCCGACGATTGCCCTTCCCGGTGACTGCACCGTCGCTATGCACGCGGTGGGTGCGCGTCAGAAGGCGACCATGGGCTCGCGGCTGGGAAAATGGGCCTCCCCAGGCCACAAAATACATCCATCCGGCGCTAAATAACGCCGGATTTCGGCCTGGGGAGCCCCAACGGCTGGGGATGCTCTAACAAAGTGGCAGGAAAGGAAGACTGCTAGTATAGTACTCCCTCATTCGCAAAAAAAAAGTATAGTCTCCCTAATAATAAAGGAGCTAATGTTTCTGCCAAAATTTTCGTCCAACATTTTTATGGACCGTTTTACCCTCCCACCAAAATACATAATACACCCAATGCCACGGTACCGTTTCGTCTTGATATTTTTTTCTTTTAGTATTTGCCAAACGAAGCACGCCCAATTCAGCACATCGAGTGCTGCCTCTCCTCCCGCTGGACGGGACAAGTGGGCAGGCCACACGCGCCGCCTCCGTCCCCTGCCTGGACTGGTCCACCTACCGCTTCCCAGTCGCCGGCGACGGAGCGCACAACTTCAGGGAACCGTCGGTCCAGGCGGCAGGGGAGCTCAAGGCGCGCGTCGCCCGCAAACTGAGCTCAGCCTGCTCGGGAAGGCCGGCGACGGCGAGGCTCCCGACGCTGCCTGGACCTCCACGGCGAGGACGCCTTCCTGCCTGGCGCAGCCCCTGGCCTAGGACTAAGAGGCGGCGGACATAGTTTGATTCGACCCAACACAGCTGTGGCGCGGGAGCTCCCTCCGTGCGGCGGCGGAAATCGGCGGCCTCTCGTCTCAGCAGACGCGCCGGCAGCGTCGGCGTCGGCGAAGGACAGGCACGCGTGGCAGCAGAAGGAAAGGAGGATGGCGAGCACGCGCGCCCGCATCGCACAACTCACGCACAGGCGGTACGAACGGGACGCCGCCGCCCCGGTATGCAAGAAATTGGAATGGGAGAGATTGGGCGGTACGAACGGGACACCGCCGCCCCGGTACGCGCGCCCGCATCGCACAACTCACGCACAGGCTGCGGAACGAACGGCCCAATTAACGAGCAAAAGAAACGATCAGGACGATTTACCAACACAGAACAAATTATCAATCTGACTCTACACCTACATATAGTCCCACCTCGCCCCCGTATAAGAAATCCCACCACTTTATATCCGTACGTTTTCTGAATTGAAACAAGCCATTACCAGCAACATAAAGATGTAATGTGGGAGCGGATTTAAAAGAGGAATTGCAAGGGCTGGTGGCATGAGGAAGGAAACGATAACAAATTAAAGAGGGAGGAAGGAAAAATCTCAGGAAAGCAAATCAAAGGAGAAATTGCAAAGAAAGAAATCGCCGCGATTGGCGGCGACCTTCAGCGACCCTAAAGAGGGAGGAAGGAAATCTCAGGAAAGCAAACCGCAAATCAAAGGAGAAATTGCAAAGAAAGAAATCGCCGCGATTGGCGGCGACCTTCAGCGACGCTAAAGAGGGAGGAAGGAAATCTCAGAGCATCTCCAACAGGCGCGCTAAAAGCCCCGCGCGGCAAAAAAAACGGCCGGTTTGCCGCGTGCGCTGCCGCGCGCGCTATAAACACGACACGCGCGAAAGCGGCCAACTGCCACTCCTCCCACGCGTCTTCACCTCTGTCCGTCTCCCTCCCGCGCCGCTCCGCCTCCGGCCGTTCCGCCTCCGCGCGAAGATGCCGCCGCGCCGCCGCCCACCCTCCGGCTACCACGGCGTTCGGGCGCGGCCGAGCGGCCGATTTGACGCGGAGAACCGTTCCGACGAGGAGCGGATCCGCCTCGGCACCTTCGACACGGCGCACGAGGCGGCGCGGGCCCTACGACGCCGTCGCGTGGCGGCTGGGCCGCAGCCGCCGCGCGATGAACTTCCACGACGTGTTCACGCGGGAGCAGGCAGAGATGCTCGCGCCGCCGCCGCCGATGATCACGCGGGAGCAGCAGCGCCGCCAGCGGGAGCTGGAGCAGCGCCTGCTCCGCGTTGAATGGGCGCGCCGCTTCCCCGAAGACGTCGCCGCCACGGCGGCCTTCTACGCGGAGAAAGAGAAGAAGGAGGAGGAGAAGGCGGCGGAGAAGGCGAAGAAAAAAGCTTCAAGCGAGAAGCGCCGCGCCGAGTCCGCGGCGAGGAAGGCGGCGAGGGCCGCGAAGGCGGCGAGGAAGGAGGAGGAGAAGAAGAACGGCGCAGGGCCGTCGACCATCGTCCTCTCCTCCTCCTCCTCCTTCGAGTGGACGACGACGCCGGTGTCGGAGACGACTCCGAGCAGCTCGGACTTCTATTGGGACTCCTCCGAGTAGTTCCAGTTCTATATGTCGCATTGTATCGTAGAATTTTATAACATATTCGTACTTTCGATCAAATTTTCATAGTTCGTTCGATTTAAATTTTTAAACAACGGTCAAATTAGCACTTTGTGCCGCGCGCGCTGCAAAATAGCGCCTCTGCCGGAGGTGCGTTTTTCGCACAGCAACGCGTGCTGGAAAATAGCGCCTCTGCCGCGGGCAAATTCGCTAACTCGCGCGCTAGCGGTATACAGCGTGCCGAATTGCGCGTTTACAGCGCCAGATTTTACAGCGCCTGTTGGAGATGCTCTTAGAATACATAAAAATGCCACGGTGTCGGTTTGTTTAGTTTTTCTTTTTGCCCGGCCACCACCTACACACCCCTCCGCCACCTGGCCCACGCGCTTGGTTCTCCCGTCCCCGCACACAACACATCCGCTCGCCTCGGCCAGCAGCTGGTCAACGCCGCCCGCCGCCCACCCACGCTTCGCCCTGCCAAGGCCCGCACGACCTCGCCCCACCGCTTCCGCCCATCCATGCCGTGCCAGACCGCAACTCGCAACGCGCGCTCCATACGAGATTGGCGAGGGGAGGGCCGACCAGCCGCGCAATGCGTCCTCATCGGACCACGCGCGAGGCTGGGGACAAGCGGGGGTTAATGAATGTTACAGGAAGGTGTAGGGACGCCTGAGGCCGGGGAGCGTCGTGGAGTCGAGCGCCGCGGAGCGGAGGAGGAGACATGGACGCGCGGCCACGAGACGGGGAGGCGATGACGCTCTCCTCACGGTGTGGTCAGGATGGGATCGAGGAGGAAAGGACCGAAGGAGGGCGACGGGGACTCGGGCCTCTCCTCGCGTGAGCAGAGAGAGAGTGGTGGTGGGAGGACTGGAACGAAAAACAGGAGAGAGCATGGGATTTTTGCAAATGTCCGACGGCGGGGGTGGAGTGGAAAAATACAAGGGGCACCGGTTTTCCTCACTAGGGTTACATGTGGGGCTTAGGTGGCCTCCGGCTGGGCTAGCTGGCCTGACCGGGTGGGAGGTCTTCTCCTATATTTTTTTACTAAAACAGCTGGGATATGTTTCTATTTGGGCTGAAATAAAGGAAACGAGCTGGGCTACATCCTCGTTCCATGTTGAGAAAAAAGGTGTAAATTTTTACAAGTACCTAATCAACTACCACAAAGATTGTATGAGTAAACAAAGAGGCTAATTATATTTTTCTTTCAACATTTTTGGAGCTTTCATATTGTGCTAAATATGATGAACAAATAGAAGACAATTTTTTCACATTTCTCTAATTGTGAGATTAATTGACTCTTGATCACGCGGAAGTTAATCGTACTGGGCTCCTTGAGTAGTCATGACATGCTCTTACTTTTCACTATATGTAAATATAAATAAACCATGAAGAAAATGTTAGCCATATCTATTTCTTCTTAGTCTTTTCCCCTATTGGAATTCAAAACAAAACAAAAACCTATCAAGATATATTTTCCGTAGACAAGTCCTGCCAAGAAAATTGGAACTCCAGTAATTAATTTTTTAAGGTTAAGTTTTGTTAATAAAAATTAATTGTATCAACTTTTGGTGCTCTCCGGTGCAACGCACGGGCACTTCTGCTAGTATATATAAAACGACATTAAGCCTCCGACCCGAATTGATTAACATTGAAGATCATGCGTTGACATTGAGCTGAGATCTTTGAAACCACACAAAGTCTCTACCGCATATGTAATTATCGGAAGTTGACCACTAGAACATGTCATACAATAAGACTGAATACTGAAATAGTGGCAAGGTGAGCCTCATTCTCGTGGCATTCTTGGAAGGCTGCAACACAGCGAAGGAAAAGAAAACGTATTGGACAGTATACGAGTTGCATCCTATCTAGTAGTCTGGTTACCTATTCTGGCTCATATAGCCTATTAGCCTAAGTGATTTAGGATGGTATATAAGATGTGGTTGGTCTGTAAGAAACCCTAAGATACAATATACTAGCTGCTGGATGCTGCCCCAAAAGGTTAGCCACTCTTCCTCTTCTGCATGGTCAGAGCCACCGGCGGCGGAGCATAGGGCAGTAGATCGCTGATTGTCCAACAAAAGATTTGGCTGCTAAGAAGTGTGATCGAGCTTGAGATAAGATGGGGATGATAGATATCTATCATCCATCTTGAGTGGGAGTGTTGGAACTGCATCCTATCTAGCAGTCTGGCTACCTATTCTAGCCCATGTGACCCATTAACCCAAAGATAGAACATAGCAGTTGTTGGCTGCTTCCCCAAAATTTTAGCCACTCCCCCTCTTCTACAAAACATGAACATCAAATATATCCTGGAACTTAAAACAGGCAAAATTACGGTAAACAAAGAGACAAGCGACTCAATAAACCAAAGAAAAAAGATTAAAATTTTCAATAGAACGGATGGAACACTCCAACATTTCAAATCTTGATTCTTCAAATTCCAGAAGCCTAGGAATAAGGAAATTATAGGAAAATCTCCTTTCTACATGGAACTAATAGAAACTCATGAGCCATAATAGTTTTCAAAAAGCCAGCTAGGAACTTTCTTTCGGAACTGGGTGCATAGTAGCCTGCTGAAATTTTCTCATGGTTCTAATCCTACCAATAGAATAACTTCTTTAGGGAAAAGGTGGTAAAGATTGAGATCCAACCATTTTTAGAATCAAAGAGGCCATAGTGGGGAAAGTTAGGCTATGATTCCAGGAAAGAAATATCTTAACTATTCCCAAATTGGCAAAACTAAGGGCATGCACAATAGGGTGACGCCAGCTTTCCCTTATGGTTGCCACGTAGGATGTTTGCTTAGTTGGTGGAGAGAGATTTAAAAAAAGAGAAGGCTGCCTTCCCTTACCTAAGGGGCGATCTCTTATGAAATAAGAGAATAAGTATTATTTTCTCCATTCTACCATTTGTCTTCCATTAGCAATTTAATTATTTTCTAGAATTCAATTGATTCTCATTTATTTCTAGAGAAAAAAATAAAAGATAATGCATTGTACCATTTATATTTAGTGTCTTCTCTAGATGACACGAAATGCTATGAGAAGACGCTTCTTACCTACCATTGTACAATGGCGGCCACAGGAAAAAAGTGAAAGGTGGACACACCTCAAGAAAATAAATACACTCCCCAGTAGGATAAAAGTTTGCTAAATGAGTAATATATATAGCCAATAGATTGTCAACACTGAAGTTCAATATTCTATATATAAAATGTGCAAGATTACAATACAAATAGTTCAAGACATGATATGAGAACCCATCGAGTATCTGATGAAAGTTTGATAGCATAAATAGAAAATTACGCCTCTCGCTCGGTGGATAGCATATATAATACGGAAAGGTCTTACATGATATATATCATAAATAGAAAACTACATCGCTATAATTTCTTCACTCTATGCTCTCGCACTCTCGCACACTTGATGAAAGTTTGAACTATGTCATCGTCACTTACTTTCAAGAACACCTCTCGCTCGATAAATGTCATTAAGCAATGGTTCAAGAGCTCATCACCCATATTATTTCTCAACTTATATATTTTACAATTACAAATAGTATCAATTCTTGACTAAAATTCTACAATTATAATAGAATCAATACTAACCATTAATCCCCATGGCAATAGCAATACCAAATTACCAATAAACATAAGTATTGAATTTACAAAAAGGAGACAATACCTGCTTGATGATCTAGTGCCCAAGTCCTAGCCTGGTCAATCTGGCCGAGTAGGCGAGTAGCCTGCGCCCTGCGGCGCCCCAGCGCCGAGTCTGGTGAGCAGCGAGCCAACGACCGAGCGAGAGTCCAGGCCTCCAGTGGGTAGCGGCGGCCGTCGGGTGAAGTCGGGGAGGATGCAATCCTGGGAGGCAGCCGACGAGGGGGATTCGGTGAAAAAATGTCTACTAGACCCAATTCTAAACATCAGAATCAAGGTAATACCAAAATAACTGAAATTTGGGGTGGGCCGTGGCCCACCTAGCCACCCTCTGGGTTCGCCCATGCGACCATGCCCTTGTACATACCCTAACGCCGTGGAATCTGTTGATGGTTATAAAGATGACAACAAACGGTGATAAAAACAGGCTTCCTTACCTCATTTGTCAACGGAAGCTGAATATCGTACGCGGTTGGCAGCTCAACCACTGGAAGCCTCAAGCTGGAAGACGGTGTAGCTGTTAGAGGTCAGTCTGTGCAAATTGTGTACGAAAGTAGTCAGAATACAGAAGTTGCAGTTTAGTTGGTTTGCAACTTGCTAGCAATCAAGAGAATGAGCACATGGGCAAAGGAAACCTCATTTTGACCCAAAAATAGCAAGATCGGCAGCAGATCTCGTAGCATGGAGCCCGTTGCATGTGTTGTGTTGACAATTGATAATAGTTGACAAGTGACACAGTTCTAGAAGTTGACTAGTTCGTATCATCGTATGGCTACATAAGTCCGATATATGAAATTGAAATAAGTACTCCCTTTAGCTCTAAATATTCATCCTAGGTTCAATGAATCTAAATATATTTTACCCTCTTTTTTTTGGAGAACTCGAGATTTTTGAGCGGGCGATGATAACGATGTTCATTGTTTCCTTTCTGGATAACCTTTTGTCTATTTTTAGCGTAGCTATATGCGAATATAAATTACAGACACCCTTCATATAATAATAAGAATGTTGTAAAAAGCCTATAAACTGTCTAAAATTTTACAGATAGCCTTATTCTCTCTTCTCATTCTTTTTCCTCCACATCACCAAAATCACATATAACTACCCTCTACAGACAGCTGAGTCATCACCATTGTACATGTCCTTAGAGTGTTGTTGTTGCTAGTGTTTAATCACGGTGACCGGATCTTCTTTTTTTTTAAATATATTTCTCTCTTTTTTGTTTTGTCTTGGTTGTATGCATCCTAGATGTCTTCTGATATCTTGTTGGTGCTGAAACTATGTGTGATTGGTATCTTCACGATATTGGTATATTTTTAATAAAAATACATATTTTAGTCTAAATTTTGAATTAATCTGCGATAAGTATTTATGACTGAAGGAAGTATGCAATACCTGTGCGCGGTGCTGCAATAAGACGTGTGCAATGTTGGTTGACATCTTCAGACTTGGATGAGAAAATGAATAGCGATGTGCATGATTGAAGGAAAACATGTCGGACAGTATTTTCAAGGCCTATATGCTAAAATATGATGGGCGCTGACTGGAAGAACTAGTTTCCAACAAACAAATGCATAAATCATCCAATAAAACAATGATAGTACTAGTAGTACCTAATTCTACTACAGGTCAAGAGGATAAGTGTCTAGAACCTGGGCACACTTGCTTTGACTTGTGAGATCCGATCGCTATCCCAGCCTATGGCTGATCCATTGATGATACTGATACCGTGATGCTGAACACAACTGTTCCTTTAAATTGCTATTTCTGCAACTTATTACTCCTCCGTTCAAAATTAGTTGTCACTGATTTATACAGTTACGAAGTTGTACTAAATCAGCGAAGAGTAAAATGGAACTGAGGGAATAGCAAAAGAATGCCAAAAAAAAAATGGAACATAAAAATACTACAATTCCAACTAGTAAATCTCTTACTTCTAAACCTTTGCATGTATAGTTGGATCTGCAATATTATCGAAGCCACACTGAATAAATTCTAAATTGCAGACACCAAAAAGGAAATACAGGGATTTTGACTTGTGAGAGGCACACAGCTCAATATGATATGACGCCTGTCAAATCAAGAAGCCTTCTCCAAATTTGCTACATGCATATACAAGACGTCGGCAAAAGGGGCTGGTCAACTCATGCCGGGCAGTTTGCACGGTTGGTGTGAATATATGATTCAGAGCATGATTGTGTGCTTTGCTAGTGAGTGGGTGGACAGGACACAAACACATGGTTTAACGTTTGGTCATGTGCTTGGCCTAAAAAGGACTCTGGCCTGGCTTCATGCTTGAGCAAGCAGGTTAAACTTCTGTCTTGGCAATTTAGATTACTACATTCACCAGTCAAATATTTGGTACTATTAGTAAAGTTTATTCAGAAACCAAATACTAACAGCAGTACCTGGCAACTCTGAAGTTCTGAACTTGCCTCTGGAGAAGAGCATGTTGCTCCCGGCCTCGCATCGATCCACTGCAATTATATATTTCTCCAAGTGGGAGAGATAGAATAAGAATATACATCCAAAGGTAAGACACGGGCAACAATCCAGCGAGCGTGCTCATCTGCTCGTTGACCAAACCTTTCTATCCCATCACCACCCGTTAATATGGCTTCACTTTCGCCGCCACGACAATGCTGGTCATGTGCATCACTCTCATGCCAAGCTCGCTGTCTACCGGCGGTCAGCACACAATTGCACTAGACAAATAAATATTCTAACTCTCTTTGTCCTCTCTTGCTCCTCCCGACCTCCCCGATTTGGATTCTCCATTGCCTACTTCCATACAGCTCTGCTCGCTGCTTCTTGCTCTTCGCATTTTCTGACTTCCCCCTTTCAAGAATTTGCACTCGAATCCGAGTCTATGAGCAGAGGTAATACCTCTGACTCTGAGGTATCATTCGAGGCAGCTAGCTAGGTAGACGACCAAGGTACGGAAGCAGCGATGGCAGCCAAGCGTATTGCAATGTTGTGCATGGCGGCTGCGGCGCTGCTGGTTTCTTTTGGCGTTGGCGCCGACGAGGCGGCCCAGACAGCGGCTGCCTCGCCCAAGGAGCTACAGCGAGGCTTCTCGGTCGCCCACGACACGTCCTATTCCCAGTTCCAGCCGGTGCTCTCCGATCCCACCGGCGTCTTCGCCCTGGGGTTCCTCCGCATCAACTCCACCATGCTCGACCTCGTCGTCCTCCACCTCCCTTCAGCCTTCCCCCTCTGGCGGGCGATCCCAGACCGCCCCGCGCCGTGGTCAGCGGCCGCGTCGCTCTTCTTCAATGGAAGTCTGGTGCTCACCGACCGCGCCACCAACCAAGTGCTCTGGTCCACCGGCGCGGTGGCCGGCGACAGCGCCGTCCTCCTCAACACATCCAACCTTCAGATCAAAAGCGATGGCTCGCCCGGTGCTGTGTGGCAGAGCTTCGACTACCCTTCCGACACCATCGTCCAGCACCAGAACCTCACCTCATCGGCGGCGCTTCGTACCCCCGACCGGCGCTTCGCCATGCGGCTGGGGAGCAACTACTTCGGGCTGTACATCGAGCCGCCACCGCAGTCTTCTGGCGGCGTCGCCGCCGCCATGTACCTGAAGCACACGGCGCTGGAGGCCAAGGCCCAGATCGTGACCGGCGGCGGCCCGATATACGCGCGCGTGGAGCCCGACGGCTACCTCGCCATGTACCAGAAGGAGGGCGACCCCGCCGACGTCATGTCCTTCGACACCTTCAACCACGGCATCCGCGCCTTCCGCCGCATGACTCTCGAGCCCGACGCCAACCTCCGCGCCTACTACTGGGACGGCTCCCGGTGGGTCCTCGACTACACCGCCATCACCGATTCCTGCGAGCTGCCCACCACCTGCGGCGCCTACAGCGTTTGCGTCCCTCCCAGCGGCCGGTGCGCGTGCCTGGCCAACGCCACCGACGGCTCGGGCTGCGCCGCTGCCTCCGTCGGGAACGGCCTCTGCGGCACCACAGGCCGCGAGGTCGGCGGGTTGTACTGGGAGCTGCGGAAACAAGGCGTGGAGCCGGCGAATAAGGAGCAACTAGGATTCGAGCACGCCTTGTCGGCGGAGGACTGCGAGGCGCGGTGCGCGCGCAACTGCAATTGTTGGGGCGCGGTGTACAGCAACAGCACGGGGTACTGCTACCTCATGGACTACCCGGCGCAGCTGATGGTGGCCGCCGACGAGAGGAAGGTGGGATACTTTAAGGTCAGGAGCATGGAAGAGGCGGCTGAGCGCGGCGGGAGGGCGACTGGTGTTACGGTGGCGCTGCTTGTAGTCGGCGTCGCTGTGTTGGTCGCCGCGGCCGCGTTCGGGGCGTACAGGGTGTGGGACAGAAGGCGCCGCACGGAGGCGGAAACGAGGCGGCAGCTAGGCGCTGACGGCGACGGGCTCTCGCCGGGGCCCTACAAGAATTTGGGGTCCTTTAGTTCCGTCGAGCTCTCCAGCAGCTTCAACTCCTTCCGGAGGTAGCCTGACATGGTGTCCAGCAGATCGGATCGGAACGGATCAGATCACCGCGGAAGGGCTCGCCGCGGACGGAGAAGGCGTACCCCGCACGGGCACGGGAACGGAGGTGCGACGGTGGCCGCTGATCGGAGGAAAGGCCAACCCGAGTCCCGAGACGATCCGTCGTCTTTGGCTGGATTTTGCGGCACCAAATCTGGGGAAGCTTTTTTTTGGACAGGTCAGTGTGATATGGGCCAGCTTTCTGTCAGTTGATTAGGCCTACAAGGTAACTTAAGGTACGGGTGGCCCATATGCTGTATTTTTTTGAACGGTCCATCTGGTTGGAAAATTACTGGAGATGTGAAATTGTGAATGTTTGAAATCCTTCCTGAGTTGTCTGAATGCTCTGTTGTGAAGCTGGTTTATTCCATCTTCGATATCTTGGAATTGATATCGCTTCCGCAAAGTTCGCAGTAAGCGAGCAGAAAATCACTTTGGAAAAATGCCAAGCAATTTGAATGACAAGCTATTGTCTTATGGTGGCTGTTTTTTTTTATTTCCTTAGCATCACTGCTATATTGTGTTTACCTAGGTGTACGAGCTATCGTTCGTTGAGGGGTCAAAGTGGTTCTTCTCAAAGAGTGAAGAGCATAAACACACATAAGTTGATAAAAATGAAGTATTACATGCAAACTGAAAGACTGGGAGAATTATGTGTAGACTAAAAGAACAAGGATAGTTGGGGATTGATATTTTTCAAAAATGGACATTTTATTACTTTAAGGTTGGGGATTGATATGGTCTGGTATGCACACATATACAACATAACTACATTCAGTGAGGTACGCATATTAGTTGAAGCTTAACCACTACTCGATAGCAAGCAAATATATAATCTAACCTTGTTTCACCACCATCCTAGAAGAGAAGCGCGATAGTGAGATATGCCATGTGATATCCTTCAGTTCTACTTTCACACCCAACGATCCTTGCATCATTTGGACACGTAGAAAAAGTAGTTACCAGTTTGATGGGAGGTATCCATGATATTAAATGTGTGCGGGACTATGAGAAGCTCTTGGATAATGCTTGAAAGATATCGAGATACATGGACCTTAGGGGCAGTGAATAGGATATTTAAAATTTTGAGAAACTCAAATCTTTTAAAACTAAAGCAACAAGCAAACTTGCAAGATCTAGCACAAACATGGAATAAAGTAAAGCATAAAACATGCAAGATGCCTACTATTTTGAATTCAAGTCATTGTCACAAACCTATTTATACGTTGGAGAGGCTTAGACATGTCACTTGGGAGGGGTGCATGATTGCATTTGCCTTCACGGGCGGTGAAGCCGGTACACAACAAGGTTGTATTCATCAGTTCCTTGTTACTTTCAGACTATACGTGTTGAGACAATATCTTGGTTAATTGTCTCTCTTGCAATATTATATTTTTACCAAACATTCCAATTTTATTGATGAGCTGATAATTTATTACCATCATATCAAACAAACTGTAACAAGAAAGAATATAGATCAGTGGTAAAAGCAAAAAAAAGTCGCATCAAAAGTGTTCATTGGCCGTGCCCTTAGCATTACCTGTTGCATCTTGACATTCCATTGTTTGTTGTTTAAATGCTATTTGCCCATACTCGAGCACAGGGTTTCTCTCTGATCCTTGAGCTCAGAACCATGTATGCGGTTATTTTATTTTATTTCTCTTTCCATGTATGGCTTAACTGGCTTCCATGTATATGCCAAATCATCTGTGTGGATACCAGGTGCGTTGGTGAACTAGTTAATGATTGCCAGATGGTGAGATGGAGTACTAAGAGCAGCTACAGTGTTGCCAAAAGCCAAATATACCACATAATGAAAATGGCTTTAGTAATTGGTATCAAATGGCTAAAATTCCCACACTGTGCAGATTGCCAAAAAATCTATGTTCTTTTTTTCCTTAGCTTTCCATGGCTCACAATAGAGAGAGACACTAGAGAGAGAATTTTTTTTGGGTTGTAGAAACGAAATTTTGACAAAACGAACCACCTGCCCCAATTCATTGACAAAAAAGACCACCTGTGAATCAAATTGACAAAAAGGACCACCCTGGGTGTGGCGGCAGAGCCCCCAAGCGACACGTGGAGGATGCCGCCGGGGTGTGTGGCGGCAGGGGCCCGCCGCCGCTGCGAGTGGCGGCACGTTAGCGTCGGCCGTGCGCCGTCAGTTGGCGTCTTCGCTGGTGGGCCATGCCGCCGGTCGGCGTGGCGGCAGGCCGACGTGGCACATGCCGCCACACACGGTGGAGGCAGCCCTCGAGCGGGAAATCATCCCCCCGACCGCGCATGCAGGCTGAACTGACCGGCACTGATTTCCATTGCTCTGATTTCGCAGCGACGAGACGTAAAGCTGTCGGAGATTCTCGCTCGATACAGCAAACTAACCACCGAAAGCAGCCTATTTGCGTAGGATTTCTGTGCTGATACAGCAATTAGACATTCTGCACTAATTTTTTTGGTACTGCTCACACTAATTGAAGGCTATATAAGTCGGCTTCCCAGCATAAAAATCGAAACAGCAGGATCAAGTTTGCCTTCTCCGCGTCTCTGTTTCGTGCGCAAAATATTGGAGTGAGTATGAGTGTGCCTTGCTCGGACCAAGATTTTAGGACGATGAAGGGGAAGAATGCAAGCTTGCCACCGGGGGTGAGAGCAGAGAGGTGTTGGTGCGGCCGCCTTGCGAAGGTGAAGGAGGTGGTTGATTTTTCTGATAAGTTCGGCATGAAATATTTCATGTGCGCGAGCTATGATCATGATCCACCCAGGCAAACAAGTTCATCGTCCTCGAGGCCTGCGGTATGTTGTAACAGCATGATAAAAAAATTTATTTCTATGTCATTAATTTTCGTTGATTAACCGTACTATTTGTGTTGCAGTCTCCCCCGCCCCTTTGCATGTGGTTTCACTGGATAGACCAGGAGCAGCCGGAGCGGGCACGCCGCGAGGTGGAGGAGAAACAACGGCGTGCATGGGCAAGGTTCCATGAGGAAGAGCGTTTCGAAAAGGCTATTGCTAATGATAAAGCAGAAAGAGAGAGACAGATACAAAAATTAAGGGCGGAGCAAGCTCGAAATAGTAAGGTGAATCAGAAGAGGATGGATGATGAGGCTGCACGTAGGTATGCAGAGGAAGAGGTGCGCAGAGAGACCCGTGAAGCGGAGAGGAAGAGATTAAGGGAAAGAGCTGCCGAGGCGCAAGCGGCAGAAGAACGCGGCGACAAGTCCGGAAAATGGCCACGGTGGACACAGGGCAAATAGAGTGATCTGTTGTACTAGCTATGTATGTTAATTTCAGTTTTACTTTCGCGTTGTATCTTAAAATTCGTTGCAGTTATTATGTTGTATCTTAAACGTTTTTACTTATGTTGCATCTTCATTATTGGAGTTAATTTAGAAATTAAACTTATTGGAACTAATATTAATATGTCTCCGAGATACATAGAAAAATGTCCCATACATAGATAAATATATGATACATAGAAGTAAGGTCCATTTGTATCATTCCTGTCGACGACGACGATGTTGCTGCCGTGGCCTTGGACCGGAAGGCGACAACCGGGTACGAGGGGGATGAGGTGGACGCAAACCTCGGCCGTACTGATTTTTCTCATCCTTTGTACGTGTCTCATCTGCTGGCGATGGAGTCTGAAATATGTATGGAGATTCCAGATTTGGGGGAATCAAACTGGCATCTGTGCCGAAAATAGCACCTCCAAAGAATTCTTCAACTATCCCGGTAACATCATCGCGAGGTTGTTGGGAAGTGCTGCCGTAGTATTGTGGTTGCTGCGTCATATCGGGCCATGTCGGGATTAAAGATTCCTGCGTATTGAATGGTTCCGTCAGAAACATGCACGCAATAATCATGTATGTAATTAACATGAATTAACCTGAGTTGGGTATTGCGATTGCATGTGGTCACGACCACACAGTGGAGGCCTATTGTGGCCTAAACCAGCTCCCATGTTGGACCACGTAGGGCCAACAGATTCCTGCGAACGTAAACGACATGTTATTAGTAGGAATGTAAATAATCACGTGTTGGTAGGTAATTATTAAATATGAGCATACCTGAGTGTTGAATCTTTGCGAGTATTCGCCTTCTGTGTAGGAGAATCGTTGTCCAGATGGATATGACGGAAAATGATCGTCCTCCTAATACAATTGGAAAAAAGTGTGTCATTGTTGTAAGTTCAGGAGGAATGTATGTACGCAAGTTGATTACCTGTGTGCCGCCATGGCGTTGAGATATGTGTGCGGACTGTGATCGTTCAAGTAGAGATGAGTCGCGTCGTGGATTAGATGTATGCGAGGTAGAGGGAACTGGTACGGTCGGTGTGGCGGATGGCTGGCTCACACGTACCATACTCGGTCTGTTCGACGGTGCCTCCGGCATGTCGAATGCTCGACTGGCAACATTATCCTGGCGGCTGCAACCAAGACGCCTAAGCCCTTTAATGGCAGTATTAAAAATACGTTTTACCATGGATTTTCCCTCCGTACTATCCATGTTGCGCAGGTCCAAAGTGTCCTGGGCGTCCTGTGCGATCTGCCTGAACTCGTCTAACCTGAATGGAATTAAAAAATTAATATTGCCTATAAACACAAATTTTCTTAATTACAATTATATAACAAGTACCGAAGTGTCACGGTGGTAAGCTGAGGCCCATGTGAGGTGTGTCGGACTCGATGGTGGGGGACCGGTGAGGAGAGTCCGTGTGCTAGCGCGATACCATTCATTATACGTTGGCAGTATCTCACCGTTGTACCGTCTGCATCAGTGATAAATTACATTAGAAGGTACATGATGATAAGATGAATTAAAATATGTAATTACCTATTTTCGCGTACTCCATCGGACTCTGCTTCATCAATCCATTTCTTAATCCATGTTTGATTACGCTGACTCCAGTCGAAACAACTCATGCCTTTATTGTCTTGTCTACAATCCAATAAATTTTATTACATAATGAAATAGATTAATTTGAGTGCAATTCATTGTTTCTATTATAGTGACCGAACTTACGTATGAACATCAGCAACAAGGCGTCTTGGTGATGGTGGGGGAATATCCTGATGCTTACCAAACTGCCGCATGACACACGCTCTGGGTTGTATGGCTCAACCATCCAAATAAAGAGTAGGTTGCATCGTGTGAACCACAACCGTACGTCTCGCAGCATATCTGGTGGTGGTTTAACAAGACCCCAGACAATGTACACGTCATGTTCCGTATATGGGTCCCATTTGACCATGGTCTCTTGTAGCTTCTCAAACTGTTGGTGGTATTTGGGGTAGCAACCGTGTGCTACATTATTTGACCACCTTTTTTTGCATGTACCCAACGACTTCCAAAAGTAAGAGGGCCATATTGTTCGGTCTGACCGCCGTAGGGGTGAATTGGTGTCAGGATGTGGGGACGCCCAACTGGTAGATACTCCCATGACCATAGCTGAAGAAACTCTGCGCTTACATCAAGTATATGTCCCTTTGAAGATGCATTGGTTTTCTTTGTTGCATCACACAACCCCCTGTAGGTATACGCGAGCATTGCAGAACCACTTACTTAAATCGGGGCAGTTCTGATTAATCCATGTACTCAAATTTATTTCAGTCCTCCGGCCCCTCCGGTCTTCTCTCGGCGGCAAGGCAGCACTCTCGATTTCTTTGTTGATTCCAACCTAAATAGCATTCATCTTCGCCTCAGTCTTCTGCATGCACATCCTTGATGACCCACAAGTATAGGGGATCGCGATAGTCTTCGAGGGTAGTATAACCCAATTTATTGATTCGACACAAGGGGAGGTAAAGAATACTTATAAGCCTTAACAACTGAGTTGTCAATTCAGCTGCACCTGAAAAAGCACTAGCAACAGGGGTGATGTGAAAGTAGCAGTAATATGAGAGCAATAGTAACAGTAACACAGCAGCAGTAATAGTAATATGAGAGCAATGGCACCAGAAGATAGTTGATACTACTTCCAATGACATGTAGAACAAGTATATGATGATGAGAGATGGACCGGGGTTCCCAGCGATCTACACTAGTGGTAACTCTCCAATAAGTGACAAGTGTTGGGTGAATAAATTACAGTTGGGCAATTGATAGGAATCAAAGCATTAAGACAGAACATCAAGATTATTAATTATGTAGGCATGTTTTCCAATTATAGTCGTACGTGCTCGCAATGAGAAACTTGCACAACATCTTTTGTCCTACCAGCCGGTGGCAGCCGGGCCTCAAGGGAAACTACTGGATATTAAGGTACTCCTTTTAATAGAGTACCGGAGCAAAGCATTAACACTCCGTGAAAACATGTGCCCCTCACATCACCGCCATCCCCTCCGGTTGTCCCGATTTCTGTCACTTCGGGGCCTTTGGTTCCGGACAGTGACATGTGCATACAACTTGTAGATACAATCTAAGCAATAAGTATAGAGCTTAAATCTAAGATCATGCCACTCGGGCCCTAGTGACAAGCATTAAGCATAACAAGATTGCAGCAACAATAACTTCACAAACTTCATAGATAGACTAATCATAATGTATCATCCATCGGATCCCAATAAACACAACACCGATTACATCAGATGGATCTCAATCATGTAAGGCAGCTCATGAGATCATTGTATTGAAGTACATGGAGGAGAGTATACCAACTAGCTACTGCTAGAACCCGTAGTCCATGGGGGAACTACTCACGGAGCATGATGGAGGCGATGGCGTTGATGGAGATGGCTTCCGGGGGCACTTCCCCGTCCCGGCAGGGTACCGGAACAGAGACTTCTGTCCCCCGAATTGGAGTTTCGCGATGGCGGCGGCGCCCCTGGAGTCTTTCTGGAGTTTCGTCAATTGGTACTGCGTTTTTAGGTCGAAAGGGATTTTATAGGCGAAGAGGCGGCGCAGGGGGGCACCTGGGGGCGCCTCACCCTAGGCCGGCGCGGCCAGGGTCTGGCCCGCGCCGCCTTATGGTGTGGTGGCCCCCTGGCCCCTCTCCGATTCTTCTTCGGTGTTCTGGATGCTTCCGGGAAAAATAGGAGGTTTGGCGTTGATTTCGTCCAATTCCGAGAATATTGCCTGAACAGCCTTTCTGGAACCAAAAACAGCAGAAAACAGGAACTGGCACTGTGGCATCTTGTTAATAGGCTAGTTCCGGAAAACGCATGAAATCATCATAAAGTGCAAGCAAAACATGTAAGTATTGTCATAAAACAAGCATGGAACGACAGAAATTATGGA
The DNA here is from genome assembly GCF_019359855.2 of Lolium perenne. Classification (NCBI taxonomy): domain Eukaryota; kingdom Viridiplantae; phylum Streptophyta; class Magnoliopsida; order Poales; family Poaceae; genus Lolium; species Lolium perenne. The sequence goes on along the minus strand of NC_067249.2, from coordinate 121,292,440 downwards.
TACGTCGGGGACGTATCAGCATCCCCAAGCTTAGTTCCTGCTCGTCCCGAGCAGGTAAATGATAAAAAGAATAATTTCTGTAGTGACATGCTACTTACATAACCTTGATCATACTATTACAAAGCATATGAAATGAATGAAGTGACTCAAGGCAATGATCTATAGTTGCTAACAAGTAGATAACATATAGCAAAACTTTTCATGAATAATACCTTCAAGACAAGTATCAAAAGTCTTGCATAAGAGTTAACTCATAAAGCAATAAGCTCAAAGTAAAGGCATCGAAGCAACACAAAGGAAGATATAAGTTTCAGCGATTGCTTTCAACTTTCAACATGCATATCTCATGGATAATTGTCAACATAAAGTAATATGATGAATGCAAATATGCAAGTATGTAAGAATCAATGCACAGTTAACACAAGTGTTTGCTTCTAAGATGGAAGGAAGTAGGTATACTGACTCAACATAAAGTAAAAGAATGGCCCTTCGCAGAGGGAAGCATTGATTGCTATATTTGTGCTAGAGCTTTGGTTTTGAAAACATAAAGAGAGCACAAAAGTAAAGTTTTGAGAGGTGTTTGTTGTTGTCAACGAATGGTAGTGGGCACTCTAACCCCCTTGCCAGACAAACCTTCAAAGAGCGGCTCCCATTTTATTTTTATTTTTGGGTGGCACTCCTTCCAACCTTTCTTTCACAACCCATGGCTAACCGAATCCTCGGGTGCCTGCCAACAATCTCATACCATGAAGGAGTGCCTTTTTATTTTAGTTTTATTATGATGACACTCCTCCCATCCTTTGCTTACACAAGCCATGGCTAACCGAATCCTTCGGGTGCCGTCCAACAATCACATACCATGGAGGAGTGTCTATTTTTGTTAATTAATTTGGGACTGGGAATCCCATTGCCAGCTCTTTTTGCAAAATTATTGGATAAGCGGATGAAGCCACTAGTCCATTGGTGAAAGTTGCCCAACAAGATTGAAAGATAAACACCACATACTTCCTCATGAGCTATAAAACATTGACACAAATCAGAGGTGCATTTTGAATTGTTTAAAGGTAGCACTCAAGCAATTTACTTTGGAATGGCAGGAAATACCACATAGTAGGTAGGTATGGTGGACACAAATGGCATAGTTTTTGGCTCAAGGTTTTGGATGCACGAGAAGCATTTCCTCTCAGTACAAGGCTTAGGCTAGCAAGGTTGTTTGAAGCAAACACAAGTATGAACCGGTACAGCAAAACTTACATAAGAACATATTGCAAGCATTATAATACTCTACACTGTCTTCCTTGTTGCTCAAACACTTTTACCAGAAAATATCTAGACCTTAAGAGAGATCAATTATGCAAACCAATTTTAACAAGCTTTACGGTAGTTCTCCACTAATAGGTTTAAACTACATGCAAAAACTTATGATCTACTTGAGAGCTCAAAACAATTGCCAAGTGTCAAATTATCCAAGACATATGAGGCATTTTCCTTTTCCAACCAAATAAAGATAAGTATTGTAGCTTCCAACTTTTATCATTGAACATTAAAAGTAAAACGAAGAACAAGTGTTCATATGAAAAAGCGGAGCGTGTCTCTCTCCCAAACAAGGATTGCTAGGATCCGAATTTATTCAAACACAAACAAAACGAAAATAAACACAAAGACGCTCCAAGTAAAGCACATATGATATGACCGAATAAAAATATAGTTTCAGGGGAGGAACCTGATAAGTTGATGAAGAAGGGGATGCCTTGGGCATCCCCAAGCTTAGACGCTTGAGTCTTCTTAAAATATGCAGGGATGAACCACGGGGGCATCCCCAAGCTTAGACTTTTCGCTCTTCTCGATCATATATCATCCTCCTCTCTTGACCCTTGAAAACTTCCTTCACACCAAACTTCTCATAAACTTCATTAGAGGGGTTAGTACTCAAAAAATTTGAATCCACCTTGGTCCTGTAGTGGCACATTGCAAGAACTCAATAAAACATTAGCTACAGCCCTCTACGTCTAGAAAGCCTTGCTTAAAGTCCACAAGAGACAATGCAAAAAACAGAGACAGAATCTGCCAAAACAGAACAGCCAGTAAAGACGAATTTTAAATAAATACTTCCGTTGCTCAAATCAGAAAACTCAAAACTAATGAAAGTTGCGTACATATCTGAGGAACACGCACGTAAATTGGCATATTTTTCTGAGTTACCTACAGAGAAAACAGCCCAGATTCGTGACAGATAGAAATCTGTTTCTGCGCAGAAATCCAAATCTAGCATCAACCTTCGATTAGAGGCTTCACTTGGCACAACAAAACACAAAACTAAGATAAGGAGAGGTTGCTACAGTACTAAACAACTTCCAAGACACAAATATAAAACAAAGTACTGTAGCAAAATACCACATGGGTTATCTCCCAAGAAGTTCTTTCTTTATAGCCATTAAGATGGGCTCAGCAGTTTTAATGATGCACTCGCAAGAAATAGTATTTGAAGCGAAAGAGAGCATCAAGAGGCAAATTCAAAACATATTTAAGCCTAACATGCTTCCTATGCAAAGGAATCTTGTACACAAATAAATTCATGAAGAACAAAGTGACAAGCATAAGAAGATAAAACAAGAGTAACTTCAACAATTTCAGCATATAGAGAGGTGTATTAGTACCATGAAAATTTCTACCACCATGTTTTCCTCTCTCATAATAATTTTCAGTAGCTTCATGAACAAACTCAACAATATAACTATCACATGCAGCATACTTTTCATGATTTCCAAACACATAATTTTTATCAAGTTCAAGAATAGTGGAATTAAAACTTTCAAACTTACTTTTATTAATAATATAACAAGGTAGTTGATCAATCTCAAGAGATATGGGACTCATAGAATAAGTCAAGAACTCTCCAATCCCATTTTCATTAGTAGTACAATTAATATTATCAAGTAGCATAGGACCATCATCTAGAGCTTTATCATAAACATTTGCTACGCAAAATTCTTTAGTACCATGCATTTCGATATCAGGCACAAACAAAGCATTATCATAAGATTTATCAAAGTAGCATGGATTATCATAAATAACAGTAGCATAATTATTTTCATAAGTTTTACTCATAGGGACTATTTCAAGAGAATCCACAGGAACATAACATTCAACCTCTTCCGGTAAGCATGGAGGACAATCAAATAGTGTAAGAGATAAAGAGTTACTCTCATTAGAAGGTTGGCATGGGTAGCTAATCCATTCTTCCTCCTTTTGTTCGTCGCTCTCCTCTTCTTTTTCATCCAATGAGCTTTCAGGTTCATCAATTTCCTCCTCTTCCACCGGTTCCTGCAAATTGTGAGTGCATTCTTGTGCATTAATGTGTCTCTTTTTATAATCAAGGATATAAGGATGCCTACTGTAGCATTCTATGCAAGAATTAAGGATAATAGAGACATAATCTTTAAGGTTCTTACAAATAGCACAAGTTTCATAATTCTCAACCATGAAGGATTCTATCTCGGAGGCTCCCATAAATAAGACAAATTGTTCTACCTCTTCGAACCCATAATGAATATAGCAATTCCGATTATAGCTCTTAATAAAATATTCCTCACTAAAGCCACATTGAAATTTAAGATGTTTAGTATCTGATACGTCTCCAACGTATCTATAATTTCCGATGTTCCATGCTTGTTTTATGACAATACCTACATGTTTTGCTTGCACTTTATATCATATTATGGCATTTATTGGACTAACCTATTAACAAGATGCCACAGTGCCAGTTTCTGTTTATTATGTCTGTTTATTGCAGAAAAGGCCCAAAAACCAAAGTGCTCGGAAAAATCCAGAAAAATTACAGAAATTCTATTTCGCTGGAAGACTCACGGAGCCAGAAGGGCAAGCCAGGGGGAGGCCCAGGGCCTCCTCACCATAGGCCGGCGCGGCCTGGAGGGTGGTCACCCCACCCTATGGTGTCGTCGCCTCGGGACTCTTCCGACTCCGACTCTTCGCCTATTTAAGCCGTCGTGACCTAAAACTTCGACACCGCTTGACGAAACTCCAGAAAGACTCCAGGGGCGCCGCCACATCGCGAAACTCCAATTCGGGGGACAGAAGTCTCTGTTCCGGCACCCTGCCGGGACGGGGAATTGCCCCCGGAGCCATCTCCACCGCCGTCTCCACCGCCATCTTCACCGCCATCGCTGCCTCCATGATGAGGAGGGAGTAATTCACCCCCGGGGCTGAGGGCTCCGCTGTAGCTATGTGGTTCATCTCTCTCTCTTTGTGATCAAGTTGAATATTATCTATGTGCTACTCTAGTGATGTTATTAAAGTAGTTTACTCCTCCTCCATGATGTAATGTTGGCAGTGTGTGCATCATGAAGTACTTGGTTTATGCTATGATTGTGATCTCTTGTAGATTATGAAGTTAACTATTACTATGATGGTATTGATGCGATCTATTCCTCCTTTCATAGTGTGAAGGTTACGGTGTGCATGCTATGTTAGTACTTGGTTTGGTTGTGTTGATCTATCTTGCACTCTAAGGTTATTTAAATATGAACATTGAATATTGTGGAGCTTGTTAACTCTGGCATTGAGGGTTCGTGTAATCCTACACAATGATGTTCATCATCCAACAAGAGGGTGCAGAGTAGTCCTATTATGTGATCATTGTTGAGAGTGTCCACTAGTGAAAGCAGGATCCCTGGGCCTTGCTTCCAAGCATCGAATCTCCGTTTGTCTACTGTTTTGTTGAATGTTTGCTCGCTGCCATATTTCATTCAGATTGCTATTACCACTCACACTCATCCATATTACTTGTATCTCACTATCTCTTCGCCGAACTAGTGCACCTATTGTATTAGGTGTGTTGGGGACACAAGAGACTTCTTGCTTTGTGGTTGCAGGGTTGCTTGAGAGGGATATCTTTGACCTCTTCCTCCCTGAGATCGATAAACCTTGGGTGATCCACTTAAGGGAAACTTGCTGCTGTTCTACAAACCTCTGCTCTTGGAGGCCCAACACTGTCTACAAGAATAGAAGCTCCCGTAGACATCAAGCACTTTTCTGGCGCCGTTGCCGGGGAAGAAAGGTAAAAGGCACTCATACTCCGGTTCAGTAATGCATCTTTACGGCGCCATTGTGTTTGTGCTCGAAGCTATTTCCTTTAGATCCTGCAATTGCATCTTTTTGTTTCTTGTTTTACACTAGTTAGGCATAATGGACAACAATGAGCTTCTTATTTTATTTCCTGAGTTAAGACATGAATTGTGTGATGCGAAAATTAAAGAACCTATGGAACCTCATTTGCATGCTAGTAGCAATGTTATTGGTATGAACGCAATCACTTCTAATGCTATGGATAAGTCTAAGCTTGGGGAAGCTAGTTTATATAAAAATAATCTTTTTTGCTCCTCGGCTTTGGAAGAAATATTTCGCTCTGATAATGCTTTATCTCCCATACGCGATAACTCTAATGATGCTTCTGATATTTTAAATCCACCTGCTGAAAGTATTCCGTATAAAATACCCACGAAGATTATTGAACGTGTTATGGATAACCGCTATGAAGGGGATGGAACTGTCCATCCTGGAGATCATTTACTGTTTTTGCATGAATTATGCGGGTTATTCAAGTGTGCATGTATCTCTATGGATGAAGTAAGGAAGAAGCTATTCTCTTTTTCACTGTCTGGTAAAGCGGCGCATTGGTATAAATTGTTGAAGAATAGTCATTCTCTTGGTTGGGAGGAAATTGCATCTCTCTTTTACTCTAAATTTTATCCTCCTTATGAAGTGCATATTGATAGGAATTCTATTTATAACTTTTATCCTCGTGATGGAGAGAGTATTTCTCAAGCGTGGGGGAGATTAAAGTCACTAATGCTCAAATGTCCCATTCATGAGCTCCCCCGTAATGTTATTGTTAATAATTTTTATGCGAGGCTTTCAGGACAACACAAGGACTATCTGGATGCCTGTTCGGAGGGATCTTTCACAAGCAAGGAGGTTGAAGCTAGGTGGGATCTTCTCGATCGGATTGAGGAGAACGCTGAAGGATGGGAGAACGACAAAGGTAAAGAGTCAGGTATAAATTATGATTATGAATGCATTGAAGCTTTTATGGATACCGATAAATTTTGAAATATGAGTGCTACTTATGGTCTTGACTCTCAAGTTGCTGCAAATCTTTATAAAGCCTTTGCTTCTCATTTTGAATTGCCTAAAAAGAATTTTGATAAGTATCATGAACCTTTTAAAGAGGCTTGCATGAAGAATGAAATTGTTGTTAATTATTGCAATAAGCATGCTCAAACTCCTAAGAATGCTATTTCCTATAAGCGTGTTAATTTTTGTGGAATACATAGACCTTGTGGAATTAATCAAATCAAAGATGAATATTGTATCCATCATGCTAATGAAAAAACTAGAAAGTGGCTTAGGGCTCTAGATGATCTTGGTAAAAAAGTTTGTGCCCTCTATCCTTTTATTTGTGAAGTTTGCCATGAAGTGGGTCATTTTAATTTTCAATGCTCCTCCAATGATAATTTGAACCCAATGAGTGCTGCAAATTTGTATTGTGATGATGAAATTACTCCTAATCAGCATGATGAACTTACTTTATTTTTGGGGTGTGAAGAATTGTCGAGAAAAATCTCTTTGTTACATATGAGTGATCTTGATATTGATGATGTCTTGCATGGGTGTTTTTCTTATTGCATTGATAATAGCCATACAAATACTTACATACAAAATATTTTAGAAGATGACACCATACCAAAATATGATAGGACCGCTGTGTGTTTTCAACTAATTAATGAAAAGGAGGGATCCTCCCAAGTTTCTTCTATTGTTTCTGAAAGTAAATCAGGTTATGCGGACAAGCCACCCTTCAAGCCTCTTCCTCCTAAAGAAAGGAACGAGGAGAAGGAAGAGAAGAAGAAGAAGAAGAAGGGAACGAAGAAGAAGAAGAAGAAGAAGAAGAAGAAGGAGAATAAAAAGAAAGAGGTAACGGCGTATCCCCGCGTGAATGAGATAACGCTAGGTAACCGTAAGTATGTTGCTCCTAATGATTATTGTGATAATGAATATGAATACGATGATCTTCCTATGCCCTTTACATACACTAGCGATCATGATTTGAATGGGCACACTACTTTTGATATTACAAATCTCTGGGAAACTAATTCTGAAGATGATAATAATTGCCATAGTGTCAGTGCTATCCATGCTTCCTCCCATAATGATATAGAAAGCTCTAAGCTTGGGGAAGAGGTGTTTGAAAATCCTTTTGCTACTGGTCATTATGTTCTTGATACATCTCCTTCTAATAACAATGATGGTGTGGACACAGATAAACCGACTGTGAAAGATAACTATTCTATTTCTTATGATGACACTGTGCCTCCGATCTTTGATGATTATTATAAAGAGTGCTATGATATAGGTTATAACTATCCTTATGAAACTTGTCATAGTCATGATTGGATTACCAAAAACAATTCCCTTAATATACAACTTGTTTACCATGTTCAAATTCTTGATAATGATCTTGCTCCAGTTACTATTAGTGAGAAGAACTCTTCTTATGCCAAAATTAATGATACTTCTATGCATATGAACCATGATAAGAATGTTTTAAGTGATGGGTATATTGTGGATTTCATCAATGATGCTACTGAAAGTTATTATGAGAGAGGGAAACATGGTTATATGCATCTTAATAATATTAAGTTTCCCCTCTTTATGTTGAGAATCTTGAATTTACTCGTGTTCTATCCTCTTATGCTTGTCACTTTGTTCTTCATGAATTCATTTGTGTACAAGATTCCTTTGCATAGGAAGTGGGTTAGACTTAAATGTGTTTTGAATTGCCTCTTGATACTCTCTTTTTGCTTCAAATACTATTTCCTGCGAGTGGATCATTAAAACTGCTGAGCCCATCTTAATGGCTATAAAGAAAGAACTTCTTGGGAGATAACCCATGTGTTATTTTGCTACAGTACTTTGTTTTATATTTGTGTCTTGGAAGTTGTTTACTACTGTAGCAACCTCTCCTTATCTTAGTTTTGTGTTTTGTTGTGCCAAGTAAAGTCTTTGATAGCAAGGTTGATACTAGATTTGGATTACTGCGCAGAAACAGATTTCTTTGCTGTCACGAATCTGGGTAAAATTCTCTGTAGGTAACTCAGAAAATTATGCCAATTTACGTGAGTGATCCTCAGATATGTACGCAACTTTCATTCAATTTGAGCATTTTCATTTGAGCAAGTCTGGTGCCTCAATAAAATTCGTCTTTACGGACTGTTCTGTTTTGACAGATTCTGCCTTTTATTTCGCATTGCCTCTTTTGCTATATGGGATGGATTTCTTTGTTCCATTGACTTCCAGTAGCTTTGGGCAATGTCTAGAAGTGTTAAGAATGATTGTGTCACCTCTGAACATGTGAATTTTTGATTATGCACTAACCCTCTAATGAGTTGTTTTGAGTTTGGTGTGAAGGAAGTATTCAAGGGTCAAGAGAGGAGGATGATACAATGTGATCAAGAAGAGTGAAAAGTCTAAGCTTGGGGATGCCCCGGTGGTTCATCCCTGCATATTTCAAGAAGACCCAAGCATCTAAGCTTGGGGATGCCCAAGGCATCCCCTTCTTCATCGACAAATTATCAGGTTCCTTCTCTTGAAACTATATTTTTATTCGGTCACATCTTATGTACTTTACTTGGAGCGTCTGTATGTTTCTTGTTTCTGTTCTTGTTTGAATAAATGCTTGTGTGGGAGAGAGACACGCTCCGCTGGTTCGTATGAACACATGTGTTCTTAGCTTTTAATGTTCATGGCGAAGGTTGAAACTGCTTCGTTAATTGTTATATGGTTGGAAACAGAAAATGCTACATGTAGTAATTGGTATGATGTCTTGAATAACTTGATACTTGGCAATTGTTGTGCTCTTGTTTAAGCTCTTGCATCATATACTTTGCACCTATTAGTGAAGAAATACATAGAGCTTGTTAAAATTTGGTTTGCATGAGTGGTTTCTCTAGAGTCTAGATATTTTCTAATGAGGTGTTTGAACAACAAGGAAGACGATGTATAGTCTTATAATGCTTGTAATATGTCTTTTATGTAAGTTTTGATGTACTAGTTTATGCTTGTGTTTGCTTCAAACAACCTTGCTAGCCTAAGCCTTGTATCGAGAGGGAATACTTCTCATGCATCCAAAATACTTGAGCCAACCACTATGCCATTTGTGTCCACCATACCTACCTACTACATGGTATTTCTCCGCCAATCCAAAGTAAATTGCTTGAAGTGCTACCTTTAAATTTCTATCCTCTACCTTTGCAATATATAGCTCATGGGACAAATAGCTTAAAAACTATTGTGGTATTGAATATGTACTTATGCACTTTATCTCTTATTAAGTTGCTTGTTGTGCGATAACCATGTTCCTGGGGACGCCATCAACTATTCTTTGTTGAATATCATGTGAGTTGCTATGCATGTTCGTCTTGTCTGAAGTAAGGGCGATCTACCACCTTATGGTTAGAGCGTGCATATTGTTAGAGAAGAACATTGGGCCGCTAACTAAAGCCATGATCCAAGGTGGAAGTTTCAGTTTTGGACATATATCCTCAATCTCATATGAGAAAATTAATTGTTGCTACATGCTTATGCATAAAAGAGGAGTCCATTATATGTTGTCTATGTTGTCCCGGTATGGATGTCTAAGTTGAGAATAATCAATAGCGAGAAATCCAATGCGAGCTTTCTCCTTAGACCTTTGTACAGGCGGCATAGAGGTACCCCTTTGTGACACTTGGTTAAAACATGTGCATTGCGATAATTCCGGTAGTCCAAGCTAATTAGGACAAGGTGCGGGCACTATTAGTATACTATGCATGAGGCTTGCAACTTGTAAGATATAATTTACATGATACATATGCTTTATTACTACCGTTGACAAAATTGTTTCTTGTTTTCAAAATAAAAGCTCTAGCACAAATATAGCAATCAATGCTTCCCTCTGCGAAGGGCATTTCTTCTACTTTTATGTTGAGTCAGTTTACCCATTTCTCTCTATCTTAGAAGCAAACACTTGTATTAACTGTTCATTGATTCTTACATACTTGCTTATTGCACTTGTTATATCGCTTTGCATTGACAACTATCCATAAGATATACATGTTACAAGTTGAAAGCAACCGCTGAAACTTAATCTTCCATTGTGTTGCTTCAATGTCTTTACTAAGAATTTATTGCTTTATGAGTAACTCTTATGCAAGACTCATTGATGCTTGTCTTGAAAGTACTATTCATGAAAAGTCTTTGCTATATGATTAATTGTTTACTCATTGCATTAACATTGCTTCGAATCGCTGCATTCATCTCATATGATTTACAATAGTATGATCAAGATTATGTTGGTAGCATGTCACTCCAGAAATTATCTTTTTATCGTTTACCTACTCGAGGACGAGTAGGAACTAAGCTTGGGGATGCTGATACGTCTCCAACGTATCTATAATTTCCGATGTTCCATGCTTGTTTTATGACAATACCTACATGTTTTGCTTGCACTTTATATCATATTATGGCATTTATTGGACTAACCTATTAACAAGATGCCACAGTGCCAGTTTCTGTTTATTATGTCTGTTTATTGCAGAAAAGGCCCAAAAACCAAAGTGCTCGGAAAAATCCAGAAAAATTACAGAAATTCTATTTCGCTGGAAGACTCACGGAGCCAGAAGGGCAAGCCAGGGGGAGGCCCAGGGCCTCCTCACCATAGGCCGGCGCGGCCTGGAGGGTGGTCACCCCACCCTATGGTGTCGTCGCCTCGGGACTCTTCCGACTCCGACTCTACGCCTATTTAAGCCGTCGTGACCTAAAACTTCGACACCGCTTGACGAAACTCCAGAAAGACTCCAGGGGCGCCGCCACATCGCGAAACGCCAATTCGGGGGACAGAAGTCTCTGTTCCGGCACCCTGCCGGGACGGGGAATTGCCCCCGGAGCCATCTCCACCGCCGTCTCCACCGCCATCTTCACCGCCATCGCTGCCTCCATGATGAGGAGGGAGTAATTCACCCCCGGGGCTGAGGGCTCCGCTGTAGCTATGTGGTTCATCTCTCTCTCTTTGTGATCAAGTTGAATATTATCTATGTGCTACTGATGGCGTGTAACTCACACGTTCGTTGGGAACCCCAAGAGGAAGGTATGATGCGCACAGCAGCAAGTTTTCCCTCAGAAAGAAACCAAGGTTTATCGAACCAGTAGGAGCCAAGAAGCACGTTGAAGGTTGATGGCGGCGGGATGTAGTGCGGCGCAACACCAGGGATTCCGGCGCCAACGTGGAACCTGCACAACACAACCAAAGTACTTTGTCCCAACGAAACAGTGAGGTTGTCAATCTCACCAGCTTTCTGTAACAATGGATTAACCGTATTGTGTGGAAGATGATTGTTTGCAGAAAACAGTAAAACAGTATTGCAGTAGATTGTATTTCAGTAAAGAGAATTGGACCGGGGTCCACAGTTCACTAGAGGTGTCTCTCCCATAAGACAAACAGCATGTTGGGTGAACAAATTACAGTTGGGCAATTGACAAATAAAGAGGGCATGACAATGCACATACATATCATGATGAGTATAGTGAGATTTAATTGGGCATTACGACAAAGTACATAGACTGCCATCCAACTACATCTATGCCTAAAAAGTCCACCTTCAGGTTATCATCCGAACCCCTTCCAGTATTAAGTTGCAAAGCAACAGACAATTGCATTAAGTATGGTGCGTAATGTAATCAACAACTACATCCTTAGACATAGCATCAATGTTTTATCCCTAGTGGCAATAGCACAACACAACCTTAGAACTTTCTCACAGTCCTGTGTCAATGCAGGCATGAACCCACTATCGAGCATAAATACTCCCTCTTGGAGTTACAAGCATCTACTTGGCCAGAGCATCTACTAGTAACGGAAAGCATGCAAGATCATAAACAACACATAGATTTAACTTTGATAATCAACATAACAAGTATTCTCTATTCATCGGATCCCAACAAACGCAACATATAGAATTACAGATAGATGATCTTGATCATGTTAGGCAGCTCACAAGATCCGACAATGATAGCACAATGGGGAGAAGACAACCATCTAGCTACTGCTATGGACCCATAGTCCAGGGGTAGACTACTCACACATCACACCTGAGGCGACCATGGCGGCGTAGAGTCCTCCGGGAGATGATTCCCCTCTCCGGCAGGGTGCCGGAGGCGATCTCCTGGATCCCCCGAGATGGGATCGGCGTTGGCGGCGTCTCTGGAAGGTTTTCCGTATCGTGGCTCTCGGTACTGGGGGTTTCGTCACGGAGGCTTTAAGTAGGCGGAAGGGTAGGTCAAGAGGCGGCACGGGGGGCCCAGACCATAGGCCGGTGCGGCCAGGGGTGGGGCCGCGCCGCCCTAGGGTTTGGCCACCCCGTGGCCCCTCTTCGTCTCGTCTTCGGACTTCTGGAAGCTTCGTGGAAAAATAGGCCCCTGGGCGTTGATTTCGTCCAATTCCGAGAATATTTCCTTACTAGGATTTCTGAAACCAAAAACAGCAGAAAAACAAAGAATCGGCACTTCGGCATCTTGTTAATAGGTTAGTTCCGTAAAATGCACGAATATGACATAAAGTGTGCATAAAACATGTAGATAACATCAATAATGTGGCATGGAACATAAGAAATTATCGATACGTCGGAGACGTATCAGCATCCCCAAGCTTAGTTCTGCTCGTCCCGAGCAGGTAAAACGATAACACAGATAATTTCTGGAGTGACATGCCATCATAATCTTGATCATACTATTTGTAAAGCATATGTAGTGAATGCAGCGATCAAAACAATGTATATGACATGAGTAAACAAGTGAATCATAAAGCAAAGACTTTTCATGAATAGCACTTCAAGACAAGCATCAATAAGTCTTGCATAAGAGTTAACTCATAAAGCAATAATTCAAAGTAAAGGTATTGAAGCAACACAAAAGAAGATTAAGTTTCAGCGGTTGCTTTCAACTTGTAACATGTATATCTCATGGATATTGTCAACATAGAGTAATATAATAAGTGCAATAAGCAAGTATGTAGGAATCAATGCACAGTTCACACAAGTGTTTGCTTCTTGAGGTGGAGAGAAATAGGTGAACTGACTCAACATTGAAAGTAAAAGAATGGTCCTCCATAGAGGAAAAGCATTGATTGCTATATTTGTGCTAGAGCTTTGATTTTGAAAACATGAAACAATTTTGTCAACGGTAGTAATAAAGCATATGCATCATGTAAATTATATCTTATAAGTTGCAAGCCTCATGCATAGTGTACTAATAGTGCCCGCACCTTGTCCTAATTAGCTTGGACTACCTGGATTATCACCGCAATGCATATGCTTTAACCAAGTATCACAAAGGGGTACCTCTATGCCGCCTGTACAAAGGTCTAAGGAGAAAGCTCGCATTTGGATTTCTCGCTTTTGATTATTCTCAACTTAGACATCCATACCGGGACAACATAGACAACAGATAATGGACTCCTCTTTTAATGCTTAAGCATTCAACAACAATTAATTCTTTTCTCATTAGAGATTTGAGGATGTTTGTCCAAAACTGAAACTTCCACCATGGATCATGGCTTTAGTTAGCGGCCCAATGTTCTTCTCTAACAATATGCATGCTCAAACCATTCAACTCAGTGTAGATCGCCCTTACTTCAGACAAGACGGACATGCATAGCAACTCACATGAAATTCAACAATGAAAAGTTGATGGCGTCCCCAGTAAACATGGTTATCGCACAACAAGCAACTTAATAAGAGATAAAGTGCATAATTACATATTCAATACCACAATAGTTTTTAAGCTATTTGTCCCATGAGCTATATATTGCAAAGGTGAATGATGGAATTTTAAAGGTAGCACTCAAGCAATTTACTTTGGAATGGCGGAAAATACCATGTAGTAGGTAGGTATGGTGGACACAAATGGCATAGTGGTTGGCTCAAGTATTTTGGATGCATGAGAAGTATTCCCTCTCGATACAAGGTTTAGGCTAGCAAGGCTTATTTGAAACAAACACAAGGATGAACCGGTGCAGCAAAACTCACATAAAAGACATATTGAAAACATTATAAGACTCTACACCGTCTTCCTTGTTGTTCAAACTCAATACTAGAAATTATCTAGACCTTAGAGAAACCAAATATGCAAACCAAATTTTAGCATGCTCTATGTATTTCTTCATTAATGGGTGCAAAGCATATGATGCAAGAGCTTAATCATGAGCACAACAATTGCCAAGTATCACATTACCCAAGACATTAATAGCAATTACTACATGTATCATTTTCCAATTCCAACCATATAACAATTTAACGAAGGAGAAACTTCGCCATGAATACTATGAGTAGAAACCAAGGACATACTTGTCCATATGCTACAGCGGAGCGTGTCTCTCTCCCATAAAGTGAATGCTAGGATCCATTTTATTCAAACAAAACAAAAAACAAAAACAAACCGACGCTCCAAGAAAAAGCACATAAGATGTGATGGAATAAAAATATAGTTTCAGGGGAGGAACCTGATAATGTTGTCGATGAAGAAGGGGATGCCTTGGGCATCCCCAAGATTAGACGCTTGAGTCTTCTTGATATATGCAGGGGTGAACCACCGGGGCATCCCCAAGCTTAGAGCTTTCACTCTCCTTGATCATGTTGCATCATACTCCTCTCTTGATCCTTGAAAACTTCCTCCACACCAAACTCGAAACAACTCATTAGAGGGTTAGTGCACAATAAAAATTAACATATTCAGAGGTGACACAATCATTCTTAACACTTCTGGACATTGCATAATGCTACTGGACATTAGTGGATCAAAGAAATTCATCCAACATAGCAAAAGAGGCAATGCGAAATAAAAGGCAGAATCTGTCAAAACAGAACAGTTCGTATTGACGAATTTTAAAATGGCACCAGACTTGCTCAAATGAAAATGCTCAAATTTAATGAAAGTTGCGTACATATCTGAGGATCATGCACGTAAATTGGCTTAATTTTCTGAGCTACCTACAGGGAGGTGGACCCAGATTCGTGACAGCAAAGAAATCTGGAACTGCGCAGTAATCCAAATCTAGTACTTACTTTTCTATCAACGGCTTAACTTGGCACAACAAAACACAAAACTAAGATAAGGAGAGGTTGCTACAGTAGTAAACAACTTCCAAGACACAAAATAAAAACAAAGTACTGTAGGTAAAAACATGGGTTGTCTCCCATAAGCGCTTTTCTTTAACGCCTTTCAGCTAGGCGCAGAAAGTGTGTATCAAGTATTATCAAGAGACGAAGTGTCAACATCATAATTTGTTCTCATAATAGAATCAAAAGGGTACTTAATTCTCTTTCTAGGGAAGTGTTCCATACCTTTCTTGAGAGGAAATTGATATTTTATATTACCTTCCTTCATATCAATGATAGCACCAACAGTTCGAAGAAAAGGTCTTCCCAATATAATGGGACAAGATGCATTGCATTCAATATCCAAGACAACAAAATCAACGGGAACAAGATTATTGTTAATGGTAATGCGAACATTATCAACTTTACCCAAAGGTTTCTTTGTAGAATGATCAGCAAGATTAACATCCAAATAACAATTTTTCAGCGGTGGCAAGTCAAGCATATCATAAATTTTCTTAGGCATAACAGAAATACTTGCACCAAGATCACATAAAGCATTACAATCAAAATCTTTAACCTTCATCTTAATGATGGGCTCCCAACCATCCTCTAGCTTTTTAGGAATAGAGGCTTCACGCTCTAGTTTCTCTTCTCTAGCTTTTATGAGAGCATTTGTAATATGATGTGTAAAGGCCAAATTTATAGCACTAGCATTAGGACTTTTAGCAAGTTTTTGCAAGAACTTTATAACTTCAGAGATGTGGCAATCATAAAAATTCAAACCATTATAATCTAAAGCAATGGGATCATCATCCCCAATGTTGGAAAAAATTTCAGCAGCTTTATCACAGGCAGTTTCAGCAGTTTTAGCAGTTTCAGGCAGTTTCTCGCGCTTTGCATTAAAAGTGGAAACATTGCTAACACCAATTCTTTTATTAGTATTAGTAGGAGGTGCAGCAACATGTGTAGCATTAGCATTACAAGTGGTGGTAATAGTCCAAACTTTAGCTACATTCTTCTCTTTAGCTAGTTTTTCATTTTCTTCTCTATCCCACCTAGCACGCAGTTCAGCCATTAATCTTATATTCTCATTAATTCTAACTTGAATGGCATTTGCTGTAGTAACAATTTTATTATGATGATTCTCATTAGGCAAAACTTTTGATTTCAAAAGATCAACATCAGCAGCAAGACTATCGACTTTAGAAGCAAGTATATCAATTTTCCCAAGCTTTTCTTCAACAGATTTGTTAAAAGCAGTTTGTGTACTAATAAATTCTTTAAGCATGGCTTCAAGTCCAGGGGGTGAATTCCTATTATTGTTGTAAGAATTCCCATAAGAATTAGCATAGCCGTTGCCATTATTATAAGGATATGGCCTATAGTTGTTAC
This sequence comes from Lolium perenne, assembly GCF_019359855.2. Classification (NCBI taxonomy): domain Eukaryota; kingdom Viridiplantae; phylum Streptophyta; class Magnoliopsida; order Poales; family Poaceae; genus Lolium; species Lolium perenne. Next base: position 121,275,839 of record NC_067249.2, on the reverse strand, counting down.
TAGAATTGTTCCGGTAAGCATTGTTGTTGAAATTATTATTTTTAATGAAGTTTACATCAACATGTTCTTCTTGTGCAACCAATGAAGCTAATGGAATATTATTAGGATCAATATTAGTCCTATCATTCACAAGCATAGACATAATAGCATCAATCTTATCACTCAAGGAAGAGGTTTCTTCGACAGAATTTACCTTCTTACCTTGTGGAGCTCTTTCCGTGTGCCATTCAGAGTAGTTGATCATCATATTATCAAGAAGCTTTGTTGCTTCACCAAGAGTGATGGACATAAAGGTACCTCCAGCAGCTGAATCCAATAAATTCCGTGAAGAAAAATTTAGTCCTGCATTGAAGGTTTGGATGATCATCCAAGTAGTCAGTCCATGGGTTGGGCAATTTTTAACCAGAGATTTCATTCTTTCCCAAGCTTGAGCAACATGTTCAGTATCTAATTGTTTAAAATTCATTATGCTACTCCTCAAAGATATAATTTTAGCAGGGGGATAATATCTACCAATAAAAGCATCTTTGCATTTAGTCCATGAATCAATACTATTCTTAGGCAGAGATAGCAACCAATCTTTAGCTCTTCCTCTTAATGAGAAAGGGAACAATTTTAGTTTAATAATATCACCATCTACATCTTTATATTTTTGCATTTCACATAGTTCAACAAAATTATTAAGATGGGCAGCAGCATCATCGTAACTAACACTGTAAAATTGCTCTCGCATAACAAGATTCAGTAAAGCAGGTTTAATTTCAAAGAATTCTGCTGTAGTAGCAGGTGGAGCAATAGGTGTGCATAAGAAATCATTATTATTTGTGGTTGTGAAGTCACACAACTTAGTATTTTCAGCGTTGGCCATTTTAGCAACAGTAAATAAAGCAAACTAGATAAAGTAAATGCAAGTAAACTAATTTTTTTGTGTTTTTGATATAGCAAACAAGATAGCAAGTAAAGTAAAACTAGCAACTAATTTTTTTGTATTTTGATTTAGTGCAGCAAACAAAGTAATAAATAAAACTAAGCAAGACAAAAACAAAGTAAAGAGATTGAGAAGTGGAGACTCCCCTTGCAGCGTGTCTTGATCTCCCCGGCAACGGCGCCAGAAAAAGAGCTGTTGACGTGGGAGTTGAAAATCTGTGTGGTGTAACTTTTCTTCGTTCCCCGGCAACGGCGCCAGAAAAAGAGCTTGATGGCGTGTAACTCACACGTTCGTTGGGAACCCCAAGAGGAAGGTATGATGCGCACAGCAGCAAGTTTTCCCTCAGAAAGAAACCAAGGTTTATCGAACCAGTAGGAGCCAAGAAGCACGTTGAAGGTTGATGGCGACGGGATGTAGTGCGGCGCAACACCAGGGATTCCGGTGCCAACGTGGAACCTGCACAACACAACCAAAGTACTTTGTCCCAACGAAACAGTGAGGTTGTCAATCTCACCAGCTTGCTGTAACAAAGGATTAACCGTATTGTGTGGAAGATGATTGTTTGCAGAAAATAGTAAAACAGTATTGCAGTAGATTGTATTTCAGTAAAGAGAATTGGACCGGGGTCCACAGTTCACTAGAGGTGTCTCTCCCATAAGACAAACAGCATGTTGGGTGAACAAATTACAGTTGGGCAATTGACAAATAAAGAGGGCATGACAATGCACATACATATCATGATGAGTATAGTGAGATTTAATTGGGCATTACGACAAAGTACATAGACCGCCATCCAACTGCATCTATGCCTAAAAAGTCCACCTTCAGGTTATCATCCGAACCCCTTCCAGTATTAAGTTGCAAAGCAACAGACAATTGCATTAAGTATGGTGCGTAATGTAATCAACAACTACATCCTTAGACATAGCATCAATGTTTTATCCCTAGTGGCAACAGCACAACACAACCTTAGAACTTTCTGTCACTGTCCCAGGTGTCAATGCAGGCATGAACCCACTATCGAGCATAAATACTCCCTCTTGGAGTTACAAGCATCTACTTGGCCAGAGCATCTACTAGTAACGGAAAGCATGCAAGATCATAAACAACACATAGATTTAACTTTGATAATCAACATAACAAGTATTCTCTATTCATCGGATCCCAACAAACGCAACATATAGAATTACAGATAGATGATCTTGATCATGTTAGGCAGCTCACAAGATCCGACAATGATAGCACAATGGGGAGAAGACAACCATCTAGCTACTGCTATGGACCCATAGTCCAGGGGTAGACTACTCACACATCACACCGGAGGCGACCATGGCGGCGTAGAGTCCTCCGGGAGATGATTCCCCTCTCCGGCAGGGTCCCGGAGGCGATCTCCTGGATCCCCCGAGATGGGATCGGCGTTGGCGGCGTCTCTGGAAGGTTTTCCGTATCGTGGCTCTCGGTACTGGGGGTTTCGTCACGGAGGCTTTAAGTAGGCGGAAGGGTAGGTCAAGAGGCGGCACGGGGGGCCCAGACCATAGGCCGGCGCGGCCAGGGGTGGGGCCGCGCCGCCCTAGGGTTTGGCCACCCCGTGGCCCCTCTTCGTCTCGTCTTCGGACTTCTGGAAGCTTCGTGAAAAAATAGGCCCCTGGGCGTTGATTTCGTCCAATTCCGAGAATATTTCCTTACTAGGATTTCTGAAACCAAAAACAGCAGAAAACAGCAACTGGCACTTCGGCATCTTGTTAATAGGTTAGTTCCAGAAAATGCACGAATATGATATAAAGTGTGCATAAAAATGTAGATAACATCAATAATGTGGCATGGAACATAAGAAATTATCGATACGTCGGAGACGTATCAGCTACTCTAGTGATGTTATTAAAGTAGTTTACTCCTCCTCCATGATGTAATGTTGGCAGTGTGTGCATCATGAAGTACTTGGTTTATGCTATGATTGTGATCTCTTGTAGATTATGAAGTTAACTATTACTATGATGGTATTGATGCGATCTATTCCTCCTTTCATAGTGTGAAGGTTACGGTGTGCATGCTATGTTAGTACTTGGTTTGGTTGTGTTGATCTATCTTGCACTCTAAGGTTATTTAAATATGAACATTGAATATTGTGGAGCTTGTTAACTCCGGCATTGAGGGTTCGTGTAATCCTACACAATGATGTTCATCATCCAACAAGAGGGTGTAGAGTAGTCCTATTATGTGATCATTGTTGAGAGTGTCCACTAGTGAAAGCAGGATCCCTGGGCCTTGCTTCCAAGCATCGAATCTCCTTTTGTCTACTGTTTTGTTGAATGTTTGCTCGCTGCCATATTTCATTCAGATTGCTATTACCACTCACACTCATCCATATTACTTGTATCTCACTATCTCTTCGCCGAACTAGTGCACCTATTGTATTAGGTGTGTTGGGGACACAAGAGACTTCTTGCTTTGTGGTTGCAGGGTTGCTTGAGAGGGATATCTTTGACCTCTTCCTCCCAGAGATCGATAAACCTTGGGTGATCCACTTAAGGGAAACTTGCTGCTGTTCTACAAACCTCTGCTCTTGGAGGCCCAACACTGTCTACAAGAATAGAAGCTCCCGTAGACATCAGTATCCTGTTGAGAGCAACAGTTTATATCATGGCGTCTAAGCAAGATTCTAGCCATTGTATTCAATTTTTCTATCATAGCACTCATTATTTTACCAGTTCTTGATTCTCTATAATTATTATAACATTCTATGAGCTCCAAGTAGGTTGTAGGTTCTCCCATAACAGCAGTTTTTAATTTTTCGATTTTCCAAATTTTTATGGATTTTTGGGTATATGAGAAAAATGAAACAAGACAGAAATAAGCTAGACAAAAATAAACTAAGCAAACTAATACTAGACAGAAATAAACTAAGCACAAATAAACTAGGCAAAAGTAAACTAAGCAAAACAAAATAAAATAAAACAGAGAGAGAGGTAGAGTGTACTCCCCAGGTGAACTTATGAGTAGAGCTATGCCTCCCCGGCAACGGCGCCAGAAAACAGTCTTGATGACCCACAAGTATAGGGGATCGCGATAGTCTTCGAGGGTAGTATAACCCAATTTATTGATTTGACACAAGGGGAGGTAAAGAATACTTATAAGCCTTAACAACTGAGTTGTCAATTCAGCTGCACCTGGAAAAGCACTAGCAACAGAGGTGATGTGAAAGTAGCAGTAATATGAGAGCAATAGTAACAAGAATACAAAGAAAGCGATAATAGCAATATGAGAGCAATGGCACCAGAAGATAGTTGATACTACTTCCAATGACATGTAGAACAAGTATATGATGATGAGAGATGGACCGGGGTTCCCAGCGATCTACACTAGTGGTAACTCTCCAATAAGTGACAAGTGTTGGGTGAACAAATTACAGTTGGGCAATTGATAGGAATCAAAGCATTAAGACAGAACATCAAGATTATTAATTATATAGGCATGTTTTCCAATTATAGTCGTACGTGCTCGCAATGAGAAACTTGCACAACATCTTTTGTCCTACCAGCCGGTGGCAGCCGGGCCTCAAGGGAAACTACTGGATATTAAGGTACTCCTTTTAATAGAGTACCGGAGCAAAGCATTAACACTCCGTGAAAACATGTGCCCCTCACATCACCGCCATCCCCTCCGGTTGTCCCGATTTCTGTCACTTCGGGGCCTTTGGTTCCGGACAGTGACATGTGCATACAACTTGTAGATACAATCTAAGCAATAAGTATAGAGCTTAAATCTAAGATCATGCCACTCGGGCCCTAGTGACAAGCATTAAGCATAACAAGATTGCAGCAACAATAACTTCACAAACTTTATAGATAGACTAATCATAATGTATCATCCATCGGATCCCAACAAACACAACACCGATTACATCAGATGGATCTCAATCATGTAAGGCAGCTCATGAGATCATTGTATTGAAGTACATGGAGGAGAGTATACCAACTAGCTACTGCTAGAACCCGTAGTCCATGGGGGAACTACTCACGGAGCATGATGGAGGCGATGGCGTTGATGGAGATGGCTTCCGGGGGCACTTCCCCATCCCGGCAGGGTGCCGGAACAGAGACTTCTGTCCCCCGAATTGGAGTTTCGCGATGGCGGCGGCGCCCCTGGAGTCTTTCTGGAGTTTCGTCAATTGGTACTGCGTTTTTAGGTCGAAAGGGATTTTATAGGCGAAGAGGCGGCGCAGGGGGGCACCTGGGGGCGCCTCACCCTAGGCCGGCGCGGCCAGGGTCTGGCCCGCGCCGCCTTATGGTGTGGTGGCCCCCTAGCCCCTCTCCGACTCTTCTTCGGTGTTCTGGATGCTTCCGGGAAAAATAGGAGGTTTGGCGTTGATTTCGTCCAATTCCGAGAATATTGCCCGAACAGCCTTTCTGGAACCAAAAACAGCAGAAAACAGGAACTGGCACTGTGGCATCTTGTTAATAGGTTAGTTCCGGAAAACGCATGAAATCATCATAAAGTGCAAGCAAAACATGTAAGTATTGTCATAAAACAAGCATGGAACGACAGAAATTATGGATACGTCGGGGACGTATCAATCCTCTTAAATAGCTTGAACCAGTCCTTGTTCTTGAACTTTGAGTAAAAATTGGCAGCCAGGTGCCTCATGCACCACCTTGTCTCCAGGTCGGGCCACCCCCAAAGAGGGTCCGATGAATTCTTGATTATTTTGAGAGCGCTCAAAAGGCCTGTGTTGCGATCTGATATGATGCAAACATCGGGCCGATCTATCACGACTCCCATCTTCAAGCAGCTGAGGAACCATAACCAGCTATCTTTGTTTTCACTCTCGACAAGTGCATAGGCAATAGGCAAGAGCTGATTATTTGCGTCATCTGCGATCGCCACCAAGAGTGTGCCCTTGTACTTTCCTGTGAGAAAGGTACCATCTATTGACAGCACCGGGCGGCAGTGATGGAATGCACGTATAGTCTGGGGGAATGCCCTGAATAAACGATCAAGGATTTCTTGGTTTTCCTCCAGAGGGTGTTGACGAACTCTCCTGACCACTTGAGTCCCCTGGTTAGTTGCTGCTATCTGATGGAGTAGTCTCGGGGCAAGATCATATGCCTCCTAATAGGTGCCATACAATCTCTGGAAAATCTCCTCCTTCGCCCGCCTTGCCTTACTAAAGCTGACCGGGAAGCCAATCAGATCTTCTGCGGTTTTTTGTAGCTTCTTTGTACCAAGGGTTATATCTTCTTCCACCGCCACTTGCATGATATGTGATACATATTTTGCAGTGACGTTGCGGTGCTTGTCGAGAGCCCCCAATTGCTCGCAGCTATGGGGTTCTATTTTTGAGATATGCCATGGCTGACATACCCCAGGGCTCACCTGAGCGATAACTCTCCTCCTGCAACCCTCCTCATTCAATTTGACGCATATGACTTTCAGCAGCCTTCGATCAGACTGCTTCACTCTGTGTTGCCGAGATATGGCCAACGCATACCTCTTGATTGCTTGGTCAGCCGAGTCCTTGTCTGGGAAAGTTTGCCCAACCTGCAGACTCGCCTCCCCTAGGCCTGGAACAGAGCGGAATTCATCGCTGATGGTCATTGTTTTTAAGAACTCAGGGTCCATTGGTGCCGCAACCGCCCTCCGGGAAGGACCGACGCCTTCTTCGTCCGAGGAGGATTCAGACGAAGAAGAACGAGCGTCATCGTCCAACGCCTCCGGTAGTCCCTCCACACGCTCGCTAATGTCTATGAACGCGGACCAGTATCCTGGCTCGGCAGCAAACTGGGCGACCATCTGCTCCGATGGGCCGGTGCTATGGCCTGCAGTCAGTGCCTCATGCTTTGATTGGCCTATCATGCCTGCTGCAGTCAGGGCCAAAAGCTCCGATTGAACGGTGCTCGGTCCTGTGATGATGGCCATCTCCTCTTCACCAGCGCCGGTACTGCTTCCTGCACCATCATCACCTGATATAAACTTAACATACACCATGGGCTCTCCGTACATAGCAGCACCAGGTGTTCTTGCAAACCTCATGTACGTACCCCAATTTCTATCACTCTTTACCTCCCGCAAACCCCATCGGGTAGGTGTCCCATCATTTCCTCCTACGACGATGAGAGCCTCAACGGTCATCTTCTTCCCCCGCATCTCACGCCCAAACTGTGCTCGGATGCATCTTCTAACATCCAAAAATTCTCTATTGACCATATCTGTCACTACAACTTTCATCGAGTCGCAGCGCGACACATCGACACCAGAAAATTCGTCGCGTACGACGTCTCCATAAAACACTAACAAAGTTTCCATCGTACCTACCGCACAACCATATTTTTAAAATTATATTAGATTACAACACAACAATATTTAACATGTGATTAACATTTCTAAATAATCATAATACAACACCATATTTAATATTTTTAACAGAATTCCATAATAAGTACGGACGGATTTTAGTACCTCAACTTTAGCCCGTGCGCTCCACTTCTAATTATATCTTAAAATAGTTCCACCTTATTGCAATCAAAGCACTTCGTCCGAATATGCACCATCACTTAATCTAATTAGAAGTTGATCATTCCTACGTGATATATTTCTACGCACATAAAATCATAGTCTATATATTTTCGCATGTTGCATACATAATTTCTAGTTCGCAAATTCCTAATATGCATTAATCAAACTAATTATAGTACACAACTAATTAGGTTCAATTAGCTATGTACGTTCTAATTACATGTTGCATGTCCTAATATATTACTCAATAATGACTACGGTCGTTCTAATATTTTCAACCTACCTATGCATGCAAATTCTGCATGCAACTACAGAACATGCATTAATCAAACTAATTATAGTACACAACTAATTAGGTTCTAACTACATAAATAAAATAGATCATGCTTTCTTGTTTAAATCCTTACCTTGATATCTCAGATTGAGCAAACACTTGAGCAAACAATGAATCAGCTAAGAATTCTTGGGCAGCCAGGAGACATCAACTACGTGAGCAAAAACTAAAGTGCACGAAGAGAAAGAGTATGCTGATAGTGAGAGTGCAGATACTGAGCAGACAGTAAGAGCCTTATATAGAATCAGCTCACCTCGACAGAATCCATAATCAGCAAAAGCTAGACCACCGAAAGCAGGTAATTTGCAACAGTTAAAGCAGGAAAAAGCAGATCAATCACAGCATAAAAATCAGTGCTGCACAGCCAGATGCTGCCGGTCTGTCGCCGCAGAATCTCCCTCGCATGCGCGGTCGGCTCCAGTCCGGGCACTGCCTACACCGTGTGTGGCGGCAAGTGCCACGTCGGCCTGCCGCCATGGGAGCCGGCGGCATGGCCCACCACGGTCTAACGGCGCCGGACGGCGACGGTGCAGCTAACGTGCCGCCACACAGCCCGGCGGCAAGCGTCACGTGTCGGCTGGGGGCGCTGCCGCCACACACGACGTGGTCCTTTTTGTCAATTTGCTTCACAGGTGGTCCTTTTTATCAATGAATTGGGGCAGGTGGTCTCTTTTATCAAAATTTCTGTAGAAACAACTACTTGTTCCCACGTCATAACTTTTGGCTATTGCAATACCCTCCACAGTGGAGGGAACAAATGGCAAAAGCCAAATTCATGATTTAGAACAACTATTTGGCATACGTTGTTGCTGCCCTAAGTTCTTCTTTGAGAAAATCTTCAATTTGGTCTATAAAGTTGCCCCAGATGTGTGCTTTGGTCACGAACTTGCAAATATGAATTGTGGGTCAAGAAGTTGCCCGCGCGAGTCTTTTGGTCATTCTGCCACTGCCAATGTTAGTTTGCTAATGTGGCCAACTATTTTTTTTTTGCAAATTGCCCCCTACAAAGGTCAAACCGAGGATAAAAAGTTAGAAAAAACAAATTTTAGGGGAAATTTGAAAAAAAAAATTGGCCACGTCAGCAAACTAACGGTCACCGTGACGGAGTGACCAAAACACTCGCGCAGGGCAACTTCGTGATCCAGAATTCACGATTTGCAAGTTCGTGACCAAAATGCACATCCCAAGCAACTTCATAGACTAAATTGGGGTTTTTCTCTTCTTCTTTCTTCCTTTCCTTTTTTTGACAAAGGGAATATAACAATAACAAGAGGATGACATTTGCACTTCTGTCTATGCAACATCATAATACCAAGAGGTAGTCACCACTTCGAGAATGCGCATATACGAAAGAGCGAATAAAAAAAAGATGAAAAGATGAAACAAGACCTTGCCAAAGCAAGCAGTCATATGCAACATCAGTCGAACAGCCACCACCACTAGCAACGCTCACACTGCAACAAAGTTTCTCCAACAACGATGCCTTCACAGAGAAAAAAATACATCAGATCAGAAGCCCTGTACACATCAATATTTTTCCCGAAAAGATCGAGGGAGCTCTCAGCCCTGTACACATCACAGATTCGCTGTCAATTGATAAGATTGTTTTTATACTGACGTCCTACAGCCTGAACACAGCCTAATCTCAATCAACTACTCTTGCGTAGGTCTACGTGTCAACACTCGCAATGCTCCGACGCATTACCCTGCAAGCTGTGCCTCGTCATCTCGCAACAAGGGTACCCGCTAGCATCGGGAGCGTGGGTTGCGCTCGGACAGGCGGCGCCGGAGGAGGCCGGTTCGTCGGAGATGACGATCTCCAGCCGAGTATGCGTCACGTCCACGTGATCCGATTCCGTCGACGCCTCTGTCGTCACCGCCACAGCCGCTTCTGCTTGCAGCGCGTTCTGTTCTGACGAGGACGTCGATACATGGAACGGTAGCTGAGCCATGGCGACCGCGTAGTAGACGGGTGGCATGGTGGCGGCGGCGGCGGCGCGATGCTTCGTGGTGGCGCGCATGGAGGCGCGGCAGATGGGGCAGGTGGACTGTTGCTTCAGCCAGGCGTCGATGCAGGCGACGTGGAAGGCGTGACCGCAGTAGGGGAGCACGCGCACCACGTCCTTCGCCTGGTACTCCTCCAGGCACACCGTGCAGCTGCATTTGGGGCGCACGATTAGTTAGGTTATCGTCTGGACATATAACCAGACTAAGATCATCTCTAGCAAGCCCTGCATATTCGTGCAATCTGCAAAATAACAATCGGTTTAGGGTTTGGAAAACCCTTACTTTCGGGCGACCAATCGCGTGCCAACGTCCCTCGCTCGCTCGTCCCGGCCTCCTACGAGTACCTTTTTTCCGCACGGCCCATTAGCCCATACACATGCGCAGCTGTGATTTTAGCCCATGCAAGCAAAACAGCCAGCGGCATACTACAAGCTGGCATGTACTTTATCCATCCGTAATTGCTTAGCTAGTTAGTTAGGTAGCTTAATTTAGCTTTACTATTTTTTAGCATTGGAGACTTATTACGTTGACACAAATGTTACACCTGCTTGTCTTGGTTTGCCTACTCGATCTCTAGCTTCGCCATGCCGCGCGTAGAGATGTTGTATACGTTAGTTTTGTAACAATTGCGTATAAAAGTTATAGAGAAAGCACTTCAGAGATGTTGTAATGTTATCTGGGCGTTTCCCATAAATTATTTTGTTGTAATCGTCTATATTTTTTGGTAAAATAGTTGGTGATTTTTGTAGTAATTAAATATATAGAAAATGTGTTATTGTTTAACCAATTTTTCATAGTCAGGAACACATTTTTGTTGTTGTTATAGCTTTTGATTTTTTATTGTAATTGTTGTCAACTTTTGTTGTAAACCAACCTATAGCAAAATAATTGTTGTTTAACCACTTTTTTATAACACTATTTGTTTACATTTTTGTAAATATTTTGTTGTAATAGTACATATATTTTGTAAGTGGAGTGAGAGATTTTGTTGCAATACTATCTATAACTCAGATCAGTCGTAGAGTGGCAGTTTTGTTGTAAATATTGAAAAGGTCAGGCCCAAAGAAACATACCCTTTCGGTTTAATTGGGGGATGTAAGGAGGTTCAGTTTAAAAAAAAACTAAGGGGCAAAACACAAAATTTGTATGGTGGTCGATTCTGTAAGTCGGTCGATCAGATGGCGCGGAGGATGACTGATTTTTTGCTCCATATCAGGCGACCGACGCCCAACGTTACCCTTACGGTTTTAGCCGGAAAAAGAGACCTGGCACCATGAACAATCTATTACGGTGTGTGGTATACTCAGTCTCCCAACATGAAGATACGCAAATTGCGAGGGCAAACCGAACGTGAACTGTATCCCGACCACAAGGTGTTGGCGAGGGAAGTTTCAGTCCCAACCGTCACCAGACATGTGCCGGACACTAGTAGGAAAAGCCTCATCTGTGGCGCACTAAAAAGAACATTATGTGGCGGATAGGCGGTGCGCACAGAATTCTCGCCACAAAAGTAAGAATTTTGTGGCGCACCTGCCCATGCGCCACAAAAAATCTTATTTTTGTGGCGCACCAGACAAGGTGAGCGATTTTTGTGGCGCATGGGAAGGTGCGCCACAGAAATAGAAAGTCTTATTTCTGTGGCGCACCGGCGGTGGTGCGCCACAGATTTTTTAAATTTTTTTTTAAAAATAGCGGCAAGATCTAGATCTAGATTTGGGGCCGCCGAACTTTTTTTTGAACTTTTTTGAAATTTTGCCGGAAGGTCGCCGGAGGTGGGTGGGTGGGTGGATGGGTGGAGGAGGAGACCGGCCGGAGGAGGTGGTGGTGGAGTGGGAGGAGGTGGTGGTGGTGGTGGTGGTGGTGGTGGTGGTGGTGGAGGAGGAGGTGGTGGTGGTCGCCGGAGGAGGAGGAGAAGGTGGTGGTGGTGGTCTCCAGAGGAGGAGGAGAAGGTGGTGATGGTGGTCGTCGGAGGAGGAGGAGAAGGTGGTGGTGGTGGAGGAGGTCGTGGTGCTAGTGGTCGCCAGAGGAGGTCGCTGGAGGAGGAGGTCGCCGGAGGAGGTTGCCAGGAGGAGAGAAGGGAGGAGAAGTGGAGCAGGAAAAGTGTAGAAGTGGAGGAGAGGAGGAGAAGTGGAGGAGAGAAGTGAAGGAGAGGAGGAGAAATGGGCGCCAGAAAATTCAAATTTTCGAGTAACATTCTGTGGCGCATGGGCAGCTCCATGCGCCACATAATTTTTTTAAAAAAAATTCTATTTTACAGAAAAAAATCTTAACTTGCCGTAAATTTTTACTCTTTTTAAATTTGGTGATTCTAAAAATTGTCTATCCGGGCAAGCCCTGGTGAGTTCGAATGTAGAATTTTCTTCCGGTCATTTTAATATATTGTGCGCTTTTTTGAGTCGTATGCAACCAGTCCAACCACAAATCCATTTTGATGATTTTGCAATGTAATTTTTGCAAAAAAAGTCGAAATTCATGTTTATTAATTTTCAGTGGTCCTAGATGACATAATACATGGGCATCTCGAAGGATTTTATTTTTTAAAATTTCTATTAATTTCTTTTTTTTACAGAACTAAAAAGGCGATCCACTAGGGGGTAGAGATGCGTGGAGAGCAAAAAAAAACTTCTGTTGTGCATGGAACTCATATGCGCCACAGAAATGTGTATGTTCTGTGACGCACCATGCCACGTGCGCCACAGCCACGAAATGTCTTAATTATGTGGCACACGTGGTTCTATGCGCCACAAAAATAGTGAAACCAATGTTAGATGTGAGGCCCACCTTATTTCTGTGGCGCATATAAATGAGGTGCGCCACAAAAGTATGTTGTTTCTGTGGCGCATATTGTCTGATGCGCCACATAAATAAATTATGTACCGCACGATAAACTGGTGCGCCATAGAATAGCATCTTATTGTCTCATCTATAAGCATTTTCCTCCTACTAGTGGGAGTCGTTGGAATCCCCGCTAAATCCAGCGAAACTAAGACTGCTCATAGTGGGAGTAACATAGGTAGTAACATCACACACTCCAAAGCATTTTGGTGACATGGCATGCTAATAAATGAAGAAAGAGAGTGGAGTGGTAACTAGCTATGTTACCATAACATCACACTTCTCAAGACAAGATGAGTCTACAATCTAATAAATATAACATGCATGATACCACAAATATGTAACTACCCACTATAAAGGTAGTAACATAGGATAGTAACATACACCATGTTACTACTCTATGTTACTCCCCAGTATGACTAGTCTAAGTGGAGCCGGCCACGCGTGGCGAAGCGCGGTGGGCACACGACCAGAGTATGGGAGCGGCCGGCGGCAGGGCAGGCAGGTTGAGCAACGGGTGGGCAGGCCAGGCGGGCAACCGGAGACACATGACTCTGGCTCGGGAGGAAGATGGATTGGGAAAAAAGGATACAAGGAAAAACGGAAAAAAGATCTTTTATTGATAGATGCCCGACTATGCTTCTTAGTACCGGATTACATTTTTTAAGAATTTGTGTATCCTGTCAAATAAGGCTTAGTTTGAGGTAGTTTACCTTTTTTTTTGTTGTACTGCTCTTTGTATAACAAAAAAAACATACGAGCATTTTTCTTTTCTGGGCGAGTAAGTACCAAGCCAATATGTATGTGCATGATTTGTTTTTTGTAAAACTTTGAAATACATATGATTTTTGACATTTCTTGAAATTTGGGTCATGTGGACCCATGTTACTAGGTATTTCCGACTTATAGTCTTGATATTTCCTTGATACTACAAAGATGGCAGTTCACTTAGTAGGTGGAATAGTATCATACCGTCACCTTTCGGAACATTTAAAGATGGCAGTTCACTTATCTATACCACAAATCTCTCCATTAATCAATTACAGTGTCACCTCAACATTTTATTTAGTATATATGGCACTCATCATACTCCCTCCTTGCACATTGATTTCCACGAAAGTTAAATGTCACTAAATTTAACTAAAAATTATCTATTTCTACAATACCTAAAGTATACGATATTAAAATATACTTTATGATGAATCTTATGGCATTTATTTTGTATTCTAAATGTTCATATTTTGGTATATATTTGGTCAAAGTTTAAAAGGTTCGACTACAGAAAATCTTATACGAACTACATTTTGATTTTGCATAGAGGGTGGCTATGACATTGGAAACTTCCTTTAGAGTTTGAGCTACATGGAGCCTTTTTATTCAAAATTTGAGAACACATTTTGTTTTTTTGAAAAAGAATCTAAAACTTGTAGCTATAGGTAGAGGTAATGATGTACTTTGCCAACATATGGAATCTCAATTCAAAATATCTTATACTAGAGAACCAACCTCCACAAAAGTTCAAACCCAGGTTTGACATATGTGTGTTTCATAAAGGCGGAATATTCATTCAGTGAGAGACGACGTTCTCGTCGACAGCGAGGCACCTGTATTGACTTCGTCAATTTCAAGATTCAATCCGTCTTCTCAGTCTTCTAGAGGTGCTCATAGAGGTAGGGTGTGCTTGTGTGCGTTTATAGGGGTAACTATATGCGCGTGTATGTGAGCGTCCGTGTTTGTACTGTGCTTCTAAAAAAAATCTTATACTATGTGATTAACAAAAACAGAAAAATCTGACAAGATTTGAAGGATGGAAATTGTGCAGCCACTGCTTTAGATGACAGGTTTTATCATGAAGTTTGCTCAATTTTTTTAAAGCTTCAAAAATACCATTTTTGAATTATTAAAAAAAGGCTGCACGTAGCTAGTGACCCCAAAAGCTGCAGTGTTATGCCATAGTTACTCCTGTGACGTGCTAAGTGATGAAGTGGGTATGGACAACTACGAAATACAATTTTTTTTTCTTTTTTTACTTTTCTCGATTCCCCCTAATGCTGTCACTGGCGCAAACAGTTTGCGGCTGCGCCAAGTGAGTCTTGGCATGTGCTGTGTGCGTGGTCCTCAGTGTTAAAAATGCAATTAAGCAAGCTGCGAAACTGTTTATGAGTTGTGTTTGCACACGCCATCGGCCATCCCCCATTCCCGAGACACCCCCGGTTCGCGTACCCAGGTTGAGCATTGCACAAGGCGATTTGACATCATCCGTGACCTAGAACTAGCAATATGCTGTTGTGATGCTGGCTACACAAAAACTGAACTCGTAGAAAAGAAACGAGAAGTGGAATTGACTTAACTGCGACTCCTCCTTAGCGGGCGGTCGCTGCGAGTCGTCGCCGAGCTTAACCGTGGGGAAGGCGGTCACCACGGACGGCTCCATCCCATGGACGCTGCGCTCAACCTGCGAACCAATTGAACAGCTCCTCACTCAGTATCGGACGAGAACGCAACGAAGCTAGTAGCTGAATCAGTTATATAGGATGGCTTACATGAATGGCGACGTCGCCGGCCTGCGCGGCGGCGGCGTGCTGCGCCGCCGCGTTCCTGAGGTTGATGCGCGCGCAGAGGATCCTGGTGAAGACGAAGAGCACGAAGAAGGCGCTGACGGAGAAGGCCATCGCCGTGGTCAGGACGTTCATGCCCATGCTGCTGCCCCTCGGCGCGGACATTGCGCCCTCCTCTAGTCCCCTAGCATCACACTGCTCTGTTTACTTCATGCCTTTTAATTCGGGCATCAGAGGAATTCACCTCCACGCGCGAGCGCGACAGGGAATCAATTAATCTGCGAGTGGAACTTACCTGGTCGGCCGATCGATTTCACGGTATGGCCGCCGGCGCCACTCGCCTCCCCGGTATGGCTGGGCTGCAGGAATCTTCTTATCTACCGCTCCTCCATCCTTGTCCGCTGTTCTTGCATAATAAAGAAGAAGAGAGCATGGAAGGGAAGAAGAAGACGATGTGCAGCAGCGGATAGAGGCAAAGCGTCGCGATAGCGAAACCTGCCTGCCCCCCCTGCGCCCGTCCCGTCCACGGAAACTGCTTCTTAATCTATCACTAATCTATGCTGGCCTGTCGATTAAGGGCACGCTGCTTCGTATCGTGGCAAATCTAATCGAGTTGTTAATACGCTAAGTAAGAAATTATGTCGAGTCAATTATCGATGATGGCCCTAGGTAGCTAAGCTAGGCCGGCCGTCGCTCTCAGCCGTGGACCGTTGGTGGTGCCGGCCCGTCGTCGCAGCATTTATGCATTATTACCAGATGCTGCGTGAGCCAGCGGTTGATTCGTGTGGGATATTGTCAGGGTGTGGCGTGGACGGCGGACCGGCTCTTCTCCACGGAACGGCGTTGCCAACACGCCCTTCCGCTGGCGTTCACGGCTTACTTCAAGGTTTTTCACACCAGACGGCTCCGTCGTCCAGTCAGGGGCCAGCAGACACCATGTTGTCTCGAGTGGTCTATGTGGTTTTCGGCCGACCTGCCGTCGAAGTAGATTGCTGTGAGATCACTCACACAATTTGCTGCTAGTAATATAATTCATCGGCTCAAAAAGCATCATTGAATGCGATGGTGCTCTCCCAGATCTCGGTGTGACGGTTGTTCGTCTTCTTTTCCGGCGCTACCATGATGACGGTGGAGGAAGTTGGACGATGTTTTGGCGACGCACATGTTTCTCCAAGGGTGAACTTGTAGTTTTACTTCTTGTGAGCTTTCTTGTGCAAAGTTATTTGACGCAAATATTTATCTTGCGTGGTGACCATATGTGTAATCTCTGTAAACAGATTGTCTAATGAAATATATGGTTACATAAAAAAAAATTGCTGCTAGTAATATAATTCAGTGGTTCAGATGAGAGAATCAACGACAAAGTTAGGGCATGTTCGGTTTGATCGGGTTTAGCATGGATCGGAAGGGATTATAAGGGACCTGCATTCCTTGACATTCCACGTTAACACATGCCAACTAGGGTGTAACCGATCAGAGCATCTCCAATAGGCACGCAAATCGGCCGCACGCTATATTAACCGCCGATATGCAGTGCTTGAGGCAAAAAAAAAAAAAAAACCGTCCTCCAACAGACGCTGTAAATTTTTTTGGGCGCTGGACGTTTTGCACTATCCTGAGCGCTATAGTTTCGGTTCCGGCTACAGCGTGCGACATCACTCCACCTGCGCGCGAAGAAAACCCGACAACAAACTCCCCCCCCCCCCCCCGCATCGCCGCCCCACCACCAAATCCTCGCCTCCGTGTGGCCGCCGGGCACAATTCCGGCGATCGACGCATCCTCCGGCACCCCTCCGACCCCTCACTACTCCATTCCACCTACCGCCGTCTCCGTCGTGGTGCCGCCAAATGTGCCAAACCCTAATGGTGCTGCCGACGCCGGAAACACCGCCGCCGCACCCTCTTCATCCTGTCACGCCCGACGCTGCACGCAAGCGCCGCCGCCGCGAAGGCCGCCGGCAAGGCATGGCCGCCGACAAAGAGGAAAGTGCCAGCCAAGCACCCGTCGCCCGCGACGGGTGCCGACAAGACGCCGCCGAAGAAGGGGAAGGCGTTCGCTACTCAGCGCGTGCAATAGCCTCCACCGCCGGCTCCATCAAGCAATCATCTGCCGCCCCCGTTCGCCGACCCTTCCGACGCGCACATGGTGTTCGATGAAGTGCCGGAGAGGTAAACAACATTCCTTTTTATTGATTTTATTAGTTTAGATGCATACATTGTCGGAGAGCCATGAGTTTATTGCAATGTAGATTCGATGACGCAACTTTCATGGAGGCCATGAATGTTGGATCTTCGTTCGCGAATGACGACATCATTGAAGACGAGGAATATGAGGATTTCAATGAGGAAGGAGAGGGGTTGATTGAACCGCGCCCTACCGGCCGGTTGGCAAACTACACCATAGTGGAGGACAAATTGCTTTGCAAGGCATTGTTGACAATTGGAATGGATCCAATAACCGGCTCTGATCAAACTAGAGAGACCTATTGGATGAAGATGAAGGAGTACTTCGATGCCAACAACACAAGTGGGATTGAGTGGAGTGTGCGTTCTTTCGGTCTCGTTGGTCGGGCATCAGCACCGATTTTCAGAAGTGAACGGGTATCTGATGGTGCTTATCGTTACACCAACTTCACACTGTTGGGGAACCCCAAGAGGAAGGTGTGATGAACACAGCAGCAAGTTTGTAAAATATAATAAAATATGAATTTTTTTCTCTAAAAGCATGCAGGAAAATTATTATCATTCTGATTATTTTTCACTTCTTCTAAATCACAGCTAGTTGTTTTTCAATTCGTCCACTCTCGTTTTTCTGTCCGTCCGATCGCCTTTGAGATTCACGCTGTGGGAAGCTGCTGTGACACCGTTTTGTTTCGGGCATGTGGGTGTTTAAGGGTTTCGGGTTCGGGTTCCTGCACGTTACCTTCTTCACGTGCCCGTTTTTCTTTTTTTCTGGATTGATTTTTGTTTTGAATTTTCATCGGTGAGTTTTCTCCCTGTCTATTGTTGAGCGGTCAGAAAGGGGAAAGGCAGAGAGGCAACGGGCGGAAGTAGAGAGGAGCGGCACCTCGCCGCGCTCCTCGCATTCGAGCTGCTCCGATGGTTAGGGCTAGCGCCGGAGGCAGGAGAGTTCCTCGGCGGCGCAAGTATGTCTCTAGCCAGTTCCCCCTTCCCCTGCATCTCCCTCGTGCGGCGCGCTGTTTCATGCTCTAGTGGGAGAGAACCGTAGTCTGAGGCACAGGAGTAGTGAGTACGACGACGACGGGAGTTGTCCGATAGGTGTTCCATCGTGTGTTTCGTGCGATTTGGTAGTTTAATTTCGTTTTCGTGGTATGGATGTAAGCGAGATTTTGGTGGTGGTGGGGGGGGGGGGGACGAGTCTGAGGGGTGCGGCGCGGAGATGCGCAAGTCGTTTGGTGTTCAGATGTAGGTGTCTGTGGGTGAGATGGAGCCGTTTGTTTTGTGTTTTTGAGAGGATGTTCATATGATATGCAGGTGTTGGGGTGGTGTGTGTGTGGGGGGGGGGGGGGGGGGATTTGTTCGATTTTTTCCTGCCTAGTTGATATGCAGGTGGTGGGGCGTAATGTGGTGGTTGTTTGTGGCGATTTTTGTACCCTTGTTGTTTCAATCCCAGAATTGAATATATTTTGGTCAGATGGATGTTGCGGTAGCTCTTTTTTGTTGTCTTCATGTGTGGAGCTAGGCTTAGGTTGATTTTAGTTGGTTTTGTAGAAGCAGTTTTCGGCTGCTGGTTTTGAAATGAGTCCTACTGGCTGCTTCTGGTTAATTTAGTTCTGTTGCAGTCCAAGTTTAGTTTTAATTTGTGTTGTCAAGATGCACCCTCTGGTTTCATACATTGAAACTTAAATGTAGTAGAAGGGGGGTGGGTAATGTTGGGTGTGCATGGTAAGTTGTGTCAGTTTCATTCAGTTAGTGTTTTGAATCACATGCTTTTTTACAGAAACAGAATGAACACCAGATGATCTACTATTTGGGGAAATTTCCAAATTTCAGTAGTTAAGTTTTGTCAGTTTCATTCAGTTAGTGTTTTTGAATCACATGCTTTTTTATAGAAACAGAATGATCATATGTTAAATTAGGTAGATCATCTGGTTTTCAACACTTCTCCCATTTTTTGGATAATAGTAGCCGTGTGATGAGACTAATATGATTTACATTATGCCGTGTCAGGAATCTAACATCTTTTTTTATGTATGGCAGCACGCACCATGTATCAACCGAGTCCGCTGATTATCACCACTATGCTGTCAATAGCGACGGGAGCTGTTTTTCCAGTGGGAATGATGTTAGTTTTTTTTGTTCTTTTTATTTTTTCATCTCCCTATTTTTTTAAAATTTTATTTCTCTGTAAATGGGTGACTTGTTAATTTGATTTTTCTTTTTTGTTATATTTTTGTGTGTAGCATATGCAACATGAAAGAAGAGACACGGCTTTAGATGATGCTTTGTTTAGTTTCTTCAGGAAACAGGTGCCTGTAGTATCGTTTTTTTTATGTTAATTTCTGTTTTCTGTTGTTTATTTTACTTTTTAGCATGTATTTTCACCCTTTTTTTGACTTCAAAATGTACCAGGCTGTAAAATCTTTGAAAATGAATTTCTCTGATTTTTGCAAGGATTTTCCACCAATGGACAAGGTATGTTGTGCTTTTGGCAATAGTTGTTATAGTGATTTTTTGTTTCTTATAAGATTCTTATTATTTCTTATAAGATTCTCTTCTTTTTTTTATTTGTGTAGATTAAGAGGAGTAAAACAGATGGTGTTGATAGGGCTTCTTTTACTAGATACTCTCTAAAGTACTTTGTGGGAGTTATAAGGAAGTTGACCCGCTCACAGAGAGATGTCATCGAGGAGTTTGGATTTGGATGTCTTCTTCTCTTCGATCTGATTGATATTCTGTCAGAGTTTTCTAGATGGGTTGTTGATAGTGTTGACACGTTATGTTCTCAGATAATAGTCTCTTCAACACCCATCGATATTACAAAGCAGAGTTTTCATCTCATTTTGGGTTTGCCCATTGATGGTTTGGATGTACCTTGTGACAGTAAAAATGGAGATGATTTCATCCTATCTCATTTTTAGCTTTCAGCTATGCCTCATGTCACCTTCTTTAGCAACAAGTTATGTGGGGATGATGACTTAAGCAAACATGATATTTTTGTGTGCTTCATGTGTGTAGCAATACATTGCTTCTTGTGCCCTAGCTCCAATGAATACCCCAGCGGCAACTACCTTGCGGTCCTTAAACAACCTGAGACAGTGAAGGGGTATGACTTCAGCAAGCTTGTGTATGAACATTGTCTAGCGAGTATCAATGAGTTCAGTTTCTTGGGTAATCTAAGAGGGAGGAGGCCCAGAGCCCCTGTTTGTTGCATTTATGTTCTAGTGGTTAGTGTTTGTGTCTCTGCCCCCATCTTTTTTATTTACTCTTTTAATGTATTTTCATTGTTTCATAGTTCTCTGTTTTTATGTTTTTTCATATCATGTGATTTTTGTCCAGGTGCATTATCTAGATTGCTTGGATTTCGGTGTTAAGAATGTTGATCAGTCTATTCCGAGGGTTGCTGTTTGGAGGGATAACATGATTAAGGTTTTCTCAGAGTTAGATAGGAAAAGGCGACACTGTTTTGGGAAGAGGCAGTTGAAAGAAGGGATTGCTAGTCGTCGAAATCAGGTTTGTATATGGTCAAACACATGATATCAGTAATCCAAACATCAACATATCTGTTATTTCTTTTTTAGGGGGGTTACATGATTAAGGTGTTATCCATTTCTTTGTCTGGTTATATATTTTCAGGGTATATACTCAACATATCTGAAGTCACAGAATAATCATTCTTCTATTCTTGGCCCTCTATCATCTGACTTCAGGAAGAATGTGAAGTCAATTTTTGTCAGCAATCTTCAGCTCGTTGTATGTTTAGTTTCTAGTTGTATTTTTGTGCTTGTTTCAGATTTTTAAACATGTCCATGTTACTAGCTTTTTGGGGTGGGTTGTTCACCTGTGTTTTTATTTTGTATCAATTTAGGTAATAGATGGCATACTGAATATTGCTAACAAATTTGTACCAATGAAGTCTACAACCGGCAAACCCAGCTTGGAGGTGCTAGTCAAGAATGTACTTGATTTTCTTTGCAAATCAAGTTCTATTAGTAATCCAACAGCAAGTAAGCGAGTTCGGAACCTGAAGCCAGCAATGTAAACAATAATGATATAGTACATGAAGTTATACAACTCGATCCTAAGAATATTACTAATCCAGGTTTGCACTGATCCTAATAATGTACTTTTTATCGGGTGCTTTTTTAATTTTTTGTATTTTAATTTTATGTTTTTTTTTCTCAATGTTTTTGATTTTTCACAGCTACACCAGATTGCATGATAACTAAAGTTGTTGAGCCGAACAGCCATGCCACAGGTAAGCGGCATCTGTGGTCCTAAGCAAATTTCTAGTCTATGGTGTTGTGTAGTTGTGTGTGTATTGAATCTATGCTTCTAATTGCTAGTTATTTTTTTGTGTTTGTGTGGCGCTACTGTGTCTTCATTGCAGTTTTGGTGGGGGTACTACTATGCACTCACGAAATAGTCATTACTTTTTCCGTACATTTTTATGATTTAAACTGTGGGAAGACAGTGCCAGTTGCTTTTTTTGTAGGGCGGTCTTGTTTTTTTGATAACCGTCGATGTTTTTAATTTATTTCTTTTCCATGTCTCACAGCACCTGCTTTGAATCCAATAAAGAAAGTGAAGGCTAGGGTATGTGAGTTGGTATCTAAAGTAGATGAAGAGCAAATGTATCAGAAGTCCATGCTTTCTCAGGTTTCTCCCGTTGCACGCTTAAATCTCCCGGTGCCACCCTCTGTAGAGGTATGAGTTTTTGAATTGTATATTTTGGTAGGACTTTTGGTTTATCTGTGTTTACTGGAGGATTATTTTCATGATTTTTTTCATCTCCTTTTTTGTTACAAAAAACAGCCTCGCACTGGTAACTACAAACTAAAACGATCAAAAGTCATTCCACTAGATGGTTCAGAAGAAACTCCTATTGTTGTTGCAGATGCTTCACCGAATGCCCCCATGGTATTTCTTTTCCCTTCTCTTTTTCTATTAATTTGATTTAATCATTTGTTGTCTAAGTTATTTTTATCTTGTAACTGTGCATCATTTTTATTTAAATAATTTGCGACAAAATGCCAGATTGTGGGCTCAAATGAATTCCGAAGGAGGTGCGCTGAGGTTTCAAAGAAAGTCGATAACACATATAATGCTATGTTGTCTAATAAAAAAGGTGCTAATAGGGTGGTAGCATCGGAAGGATGTTTACCTAATGGTCATTCTTTAGCCGATACTCGAAATGTCGATGCCAGAAGAACACGACAAGTGCGCCTGAAGCATAAGTTTGTCAATGTCATCATGACTGGTAAGAAGCCTCCTCTGCTGCATAATAAGAGGTTTCCTGTGTCTGATGAAGACATTATTCGTTATTCATAAATTGTTGCGCTAGGACACAACCCCACACACATGAAGTGAGAACATTGCACTTTCTTTCTGTGGTTTTTAAATATATTTCGCCGTTGTGTATTTTGTCACTTAAGTTAGAAATTTTACTTTTATTCTTCCTTTTTAATTTTAGGACAATGGGTATTCTGTATCCTGAAGTTCATTGCAATTACCAGTCTTTGGCGGAGTCATTAATGCCTTAAGGTGAAGTTGACAACTTCATAATAGCCGGCTTTTGTCGAATGTTGTTCAAGGAGAAGCATCCTTCAGCATCAGCAAGGCACTACTTTTTCCCGCATGTAGGGGTATGTATGTGTTTTCCTTTTTAACTTCAGATTCTCCCTTTTTGTCAACTTAACTGTCATTTCATTTTTAATTTTTGTTTGACAGGAAGCTAAATTGAGACATCAGGTGGTCCCTATTTTTTCTCTGATAAAGACAATTTTTGAAAGTGCAGCTAAAGCTAGCAGAGGAAGAAAGCTGGGGTGTTCAGATAATAGGGTACTATTTTTTATATATTGTTTTTCACATATCTTTAGTGTCATTTAATTTTATATGATATTTTTTTATTATTTTTTTGTACAGCTATTTTTCCCAATTGTCGTTTCGCACCATTGGTTTGTCTTCGCTATTGATTTTGAGTATAAGATATTTGCATTCTTGGATTCTTATCACGACATAACTCAAGTTTCCATCTTGAAATGAAGGATGTGTTGGTTAGTATTTTTATTTTCTATAAATTTCCTGTTTTTCATTTCTTTTTTTTAAAGCATGCTTGTTTCTATTCTGATATACTTATTTTATTTTATGTAGATAGACAATTTCATTGACCTTTGGGAACAGGTATTTGGTACTGAACACAACTTGGGCACTTTCAGAGCTATGTATCCAAATGTTCCAAAGCAACTGACAGTGTAAGTTCTTTTGGCACTTTTCAGAGTTACGTATCGAAATGTTTGAAAGCAACTAATAGTTTAAGTTTTTATTGTTATTAATGTACTTTATTATATAACACAGGCATGACTGTGGTATTTTTGCAATGAAACTCATGGAGCTGTGGAAGCCTTACCTTGATATGCGCAAGTTTTTCTCTCCTGAAGACATCCTTAATATCAAAATTCAGTATGCAAACAGGCTTTACTTCATGAGCCAGAATGAAACAGATTTTTCATTGGTCACATAATATTATTCGAAGGTTTTATGTTTTGTAATATGTTTATAGTATATATTCATTGAATGACATCTTTTTAATTGAATAATATTTTTTTCATGGTTGACATTCATTGTTTCTTTGAATCTTTGAAGATGATGCTAGTTGAGACTGAAGAATCTTGTTGATATCAGATTGTTTGATTACTGTTTGTCCTTTATATTGTTGCGCATCTTTGTGTATAAGTTTGCAACACCTTAGGCATCGATGTATAGTGTCCCGAGAGTACTTTTTTTCTCCTTTTTATCTGGATACAGCAGTAAATACTATATGTAGTTGATGCATGCTTAGATATATATAGTTTCCAGTCTATTGTCATTTTCATGACTTGGTATTATCATTATCCTGATTCTTATTTTTTGTCATTTTTTATTTCCTATTTCTTTTGTCTTTTTTGTCATTAATTTGGTCATTCTTATTTTCCCATTTTTCTTGATTTCCCATTACTTCAGTCTTCTTGATTCTAGTTCATGTTTTTATTTGAAAGCATAATTGTAGTTCATGTTTTTCTGTAGGTCAGTCTTCATGATTTCTTATTTCTTTTCTATGTGTTATTGTTTCTTGTCTTTCTTCAAATTTTGTCGTTCACCTGTATTTAAATTATGATCCTTAGTCATTCTTGATTTTATTTTTAAAAATTTGTCGTCCACATGTCTTCAAATTTTGATCCTTAGTCATTCATGATTGTCTTTCTTAAAATTTGTCGTCCACTTGTCTTCAATTTTGTTCATGAACTAAAAATTTTCGTCCACCTGTCTTCAATTTTGTTCCTGATTCTTATGCAACCTTTTTCAATTTTTGTTTTTTTTTGGATAAGGGGTGGGTAACTCCGCGTATGCCATTTTTCGTCTTTAAGAGATTCGTAATTTTGGATAGCCGGTTCCAAGCCCGGGAAAAGGAGGAGGGACCACATCTTTGGGAATTTTTTATTTTTGTTCATGGGTTGTTTTTTGACGATGAACATGAATAAGAATGTTTCACAGGATAAGGATGTTTTTTGACGATGAACATGAATATGAATGTTTCACATGATTTTCACAGGAAAAGTAATAGTAACAAAGTAAGAGTAGTATGCAATACATGTAGGCTGGATAAACTTTTAAATATTTTCTGTTACAAGTCATGCTACACTTTTTCCAACACATTCCATTTTGTTTTTGCAATAGTCATGCACTTCACTTCTTTTTTCTATGATCTACGACGCAATTGACGTAGCTTGTATTGCCACATTGCTTTCTCTGCTGTCAATTTCTAGGGATTGTCGAGCTTGGGTATTCGGAGCTTTAGGTGAAGCTTTCTTGCGCCTTTTCGAAGGTTTCTTGGCAGCTAACACTTCCGAGGTAACACCAAGATCTTGTTCACCTGGACATAAATAACAAATTTATTAGTGTCGATTATTACATCAAGTATATCATTTTTGTTGCGTGTTTATATATTCTTTTAATCTTGGGCCAAGTCATATACTCACCTTGTCCAACTTTCTTAGATCTTCTAGTCTTCTTAGTTTTTGGCAAGTCATACTGCAGATGCTTGTTGGTGCAATTTTTCTTAGTATGTTGTGTGCTTCCACAGTGGCAGCACTTGTAGAATTTGTTTTCCTTGATAGCTTCTCTTATTGTCAAATGTCTTGGTCTTCCCTTTGTGTTGGCAACATCAGGGTCTTGTAGTTGGATTGTTGAATGTGTGTTTTCATCAGTTGATGTTGTATTCAAATTCACCATAGTTCTTCTTGACATGTTGTTTTCATGCATTTCATCTTCTTCAACATCCATTTTAGCCATCACCTCTTCTATCATGTCTATTTCTTTCAATAGATATTCATACTTTCTCTTGCTTTTCGATCCTTTAGAGGCTATCTGAACTAATTTCCTTGACAGCACATTGTACTTAAGGGTATCATTGTCAGCAATTCTTTCTGGCTGGATGTTTGGCTGGATTTTCTTTTCATTTTTCCGCCACCTGTCTATGAAGTACTTCTCTGGGATTTTGTCGATGTTTTGATGAAGCATAACCTTCAGCACATGTGAGCATAACAAGCCATCTTTTTCAAATTTACAGCAGACGCAGTTGTACTCATCTTTTTCCATGTCAACTTGGACGGCATAAATCCTCTTTCGGAGCTCTTTTATGGGATAATTTTTGGCCTGGAAGACAAGGTAGAGTTCACTGTCCTTCTCCTCTTTCACTTGTAACCTTGTGACATCATTCAGAAGGAACTGGAACTTCCTGAATATGTATATGCTGTAAAGATCATGTGCCTGTCTCTCTATGAAGTATTTTGTTATGAAGTTTTTGTCTAGAACCTTCTTGTGTTTTGCATTGTGATTGCTCTCATCTTCTGTTGAATGGATTGAGTCCATAATTCTCTGATACTCCTTCAAGAAACTTGGCATACTATATGTTGCTCCGACACCTCTTTTGAAAAGTGAGTTTGTGCCTTCACTCCTTGCAGTGGTCTGTAAGAAGGGGAAAAGGTTTGTCTTAAAGTAGACAGGCACCCATTTCGTCCTAGAGCCCCAAAAGTCTTGGAATTGCTTTATGTGACCCACCTTGTATTGTTCAATCATTTGGTTCCTGCTTGTGACAGTAAAGCACACGTTCGTTGGGAACCCCAAGAGGAAGGTATGATGAGTACAGCAGCGAGTTTTCCCTCAGTAAGAAACCAAGGTTATCGAACCAGTAGGAGATGAAGACCACGTGAAGGTTGTTGGTGAAGGAGTGTACTGCGGCGCAACACCAGGGATTCCGGTGCCAACGTGGAACCTGCAAAACACAATCAAACTACTTTGCCCCAACTTAACAGTGAGGTTGTCAATCTCACCGGCTTGCTGAAAACAAAGGATTAAACGTATGGTGTGGAAAATGATGTTTGCTTGCAGAAAACTGATACGTCTCTGACGTATCGATAATTTCTTATGTTCCATGCCACATTATTGATGTTATCTACATGTTTTATGCACACTTTATGTCATATTCGTGCATTTTCTGGAACTAACCTATTAACAAGATGCCGAAGTGCCAGTTGCTGTTTTCTGCTGTTTTTGGTTTCAGAAATCCTAGTAAGGAAATATTCCCGGAATTGGACGAAATCAACGCCCAGGGGCCTATTTTTCCACGAAGCTTCCAGAAGTCCGAAGACGAGACGAAGAGGGGCCACGGGGTGGCCAAACCCTAGGGCGGCGCGGCCCCACCCCTGGCCGCGCCGGCCTATGGTCTGGGCCCCCCGTGCCGCCTCTTGACCTACCCTTCCGCCTACTTAAAGCCTCCGTGACGAAACCCCCAGTACCGAGAGCCACGATACGGAAAACCTTCCAGAGATGCCGCCAACGCCGATCCCATCTCGGGGGATCCAGGAGATCGCCTCCGGCACCCTGTCGGAGAGGGGAATCATCTCCCGGAGGACTCTACGCCGCCATGGTCGCCTCCGGTGTGATGTGTGAGTAGTCTACCCCTGGACTATGGGTCCATAGCAGTAGCTAGATGGTTGTCTTCTCCCCATTGTGCTATCATTGTCGGATCTTGTGAGCTGCCTAACATGATCAAGATCATCTATCTGTAATTCTATATGTTGCGTTTGTTGGGATCCGATGAATAGAGAATACTTGTTATGTTGATTATCAAAGTTATATCTATGTGTTGTTTATGATCTTGCATGCTCTCCGTTACTAGTAGATGCTCTGGCCAAGTAGATGCTTGTAACTCCAAGAGGGAGTATTTATGCTCGATAGTGGGTTCATGCCTGCATTGACACCTGGGACAGTGACAGAAAGTTCTAAGGTTGTGTTGTGCTATTGCCACTAGGGATAAAACATTGATGCTATGTCTAAGGATGTAGTTGTTGATTACATTACGTACCATACTTAATGCAATTGTCTGTTGCTTTGCAACTTAATACTGGAAGGGGTTCGGATGATAACCTGAAGGTGGACTTTTTAGGCATAGATGCAGTTGGATGGCGGTCTATGTACTTTGTTGTAATGCCCAATTAAACCTCACTATACTCATCATGATATGTATGTGCATTGTCATGCCCTCTTTATTTGTCAATTGCCCAACTGTAATTTGTTCACCCAACATGCTGTTTGTCTTATGGGAGAGACACCTCTAGTGAACTGTGGACCCCGGTCCAATTCTCTATACTGAAATACAATCTACTGCAATACTTGTTCTACTGTTTTCTGCAAACAATCATCTTCCACACAATACGGTTAATCCTTTGTTACAGCAAGCCGGTGAGATTGACAACCTCACTGTTTCGTTGGGACAAAG